>NW_026087631.1:58952062-60152062 GCF_022539395.1 Myiozetetes cayanensis | reverse complement strand
CAACCTCAAAAGGAGCAATTTAGTGCATGCCAATGTTTTAGCCTCTTGAAGAAAGGAAAACAATCTGTTCTGTAAGAAGAGATGATGCTGTCCTCCTTTGCAAGAACAACAAAGAAATTCCTAGTCATCTCACTTACCACCCCTAGCTAAAATTATAAAATATTATCATGCCCAAATCCCAATGCACTTTTCCAAGCACTTCCAAAAACTCAAGTGACTAATACTGATTGCAATAGGTTTGCACTTTGTCCTCTGTTTTCGAAACAGACGTGTTCAGTTCTAAGTGAGTGCAGTATTAAGTTTCTCCTCAGTGAGGTATTCAGGAAGTGTTTGTGCTAACTAGTCAAAAGCTCTGCTCTAAAAGTACTATAATATATCAAACTCTGGGACACTCCACTGCTAACAGTAAGAAATTTATAATAAACAAAACGAACAACCAAATTAAGGCTACTGTAAACTAAAATATTTAGTATGTTCCATGCTCCAATTCTACTCTTCACCTCTAACTGAATAAACCAGCACATTGCACACACACTCTGCTTTTAAGTAAACCCATTTTTATTGGCATGACTATTTAAACTCAAACAATACTTAAGTTTATGCTCAACAAGTACAAATTCATCCAAGGATCACATTACATTTTATGCAATTGTTTTTCATATTGCAAGAAAAACGCAACGTTACAATGCTAAAATCCAAAGCTGTTAATGAGAGATTATTAAACTGGTCTGGATCAGCTCCGCGTTTGGGTCCAAATAATCTAAGTTAATTGAAGTATTTTGGATTTTGCATTTTTCTTAACCAAAGATGATCATAAAACATACAAAAAGTTTCTACATAACCTCTTTCTCCCGACCTTTCAAATTCAAGTGATAAAACTAGACAATTGATGCATTAACTGGTTATGACAGCATGTCACTTCCTAACATCAATCTATTTTTGTGCCATGCTGTTGGACTGCCTAAGGCCACCACTGCTGCTCTAGCATTTCTATTGACATCTTATGAAGTGTAAAAATTGGCTGGTAGAGTGTAAGCAAAACAGTGTGAGAAGATAGTGAGTAAAAACAGTTCATTGTTCAGTTTCAGACAATTAGATCAGTACTTGTTTAGGCTAATAATTTATATATCTAAACCTCTCCCTAGCATTCCACCCCAGACACAAATGAGAAATCCTAATTTAACATACCAGATTATCCTCAACAGTCTATTTTTTTTTGCTTTAAAAAATACCATAGAATTGTAATTCTGATGTAGGAAAAAAACATTTTTTAAAAAGTTGCTATCATGTGCATCAGTGCATTTCTGAATCTCATCTCGTAGCATCAAACTTACCATTGGTTTGCATCTTGAGTGGTCCTGAGATGAAACTAAAGCAGCTGATGTGTTCCAGGAACCCACTCAATCTGCTGCAACTGCTAAAGAGCATTCAGCTCACTAGACCAGTTCAAGTCTAGTTGTTGTTATCAGCAAATGTATACTGTGGTTATTAGCCCCTCGATGCCAACTGTTATCATTTCTGAATGTGCTCCCAACGCACACACTTTCACTGATGCAGAAAAAAAATTAGACCTAACCCTGAAATTCCAAAAGAGTTAAACCTGACAAAGTTAAAATTTTCATCAAGTTTAGCCGCTGTGCAGATTCAAATTTCTGAATTTGACGGTAGTTATTATAGACGTGTTTGATAGCATCTGTGCATAAATGTCAAATATTTCTCATAGGGAATGAACCAATAAAATTGGCTAAAGAAAAATACATAGGTTACCTACTGCAGCTACTCATTTCTTCTCACTTCAACGGGCCACCAACACTCATGCATTAGTTTTCCTTGCAATTTAAACAAGGTAGTGTGCTTAATAGGATTTCCAGACAAAAGAAGAATCTAAAAGATTGACAGCAAGATCAGAATTCAAAAATACATCAGTAACTTGAAAGGAGTGACCAAACTCAGAAAGAAAATTCGATTAAATAAAAGGAAGAGTGTATCATATCCTTCAGGGTACCACACATTAACAAAGGCATAAGAAATGAAAGAAGTCCAGCAGAGAAACAGTGGATGTCCAGAAAACATTCATAATGTTAATTTAAAAGAAAAAAGAAAAGAGAGATTTATCTTTGGGAAAACTAATAGGACTGCACTATGTTTGAGATTAAGAGACTTTTTTTTCCCCACTTGACAATAAGACTGTAAGAACAGAATTTTGTGTGCCATATTTCAAGAGCAGACAAAGTGGGGAAAGTGTACCCAAAACTAAATTTGGTTTATTTTGTCCAGGAAAAAATGAAAGGTTAGGCCAGACTGTTGTATCTTTGAAAGCAGAAAAGTCATGGAAGCTGCCATGAAGAAGATACTCTTCAGCTGGTCTCAATGCTTTGGGTATTGCTGAGTTATAAATGTCTGGCCTTAAATACATGAAAATTTTTGCCACTTTCTTCTCATTTCACCTTCAAACAACATTAAGCAGATCAAAGATTCTGGCTGAAGTGCAGTGATATCTGTAGATGGTTGAATTCCTGACAAAGCTAAGTAACTGTCCTATATTTGACTGTAACATGAGTTTGTAGGCAACCAGTACCAGAATACTAAAATCTACATTTGGCCACACATTGACATATTTCATTAAAACAGCAATGGATTATCATATAATACTTGGAATTATGTAATGCGTTATATTTTTTATACTTCTAGTATTTTCCATACATAGATCTTATATATAAAAAAATATTTTATACACACTATAACTTTTATATATTTTTGTATACATATATATAAAAGAACAAAACTAGAGTATACTTTGCAAATTAAAACTGCCAATGAGTCAACATTAAAATTAAAATTCTGTGATAGAACAGACAATGAATAGGCATAGCAAAGACTCTTTGAGGGTGAGATTTAATATGAGGGCAAAATGATACTTACACTAGGCCAGACAGTGACTAACTTACAGTGAGGGTTTTTTTCATGTTTACTGTCAGCTATGAGCTTTTCATGCTACTCAGATGAGTCATAGCAATATGAGTAACATATCAACATGTCTTGGAAACAGTAGCTCAGAACAACAAAACCATAGGAGGTCAACAGCATATATAAGTGGAGTGCACATTGAGACCATTCAATCTTATATTTAGAATAGCCACAGCAATTACTTGGTAAAAATATTACATTATTCTATGCATCCAAAATGTAATTATTGCACTGTAACTTTGGAAATACAGTTTGAACTACTGCTGGTAATATTTAAGGAGACTACTTTGTAGATTCTAGTCTTAAGAGAAGCCCCTACTGAAATTGTGGACTCTGGATTTAGACACATTCTCTCTCCAGGTTTTTTACAGCTGAATGTCCCTAAGCACATTCTTTTCCAATCTGCTACATCATTATGAGATTTCACGTTTTGCCGACAACGGTTTATCTACTTGGATGAATGTTACAGTCTGAATTTACATTCAGCTTCTAACATACTTAGATTTTGCAAAAGACAGCTGAGACTGTAAAATCACAGACTATAATCGAGATACAGTCTGTGAAAGCTTCTATGGCTATAACGATAACCAAGGCACTCAATCCACATCATAGTGAAAGTCAGCAGCATGGTCAAAAGCTAACAGACATATACAGCAGAACAGCAGAGTTTCATTAAATAACAAAAGAATTAGTTTTGAGCAGATTGAAAACATGATTTTCCTTATCACTGTATCACTGATGCTATTCAATTGCTAAGTTTAAGCTAAAGTGAATTAAGTTTGATTTTTGTCCTTTAAAAAGCACCTTTCTGTTTGAAAGAAAACCAGAAATCCCAACAACATCTGTGAGTTTTTTTCTCAGTTCATTAGTAAAATACCCTTTTAGTTCTACAACAGTATAAAGGATCTCTCAGAAACTCCCAGTGGGATAAACCTCCCATAATACAGGATTATAAATAAATACTTCAACTCACAAAGATATTTTCCACTAGGTAAATACAATTGTACAGTTTCTTCTGGTTTTCAGTGATTTATCACTTACTACTTCTCATGGGGGTGGGGAAAACCCCCAAGAAGTAACCATGATGTTTTGGTATTAATCAGCAGAAGCTGGGAAACTTCAAGGCTCTTGCCCTACGTAGGTGGCCATATAAATGAAAGATGGGTAATCCTACTCAGCTTACTGAAGCTGAAAGCACATACCAAGCTTTTGAACTGCTGTGACAACTGGAAGTGTCACTGACCAGTTACCAGAGGTCAAGTTCTCAAACAGTTTTCAGGTCAGAATTTAGGTTAGCTTAAATAGAGATAGAGGTAGTTTGAAAGGAATACAGATTGAGATAATACAAGTTTTTGACCACAAAACTGCAACTCCACTTACTAGGTGACAAACAGCAGAGGAGGAGTCTGCTCTCATTCAAACTAGATAAAATTCCTCAGTCTGTCACTGCTGCAGTTCAAAACTAAACATATCTTTCCACAGTCCGTGTATCACCTGACTGGGAATGCTGATTTCTTAGATCAGAAAACTTAAAACACCTGTTGGGCAAGAACAACCCACGTTCTGCAGCTAAAGAGCTAAGAAGTAGTACTAGCTAAAACTTTATGAATGAAATGCAAGTTTTTGTAAAATATCATGCATACAGCATACTCCGCCCAGTAATAATGGGTGTTGTGGAGACGTGAAAGTCACCAGTTAACACTTTTCTTGAAGGGAAATAAAAATGAAAAGGGATTTATATCACCCAGGCACAAAGGATCTGCTTTACAGTATCACTCTTGCAGATGAAGTAATACATCCTGGTGACTGCCGATCACCATTATTTTTAAAAAATTTAATCATAGTATCTAGTGTCTGCATAAAATCCCAGAGTGTAGTTCAGTACTAATTCAGTAACTTTTAAAAGGTGAATACTTTCCTCCTCTTTAAATAAAGGGAGGTGAGAAGAACAAACCTCACCTTAAAAATCCTGCCCTCTTTCAAGTAAAGAAACCTGAATCTAAACCACCTCAGATACCTTTAAACTCAATCAAAATTTGGTGCCTATTATGATCCCTACCAGTAAACTCCATGTTAACTTCCATCACTTGTTTCCACATGATATAAACATTTTGCTCCCCCTGACCAAAGAACTAGAACAGTGAGATTTGCAGTCTTTGACGGAAAAATGTGACTAGTGCAGACATTTTCTCTTAAGTATAATAATATTCCTAGCAGGAGAGTTAAACTTAATTGATTTTCCATATTATTTTATCCAAAATATGCTATTGAAAATTTTCAGAGGTCCCTCTCCTGTCCATAGTACAAATATCTAAATAAAAAGTAGTCCTTCAAAAATGGATTATGAAATTCAAGAATTTACAAATAAATCAAGGTCATCTTAAATATAATTCCAAGACAGGATACAAACATCCTCAGCTCTTAGCACATCAACCTTACTCTTTTGTCTCACAGAGGGGGAACTGCGACTACACTAATTCATGGTAGAAGAACAGAGTGCAAAAAGGAAATAAAACCATTTCCCTCAAGCTCCAGGCTTTCACTTTTAACCACTGGAATGAAAAACACAGAATTGTTCCAACCACAAGGCAGACAATACAGTACAATTTGCAATTTTTATTCTATTTTCATAACTGTATTTACAGTTTAAACAAAAATAGGAATTGTTTTTAAAACCAAATGATCTGCTGTAGATTTATAAAGCACATATTGCAGGGGGGTGAATATAAGAACAAGTGTTAAATATTAAACACAGTCGTATGATTCCCTTATACAGGGTCACTCTGATTTAGGATAAAAACCAGGTTATGATCTACAGTCTCCACCTTCAAACTTCATATTTCATTTTAGAAAGCTGTTTCTCATAAACTCATAATTTCCTGCCAGTCTTAAGTCCAATTAAAAAAAAAAAAATTCCTTCCATTTCTGTAAGTATTTTCCATTTTTAATGTCAGGTTAAATAAAAAAAAAAACAAATTCTTCAAATATTCAATTATGGAATTACTCATTTTTTTCCAAGCTATCTTTTAAAAAGCATTTTTGGTTCACCTTTCAATTACAATACACTTATTTATTAATTTATCAGTTACGGGTGTTTAACATCTGATTTTCAATGGCAGAATTTACATTGTTTAAGATCCATAGTTTCAAATATTGACTTTTCATTAGGAGTTGTGCATCTACAAACATAATGCAGTTCTTTAATTTTTAAGACAACAAGACGACATGAAAGCATTCACATTTAAAAGCTTCCAGATTATCACAAAAAGAAAATACAGCTATGCCTCAGACTTTTTTAGTAGCATAAAGGGCTTTCTTGCAGTACAGTTTGGAATCCCAGTGAAAACAGTAGCTTTCTGTCAATGGGCAATGCCTGACAGACACAAGGCAATGACCCAAAGAAAAGATTTCAGTCTAAAGTCAGTGCCTCAGTGAATGCTGCGCACCTACACGTGCTCTGAATCAATCCAGATAATGGAGCACTTACACATTTGCTATTAATGCATTAGAAGATACATTTATTTGTCATTGTGATTTTGTTCTCAGTACTCACTCACCTGTTAAAAGAATTTCATACACTACCATTGAAGTTGTCAATCTTACAAGGAGTGCTTTTAATAGCCAAAATGCACGAGTCCTCCCCACTCACCACATTTGATCAGTTTACATCCAGAAAGTTTGGTATTTCACATTTTTTATTCAATTCTGTTGTGCAGGAACTAATCTTTAGCTCTATTTATGCAACTTACCTTATTAATTGGGAATTTTAATTTTCTAAGCACTAAAATACTACAAAAATTCAGCCATCAGGACATGTGCTCAAACTTTAGCATAACTCTGCACATATATTCCTGTCTTTATTTGATACCTTCTTCTCCCATAGTATGTATGTAGACCTCAAGTACTGCTCCATGATATTAAGTGATTTCATTAATCTCACAGCCAAAATCTGAGAATAAACAGAAAATATTTTGCCTATAGGATCACTAGTTCTATGACACAATTAGAGTTCTTACCTTAGTAAAATTATTCAAGTGACCTAGTTTTCTCATATTTGACACGCCTTGTAATTTGGCCACATTTTGGAGAATCTCTCTCATATTATCACAGGGGTCTGCAAAAGAAAACAGGTTATTAGCAGATACACTAAAACAAAACAAAACAAAAACCCCCTAAACATATATTCAACATGCAGTTTCATAAATACAATAGGTGTGCTCTTGGCCTCAGTTATTGATACAGAGCATTTTTGCTCCAAGAAGTACCAATTTGATTTATGCTTGGAACCAAAAGCGGGCATACCTGATTTCTGCAGAATAAATGCTAAAGGTCATGGAGAACAGACACTCTTATTTTAAAGCAGATTTTAATCAGTATCTTAGATTTACAGCTGACAAAGAAATCCATTTAGCGTCTGAAACTCCAAACCCTACATCTCATAAGTGAACAACTTTATCCTTAATCCCTTTGCAATTGAAAGACAAGAAGTAAGCTTAAAGACAGAATGAAAAGGACAATATGTTACTGACACACCACATTATTCCTTTTTTCCCTCCAGACAAAGGGTTGGAATGTGGGAAAGAAGGGCCTCTTTTCTGCTCTCCATATTACTTTCCACAATGACCCTAAACTTTAAATAGAGGGCCAGGCATTTCTAGTGACATGGGAAGTGAACTACAAGGTAAACAGAAAGGCTAGGAATGTCTTCTTTCTTCCTAAGGGTCCACCTTCCCAGCAAAAACAAACAAAAAGCCCACCCACAACAACAAAACCCCACAAATCAGAGTTCAGACATGAACCTATGACCCTGCATTCTGCTGGAAAACAGAAAAGGACTACGATGGTGAGAAGAGATTTTGGGACTGAGGCTGGAAGCTGAGGCAGAGAGGAACAAGCAACACAGAGTGGGGTTGGGTACACAGGGAGCTCCTATAGCAGAAACTGCAGTAAGCTCTGCACATCATGGTACTGCAACAGGACAGTTTTCAAAGGGAAATATATTTGGCTACAGGATTCTCATGTGGTCTCGGTTTATACACTGGGGATAGGTATTACAACAATACTATCGGCAGTTTGAAACAAATGAAATACCACGGTTATGCTGGAAATGTAAATGTACTGAAAGTCGTACATTACCATAAAAAAAAAAAAAAAGAAAGAATTGTGTTACATAAAGTGAAGCTTTTAGAAAACACCTGAAGAGTCCAAACATCAGACACACGATGGAAAGCAGGACAGAGAAGGACTTTTGTGTGTGGTGTTCCACACTAACTTCAGCAAGAGAAACTTGCCTCCTACTGCAGAATGGACAGTTAAGAGTTGAATTTGTGGCACATATATTGTCTTTTATTTTCCTGTTTTTCCTGAAAAGATACGTGTATTTTTCATTATACAAACGAAATGGAGATATAAAGAAAGCATCATTGTCACCATCTCTCTACAAACCAAGCTTTTATATCACTTGTAGCTTAAAATCTTAAACCAACAGATCTACAAAGCAAACATAACTAGCAACCTCATCAGGATATATCTTGAACATATGTTAGAAAGACAAGATCATGTACTTGAACTTGGGAATCAAGACAGCATTTAAAGATTATGACATCTAAAGGCAGGCACCCGAAATAAGGTGTCAAACCAGTTAATCCACTGTAGTCAATGAATATCTTGTCTATCAGCCAATGAAGTCGAAAGCAATTAGCCTGACAAGCTGCTAGATGCCTACTCAAGGGTAAGGTGAATCAATTGTATTGACCATGCTGTTTAATGAAACTTTAGCACATGCAGAGACATGCTACCGTCACACCATATAATTCTGGCAATTTTCAGACAAAGGATCCATGAGATTTTAGGAAGGCAGAATAGATTCTTAAATTTGGGCATCAATTTCTGCTACTGTCAGCTTGATGTGAAACATCCTTTTCCACAGACCTTACCACAGCATAAGCAAAGTCAACAATCAGATAGTCAAGTACAGACACACTGCTGAACAGTATGCATAGTAAAACCAAACATCCTGTAACTCTGAATTTAAATTGGAATATAGGTATGCACATCTTTGAACCACCTCCAATCCAGAAAAAAATAAAAGAATCTTTAAAACGATCACAGAAATTAGACAGTGAGAATCTTACTAGATCCTAAGTTCAGGATTCCTCTGGATAGTTTGCTTTTCCAAGGCTTAATTATGTTTAAGAGGTTTGCAATAACTCAAGCCATAGGATAACAGAATAGTTTGGGTTGGAAAGGATCTTAAAGATCACCCAGTTCCAACTCCTCTGCCATGAGCAGAGAACCTTTTACTAGACCAGAGCCCCACCCAACCTGGCTTTTAACACTTCCAGGGATAGGGCACACTGAAAACAAGTAGTTTGGCATGGTTATGGCACTACAAATCATAGCCCCTAATTTCAGGGGTACATAACAGGAGAGGAAAATAACTTCCTCATAATTTGGCTTCTGTGAAAATACAGTTTGGCTGACAGTTATGCTTTGGTCTGCCTTGGGTAACATATGGGAATTTCCCTGGCTCACATCATTTCTGGACCTGTAAAATACCCCTTTATACCACAAGAAAGATCCCAGGTGAGCAGTCTTAGAGCTTCCCAGAGTTTTTTTGCTTCAGTTCCCTGGAGAACAAGCAGCAACAGCAACTTTGCAAAATGCGTGCAAGTATGTTTAAAAGTTTTATTTCTAAAAGTGCAGATGGCTTCATATGCACAGTAAACGGTAAACCAGTAAAGCTCTACTAAAACAAAGTTCGCTGTATGGACAGGAAAGACCATGAGAGGAGCCCAGAAAACCTTTTGTACTTTGGTGGCAATGAACATTCCTATTCTGCTATCTGAGAAAGCAGGTACTAATTCAGAAGTCCGTGAGTTGCACTGCCTTGGAGAAAGGCAGCCAATTTGGATGTGAAGAAACCAGGACACAACGATACTACAATTTCCCACATTAACAATCCTGTAGCAATGGCAGAGTTGTGTAACGAGGATGCCTAATTAAAACATGCATTAAAACCATTTTCCTCTATTTATGCATGAAAAACTGCAGTTACAGTAACTTTCCCTCACATTGTCATCTTTCTGCTGAGAAAAACTCTCATTTCTAGAGATGGAAAAGTTTGAGGAAAGCCCGCTCTGCAATGCTTAGCAGGGCAGCCAGGTATTTCCCAGAAGCTTCACTGGCAGATCAGTAATGAAGCAAAATGGGGACTCCAGAACAAGATCTACAAACCCGTGAGAAAACTAAGATCATGACAGACATTTCCAGTATTACTACCATTTTAGATAAACAAGGCAGTAAAGAAATAAATACCCTCTAATAGCATACTACCTCAGAAGGAACTAAAATTACAGAAGACTTTTTGAGTTAAAATCTTGTTTCAACTCCAGAATCCTCTCACTAAAAGTATTTTATTAAAAAAGTTAATAACTCTGACAGATTAACCTCAAGGAAAGAGAGGTTATCCTGTTTTTCCTCTCCTGAAAATGCATCATATATTACAAAGAAATAGAAAATTTATATTAGTTACTCCAGCTTGACTCATTTTTTATAAAAATAAATCCAGTAAAGAAGGTAGGAAGGCCTAACAAAACTTGTCTCAGATGTAAAAAAATTTAAACAAACTAATGTGACAACACAAATGGGAATATATTCTTTTGCTAGTCTGCCCCTCATGTTGAAATGGGCTTGAAAATAGACTAAATACATTCTGGAGTCTAACAATTAAGCCATGTGGCCTTCCTGCAACCAAAGATCAGATCCAGCAGTGCATATCTTCCTGTCACAAAATCTCATAACAGCACTGTAAAATACTGATTAATGGAGAAGCGGAAAAAAAGCATGGCACAAAATCAGATGCTGAACTTCCAAAAGAAGAAATGTCACGGTCTTAACATTTCATTGTCAATCTTAACAGTTCATCTTGGTGTTGACAAAGACTTTTGTGTGTGTGTGTGTGGTATTTCTTGTTTGGTTGGTTTTTTGTTTGGTTGGTTTAGATATTTTATTAATTTGGAGGGGTGGGATAAGGGGGCTGGTGGTCGTGGTAGGTGTTCTTTTTTGGATTTTTTAAGAACCCCAGTTAAGACCGCTTCTGCAGAGATTTCTTAGCATTCACTTTAGCTCTTCAAAAGTTCCTGCTTTTGTATCTGAAACAAAGGTCGAGAAGCTACTTATTATTTAAGACCCCTCAAAAAGTCTATTCTTTTCTGACTCACTTCATTTATTACTGAGATGCTGACTCGTATTAGGAAAAATTTCTTCACCGAAAGGATTGTCAAGCACTGGAACAGGCTGCCCAGGGAAGGGGTTGAGTCACCATTCCTGGAGGTAATTAAAAGATGTGTACACGTGGCACTTAGGGACATGGTTTAGTGGTGGACTTGGCAGCATTAGATTTATGGTTGAACTCGATGATCCAAGGTCTTCCCAACCTAGACAATTCTGTGATCTCCAGCCGGCCCACAGAAACGACCAAGTATCTTCACATTCTTTCCCATGGTGCTTCTGAGGGCGGAGTTGTACAAAATGACTGAGCTGATTCTACAGCTTTTTTCTGTCAAAAGATGCGCAACGCCTTCCCTCTCACATCCCACTATGATACATCCTATCCTTTACACTATTTTAGTACCCACTGAATTTACATTAAAATTATCCTGCTAAGTAACTCAGCAGAATTCTTTGTGTTCTTTTGGCTATCTCAGTTGCCTAGTGAGTTACCAACTCAAACTGAATGCTAAATTCTTACAAAATCCACACAAAAGTGGTTGAACCACTGAACCATTCACAGGTAGAGTGATGGAAACAGAATGTATCTGTTCCACAAGACACTCAGTAGAAAAATGGCCAACTATCTTTTTTTTTTTTTTACCTGCACTTCACAATTGGCAAATTGTGCCAGTGACCGTACACAAAGCCACTTCGCTCAAATGCCATCATAACGCTCGCTGGTATATATAAAAGTTGCAAGCAAGCCCACTTGTGTTCTGCAGCAACAGTTTTGCTTGCTAATCATTACTATCCCATTTTCTGAATATCTGTCTGCCTTTTTTTGGACAGCACACACTTTGAAGTAGCAGCAGTTGTTCTGTTTACTTGTGTGACACCAAACACAGTTTCTCACCCACAACTGTCTGCACTAATACCCAGTACTTAAAATTGTAATCTTTAGCACAGAGCAAAGTCAGTGTTTTTAAAACATTAGCCTCAAGAATTGCATGACCCTCTATGCCTAAAAGTAATTCACAGAAGCATGTATATCAAAAATCTTCAACGTTGTGTTGTTGTTTGTTTTCAAACTCCCATGACCTTTTAGGGCTTGACTCATTTTTCACCCCTTCAGGACTGTGACATTGTTTTTTCCCAGTGAGAATCATGATGCATTCTGACAGATCCCATTCTCCAGAGAGAAAGAACACCACAGAGGTCCATCTACACAAAACAGCGAGCACTCCATCTAATGCAGGGATGAAATAGGACCAGCAGCAGCTATATTAGCACAAGTGACAACTCCTTTCCCCTGACAGATTTAGCAGCATTGTTTGACCACATTCAGTATGCTAGCACCATGCCAACTCGTTATTCTGTTATGCCCATGTGAATAAAAAAACCAGAAAGACAAAAAGAATGGTAGGCTTTAGCACACAAATAATTCAGTAACTCTGAAGTCAGGCATAATGAGTTAAACTGAGGAGTGTGTATTTCATATGCATCACTTGGTAGATGCTAAAAAAGTAGCTGTACACAGCAGCCAATGTATGTACAGTGAGTAAACAGTAAGTGAGAGATTGCACTGGCAGCTGATGTCACACCTACTAGAATCACAGGGCCAGAAAGTGAAGTAAAAGACTAAATACACCTAAAGATTTCCTTAAAAAAAGGAAGCTGTACTTCACTATACTCAAGCATCTCACCATTTACCAAGAAGACAAGAGAAACCTTCCTCTCACTGAAGGAAAGAATCACAATACAAATGGATGATCCTGGTGAACTTCTTACCACCTTCACATGTATTAAGAGATTTTTCAAGTTTAAATGCTATGCCACTGCATATTGCCAAGCTGCTCTTAGTTGAAGTACATTCTGCCAAAATGAAGGAAATTGAAGGAAACAGACCAACTAGAAGCATTAATGCACGGTTCTCCA
Source organism: Myiozetetes cayanensis (assembly GCF_022539395.1). NCBI lineage: Eukaryota > Metazoa > Chordata > Aves > Passeriformes > Tyrannidae > Myiozetetes > Myiozetetes cayanensis. Next base: position 60,138,946 of record NW_026087631.1, on the reverse strand, counting down.
TTTCTTTTTAATCAAGACCTTCAATAATGACATGAAATATCAATGAGAAGGCATATCAAACCAGTATCAACTTGTTGGACAAAAAAATCAGGGCAATTATGTAATCTTCATGATATGAAAGTATTCTTAACACACATCTAATTCAAAAGGTGGAAACTGCACAGAAAACCTAAGAACAATGAAAGAAGGGAAAGCTACATAAAAAAAAGCAAAATGCATGACACAGAGATCACTCCTGAATTATTTATATTAACACATCAACTCCACTTTGCCAGATTAAAAAAAAATTGGTGCATGAATACTTTACACTCAACCAAGGATTTTCAAAAACACAGTAACACATGTTTTGACTGAAGATATGTCTCAGTTTATATGGTAAAAACTTAAATGTCTGTTAGCAGTATCAAGTTAAGGTAGCTATGCTGAAAAATTTATTGAATACTAAAGCAAACAGATATCCTCTACGATCACAGTTAAAATTCTATTATGACATATGAATCAGTGAGGTGTGAAATACTTTGCACTGGTATAACGTAATGTTTTGCCATATAAGTCTTATAAATTTCAGATTAAAAAATCCACATTGTATATCAAGTTTTAACAATTGAGAACAATTCCTTGAAAAGTGCAGTGACCAAAAGCAAGATTTCTGAGGAATGAACCTAGTGATTTAGTTTGATTCCTATATCTTTCACAGGATTCCTACAGTTTTAACCACACAAAGAGCACTTTATTTTCAATACAGGTAAGTTCCAGTAACTCAGGTTCATGAAAACAGAAAGCAAAAAAAAGCTAAGAATTCAAATTATTTTCACCATTACTAATTAAGAAAGCTATGAATAGATGAAAGGGGCTCAGTAATAGGGGAAAACAGCACACCTCCTCTCTTTCATGACAGTCAGTAAAGAAAGTAATAGTATTACTCTTCTTCCTACATCAATCAGGTAGAAATCACCCATCACATACACAAGAATGCATATCAGCTAGAAAGCAGTGAAAAGACAGCATATTCCAAGTAGAATCCAGGAATCACTAGAAACCCAAATAAGAAGTCATGTATCAGGATTACTTAGGAATCTAATTCTTAAATATTTAACTCTGTACATCTAGACTTGCACAGACGTGCTTCTGAAAACAAGAAAGTAAAATTCAGATGCCTATTGTGACTGTCCAGATTTTTCTTTTGCAGATGAGCATAAAATATTGCAAATTAAAGGTTGATTTTTTTAATGTTTCTAAGTACAGATAAAGTTGGTAGGAAATAAAGAGTCTAGTGTTATACTCAGTTTGAAGCAGCAGTTCAAAAATGGACCACTTTCCAAAATACTGTCTTACAATATTATTTCTAACCAAGACACTGAGATAGTATATGTAGAAAAGCCATTCTTACATCTTCACCTTGGTATTATGCTAATTGTTCCCATTGTGTGTTTTTGCATACCAGATTTGTGAACAGATTTGCTTTACTGCTAAGACTTCTAAAAACCAGGTTTTGTAGTTGAAATGTTAACAGCTTTCCTAGCATAGAAGGAGAAAAATGAAGGACAGTTCCAAAGGACAGTTACAATGCTGACTTGAAAATTATTTACATACAGTTTCTGATAAACAAAGAAACAAACTATTCTTTAAATGCTTTACAGCAGTACAAAAACCTACTGTCCTGCACAAGTTTCCTCAAAGACCAATTATGAAAATAATATTAAATAATTACAGTTAGGACTACATAACATATCAAGGCATGTTTAAGATACTGCTGTTATTTAAAAAAAGTCTTGTCTATTCATGGAGAATAAACTACTCAATTTAGTCCTGAATTTGTATTTGCAGTTAGGTCCTGAACTCACAGAAAGACGAGGTGTTAATGCCAAAATCACAGTAATAAGTCTTGATATATACAGTCTTTCTGTATTATAAACTTACACCCAGTGCCACCCCCACAAAAAAAAACCACCACCGCAATGCCACCTCTCTGCATTATTACACACACAATTGTAACTATGGTATACTACAATGATTAAAGTCAAACTAGGATTATAGTCTCCTAACAACATTTCTTCATTACCAATTCATAGTAATACACATATTCCAGAATACAGTGAAACTCAAGAAGAAGTTCCTCTAAAACTTTCAAAAGTTTAGCTATTTCAAAGAAAAAAGAGAAAGGAAAAAAAAAAGACAAAAAAATACAGAGAGTCAAAATGCTGAAGGCCGAGGAACACTCTGTAACTGTGTGACTATGTATTTATTCGCCCTGTTCTGCTCTCTTCTCTGCAACAATTATCAGCTGCTGCCAAGGTTGGAGTGACCCAGTACAACCGTTCTTATGCTTGAAAGTCAGTAAAAGCCTTCCCCAGATACACAACATCGGTCATGTCAGTACACAAATCAAATTAATACTTCCCAGAACACCAATGATGGATTTGAATGGTGAACATAAGTTTATGGTAATGGTTTAGAAAATTATGTTCATTTCTTCCAGCCCATTTTCTTCTTTTCTGTCACCAATTCTAGAAATTGAAAATTCAGGGTGATCAATTTTTAGTTGTTTTAACAAAGCATATAGCGTGCCTTCCTCACATCATATGCTTACTGTTTGGAGAGCAGATCAGGTAACTCTGATTTCAAAACTAGTCAAGAGAATTCTGATCACCTACTTCTCTGAGTATTATCGAACTGACAAGCAAGGTAATATAACTAACATTAGAGGAAAATTTGTGAAAGAGAAAAATATCTTTCTGTTCTAAGACTATTTTCTCAATTAACATTCTGATTCTTCTCCAAATCATTTTGATTTGTTCAAGAACCCAAAATCACAAATGTTACCTGGCCCTTTCTGATAAACTCTAAGCTTTCAGGAGATAGCCACAGTCTCCAGAAATATCCTATTATGCAGAGTGTCATGTAAGAAGCCCAGTACATCAGCAGATGTAGGATCACCCAATTTGCCAATCAAGACATGAAGGCCAATTTGGAAACATCAAAGTAATAACATACTCAAATTCAAACATTAATAAAGGGACACATTTAGAAACTAAAAGTAATTCACAAATAGCACCAACTTCAGCAGGAAACCTTTAAACTGTGGTAAATATATGATGTGCTAATTACCCCACCTTAAAATGCTATAACCAGAAGATTTCAGAATAGTACTGACTGTCTGGGGACTTCAATCCCTTGTATTAGGGACAGGGCCCTGCCACATCTGTGTCACACAGGTCATACAGTCACATTGCTGTGACCACTCAAGACTTCTATACTTTCTCCTGAAGAGGTAATTTTCAGAGGAGGTATAGTAAGTGTCATTAATAAATTTCAGAACAAGACCTAGGCACAATTCTCTGAACACAGAAGACACACAATTTGTTGGTCAACTTCTACTTAGGAAAACCTATCCCACTGAGGTAACATGCTAACCTAAAATACTCAGCTGCAAACACCACATTTATGAAAGCAGCAAATTTTTTTGCATTTAATTTTTTGTATTTCATGGAAAAAATAACCAGTCTACCCATGACACACACATATGGTTTGCATAAAGAAATAAATGAACACATTCTAAATTCTCTAGATATGAGGTTGCTCAAGCTGAATTCTGACTTCACTGATGCTCCAGGATGTAACAAAGAAATCAGATTACTTACAGATTTAATAATTCATTTTTAAAGAAATAATTTCCAAGCAACAGCTGTTCTTGATAGTCCTCTATTTTTATGAAGTAATTATTTTTAAATATATGTATTTATTTATAGTCTATGTGCACTTCAAGCAGGAAACAAATATTTTATGCAGCTAAAAAAACCCAAACAAAATCCCTGTGTTGTTCACCATACATTTTTACATGAAAAGATTAATTATTCTTTGTTACTCTTACAATTATTGTGTATTTTTCCATAAATCAAGGCCATATTGTTTTGCTTTAAATACCTTACCTCTATGCACAAGTATCTCCTATTAATCATTCTGTAGTCTTAAATCAACAGCTGTAGTTCATTTCACAATGAACAGTTATGCAAATAGGGCATAGAGATGTAGTTACTTCATTTCAACCAAACAAGTGCTAACTGATAGGAGCCATTTCAAATATGGGCAAGTAACTGTCCTTGCTCATCATTATCATTTTGCCATCCTTTTGGCCTAGGACTTGAAAGGTTATTGAAAGTATCACTTACAAACAGCATAAAATTATGCTCACTACTAATTCTGACTGAAAGAGAATTAAAAATCTTTCTGCCTTTTCATTTTACATGTCAGATAATGAATGTCAGAAAAAAGCCAAATAAATAGATAATTTTAAAAGTATTGTTCTGAAATGATGCAGGAGAAACCATCTAAATAAATGGTGGTATGCAGCCTAAACCATAGCAATAAGTAGCAGTTGAACTAAAGTGAGCTTAGAGAAGTCCAGATAGCAAAAAACAAAACCAGTAAATTTAGAAACAAAATCTCCCCTTTTAGGAAAACTTTCATAAACACTCCATCACTCAGACTAATTTATTAATGAATAACACTGATTCATAAGCTATTGCTAGTTCAGGCAGAATTTCGGTGAAGAGACCTCCTGATTATATTTATTTACTCAAACTTACGCAGGACACCATTGAGATGCATACTAGAAAGCTTTCAGGTATGTGCTAACAGTAAAATTTAGTCACGTAACTAAAAAATGCAATGGTCAGTTCCTTTTTTTTTGTTCTTGGTGATTGGGGTTTAGGTTTTCTTGTTTGGTGGGGTTTTTCAACTTCATTTTCTCACTTATGCATCTTTAGCAGTACTCCTCCTCCTCACTAGATGCAAAGTCTCAGTAAAAACACTCTTCACTAACCATGTTCTGAAGTTCTGCTTCCCAAATTTTCCATCACCAAACAGATGACTGGCAAGAGAAAAAAAAATCACTTCTGCATTAAATCTGATATTACAGATTTTTAAACTGAAATAAATACTTTTTATTGTGACAGTTATGAGTGCTCTAGTTAAAAAATTGACAAGTATCAGCCAGCACTAGTGTAGCAGTGTTATGTCACCTTCCCTTCTATATCAGAACTAATCACAGGAGTACTGTTCAGTGTACAAATTCACCTGCACTCTTGTATAGCCATCTGCTTATAAAATGCAGTTAAAAACACCTCCAAAGAAAAGCAAGGCTCTTATTTTACATAATCTTTTGAGTAGTTATCAAAGCCTCAAGACACATGCTTATGCCTTGGTTGCAAGAAGATAGTTGGCATTAAAAGTAGATGTCTTGTGTCACTTACTGTTTTAAAAAAGAAGTTTCAGACGGGATTCTCAATTATGAAGTCAGAGTTAAGAAAACCTTATCTGATTTTTCAGCATATTCCCCCAAGCCAGTTGGCCACCATTTCAACATCAATTCTCAAGCCATCCTGTAAACCTCTTGAATGTTGCTCTCTTCTGTAGGTTTCAGTTTGCATGGATACAAACAGTAGGAAAACTGCAGTTGTAACTATAACTGACTACTTCGCTACACTTAAAAGAGAAAAACTTCTATCTGATATTAAGCATCTCTTTATGTTATTAGGGGAAAACTTCCAAGATTGCTAAGTAACTGGTAAAGTATGCATGAAGGTCATCAGTTTGGCAAGTGATGCATTTATTTCTGGGCAGGCTATCCTTGACACAGCTTCCTTATTTACTGTAATTATGATGAGGGGTGTGTTTCTTTACACAGTATCTACAATGGATAGGCTCGGACACAAAATAATGCTGAAACCAGGCACTGCACTAACCTCAAAGTGGGGTAGTGGGAAGCAAAAGAGAAAAACCTCAATAACATTTATCACAAAGACTCAAACATATCAAACATATCAAGAAGGCAGCAGGAGATTTTGATACTTCACTGGTTGGGGCAAAGAGGGAGGAAGCATGTTGTGGAATGTTGTGAAAACACAGCATTGCCTAAACACCGAAGATGATATTGATACTGATCCAAATTGCAGAATAATCTCTTTTGTAAAACAGAAAGTACAAGATATTTTATTCTCTGAACCACAGTAGAAAAAACAAAGAACCTACACACATAAGCAAGTTTAGAGATGCTGCACACAAGAACTTTAAACACAGATATGAGTGCAAATCTTCAAAGACATAGCAGTATCCAATTCCTAGAGATACCTTAATGACAGATAAGCAAGTCATAAAGTTTTAAAGTAGTCTTTTGTTAACCTTTTTCCTTCACTAAAAATGCTGTTTCTATTTTCAAGAAATGAAGAGTGAAAATATTTTAAGCACACACTACTTTTGTAACTCTGATAAGTCTAAGGATTACAAAAGCAGCACTTAGGAAGCAAAGACAAAGGTACATAAATGTTATTAATCTAACCAGGCCAATGCACTATACAATTCCAAAGCAATAGTCAGCTAAAGCCCAAGTGCAAGCACAAGTGCAGACGGGAAAGTTAAGTGCACGCCTTAATTCTGGAGTGCATGTACTCAGCACTTCTAACTCTCTTACTTTAAAAACCTATCAAAAGCTTGCACATTGCAAAAACGTTAGCAGGCCACCCTCGTTATCACTTTCTTTGGTCCCCCTACATAAAACCCTCAATATACAAGAATAACACAGTAGAACATTTCTTAGACAGTAAGCACAGTAAGATCTCCCTCCGACAGCTTTTTTCAAGTTGCCCTTGTATTTCAGAAGAGCTGAAAAAAATGTTACTAATTACCTCTTTGCTACTATTACAGCTTCAGTTACAGATTCACAAACAAGGGAGAAAAAAACAGCTCTTGCTCCCTGTGACCTGCTCTAAGAAAACATCCTGCTATAGCTACCCATCAGAATGGTGGCAAACTGCAAAGTGAGGGTGAAAGGTGCCCACACATTGTGATTACTTGGCTATTTTAAAATACTGTTTCTATGCTGTGGTGAAGCCACCCTTCTCTGCATTTTCAAGCCAGGCCACATATCACAAAAGAACGCAGAGAACCTACAGGCTTTCCAGAACAGTCTTACCATTGGTATGGAAGAACTGCCTCAGAGCCACCAAAAAGTAAGTACCAGCTGCCCTCTCAGTACTAGTTCCCTACCACTCCAAAAGGGTTTTTTTCCTTCCCCCACTACCTGAGCTTTCAGTATCAGGCAGGTGCCCCATATTCCTGCCCTGCTTCCTCCATACTGATGAGGGAAACTGAAAACAGTGTGGTCATCAAATCATAAGCTGCCTTTGGAAACAAAATTCATCCAGCCTTCTTTGACTATCCCACAAATAACCCTTAAAAATGCCCGACATTTCTGTGGGCTGTAAACTGCAAATAGTATCCCAAGATGTTTGCCCTGCATGCAATGCACTACGATTTGCCATGTGGGAACATGGAATCAAATACTACATGCTTTAAAGCGATGGAAGCACAGTAAGAAAAGTAACACCATTTAGACCTTGTGATGTTAAATGGAACTTCTGTATGTATTATTATTACCTACATGACAGGAGGAAATTATTAACCATGAAGGCAAAAAAGGAAAAGGGTATTTTCTCACATAACACCAGTCAATTGTGCGATACTTGCTCTCATGGAGAACAAAAAAAAAAAAAAGCCAGTTTTCTCAGCTACTTTGTTCATAAATGTCCTGTATTATAGCTAGAAAACTCACATTTACAAGATAGAGAGAATTAGTTGCACAAGAGAAGTTGATAAACCAAAGTATTATCTTGTAATGTGTGTTTATGAATAGCAAATGAAAACACTGATGTTTGAGATAGGTACACTTCAGTTGATTAAAGGGTACAGTACCAGAAAGTGAAGACTGTTACCCTCAAAAAGGAGGAAATGAACACACACAGCACTTGACCATCAGCAGCTGGTACCCCTCTATCCAAAAGTAAACATGCTCCTAATAGCCTAGTTCCTAATAGCCACTGCAAGCTCTAAGCTACAGGATTCCCAGAAAACAGGGATCCCTTGAAGGAAGATGAACCTGACTACTTATAATGCACTATGCTCTCAACTAAGCAAGTTCTAAACTACCTCAGCCTTCCCAGCTCAAAGGCAACAGCTAAAACTCCAACAAAGGAATAGGTATTGATCACCCAGCAGAACAAGGAAACTCAGCTACAGATGTGAGCAAAGAATCACAGAATGGTTTGGGTTGGAAGGGACCTTTCAAGGTCACCTAGTCCAACCCCCCTGAAAGAACTTAGGAGCAAAACAAGTGTGGATTACACATGCCTTTTACAGCCAGCCCAAAGCTCTGGGAGGTATATGAGCTGCTGTGATTCAGCTTGGAATACCTATAAAACAGCCAGAAACAAAGATGAATTACACTAAAAACATGTAATACTTGAATTGTCCTTTCTGGCCTTAAGAAGTTACAAGCTTGATTTCAGTAGTCTAATTAAACCAGCCTCTCTCATCCCATTGCTAATTCCTTCCAGATGACTGCAATGGGAGTTGCACTGGTGGCAAGTCTGTCCTCCTTTTCCTTTCCTTTTCTATTCTAAATAGGTAATATAACACAAGGCCAAAACCTGAGTGCTCTAAATCCCAATTATTAATTGCAATTTTATAATCAACAAAAGACATGACACATGACCTTAAGCAGGCAAAAGCAATGAATCTAACTTGTATCTGCACAGGTTTTTTCTTCTTATACCACCAAAATTATGCCCAAAAATATTTGTGCTGGGGACAATTCTTCCAGAGTTGATCATCGTGTCAGCAAACTGATTTTCTTAAGAGAAGATTTATCTGAATCCCTTTAAAAGATGGGGTACAGGCAGGGCCAAGTGACTCAGACATAAAAGAAAAGAAAACAAAAACAAAACCACCAAGAAAGAACCAATCCCCCACTTAAAAATAAACAAAAAAAAACCAAACCCCCTCCCTGCCTCAAAACAGCAAACCACATACTTACTTTACATTATTATCTTTTACCAGGCTAATATTTTACACAGAAAATTCACATACAATGCACCATCCACTGACATATAAAATGTCATTCACAAACATTATTATGTATAATTTTTAAAAAGGCAGAGCACCAAGGATCTCCAAAGAATAAACCCCTACTAAAGCAGTCATAGTAAACAAACCAATATGGTGTCTTCTGAGAGAACATCAGCAACCCTGAAACTACTGCAGCAAAGAGCAAACCAAACACATGCAGAGAAATGTAGATCAGCTCCACATGCAGCAGAGCACTCTTACAGCCTTAAGCACAAAATGCCAGGAAGGTGCAGGACCCAAAGCAGCACCAACAGAAACAGTGCTCACACCACATCTATTATTTGTTTTGAAATTCTTAATAACAGCACTGGCTGCTTGCATGGGAAAACCATAGTCAGAATACAGTCCACAGGCACAGATGAGTGAAGGATTGACCTGTATGCTAAGTCATGCTCGTCAAACCATCACTAATGGAAACCTACTCAAAACAAGGCAAAGCCCATATAACTTCTTGTGTTTGTAACAAGGAGGCCCCTATAACCAGAAGCATATGGCTGACACACTCTTTATGGTGATCCTCTACTTGGCCCAAATCAGGTATTTCACAGTAATCAAAGTTCAGATGTACAGGGAAATAAAAAACTTTAGAACATTCTTTTAAGTTAATACAAACGTGAGCCCTACGGAAAACTCTGCGATCTGCACAACACAGTGAACCAAAATATTGTACTATTAGTACCGAATTAGGGTAACAAAATATTTCAATGAATTGCTTACATAACCATTGTAACAGCTGGAAAAACAAATATTCATTGTGTCCACTGTGGAAATCAAGTTATCATCTAGTTTAGTTAATGTCTTGATGTGACTTTTAAGCTTCTTACTTTTGATTCCTCTTTAAAATGATGTTAATACTCACTGTGGATATATGGTGCTACATGACTAGTAAGATGTAGTTTTTCCAACAAAAAACCAAGACTCACACTTTTTTGATAAGGTAGGACATTTAAATTTAAAGCAGCTTTTTATTCAACTGCAACCACTGCAGTGATTTTTTTTTTTTACTGTTGTTAATAGGAGCTATATAGTCACAGTGCAAAATATTTTTTATGGCATTAAAAATGTTTTGCATCTTACCCAAGAGCCTCTTTTCAATACAATACAGGTCAAGTACTGCTACTACTACAGGACTCTTGAAACCAGTAGGTGGCTGAAAACAGCTCACGGCAAAAATCAGTATCACAAGGATGGTTGCCTATGGAATTCTGAGTAAAAGATTTCAAAGAGACCACATCTAAAAATTACAACTCCAGCATTTAAATTCCATGTATTGTTCTTCCACATCAGAACACTTCAGTATGCTACAAAACATAAAAAAGTTACTAAACCCACTGATTAAAATTCTGATTCTGCAGATTTCATAAACAGGTAACACTGCTTACAGTAATAATTTTATCATGTGTTTGAACTGTTAAGGCCTTCATTCTGCATTTTTTTGTTAACAGTTTTCCTTGTCTTGGTTTTAAAGACCGCATTTCACTGGAACAACTGTGTTCCAGTGAAAGAGAGGAGAGAAGAGACATAAGAGCCTATTTCTTTAAACTGATTTCTTAAACAGCTCTCTTCCCAGGAACTAAAACATACTTGAAATTATGATACATATACATGGAGATAACTTTCAGCCCATTCTAAGCATTCATATTGGAGGAAAAGAGACTTAGAGAAGGAATTGTTGATCCTGCATCTTACTAAATAGAAAACAATACTTATGCTGCTAATGCTTTTACTTCCTTTACATTTCAGTCTACTTTTATCTCATTGATTCTGTCATTTCCCTGCCTGCTTCCCCGTAAAATTGATCTATGCAGGGTAAAAGCAGTCCTGAATCTCCTGAAGCAGATCAGTTATACACCAGCATCAAATTTATTCCTTCCCCCAGACCAGGATCCTCTGCCCCAGGAAATGTCACTGCTTCTAGAGCTTACTTTTTGCATTTTACCCACCTCTTTGAGAGAGCCTAACCCTTACCTTAGTCCTCAGCAAGGCAAGACCAACTACACATTCAGGTAGGAAAGGAGAGTTCCCGATCGTCTGCGGCAAAATCTCTCGGTGTGTAGCAGATACCAGCGCTGCTTCCTTCCTCTTACCTCCCCCCCGCACACACACGCACATCTGAGGGCAGCGGAGGATGTTCGGAGCAATTTAACAAGCAAAGGGGAGACGAATGCCTGCCGGTCTCGGAGCAAGAGGCTCACGGCCAGCCAGCCTAAGGCAGGCATGGATTCACGACAGGCAGGGATACACACGAAACGCTGGCAGGAGCAGCCGCGGTGCCGCCCGGAGCCGCAGGGCGCGATCAGCCGGAGGGCCTGGCACTGTAAACACGAGCACCGGGGGCTCGGAGCGCAGCGCCCGGCGCGGGACCAGCCCGGCGGCCCCGCCAAGCCCGAGAAGCGGCTCCACCGGCGGCCCCGGCCCCGCGGCCCCACCAGGCCGCTCCACGCCGCCGCCCGAACCCCCCCGCACCGCACGCCGCGGCCGCAGCGAGGCTCGGGCGGCCCCCCCGGCCCGGCGCCCCCGCCCGTACCTCGGCTGAGATCGAGGGACACGTTCTCCTCGCCGCTGTCGTTCCGACCTGCGGGGAAGGAGGGGGGGGGAGAGAAGCGCGTTAGGCGGGCGGCGAAGTTAGAAGCGCCGGGGGTGGTGGGGGGGTGAGGGGCAGGGCAGAGGGAAGGCGAGAAGGGAGGAGAGGCGAGGAGCCGGGGGTGCGGGCGGGCGCGGGGCGGCCCGCGGGGCTCCGCTCACCTCGGATGCGGAGGTGCCTCAGCGAGCGGGCGCGGAGCGTCGCCGCCATGTTTGCGGCCCCGCAGCCACAACACCGGAAACCTCGCCCGCTCTCGCGAGGGGAGGCGCGCGCGGCGCACCCCTCCCCTTCCCCCCCCCAGCCCCGAGGCGGCTGAGGCGGCGCGGGCGAGGCCGGGCTGAGGGAGCGGCCTCGGAGGTGGAAGGGGATTTGCTTTCTCTCTCTCTCTCTTTTTTTTTTTTTTTTTACGAGCTTTGCCCGCTCTGTTTATTTCTTTCTCTCTTTTTTTTTTTTTTTTTTTTTTTTTGGCCTTGTGACGAGGCGGTAGTTCACGTGGGTGCTGCGTGACCGTGGGGGCTTCTGTACGCCGGATGTTTTCTGCTTTTTTTTAATGCGTGAAGTAATTAAAAGAACCAAAACAAACAGGAAAAAAAAAAAGGGGGAAGATAGCTTTTTGCCGCTTTGTTGGGTTTGTGCGCGGTGGGTGTCTCTGCAGCTCGAGTGTTGGTCTATTTCTTGCTACTTTTATATTTGTTGAACTTACTTACCTAATAAATGTATATATTAAAAAAAAGTTGGAAATTCCCACTCTAAGAAACCGTACAGTTACATTCTTGATCATGTCTTTTTAGGCAGGAGTTTAAATATGCAGACCTTACGTTGTGCCCTGACACTTCAGACAGACAAAGCAAATTCTTGCACACAGACTTCCCAAATTCTCAGGAACAAAACTCAAGCTTAAGTGTAGAAGTAGCCAGACATATAAAATCGTTTCACCAGCTTAGATAATTGCTTTCCTGTTTTCTAGTCAATCATTTTCCACTCTGAATTTTCCCTCTTCTCCAGAGGTCTTTCAATTCAGATCCTGAACAATAAGTTTCACTAAAAAATTTGTAAATTAGATTTCACAGTTACTCACATACTTCTAAAACTTTAATACTGATTTAGATGAGTAAAATAATTATTTATTAAGCCAGAGTGGAAAAACTTTCTGACATACCGGTTAATATCACACATATGAGAACCTTGTTTGAATAGAATTATATCAAGTATATTTGATTTAAAATACCACTTAAAAAACCTTCTGTATGTTTTTTGCTTCTTAAATATGAAGCTAATGTTCCAGAGGAACCACAGGTTCTCAAAATTAAAAGCTCTACACAATAAAGTCTCATCCATCCATGGGACCAAAACATGTCAAACATCCTTGAGGAGTTTCATCAATGTGCTTCAGAGCTGCCTTTTAAAATTTCATGTCCAGAGACCCCTTGACACTCTGAAAATGCCAAATTAACGGCTGCTGGTGGTATTAATTTTGTATCCTGTTTATTACAAATTCTCCTGTGTGTAATTATTTTTACATGAGCTTTGAAACACTACTAAGCATTGACCCCCTCTGGATTGGATTTGAACTTGTAACCTGCATGTAAAACGCTTTGGATGCTTATGCCAAATGCTGTGAGTTAGTGTTCGTTATTATTGTCACACAACACTTATTTCTTCGCTTCTAGATATAAAGTCATATAAACGTATTTCAAAATAACCTGTACATCATCTTGCAATAAGAGAGAGTAAGAAAGGAGTAATGTTTAAATTCCTGAGTACCCTTTTGCAGCTTTCTTCCCGTAGACACCCTTTAATTATAAAAATATTACATTTAACTTGTGGAGCTTTGGTTTCCTCTTTCTTTTTCAACGTAGCTATGTTTGAATTCTTTGGACAAAATTGAGATTGTCTCTGATATTGACACACAAAAGACTGCCATAATGTCAGTTTTAAGTGTTAAAAAAGGAAATGGAACATGAAATTTTTAATTTTTGTTATGGTGAAATGGAAAATAGCAAGAATGCATTAACTTCAACTACCACTTGGATATACAGGAGCTTCCCACAAAAAAAACCATCAACCAACCAAGCAAACCAAAAAACCAAACAAAAACAACTCTTGTGAGGATGAGTAGTCCTCACCCTGTGAGCGTAGAGGACATTATGGGATCTGTTTTTAGAGCTTTTCCTATGTACTATTCTTCCCTTGGATGTGGGGAAAGAATCACAAAAGTTTAATTAAAAAATTATAAAGCTTCCTTACACATCAAATTTGCTACACATTTTCATCAGCCACTGTTGCTCCTGAGTATGCAGGGGGAAGAAACACAGAGAGAGAAAAAAAAAGCTATCTCATTCATTTGAAGGAGGGAAATTAATACAAAAGAGAAAATTAACTTCTGCACTTTGCTTGCACAATTACAGTTGATCCAGCATATGGCAGCCTTTTCAGTTTTGTTTGTTTGTTTGTTTGTTTTTCAGTGTGTAAATCCCAATACATTTAATCACCATAAATCCAGTTAAAGAAAAGATGGTGTAATGGCCAAATGGGGAATAAGAATAGTTCAGTCTGAGTTCCTGCTTTATAATTTTATGTGGGTATATCTTCTCTGTATAGATAAGTAAATCTCCTATAGATGAGGACACAGTGTGAAAGCAGAATTTCCTGAGCTTCCTGTGAGCTGCTGGTATATTTCCTTTCCCACCTAAAAAGCATGTCATACAAAGCAATAACAAAGCTCTAGTGTCACCTGGAGGTTTGAAAGGCAGGTTAATCTTGAAACCATGGTAAAATGTTTCTACATGTTCAGGGAGTGGAGAGGGGTTTCTAAAGCTAGAGACATATTTTTGTGCATATGTGCGAAGGACTCATAAGAAAACTTCTTTGTTTCTTTTGTTTCCAATCAGAACATTGTCCTTTATGCCCCCTATGTGTGGGGCAGCCTTTTTATATGCTAAACAGGGATATGCAGTATGCTGTAGAAGATACTACTATGTGAATTATAAATCTTTAAGATTTAAACTCAAAATAAAGACCAAAGAGAAGAGCTTTTCACTTGTTTGGGGTCAAATGAAGAAGCATGGGTATGAGGGACAAGCTAGGGGCAGAGCCTTAACTGTCCTAACTCATTTAAACTCCATGGAAATGAATAAGGATGTGCAATGTACACCAGCTGCAGCCTGCCTGTTATGTAGATGTAGGAGAATGAAAAACATGAATCAAGCCATGAAGACAAGAAGTTAAATTATTGAATTCAACTGAGCTACTGCGATTTGTAGTTGAAGAGCATTTTACCATATGCAAATGTATTTGTAATGCAGTTCCTTAGTTTGCAATATCATAAAATTGGCTATAAATAATGATAAATCCTGAATTACAGGAGAGGAGAAAATCTTATGAATGGGATCAAAAGGTTAAAAAAAAATCCCTTCTTTGCTATCTCTATATTAGTAGTAAGAATTTTTATAATCACTCTATTTCTTTAGTCTCGTTCTTCACATGAAGCCCATCAAACTGCATAGGAAAGGATAAGACATGAGCTCTGTTCTCTGCAGCCAAGAAATACTGGTAATGGAGTTATAAGAAAGGAAGGTATAAAGAAACCATCACTGATTGAATGAAGTATCTCAGAAGTTTGTCAGACACTGGTTTGTCCATATGATATTACAAAAATCACTTGACCGGGTTTTCCTTATATGAAAATGTCTCAGACTGTAAAAATGTCTGCTTGAGCAGCAGCTCAGAGCCAGGTCAAGAAGGACATTGATGTGCTGGAGTGTGTCCAGAGAAGGGCAACAGGGCTAGTGAAGTGGCTGGAGCCCAAGTCCTGTAAGGAGCAGCTGAGGGAAATGGGAGTCTTTAGCCTGGAAAAAAGGAGGCCCAGGGGAGAAACTATTGCTCTCTGTAACTTGAGGGCGTAGTGAGGTGGAGGTCAGTTTCTTCTCCCAGGTGTTAGGACAAGCAACAGAACAAGTGGAAATGGTCTCAAGTTGCACCAGAGGAGGTTTAGATTGGATACTAGGAAAGATTTCTTCACTAAAAAGTTGGTCAAGCATTGGAACAGGCTGCCCAGGGAAGTGGCAGAATCACCATCTATGAAGGTATTTAAGAGGCGTATAGACATGGTGTTTAGGGGCATGGTTTAGTGGTGGACTTGGCAGTGCTGGGTTAATGGTCAGACTCAATTATCTTAAAGGCCTTTTCCAACCTAAATGATTCTCTGAATCTAAGAATGGGTCCTGCCAGGCATTTGATTTAGAGGTTCCACAGTTTGAGACAAATAAAATCCAGCTCATCAGCACATTTTTGTCAGCTGGACAAATGCATAATATCAAATTAAGTTATTGGCAGCTCTGAAATACCAGTGGTCACTCTGAAGCAACACACAGGTGCAAGAGCAGACCTGCACAGTACTTGACCTGTGGGTAACCACAAAGTGATACTCTCAGACCTCCCTGTGCTTCACAGTTGGTATAAAGTAGTGAAGCCTGAACACCATGTCTCCATCCAGTGACACGGAGCAGTGTGCTGGAGGATGGAGCTGCAGCTCTGGGTTTGTGTGCAGCAGAAGGTGGTAGGATCTGCTAGGGAGAGAGTTGTGCTGCAAGATGAAAACAGCTGAGTCTTCAGAGGATATGGGAAAGGAAACAAGGGGAAAAGGGTGACCCTACTAGTTGCAGTTTATTCTGCATAAATCAAAGTCCTTTAATGTGCCATTCCTGGGATTTTTGTTCTGTGTCTCCATAATACAGCAAGAACCAGAAATAGCAAAGGTCCTTCCTCCCGCGTATAAAATCGTTGGCCTCCTGGGAACAGAGTTTCTTTGCTGTGGATGTTGCCAGATGATCTGAGAAAATGTCAGTGTGTCCAGAGCTTGGTTGAAAACCTAGCAGAATTTGGGATATTGGGAAGGAAAGAGGTCTCGAAACTGAATTGCAATGTGAAATCAAGGATATTGCATTTTATACATATCTGCTCCCTTGGGAATCCAGCTGGTCATGATGTCGCTGGGAGTGAGCAGTGGTGCCACAGAGATCCTGTAAATATGTGCTGGAAATTCTTTGGACAGCCTTTCACCGGTCATGAGCCAAAACTGTCTAATGAAGCCAATGTGACAGCAAAGACCATAAAGGTCCTATGCCCAGGGATGTTCACTGGTACTGTTTAAGTGACTAATATGGATGCAGCTTTGGGCTGCATCTAGTTTATAGGCAAGGTGTAGGTTGCCAAACTGCTTGGACTGGGACAGTGCAGAGAGCAAGTTAAGCAAGGAGGACCTTAGTATTTAACCACTGTTTATACATGGATGCTGAATATTTTTTTGCTTAACTTTTGATCCATGGGTTTAATTTTTTTTTTTTGTCTATTTTGGTCTCATATTGACCAGCTTGGAGGAAAAGAAAGGGCAAATTGCAGTTTTCTGCCCAGGGAGGTTGTTACCTCTGAGTTTGCTTTTTGGGGTGCGAATGCTCTCCTGGCTTATGTGGTATATTCCTAATATATTAGTTTGCTAGCCTTTTCAAATACAATCCAATAGGTGTGTTTCTACATATATTATTATGCAAAAAGGGTTCTATATATAGTATTTTAAGTATCAGTAATATAATTTGCAGAAGTAACATGATTTACTAAAAACAAATCCCCAATTCCTAACAAAATTTTTAGATAATCAGTTTTTTTCTAGAATTTCTATGATATTTAAAAATATCATAATCTAAGCTAATTCATGAAGACAGTACCTTTAAATATAGATATAAATAAAAAGTACTAATAAAAATCAGAATTGATTGTAGTTGTGTGTAATGTTAATATTTCCTCAGTATCCCATATTGGAAGAAACTAAAAAATGAACTTATAGTGCATAGCATAAAATTATGCAAGAGTTCCAATAAATATCATACTAAAGTATTAACAATGAGCTGCAAAATAACAGAATGACAAGTGATGCAACAATCTTCCTGATTAAGTGGGCAGGTTGCTAACCAGATTGTTAATTAGTGCAACCTTATACCTAGGCACCCATTCATGTAAGATTTTTCACAGCATTCTGCCCTGCGTAATCCTATTGAAGCTGTGAAAAGCAACAGGTGTTGAGTTTGGGTATGTTTGGCATATTAATTAGACCTGAGCAAAAAAACTTTTAAAAACGCAGCTGTTAAGTGTTTTAGTCCAAATAAACTCCGATAATAGTGCTGAAGCTCTATGTAAAAATAATTTATTATCAAACTATTCAAAATCCATATGGCAGCAGAAGCTATTTCTTGTAACACGTTGTTTTTTCTTAAAAACTGAAAAGGCCCGTTAACATCTTCTTTGGGCACTCTGCTGACAAAGGCTGGCTAACATTTTAGTAGCAATGCTGTTATATATCACAGTATCCATGCTGAAATATTTGGATATTGGAGATTCTCAGCTATCAGTGGCTGTCATTAGAACATGCTTTAGCCTCTTACATGGCCAGTAGAAAGTAGCTTGCTATGAATACAAAAGCAGTCAAAAGGGATGGGATAGAAAAAAGTTTTTTCTTAATTTTTAAATTTAAACTGGCAATAGTAAGGTTTATTTAAATATATATAGCATCCTAGTTCAAGTACTAAAAAAACCTCCCCCAAATACTGAGCGCAGAAGGAAGGTGTGTTTGACCTGATTTTAAACGCTGTGGGATAAACAGCCTAGCACTCAAAATACAAGAATTGTAAGTCTCCTCAGTGCCTGGTGAGTCATAAAACCTCTTCTCGTGTCACCCACAGAGTTAGGAATCTTGCACAAAAAATGAGCATTTAAACAGAGCAGCTTTTAAAAATGGGATAAAAATGAAAGTGCCAGGGACAAATGCAGAAGTAGTGGAACAGTTTAAAAGTATAACAAGAGAAAGGAACAAGGAAGCAGAAAAGCAAAGAACAGAATGCCATGGTCAGAGGATCAAGGAAAAGAGGAATAATTATAGGGAACAGGAAGTAATCAAGAATAAAAGTAGGACAAAGAACATCGTAGGCAGTGAAGGGAGGTAATGACAGTAAAAATATAAGGATTTCTTTAGATCAATACAGAAAAAGAAACCAGGCTTACCTGTGTGAGCTGGAAGGTGCGTGACAATATTGTCCAGGGCAGGACAACATGAAAGAAGCTGAGACGCAGGAGAAGGGAAGGTAGCTTGGCAGTGTGTCCCTTCCGTCAGCAGGAAAAATGGATGGGAGCCCCGGTTTCTGTGTCTGTGTTTTGTGTACATTTTCCACCTGAAGCGCACCCACACGTAAATGAAGGCAGCTTTTCCTGTTAGGAACTTGAAAAATCTGGAATCGGGCCAAAAAAAAAAAAAAAAAAAGGCAGGGAAAAGAGCCAGTGCTGATTTTTCTTTTCTTTGTCTGTCTCATGATGCCAGAGCAGTAGGATTTGCTGATATTACTAAAGTATTGCAAATCGTATAATGTTTCTTAAAACCCTTGGTATCCATCTAATTCGCATTTCATTCATGTTTGCGTTGACATTTTGCATACTTCCTTTATGCCTGATAGTGAACCATTTTAAGCTTAGGCAATACTTATATGTCTGTGTGTTATGAAAAAAGATACACAGTTTCCCATATTCTTTTCAACAAGACCCACAACATAAAATGCCTCAATTGAGAAACTCTGTACATTTAATAATAGCTTAATCTTCTCTCTCTAAGTACTTTGGAAGAAGGTGAATAGATGTGATTTACCAAATTCTGTGTAGGAGCCAGCTGGCTAGAATGAAACACAAAAAGGAAAAACGTGAGATCCTTGTATTTTGCTGCACACAGCCAAAGAAGGTGTCCCGGGACTACTGCATTACTATATAGCACAAGGCTACAACATGTGGTAGTGGTGTTCTGTAGTACCACAGCTACCTGGAGTGGCACTGAAATATCCTCATGTTTTCCAACTGGCTGGGATGCTGGAAACTGCTTAGAATAACCCTCCAGCTGTACTACCACTTTATTTCTCAGCCAAGCTAAGCAGTCAAGGTGAGGGCTTGTAGGACTATGCTGGTATCTTGGGAATTGCTTCTGATAAATAAGTTGACTCTTTCAGAACTGGTTTAGGTGTCTCAGCCAAGGATACGTCCAGACCATATGCACAGAAGGGTTTAATTCTGGCAAAAGCCATAGACATTGCTCAAAGCCGCACCAACAAAGTAGCTGTCAACATGGAAAATGGGAGATAGCAAATTATGTAAATGAAGGTAATAACGTGACCATTATTAGAATTATTCCCCACTTTTTATTAAGTTTCATAATATAATCTAACCTATTATTTACATTAAATTTCAATTGGTATCTCCTATCTGCCTCCCTTTTAATTACTGTAAACATGGTTCAAATCTGATTTCCTTTTATGACAAGGTAACCCATCTAGTTGATCAAGTACAGACTGTTGATGTAATCTTTTTGGATTTCAGAAAAGATTTTGATGGTGTCTCTCCTAGTATCCTTCTGGACAAAATGTCTGGCATACTGCAGTCACGTGACAGTTGAGCAGCTGGTTCACAGGTTGGGCACACAGTGTTGTAGTGCTTGTGACTGGTCACTAGTGGGGTTCTGCCGGGCCCCACCTTAGGCCCTGTGCTCTTCAACATTGTTGTAAACAACTTCTATGCAAGGCTCAGAAGGACACTAAATGATGTTACAAAAATGAGAGCTATTGATTACCTCGAAGGCAGAGAGGCCCTGCAGAGACACGTTGACAAATTAGAGAGATGGACAATCATCAAGCTTATGAATTTTAACAAGGGCAAGTACTGGATTCTGCACCTGGGATGGGGCAACCCTGGTTGTGTGTACAGACTGAGGAATGAGTTAATGGAGAGCAGCACTGTGGAAAGAGACCTGGGAGTCCTGGATGATGGCAAGTTGGACATGAGTCAGCAGTGCCCTGGCAACCAGGAGGGCCAACTGTGTCCGGGGGGGCATCAGGCAAAGCATCACGAGCTGGTCCAGGGAGGGAATTGTCCCACTCTGCTCTGCACTGGGGTGGCCTCACCTGAAATATTGTGTGCAGCTGAGGGCACCAAAATATGTAAAAATATATTGAGCTGTTAAAGAGTGACCAAAGGAGGACAATGAAGATGGTGAAGGACCTCGAGGGGAAACTGTATGAGGAACACCTGAGGACACTTGGTCTGTTCAGCCTGGAGGAGTCTGAGGGGAGATCATTCACAGTCTACAACTTCCTCACAAGGGGTAGACACTGTTTTGACCAGGACCCCAGGGAAGTTGTGTCAGGGGAGATTTAGATTAGATACTTCACCCGGAGGATGGTTGTGCACTGGAACAGGCTCCCTAGGGAGGTGGTCACAGTGCCAAGCCTGATGGAGTTCAAGAAGTTTTTGGACAATGCTCTCAGGCACATGGTGAGATTGTTGGGGCTGTCCTGGGCAGGGCCAGGAGTTGGACTTTGATGATCCTTGTGGGTCCCTTCCAGCTCAGGAGATTCTGTGATTCTGTAGTAATACAAATTTTGCAACCTTTTAAAATGCAAGTTGTTTTCTCTCTTCTGTGTTTAACAACAAGTAGAGGCACAGAAAAGGAAGATAAAATAGTGAGAGTCCTAATCTAGGAAAGTACAAAAAATTAATTAATTTAGCTTTAGCAGTTTGGTTTTATATCCAAGATTAATGGACATCTGCTACAAATTGTTTTCTGTTCACGCTTTCCTTTCAAATGTTAAAATGGTGATAAAATGTTTTCCTCTCTGACAAGATAGATCTATTCCTATTCATGGGAATCTGAGATACCATTGTGATGAATGCCATGAGAAACTTATAATTCTGGGTGCAGCATAAGCTTCAGAAGATTTGCACTAAATAAAGGAGTGGCCAGAAACTGAATGAGCAGGGCTGAACAACTGCCCTTTCTGTTAGCTCTCATCCAGCCCATGCACTAAATGAGGCAGGGATCCTGTGGAAAAAAGTACTGAGCCATCATGTAATTATAGACTGGACACACAGATAATGATGAATCTGCACAAGGAGTCAGAACTAAGGCTTTGAGAATACAAGCAGGTTTATTGCCTTTCCTACCATTTGAGTTCTTCACACTACATGCAAAAGTTTTTCCATGTAGGGTGGTCTATGGCTGCTGAAGAGAAGACATAAGGGTACCCTTTTATGGGTCCATTAGTCTCCTCAGAAGTTGTCTTATTTGACGTAATATATACTCACACACACCAAGGCAAACACATGCATATGCAAACGTGCTTACACTTGTGTCTGTTATAAAGTAATGTAGTGTTAAGGGGTAATCTAAATAATACAGAGAATCTATGTTCCTCCACTGAATTTCCTTCCCCTTACTAAAGGATTGATCTTCACAGCTGAGACAGATTATGCAAAGGGATCACACATAGAGGAAGGTTTTGTTACTACTGTGGGAGGAGTAGCCAGGGGATTTGCAATTATGTGGATCGAGAATATAAACCTCTTACACAGGAATGTGCAGGAGATCAGCTGCATTCCTGCACTGCAGAGCCTGTGGTAACAGCAGAGAAATGCTACAAAGCTACTGAATTAGAGAAGTCTTTTTTGCCGTCCCCGTTTTGGTTTTGCTTAGCCTGTTTACTGGGACAGCATAGAGATACAACACAGATGGAAACCAACTCTGTTTACCTTAACTGGGGTTTTCATGCTGAAGCATAATTTTTATGTCAATATTTTGATGTTTTCGCTGCTGAATGTTTTAGCAGGCACAGCCAAATACTCCAGAATTATAGACTGAATTTGGAGAAGGAAAAATATCACATGAACAGCCTTCCTTTCTTTCTTTATGACTTTTAAAAGATAATAGAATAAATTACAGGTGAGAAACCCTAGAATATAGACTGCCTAGGTATAGATTTTCCTGTCTGGCAGATTTTCTGCTTAAATTTACTTTCTGGGTAGCAATTATTGACAAATACCATGTTGTATTTTTGCTGCCTTTACAACAATAAGAATGTTGATTTTCATTCTGTTAGCTGCTCAGTGATAATTTTGAGAAGCTACTGTGCAGCTACTGTTGTTCTACTTGACAGAAGATTGTGTACTCACATTTCTTGTCAGAAAAAAAAGCATTCTTTTATTCACAGGAATTTTAGAAGGAAGAAAAAATTGCATCCAGTGAATGGCATATTCTATTTTACATGGAAGAAAAAGCTTACAATGCCACTAATTTTTCAATTAGTATTACCTTATAAATACATTTCAACACCCTTCAACAATCATGTTTTATTTGATCTGTGCACAAAATCTTAGCTTAATATATCTTATGATCATTTATTTGATTTAATGTATCATATAGATATAGATGTTAGGAAGAAATTCTTTACAGAGAGGGTAATCAGGCATTGGAATGGCCTACCCAGAGAGGTGGTGGATTCACCATCCCTGGAGGTTTTTAAACAGAGATTGGACGTGGCCCTTAGTGCCATGATATAGTAATTGCAGTTGGATCAAGGGTTGGACTCGATGATCTTGGAGGTCTTTTCCAACTCAATCTATTCTATGATTCTATGATTCTATGATTCTATAATCAATTTAGTCAGTATTATCAATACAGAAGCTCAATGCCTTCAACACATCAATGCTAAGAACAGGGAAAAACTATTCAAAATTTATTTCTGAAAAATCTAAAGAAGAATAAAATTCACTTCTTTTTCAGAGGGACAGAATAATTTTTGTTCTACTGAAGAACATTAATACAAGATGTTCGAAAGGAAAATTCTTTTGTTGGTCTTATTGCAACACATGAAGTTCTACTATCAGTTAAAAACAGAACAAGGCTGGCCATGCATACTAGAATTTAATACAAACTAATTTTGAGACAATTAACTGTATAAAGCATGAAACTACGTATTGTTAACTGCCACATAATTGTTTATTTCTCATGTCTGCATGCCTTCTCAGTTCTTTGGCATATCACTAACTTGTTGCAGATACCCTCTTAAATGCCCCTGAAAAATAAATAAACCACTAGCAGTGACACAGTCAATTAGTCAGACATGTTCATTGCATTTAATGTGCAGAGTCATATTTTGTACCTGGGTGTTGCTGCTGATGCTTACACATGAAATCGGTATTTTTATGCCTGGATGCTGGTTAAGTAGCAAATATAAAAGGGGAAAGTCAAGTTCATGTATAGCTTTTCAGTATTTTATCAGTATTTTTAAATACAGTACAAAAGTAGTTTTTAGGTTATTATCTCCACAGTTAATTTTTTTTTTTATATCCCCATATCCCTCCTCTGAGATGCATTTGAAATGTATTTGATTGTATTTAAGCCATCAATAATGGGAATTTTAATGGCTCAGATAAATGCAATGCAATACAATGTAGTTCAAAGCAGTGCAGGACTAAAGGCTGAACTCCTAAGAAAAGTTAATTCTACATTTACAGGGGTGTAACCAGTTAATTTGTAATTAAGCTTCCAGAAGCAGGAGTCCAAACTAAAGGTGATCTTCATTTAAGT
Organism: Myiozetetes cayanensis; assembly: GCF_022539395.1. Classification (NCBI taxonomy): domain Eukaryota; kingdom Metazoa; phylum Chordata; class Aves; order Passeriformes; family Tyrannidae; genus Myiozetetes; species Myiozetetes cayanensis. Next base: position 60,114,953 of record NW_026087631.1, on the reverse strand, counting down.
TGTTAGTTCAACAGAATCATGCATCCGAGTTGTTATCATAGATAGATCATATTTCTGAAATGGAAAACAATGCAAAAAATATTAGTATTGTGTAGTGTTTTGGCTCAAGGAGAAAATTATTAATTGTAATTGAATATAGCTACTGTATTCTTTGAAATGTTCAACATACCCTCAAAAACGTTGTCATATATCTCTTCATCGCAGTAAGTTAAAAAAAAAAGAAAAACAATACATTTAAAAATCGAGACATCAGATATAAATTACTATTTGCATGCAGATAAGAAATAGAGTAGCAGTATGGCAGACAAGCTATCAAGTAATTAATTTGCTAATTAGGAAAATGCAACCTTTGTGGTAATAGAGCAGTGTTTAGCAAGATGGTCAGGTCAGAGGATTTTCAGCAAAGGGTTGACCTGGATACATTTCTTTCTAATATGAATGGCTGGCTTTTTTAAAAGGTTGGAATTTTTCAATTACATTTTTAAGCAACAATTCTCATAGACGTATTTCCTTAAAAAAAATTAAATACTTCCTTGGTTTTTTTTAAATGAACACTAGAAATAATGAAAAAAAAAACCAGTATGACCTTGAAATTAATTTTGTTTCTGTACTTGGCAATGCCATAATAATTTTGGAGGTTTTGCTTTTTAGGTAATGAATTTAGGTAATGTCTATAAAAGATACATGCTTAATGAAAGGAAATTTTCAAAATATTTCACTTAGATATGGGAAGGAGCCCCTGGAAGACAATAAGGCTTTGTATATGTATATATTTATATACATACACAAATATATTTATGTATATATATTAAAAATTCAAATGTGTGTGTGTTTAGATGCCTCTACATTCTAAATGTGACAATTCTAAATATGACATCTATTTGATATTTAAGGGTGTAATATAAAGCCTGTTGAAAGAAATGGAAAGGCTTTGTCTGACAAGAGTTTTGGATTAGAACCGAAATACTGAACCCTATGCAATTATTTGGAGCAAGACTGGGCCAAATCTGCTCAATTGAGGTAATACTGAAATAAAATTAAACCTAAAGAAAATTGATTTTAGTCGATTTTAGTTAAACATTTGAAAAGGATGTCAATACACCTAATCACATTAACTTGCAGTTCATTAATAGGTTCTAATACTAATAATGTTTAATTTATGTAATTTTTCATGGTTTAATCAAAGTTTATGGTTATGCAATGAGAAATGAGGCCCTGGCAAATTTCCAGCATGGATGCATGTGATTAATTCTTGAGAAATTATAACTTCATAAAAAAACCTGCAATTTTCAGGACTAGAATGACAGACTAAAATAATTCCATTTCACTTTTTTTTTTTTAACAGACAGTTTAAAAGAAATTGAGTGTTATAGAAAATTTTTCAAAAAGATCACTTTGTACTTACTTTTGAACTAAATTGCTTCTCAAGACATAGCCATCTGTAAAAGTAAAACATATATGCATTTAACTTAAATACTCTTGTTATTACTTCTGTTGTTAGCACTAGTGAAATGCCTTTTTTCTCTTTTATATACATCCAACAGAAAGACAAAATAGTTGGATAAGAATGTACAATGAACAGTTACTTGATGAAGCTTTTACTATGTCCAGTGTTTTAGTTATTCTTATAATTCTTTATAAATTCTGTTTAGTGTAACACAGTGTCCTATACAGGAAATCAGAATGCTATAGTAGCTGTAAGACCAGTTAGGTATCTACTGTTTTGGATACTTTGCATATTCATAAAATGTTGTTTATCTTGTTTCTTCCTTCACAATAATTTTTTTTTCTGATAGATAAGACATGCAAGTTTTTTGGTTTTTTTTTTTTAATGCATGGTGATGTCCAACTAGAAAATCCCATATTTTTTGTTAAGCCTTTTTGACATCCAAGCCCTAATTCTATTCTATCTGAAATTGTCCTTTCTAAGATCTGTAAATATACTAGTAGAGGGAACCATCCCTTATAAATGTATGTCACACGTAATAAGCTAGTACTGTTCCCAAAAGCTGATAAATATATAATATATAAAAATATCCTATTTTGATATTTTTGGCCAGTGTTTTGATATATAAAAATATCCTATGGTTCCTATATAGAATATTGTAAAAGCTATCCAAAAAGACTAATATCCCAAACAGTCCTGCAAGTAGTAATGAAAAACTTCTTTCTAACAACAGTTTTTTGTTTATGGTTTTTTTAAGGCAAGCTCCTTTTAAAACACCATAATAGGCAGCTTTTTGTCATAAACAAACATTTGTGTCTTTCACTTTAACTTGACATATTTCTGTCTTAAAATAGGTAGATATCAGATGTTATATAGATCTCAAAATTAAATAAGTTTTTTTCCCGGAATATGCTACATATATTAGATTGTGATTTGATCTGTAAAGACCATAATACATTTAAAACCATGAGATTTTAAAAGAAAACTTCTGTCTTGTGCTAGAGCTGAAGTTGCCTAAAAAGGCATTAATTTAATGTGTTAATATTTTATTTTACACTTACCTGCATTAGCTACTGTTTAAGACTTATCAATTACATGAACTAAAAAGTAGTTCTGTGCATTTAATATTTGATTACTGCTATATAAGATAAAATTTGCTTGATTTGCCCATATTTCTATCTTCAGGGTCATGAAGATTTGATACGTACATAAATCCTGCCATAACATGTGCCTACTGAAAGTGTTGAACTGCAAGTAATCTTCAAAAGTCAAGGAACCCAGTGCTCCAGATTTTAAGTCACCTGTGTATTGTCTAAGGCTGAATGCCAGCTGGAACCTATGAAGCTCTGTCTAACCAGATTGTTAGCATGGTTGTCCTTCCCCAGATTTTATAATCTGGGATAAAGTAATGGAAATTGATTTTTTTTTTTTTTTAAAGATGTCATCTTTTTAAAGTTCTCTTTAGGACAGTCCAATAATTTCCAAGACTCCTGAAGTCTTCGTGGAGTAATTTTAAATCATTCTAATCTTCTGAAATACATGGAAGCAAAACTTCTCCACTCACCCTCATGGCATGCAAACACAGTGTGCTCGCAAGTAATGTGCATGTGACAGTGCTTAGATCATGGCAAAGCATAATCTAAGGTCTTCTGATGGTCCCTGGGCCTCAAATAGGTGAGAAATATAGCTCCTACTGATCTCACAGTCTTTCAGAGTTACTAATCCGAAGTTATATGTCCAAAGTTTCAGTTTCTAACTAATTCATTGATTTTTATGGGGCTTCCAAATAGGGAATAAGCTAGCAGGGCAACATCCTCTGTGTTAATTACTTCACCTCACTGAAAGCTATGACACATTGTGCCAGCTGCTCATTTGCATCATAAAGGAAGCTCAGAGAGGAAAAAAACTTTCAGGCACTGAAATTCATTTATATCCTATTGTTTAAGCAAAATCTATGAACTGAATTGAAAGTTTTTGTGTATTTAAAGATGTATGTGTTCAGACCAAGAAGGAATTTAAAAGGGTAAATAAAAATCAGTTCTTTATTTCACTTTTGACATTTCAAATAATTTAATAACAAAATAAGGGATAGAAGAATATGTTCCTAAGATCAGTAGCCCTTGCTTGGAAAGGTGTAAACACATTGCAATATAATTTGTAATTTTAACTGTTAGAAGAGACTTGAAGCTGTGAAGTGCTTCAGAAGTTAATGATTAAATCAAAGAATTCATATGCAAGAAAGTAACAAAGCCATCTCTAATTGCTGATTTTCAGTCTATCTGGCCTTCTGAAGGTAAAATCATAGCTTTAAGATCTGAGGAACTTGATCAACTACAGCAAATAACCAAAACTGTCATGCGTTTACTGAAGTAGAATTCAAACTTCATTAACTAATGTAGAAATTGACAGAGATCTCTACAGAGGTTTTCAGGGAGGATATTTTTATTTGTTTTGCTCTTTTATGCATAGCAAAGCAGTAGCTCCTGTCATTATCTGAAAGGCTTTGAAGACTATGAGACGAAAACAGCCAACATGAACTACTTTCTACTTTGTTATTAGCTTGGTTCAAAAAATGCAGCTTTGAAAGCTGTTTTTTTGGGAAGTGGCTCTACCAGTGAAATCCATATTTTGAAAAACATATGTGTGTTATGCAAGAAATTCTTGCTCACCCTGCAGGCCTGCCAGGAAGAAGGCTGTACTCCAAACTGTAAGAGTAGAGTATAGAGGGTAAAAAAATAGCAGGAAAGTGCTTGAATCCCCTTCAGAGGTTTGTAGCATTAGACTCTCTTCTACATAGGTCAGAGATAAAAAGTAAAGCTGAGAGGGAAGATACTGCTTGTTCAAACGATACTTTGAACCTAGGTTGTTCCAGCACAAAATGAATTTTCATTAGGAGATTTGAAAAGTATTGTAACAGAAGATCATTAAGAAATTGAAACCATCAGGAGATGGTCTGGAATTTTCCAAAAATTCAAAAACTTCTGCCAATGTGTCGTGGTTTTGAGTCTAGGCCTTCCTTGGTAACCAGGCTGTAACCAAGGAACCAAGGCCATGTTCCCAGAATTGTACATAAGCAAGGGTAAAAATAAGAAGGGAAAGAAAACTCTTGCTCTCTTTCTTCCGGCAAAAGGTTCTTTGCTATCATCTGCCTGGGTGAAGGAGTGAGGCCTGGTGTGCCTGGTTGGCCTTGAGAAGCGGATAGTGCCGGCATTTGTTTGGTGCAGTTCACTGCTATCTTGAGGAAAGTATTTGTTTTCTGTCCCTTTTTCCCTTTTTTCCCTTTCCCTTTCTTTTTCCCTTTTGGGGGGTTCCCTGTGGGTGATATCTTGTATATAATTCTATTTATATATATAAATGTGTGTTACTTGGAATTTGGTTTGGGTTCTTTTGATTTTGTACAGTCTTTTCGGTCTGTCCGAGGAGAGGGAGAGGGAGGGGGAAGGTTTTTTCTCTGTGGTCTGGGCACTTGGCTGGGAGCCAAGTCCAACCTGAGACATTTTTTGGAGGTCCCACTGAGATCAGAGTGGGTTGTTTTGGTAACAATTCTTGGGCAGGTGGCCAAGTTCTTGCAAACATAGACTTTGTTTGGGAACAGTTCCAGGAGAGTTGCCAAGAGAGGTTTGCTTATATAAATACACCTCTTGTTTAGGAACAGTGAAAACAACCATATAAATAATGGCCACTTTCTTAATTCTCAATGTAATTTTAGCAGCCCTCGCACATGTTCTGGGCTACTTCATGTGGAAACATCCAAACCCAATGGTGTTTGATTGGAGAGATATTTGGTACAGGTATTCCTCCTTCCTTGACATTAAACGCTGGATGATGGAGATTCCCAAACTGACTGTTGCCTCTAATTATTATCTGAATTGTGTGGCAACAATGTTGTTAATGATGAAGGTAATGGACATATTATTTAGAATTGGAAGGATTGTGTTGTACTGGTTTCCTTGTTATAGGAAAGGTCAAACCTCGAAGGGATTAGCTGGAGCTTTGGAAAGGGGCTTGAAAAGGGCAGTTCCTGGTTGGCAAGGAGCATAGGAAGATTTTGGTATATGGATAGGGCATGTGGCACCTCCCATTACTTGGGACTTCACGCCAGAACAGGTGTTTGATCCTAGTGAGATAACCCATCGTTTAATGGAGGGTTGTCTTTCAAACAAGGATCCAAATACACGAATCTCTGCTCTGTACTGGGGCCTGGCTAGTGCTTATCAAGCCACCATAGACCATCTCAGAAGGCTAAGGGTGAGACAGGGACACAAACTATGCCACTTGGAATCAATGATGTTCCTATGGAGTCCACCAAAATCAGAGTCCAGATGCCACTTGAAACCAACGCTGCTTTTAACGAGTCGCTAAGTGTAAGACTAAGGCACAACCTGAAGCCAGCACAGCTTCTGCCAAACCCGCTGACATTGGAGTTCCAATTATGGACTTTATGAACATGGGAACTCACATGACAACACCTTCAGCCAACGCTATGACTGAGACCGGGGCCCATACCACAGGCTCTGAAAACACTATTGCCCCGTAAAAAAAAGATGTGGATAAGGGAGGATGCAGGGCCCACAAGCCTAGTTCCCTGATTGAGGCATGTAACTGAAGAAGAAGAAGAAGAAGAAGAGGGAGCAAAGGGACCAAGAATTCCCTTTTGTAGGGAGTTTATCGCGTCCAAGTATCAACTAAAGGAAGAGGGGACGGCTGCAACAGATGAAGAAGTAGACGTGAGAGAAGGACCACATCCCAGAGAATTAGGAGCATGTCCAAAAGAGAAGGGGATACGTCCAAAGGAAGAAGAGGCAGCAGCACAGATGGCTAATAAAACACAAAAACCACCAAAGAGAATGTTGACACCCGACTACACCCTTCTTGACTGTTCAACGGAGGAGATGGAATACTATCTGAGATCCTTGTCCCAGGGTCTGGAGGACTATTCGTTACGTCCACCTGTGAGAAGCTTATCCTGGCGCCATGCTCGGTCTCCACCTCCATGTGAGAGAGGCAGAGAGAGAGTGGAAACAGTTCCGCATAGATACATCAAAAGAGAAGTGGAAATTGATACTAGGGACCTCCAACCTGAAGTGGGAGTTGTGCGACTGTCTGAAGTATTATGGTCAATGACCCAGGCAGAGCTCCGGGATTTAAGAAAAGATTACAGTCACCGGCCTGGTGAACGAATTTTAACCTGGCTGGTATGATGCTGGGATAATAGAGCTAGAAGCCACATGCTGGAAAGTCACGAAGCACAGCAGTTGGGATCCCTGGCTCGAGACCGTGAGATCAAACAAGGAATTGCAAGAGAGCCATATAATCATAGTCTCTGGCTCTGGATCCTTAATGCTGTGAGAGAGAGATATCTCCATTTAAAGAATATTTACCGAGTTCTCCAGGAAAGTGGACGACTGCAATACCTGCAGGAATTGACCATGCTTGAACTCATCTATTGTAATCCGGACTATTACGATATTTCAGACCCCATGAATCTCCCATGTACAAATCCAACGTGGAGAAAAGTGATTAAAGGTGCCCCTGCACCATACATCAACTGCTTGATCTCAGTATTCCATCCAAGGGCAGATGAACAGGATGTAGAAACCATGTGTCAATGGATACAGAGCATAGTGGAGAATTTGGAAGATCTGTCTGATGTCCGACATCAACCCTCCCACTCTAGGGAAAGCATGGAGAGAGATCATGAATATTCCAGATATGAGGATGACTACGAAGACAGAGATGACAGAGATTACCGACACTACAGAGACAGACCAGTAAAGTGGTCTAGACCACGAGTTTGACCTCGATCTTGATCTTGGTCCAGATCTCAGTCAACAACTCCTCCCCTTACACGCAGGAGGGAAGGCCTTAAACGCAAATCACGTAACCAACTGTGGTCTTACCTGCGTAAACAGGGAGAGAACATGAAAAAGTAGGATGGGGAACCCAATTCCAAACTTGAGGCCAGAGTAAGAGAGTTGAAGCAGAAGAAAGCCAATAAGAAATTTGTCTATGTGGTTGATGCAGATTTCTTGGAAAAGCAATTGCGATCTCCAAGACACAAGAAGGCTGAAGTCCACTTCTGTGACGACAAGAAGGCCTCTGGTGGAGCAAAGAGGAAATCTGACAGTGAATGCTCTGACAAGGACCAATAGAGGGGCCCTGCCTTCTGCCAGGAGAAGGAAAGGGACCAGAAGGATAATCGGGTTTACTGGGCTGTGTGGGTTCGATGGCCTGGCACATCGGATCCACAGAGATACCGGGCTTTGATAGATACCGGTGCCCAGTGTACATTGATGCCGTCTGAACATAAGACTACAGAGACTGTTTTTATATCTGAAGTGACAGGAAGGTCGCAAGAGTTGTCAGTGGTGGAGGCTGAAGTAAGCTTAACTGGAGACCAATGGGAAAAGCATCCCATTGTGATGGGGCCAGAAGCCCCTTGTATCCTTGGTACTGATTACCTCAGAAGAGGATACTTCAAGGACCCAAAGGGGTACCGATGGGCTTTTGGTGTAGCCACGGTGACTGAGAAGAAATCCAAGCAATTTTCTGCCCTGCCTGGCCTCTCAGAAGATCCTTCTGTTGCAGGATTCCTGCGAGTTGACTGTTAACAAGTGCCAATAGCCACTACAGCAGTGCATAGGTGACAGTACCGGATGAATTGAGATGCTGTTATCCCCATTCATAAGATGATCCAGAAGTTGGAGAGTCAAGGGGTGGTCAGTAGAACACACTCACCTTTCAACAGCCCCATTTGGCCTGTACGCAAATCCGATGGCGAATGGAGATTGACAGTGGACTATCATGGCTTGAATGAAGTCACACCACCATTGAGTGCCGCTGTGCCAGACGTGTTGGAGCTCCAATATGAGCTGGAGTCCAAGGCAGAGAGGTGCTACGCCACTATTGACATTGCAAATGTGTTTTTCTCCATTTCCTTGGCAGCAGAGTGCAGGCTGCAGTTTGCTTTCGTGTGGAGGGGCGTGCAATACACCTGGAATTGGCTGCCCCAGGGATAGAAACACAGTCTCGCCATCTGCCATAGGTTGATTCAGGTTGTACTGGAGAAGGGTGAGGCCCCAAAACACATACAGTACATTGACGGCATCCTTGTATGGGGGGACACAGCCAAGGATGTTTTTGAGAAAGGAGAGAAGATTATCCAGATTCTCCTCAAAGTCGGTTTAGCCATCAAGAAGAGTAAGGTCAAGGGACCTTCCAGAGAGATCCAGTTCTTAGGGGTGAAATGGCAAGATGGAAGGCGCCAGATTCCAACCGACATTATCAATAAAATTGTAGCAATGGCTCCACCGACAAAAAGAGATCCAAGCTTTTCTGGGAATCATAGGCTTCTGGAGGATGCACATCCCCGAGTACAGCCAAATTGTAAGGCCTCTTTACTTGGTGACCCATAAAAAGAACGATTTTCAATGGGGTCCTGAACAACAGCAGGCTTTCAGGCAGATCAAGCAAGAGATTGCACATGCCGTGGCTCTTGGACCAGTTAGGACAGGACCAGATGTAAAGAATCTACTTTACTCTGCAGCTGGAGATAACAGTCCCTCCTGGAGCCTTTGGCAAAAGGTGCCTGGTGAAACACGAGGGTGACCACTGCCAGATGAAGAGATGTGTTATACCCTTTTCACTGATGGTTCTTTCTGTATTATAGGAGGGAACTGGAAGTGGAAAGCAGCCATTTGGAGTCCCACCCACTGAGTGGCAGAGGCCACTGAAGGTAAAGGCGAATTGAATCTGTTTGTGGAACTCAAAGCCATGCAATTGGCCCTGGACATCGCAGAAAGAGAAGGATGGCCAAGGCTCTACATCTACGCCGGCTCATGGATGATAGCCAATGCCCTCTGGAGATGGCTAGAACAATGGAAGAAGATGAGTTGGAAGCGTAGAGGAAGACCCATCTAGGCTGCTGATTTGTGGTAGGACATCACTTCTAGAGTAAAGAAACTGGATGTGAGTCCACCATGTAGATGCCCATGTACCCAAAAGTCGAGCCAACGAAGAACATCATAACAACAGACAAGTGGATCGAGCTGCAAAAATTGAGGTGTCACAAGTAGACCTAAATGGGCAACATAAGGGAGAGTTGTTCCTAGCTTGATGGGCCCATGATGCTTCGGGCCATCAGGGCTGAGATGCCACCTATAGATGGGCATGAGACTGAGGGGTGGACTTAACAATGGACACTATTTCCCAGGTTATCCACAATTGAGAAACCTGTGCTGCCATTAAACAGGCAAGAAGATTGAAGCCTCTGGGGTATGGTGGACGCTGGGACAAATATAAATATGGGGAAGCATGGCAAGTCGATTACATCATGTTGCCACAAACCCTCCAAGGTAAACACTATGTGCTTACCATGGTGGAAGCAACGACTGGATGGTTGGAGGCTTATTCAGTGCCCCATGCAAAAGCCCGGAATACTATTCTGGGTCTTGAAAAGCAGGTCCTGTGGAGACATGGCACTCCAGAGCGAATTGAGTCGGACAATGGGACTCATTTCAAGAATAATCTGGTGGCCACTTGGGCACGGGAGCATGGTATTGAATGGGTCTATCACATTCCATATCACGCACCTGCTGCTGGAAAAGTTGAAAGGTATAATGGACTGTTAAAAACAACTCTAAAGGCACTATGTGGGGGAACTTTCAAGAATTGGGATAAGCACTTAGCCAAGGCCACCTTATTAGTTAATACTAAAGGCTCTGTCAACCGAGCTGGCCCTGCCCAAGCAGAATCCCTCCACATTGTAGACGGAGACAAAGTTCCGTGATTCACCTAAAGAGGTATGTTGGGTAAGGCTGTTTGGATTGCCCCTACCTTGGGCCAAGACAAACCCATTTGTGGAGTTGTCTTCTCTCAAGGGCCAGGTTATACCTGGTGGGTGATGAGGAAAGATGGAAAGATTCAGTGTGTGCCTCAAGGAAATTTATCCTTGGGGAAAAACTAATTCTGTGCTTCAAGTTGTGTTTTACAGGAGACCAGTCACCAAATGAGAGAGACCTGACCAAAGCTGATACTGGTATCTGATGATGAGACAGTGAACCAGCCCTAAACCAGAACTGTGATTGTGACCAAGAAAGAGCCAAAGATCCAAATTGAACTGAGATTGTGTTAGTGAGGATCTGCGACAATAAGACGTCTGCTTTGAAAGATTAAATAAAGATTTTATATATATGTATATATGTGGGATATAGGCAAATGCGAGATGTGTTACGTAAAATAGTATGGAATAAAGGGTGGAGAATGTAGTGGTTTTGAGTCTAGGCCTTCCTTGGTAACCAGGCTGTAACCAAGGAACCAAGGCCATGTTCCCAGAATTCCATACACTTTGTACCTAAGCAAGGGTATAAATAAGAAGGGAGAGGAAGCTTTCACCCTCTTTCTTCCAGCGAACTGAAAGCGAAGGTTCTTTGCTATCATTCTGCCTGGTGAAGGAGTGAGGCCTGGTGCGCCTGGTTGGCCTTGAGAAGCGGATAGTGCCAGGGGTTGTTGGTGGGTTCTCTGCAATCTGAGGAAAGTATTTGATTTTTGTCCCTTTTTCCCTTTTTTCCCTTTCCCTTTCTTTTTCCCTTTTGGGGGGTTCCCTGTGGGTGAGCCAAGTCCAACCTGGGACACAATACAAACCCTAGCCAAGGGCTTCAAAGAAACACTTGAAGGCCTCGTGCAGCTCCCAGAACAAGCAGATGTGCCAACAAGGGCATATGCCTTGGATCAGCTAGGGGCCAGGGGGAAGACTCCTAAGCAATTTTCCCCCCACCTGTTGAAAAGATTAAACTGCATCTCTTGCAACCAAAAGTAAGAGTATTGTTACTGATTTTCTCTTGGCTGCAATCAATGGGCAAGTGTTATCCAAAGGTGCAGCAAGGACCTACTTTACTTTTACTAGACTCTATGGGGTAACATAGCTATACTCCTTCTGGCAAAGAAGGACAGACAGAAGCAACAGAAACATCTGCTGATCCTAGTTGATGCAAAGTAAAATTTACATAATGAAGTTGCCTATTGTTCTCATATTTGGTATATTTTGTTCCTTGGAGTGTTTTAGGTTTTTCTAAGGCAATCTGCTCTTAAAACAGAGCAATGAAATAAAAACAGTCTGCCTCTTGTCAACTACCAGACAAGGTAAAAGACAAGTACTAGGTTCTACTTGGATATGTTAGGGAAGGGAGTTTTCACACATTCCAACTCAATCATTCTCTGATAATTTGATATATACTGCAGTTTTTTCATAAAACTTACATTTTCCCTCTTTGTTACGGCACAGGACCTTGGTGTCATCCGTACTCTCTATAATATCAAGAGACTCTCCCGGTTTAATATGTAATTCTTTAGATCCCCATCTTCTTTTAGGCAAATTCTGAATTGTGGTAGTAGAGAAAAGAACTTTTATTTCACCTACATGCTGAAAAAAAAAAGTGCTCGTTAAAAACCATTAATGTACAGCTTGTGCTCATGCAGTTTTTACTAAATTTTCTAAAATTAGGCAAATAATTGTGTATGCTATATAGTATGTGCCCATGCTTGCAGATGCTCAGACCACTGTTATTACAAGTAGTAATACTTTATCTTCCAAAGGATTAAGGGACACAAATTAAAGCACATCATATAGATATTTTAGTTTTTATATTTTATGGAAAAAAACTTTACTTTGAACAAAACTTACTTTGAATTGTTTCTCTTCTTTTTCCATCTTCTTATGCTTTTGTACATCTTCTTCATCCAATTTCCTTTTTCCAAAGCTTTCTAGATTCGATGAGCTAAAGCAAGAGGTTACAGATAAAACCAAATCAGCAGCACATCTGAGGTACTGGTAAGCCTTCTGATAATTTTGGTGAAAATGCATTTTCTTTCGTGTGTCTTTATCATGTTTTTGTTGCTCTGCAAAACTAGTATGGGTAATACAGATTAATAAATTAAATATAGATTTTATTTCAAAATTAATAAAAAGCTGGGGTTGTCTTTCCTGTTTTTCTCTGATGTTAATATATTATCACAAAAATGAATATTGAAGTATTAAGTATCTATCTATCTGCTACGGCACTTTAGAATTTCTCAGCAAGGAGCAATTTTTATGAAGTCTGTGCGTCTTTGGGCAATAAGTGTCTCACTTACATATGTTAACAGCCTTACATATGTTAGTCCTATATGGCCATAAAAAACCTTGCTGCACCGGGGAATCTGTATTACATAACCCATTTCAAGTTCTGTTGGTTTTTTTCCAAATCCCTGATAGTGTTGCCTTCTGCCAAGCAGCATGGAAGTGTTTCATGCCCTAACTGTCCTTTCTGACACTACCCCTGGGACTGTAAAGAGTGATTCTCCTTTTTGATCCTTCTGATCTCTGTAGGAGTTGTGGATGACAGTTTCATTGGTGATGAATGTTTGTGTGTGTGTGAACTAACCTAGACTTAGGTTAGAAGGACTATGTGTTTCCATTTGGATACACAGTCCAAAGAACTTTCTCTGTTTTAATATCTCCAGACTAGATTATCGTAGGGCACTCTGTTGCTCCATCTGAGTGGAGTAATTGACACCAGAACGTGACATTTTGCAGTCATCATCACAGACGCGTCTGTGCTCATAACAGTCTGTGCTCCAGAGATGACTATAATTTTCTAGTCCAGAATAAGAGTCTTCCAAGCTGAACTTTGCCCCTCCAGATGTATTTCATACTTATAACACAGAGCCCTGTCTCCTTTTCTCTTAAAATACTGGAGCAGCTGAAATCAAGTATGTATCCTAACAGTCCCCGAATTTTGATAGAAGAACTGCATGCAGAGAATCTGCAATGAAAAATACCTTTAGGCCATGCATCCATTTCTACCTCTTACTTTTTCTATAGTCTAATTATTGTTTCAATCTGAAATGGAGGAAGGAGCATTCAACTGCCATTTGGTTTGTGACAACTACAAAACCTGACAACACCAAATAAAGCAGACATTAGTAGCAATATGCCTCTAGTAAATACTTGAAAAATGTGTCTCAATGTGTTAGATTTCTAATCATAATATTTCCACTTACATAGCATCAGGCGGTGGTGGAGGGAAGTCTGAAGAATCCACGTCATCATACACATCCTCTCCACAATCTGAAATACGAGTATTTAGAGAATGAAACATTAATATGTGAAACTTGGAATACATTGTGTTACAATCTATGGTATTTTACTGAAGTTGACAAGAAAGTAAGGCAAGTACTGTAGCCATTTACTGTCTATAGTAACTGTGGATTCTGTTTAGCACAATCTACTGTGCAACACTACCCAGTCTTTTCAGATTAAGACTCTTTAATAGTAATAACCAGTAGTCACTGAAATTTTAATCTTCTGAAGCTTAAGCAAGTTTTAGCACATGCTGGCTAATGCAATAGCCTTTAATCTTCACTTCAATTAATCTGTGTCCCACTATAGTGCATCAAGATATATTTTTGGAGTCTGATTTTAATGTATATTTCAGGACTTCTATAGCACTCTTGTCAATCCAGCATTACTTAGAAGTGGATATGAATCCCGTGTATGTTAGTTTTTAGGCCATATTGCAATACCAAAGCAGCAAAAAAAAATCTTAGCCCGAGAATATTCTTTGAATCACATTCAGTGTATTTGTAGAGAAGAAGCAATTCTTCAGCTCATCAAATCAATGCCTAGAAAAATCAGTAGGATATAAAAGGTTTACAACTCAGTCCTGAAAACAGCCTCAAAAATTGGAAGAAGTTGCTTTTTATTCCATGGCTGAGCCAATGGTTATGAGTATTTATTATTTCACAGGGATACTGCAAGTGATAAAAGTAACAGCAAACATCGCTATTCACTTTTGAAGTCTTTCACTGAATGCTTCTTTCCAAGTGTATCTGTTCAAATTAAGTTCCAATAAAATGAAATAGTGTAAATCTCACATAGGAAAATCACATTAAATACATTAAATTGTTTTCTAGAGAGCCTGCAATATATACGTATCTCCTTGTCTGTAGCAAATCAGTCACAATATTTGAAATTTGTTTACTGGAACTGGGTAAGCAATAGGAAATCCTGTTTCCTTCCTTGGATGTATTTTTGTGACTAGAATGATACAGAGCAACATATACAGAAAAAAAGGGTCAGGAATCAATACAGACACTGAACAATAGGTTATTAATTACCTTTTCCAGACAGGTTTGTTGAAGGAGACGTGCTGGGGGGAGGAGGGGGGGAGGAAAGAAAGCTTATTAAGTATTTATATCACATTCACAGGCTTTTTGTAACATAAATAATTTAAAAAACTTGCAACACCGGGCTACAAGTAATCTCCAGCCATTTTGAAGTGCCACCGACACCAACAATGTTTAGTGACTAAATGTATTTTTTACCACTGAATCAAAGTAAACTTTTTCAGAACTGAATGACTAACACAGGTGATAAAAACACCAGTTGCTGATCTAACCTCTAGGTCAGATGGGTAGAAGACAATTTTTGCATTTTTCTGTTTGGCAGATTATTCCTAGAATTTGGATTAACGGGTCTAGATCTACCAGTTTATCTCATGTACATTGTACTGGTAAGCAAAGTACATTCTAACTGAGGATACAGCAAGTTTGCATCACCAGAGTGGCACAAAGGTGATGGATTATTTTGGTGCTTTTCACTGAAAAGAAAATTTGGCATATTTTAATTACTAGACTTTTGCAAAATACAGCTTGTTAAGAGAATCATTATGCAGGTGAAAAGAAAGCTCAGTGTTTTTGCAGAAAGTATCACCCTGAGCTGCAATTTTATGTATGATTCATTAGGCTGCTGTGAGGACATGTTAGTAGCATGTGATCAATGATTTATTAGAATTAGTTAATGTGCACTGTGATTTCCTGGCAGACTCTTACAACAAATTTCCATTATCTTCTGCCCCATTGCCTTTGGTTGTTTTTTCTCGTATACTTTTCTTTTTGTCATCTTTGACCTTTAGCCTCTTCAAGATTCCCCAGGACCAGATACCATTCTTATCTTCATCCTGTGATACAGACCTTTGGAGTATGCATGCGATTATCACAATGTAAAATGTAATGTTCTTTTTATAAGGCCCAGTTTAAATTATCCATTGATGCATATAATTATCATTAATGCCAACAATGTATATATACCACGAAGTGAGGTCACTTACCCAAATGCTAAAATGCTAAACTAGAAATATGTGCATTATGTTGCTTGTAGATACTGAGATGTATTTGTAGTATAGATATTAATCTAGTGGCTTACTGTTTTCATGCTGTTACTCAGGTTGCTAGCAATTTAGTTTGTTGTTTTGATTTCAGATCTATTCTGTCTACTTGGAGATTTGGAGATTTTCATCATTGCAACTGCTTTTGCTGACCTACCAAAATTAATTACAGAACAAACCTTCTCCAAAAGACAGAAGAATATTTTTAGTTTAGCTTCACAAATTCATACTGATGTATACCCACTTCCTGATCATCCTAATACTTGCTAATTGTTATGTCTAATTAAAAAATACTAAAACCTGAAAACATTCTGTTAAGGTATAATAAATTGTATAAAAACTTACCTTGCTATGGGCTCTCCATCACCAATTTCATCGTAAATATCTTCATTGGAAGGAGGTGGAGGAAATGGGAACACATCTTTGACAGATCAAACAGTGAATTAATGCAAATATATTTAATATAATATATATAACATATATAATATATATTTTATATATTTAATGCTGCAGAATAGGGTATTCATTACAGGCCTCTTAACTATATCAGATGTGTGTGCAGTTTAGGCAATATCCTTGTAAATGGAATATTTCTGTAAACCAGCACAGTCTGTTTTTTTAAAACAGTGATTTAAACTTATCCCAGCTGGGAATGCCATCCATAGAATTTTAATGTGGCATTGCCAATCACAAGAGCATGGATACTGAATACAAATGCTTCTGTGCTGTAGTCAATGAAATTCTAAATGATTGATTCGGCCCAGACATTAGGATGACCTTTAAATTTTCATGTCTGACTCAAGTGACAACTGAAGATGTCAGACCAACACTCTCAGCAAGGGTCAACTTGTCTTCATCCACAGAAGTCAGAGACAAGTGAGATGTAAGCTCCCCATTTTGGTCTCAGCTTTGACCTTTGGGCCCCACCTCCTTCAGCGCAGGGTTAGCTCAGTTTGCATGTCCAATTCCAGCCACTGGTCAGAGTAATCACTGAAATCTGTACTTAGCTGGCAGCAGCTCCATTCAGTACTGCCAAGGGATGCTTCTACCATGACCAGTAGAAAACTCTAAGCTGAGAAGATGAGCTGTGCTCTTGTGATCAGCAGAGAATGCTATATAAATATATAGGCTACCAAAGGGGAAACTGGGTTTGAATGTGTGTTCTTGACCATGTGGGGCTGCTGCATCTGGGACTCCAGTGTGTTACTGTAACTGAAGTTAACTCTGTTAGCAAAGCGCAGTTTTATTTGGTAGCATTACTGGCTTTTTCAGAACTAGATTTCTCCCGCACAGAAACCCTTGCTCATCTTAGTATTTTGACAGCTATATCTGTGCTGTTTTGGGTATGATTTACCTTCGCACACACACAAGAACAAAGTTCGGTCATCTGTCTTGCTAGTGATTCACAGTATCTGAAGACAAAACTTCTGTCTCACTAAGGTTCCTGTAAGCGGTGGGGAAGTTCATTTGGCCACTATACTTCCTTGTTTGTTGCCCATTAGCAAACATTTAATATGCTTATGGATAATTAGTGCATTATTTGGAAGCTGTAAGAAATACACACTAACAACTCCCC
The DNA here is from genome assembly GCF_022539395.1 of Myiozetetes cayanensis. Classification (NCBI taxonomy): domain Eukaryota; kingdom Metazoa; phylum Chordata; class Aves; order Passeriformes; family Tyrannidae; genus Myiozetetes; species Myiozetetes cayanensis. The sequence goes on along the minus strand of NW_026087631.1, from coordinate 60,097,726 downwards.
CAAAATGTATATGTAGAACTTACTTCCAGCTCCGCTACTGTCAGCGCTCAGGCTGGAAAAGCAAATAAAAGATATTTTAGAGAAGAGCAGTCATCCTTGAGTAAAAGAAAACATCATGATCACCCATCCCTTTGCAGTTATTAATTGTAAAACTTTTGGCCTTGGCACTTGTGTACATGTCAGCTGAACATTACAACATACACTGGAAGCTCAGACACGTGCTTGTGTTTTCTATATGGGCAACAACTAAATGTGCCAGCTCTTCCTTTCTCTCTGCTTTCACCACACATCAGTTTCTTACAGTCAGATAAGTAGTTTGCATTCTCACTAATGCCAAAGAAATGTGTAATCTAGTTCAGACTTGAACTATCTCCTAGATGAAGAAAAATTAACTCTTACTAATAAAGCAGGAAAAATGCTCCATTGCTTTTTGCTTTTTTCCTTGAAAATAAATAGTTATAAATCATAAAAGAGTATTTTAATAAATCACTGAAAGGAACTGAAAGGGGAATAAAAAGTTAATCAGTACAATCCTTAGTATTTTATAAGTAAAGCTGGGAAACAAATTCTCAGTTTTCACAAATCAATGCAAATATTTCAAGCCAGGGAAGGTGCACTTTTTCGTATAAGCAGAATATTGTGTCCTAATTGTTAGCAATTGTTAGCAATTTCCAGTGAAGTGTCATTTTTCAACAAAATCCAAATTGACGTCTACAGCTGTAAAGATTTACTATATAAAGAATATACTTTATATTCCTGTTGATATCTTTAAACTAAAGTGCAAAATATGCCTTTGGGTCATAGGATAATTTATGTTGGAGGGGACCTTTAGGAGTCATGTAGTCTGACTTGATGGGAATAAAAATATAATCCAACTGAACACTACAGAGTGCATCCAGACCTTCAGATTCATTCCTTATGAGAGGATCTTCATGAAATGAAGTGTTAAACAAATCAATGTATTGCTCAACTATCTTTCACTGGGTACAATTTAAACCTCTAACTGCATGTTTCTAACATTTCAAAGTTTCCATGTTAGCCATGTTCTAATAGTAGTAGAGAAAGCCCTGTGAGTTTCACAGTAGCTGAGATTATTTCCAGGTTAGAGTCTTACTTAAAATTATACATCAAAACAAGTTATTTGTTAAACTTTTGTGCCAAGAACTCCTGAAATACAACAGCCGTGATCACTTATTAATTTTGGAATATTAGCAATACTCCTGATAATGAGCTAATACTATTTGGTCAAGAGATTTTTTTAGAATGGCATTTTTACAGTGGTTTCAAAACATGTTGATGTATGTCAGACCTTCCAATAATTCATGCTCATGAACTGAACAGAATGCTATTAATCACTAGAGAAGATAAAAATGTTAAAATACAGCTTAAAGGATTTAATGAATCTGAGCCAATCATTCATCCTTCGAAGTTCCTTGGAATACACTATTATTTTAGTACACAAAAGCGTCGGTATTAATGTTTGCTTTTGAATTCAATAGATTTTCTAAATTCCTTGCATTGAGGTGGTTAATTATAATTCTTACCATAGTGAAAAGGGTTGGCCAAAGATACTTCTGCAATGAGGTAACTATTGCTGAGGTTACCTGAAATGTAGAACAACTATCTCAAGTCTCCTGGCTAGGTCATGATGCTATGAGACCAATGTGCAGGGAGGAAAACTGATATGGAGCAACCTGGCAAAGTATCAGATTGGTTGCTCAGGAATGCCATCCTGAAGGCAAACTTTTCCAAGTGCTGTTTCAGGAGCTCAGTGGGGATGTTCTATCAGCTGAGGATCAGCTGCACCCAGCAGCCAGCCAGCTGCAGTCTTTTTATTCCAGGCAGGCCTACTAAGTTAAGGAGCCTAATGGGAAGCAGTGAAAGCAGTGTAATGGCTGTCTCAAGGTGGTTGTCCTACACACTGAAATTCTTTACACCCAAATGCAGATCACTTATCCCAGGCTTTGTGTTTCTGCACATCAGGACACGTAGTGGAGAATGAGCACTGGTTTGTAGCATCACATTTCAGAAGCAGGCCTTTATGTGAGGTCTGGTAACGGAGGGTACCACCATCATGCTAGGTTATGTGATAGCCTTGACTCTTGTCACAAGGTTACTAGGATATTTCCCCTCCTGCAAACCTGATCTTCTGCTGGAGGTGGCACTTAGAGAAGTGTGCCAAGAAAATCTTAGCTGCAGATCTATTTGACATGAAAAAGATGACACATTGAAGTAGAGAGTCTGCAATGGAGCACTGCATTGCAAATGCATGTGAGATTGTGCCACAGAGAATAAGCTTCTAGTGAAGCCAAAAACAGTCAAAAAAGCTCATACTCATCTCATAGAATTTGAGAGGCCTTACTTTCAGGATTAAACTCATTAGCCACACTCTTTCCTGAAGGGCCATCCTAGACTTGATTCCAGAAGTCCCTTCTCTTCAGAAAGAGATGGGTAGTAAGACTTATGGACTCACACTAAGGCTTATGAAAGCAATGAGGGTGATCAGGAATTCCCTGGTGCAGTGAATTGCTTTTAGAGTCTTTTATTATTTTGTGCTAGAAAAAGGACTACATGACTTCAAAAGGCAGAATGAGAGAAGAGAGGGAGTGAAGAGAACTACACTTCCTACCAGTGATTTGTGATCCTGTATGGTTTGTAATTTGTTCTCTTTTGGACTGCAACAGTGTAGATCCTGTTCCAATAGTATAAATTCCTCCTGAATATGAGAGCTTACAGATACTGGATTCTAGAATTCATTTATGTTCCTCTGACCAGTTCATTTATGTTCCTCTAACGAACTTACATGTTTCTTATACAAATGGCTGTTCCATGACAAGAGTTGGCTTTGTTGTTGTAAAACTTCCCCTGGCTAGGCTGACTGGGATGAATCATTTGTTTCTTTTCAGGTATTCCTTATACATACCTCATTGAGCTCTCCTCCTGACCAACGTCATCATACACATCCATGTCACTCTCTGAAAATTTCACATCAGCTCCAGTAGGTGCTTGTTGCTTTCTTTTCAAAGAATCATAATCAATCTCTACCATGGTTGTTTTAATGTACCCACCTAAAGGAATGAAATCATTAGGCAGAGACTGTTTTAAAAGGTCATGGTAAAGGGATGAGTTTAACAGAAGGTTCAGAACTGATTTTTTTTAATGAGTTTTGAAAACTTTCAAAGAAATATCTCATTCCAAGCAGCCTAAGCTTGACTTTCCACCTGCCAACACAAATACAAATCTCAGATCTGTCTCCCCACTAAACCTTCCTCAGGTGGTGTCCAGTTAATTTCATCCTTATTTGCTTCTCAGCTGTCAGCTCAGAATTTTCTGTGCAAACTCCAGGAATCATGAGGTAGACTCCATTTCTCAACTAGCCTTGGAACCACTGCAGTCTTGTGCATATTTTAGGTCATCAGAACACTTGGCCTGAGATGAGGAACCCTGTATCTCCTGAGGAGAATTTTAGATAGTCTTCTTAAAAATCATGCAAGTGTTTTTCATAATTTTGATTGATTTAATGGATCAGTCTTTTATAACCCAGGAGCCAGATAATCAACCCCTTTATCACACTCACAGATCCACTGATCTGTGGATATTTATACAATTAGAGAAATAGATTTCAGACAAAATAAAAACTAGAAATCAGTTAGATACTTTCCATAGGAGTAGGAACAAGATAAAGACTTAGAACTGGTCCTTATAGTCTCCATTTCTGTTTTAGGAACACCAGTGTTATGACTAATGGAAAGACGTGAAAAAATGTTATCCTTGTTACTTGCAGGGTGCAAAATTCTGATGCCATTGCAAAGCTGTCAGGGAATTTCCTCTCAGTGTGTCAATGAAGGTCCCAGCATACTGTACCTGTCTTATTCTAGTGCCTATAAATGTGACATCATGTTTTGCAATAACTTCAGTATGCACTAAACCTTGCATGCTAGCTGGGCGCAGGAGGGTGAGCTGAGGTAATTTGGTGGCCAGTTAATCAGCTTTGGTAAGGCTTCTCTTTGGTGTAATGCTCACATGTTTGCTGTCATATAGTGAAAACATTCAGGAGCACAAGGAAGAAACAGAACTCACAGCATCCTCCTATTCTACCGAGCCACTTTCCTTCTGGGTTGTCTGTGAGGCGAATGATTTCAATCTTATCCCCCTGTTTGACAGTCAGTTCATTCTTCCCTCCCTTGTAGTCAACACAGGCTCGTGCCTGATGAAGAACTTCAATGGGTCCCACTAACTGAAGGAAAAAAGCAACAAAATAAATCACAGATGTGGAAAATGGAGATTTTTTTCCCCCCAGACATTCAGAATAAAAGAAAAAACTGTTATGATAATTACTTGTTTCATTGACATTTAAATTAGTCTAGGCAAATAAACAGAAAGGTTTTGTCCTGCCCCTAGTTTAAATTAATAATCAGAAATTAAAAGAGAAGGGAACAGCATGGAAGTAGACCAGTTGAACTGACTGGCAAAATCACAAAAATACAAAGATAAAACCAACAAACTAACTGTGGAGCCTTTCATGAGTTTACAAAACAGATGTATTTAATTCCAGTGCACATCTCCATGTATTTCCAGCAGAACCACTCCCCAAATCAGAATCTCTTTTAGGTTCTCTAAGACCTCTAAGATCATTGAGCTCAACAGAAGAAATTTTTCCTAATATCCAAACTAAACATCCCCCAGCACAACTTGAAGCTATTTCCTCTTGTCCTAATCCTGGTTATATGGGAGAAGAGACCAACCTCCACCTCACTACAGCCTTCTTTCAGGTACATGCTGGGATTAATAAGATCTCCCCTGAACCTCCTTTTCTCTGGGCTGAACACCCCAAGCTCCTTCAGCTGTTCCTCATAAGGCTTGTGTTCCAGACCCTTCACCACCTCCACTGCCCTTCTCTGGACTCTCTCCAGCACGTCAATGTCTTCCTCGTAGCGAGGGGCCCAAAACTGGGCACAGGATCCAAGGTGCGGCCTCACCAGTACCACGTACAAAGGGACACTCACTGCCCTGCTCCTGCTGGCCACACTATTGCTGATACAAATAACATGAGTAAATTTCGTTAACATTAAAGAATCTGCCACATAATCCCCCGTGTTTACTATTCTTCTCTATAAATGGTCTTGCAAGTACTCACAAGAGGTGATCACACTGTTTACTGAAGTTTAGGGTTTGCTTTGTGGGATCTCTTTGTTACAATATGGAGGAACCATTTTGGATTGTAGTATTTGTGACTTTAAGATATATATGACCTTTCAGATGCATATTGCTCTTGCCAATTAGAGACTACCTCAGGAATATAGGTGTGTAGGTGACAAATAAATGTGAAAGAAAATATCAACTAAAATATGTTTGTTTGCATTTAAATATAATAACATTCCTTAATGGCTTTAGGACAGCAGTCTGGAAGCTAAAAGCATTCTGTGCACTAATACCTACACTTTACAGGAGTGGTTAACCCACTGTTATTAACTAAGTGGTTCTTTAAAATTTGCTTATTGGCTCATGCCAGTCTCTCCACAGCAGACCAAGGCTTCAATATGAGACAATCAGCGTGGCTTTACTGTGTACTGAGAGTAACAGGAAATGAAACAAAGCTACCCACTATGTACAATGACACTGAAAACAGCACAGTGGAGTATTGTGAACAGACATTAGTTTAGAGAAACTGACTGGCTGATCTGCAAACTATGGGAGCATGCTGACCACCAGATATATAAATATTATTTATAACAGAAAGAACTGTTTTATCCTTTAGCCTGAGACACAGACTTTAGCTCCTCTTCACATGCTCTTTTCACTTCCTCCCCATTTAAGCTGAATATCCATTTAGGTACCTTTATGCCAAGTGCAAGGGCAATATGCTGCAATTTTGAAATCTGTCCAGGGCTGGATACTTTTGTATCTGACTATAGTAAAGCAAGTAACACTAAATATGTATGGGATACAATTCCCACTTTTATTAAAGACTTTTGATGGTATTCTAATGGTGCAAATCACTAAAAACAGAAAAGTGAAAACAAATGTTTTTAAGGCTTTATATATATATATATTACATAGAAGAAAGGTAAAAAGATAATTTAAAGAAAATTGTAAAAGCACTGAACAAAGCCCTTGTCATCAGTGCAGAGCTTGAAGTCAAGCATATGCCAAACATATACTTGCTAGTTTAAAACTTAATTCAGATTTTACCCAGGTATTTGAACTACCTACCATAACAAATAGTTTTCTAGCTAGATGATAAGTGTATTTTGAACTAGACAATGCTAAATAATCCTTCTCACATGTCTTTGGCCAGACTACAAAAGGAAAAAAAAAAAAAAAAAGAAAAAAAAGGCTTACTTTGAACTTCTTCCTTAATTCCAATTCTTTCTTTTCCTTTTCCTTTTGTTCTCTTTTCTCCTGCTCCATTCTTCTCTTATCTTCTTTATTCTGCTTCTTCTCTTTTTCCCTTGATGATCTGAAAGTGCATTGCCAGGAATGAATGTGTGAAGCAAATCTTCCCTGGAGCTTCTTTACCCAAGGTTGATAAAAAATTACATGTGATGAAAAAAGACTTCTCCAAGAGAAATGAAAGCTATGGATTCTAAAACCTAGTGAAGCATCAACAAGTAGGGTAAGGAACCCTTTATTACATATATAATTTAAAGTGGCTGTCCTTAAGAGGACAGCACACCAGGAAAGGTTACCTGGAAGTAAAATACCAGGTCTACATGTGTGTGTCCAAATATCCCTGAGCTAACTGTGTTGAGCAAGCTTAGAAACCGGTAGCAGTTTCATTCCTTTTTTAGGATAGTTTTGGTAAACTGACTGAAGACCATTTGTTTGGGTTATAAAATGCATTAAAATCATTTATTTGTAAAGGGATAATAAATTTTTGCTGGAAGCCACTCTAAATCTGAAGTATTCTACATCTATTACTTATTCAAAGAGAATTAGAGCTTTTCTTTGGCTATTGTTATGCAGTAAATCCCATACATTTAGATATTACCAGGGAAAAGAGTCCTCAAAGTAAAGGTCTAAATGGAAGAAGAATAAGAGAGCTTGTATTCTGGCTAGTGTACTCAGGCAATGAAAATTGTCAATCCAGCCTCCCACAGGAGTTTGGGGAACATCTATCTGAAAAGCAAGAAAACAACCACAGCAAAAGATCCATCTGGTACCATGGTACTTTGGGCTGAGCTTATTTTTCCTCCTAGACTGTAATTCCAACGGGTGGTTCAGGCATGTTCCTTAGATCAGAAATCAGACTTCTGTTACCTCAATCACAGTAACCACATCAGTTCACTACAGGAGATTTTCCAGCATGGGGCATGGCAGATCTAACTAGAAAAGGACCTTAGAACAACTGGACTTTCTTCAGGTGAAATGAATGAACAAAATAATCCCTGGCAGGGACTGCAGTGGAATGGCACTTCTGTGCCAGATGAAATATCTTTGTTAACAAAGATAGTAATAAAGATACAATAGGTTATGGAGTTTAAAATTACTACCTGATGTCATTTATGTCTTCATACATCTCTATATCACCTTCTTGGTCCTAAAAAAAAAAAAAAACAACAACAAAAAAACCTCCAAAATAACAACAAAAAAGCAACCGAGTTTTAAATGGTCTAAGTACAATTGGAAAGAGATGAAGAAACTGAGCCTGCTAGGTAAGCTTCATATAAACTGTATGAAAAACATTTATAGCAAAATGCAAATAAAAATTACTTTAATCTTCCCAAAACAAGTTACTACATTATACAATCCCACTATTCTTTTTTCCCCTGCCTTTGTTTTTACAATACCACAACTATGAAGTTCTGGACTGTTAGAATCACACTAGCACACTGCTTAATCCAAAGTGGACATTTTAGTTGCAAAGTTAGTCGTGGAAAATCTTCATCTGTGCTGATGGTTGCACTGCTATGATGAAGGTGTCAGAGTCTGCACTATTTAAACTGGAATGCTAAGGATCTAAATGGGGCTCAGATTAGGGTCCAAGAGACAATTTTAGTCCTCCTACAATCAGGTACTTAAGCATACCAATATAAAACTATGCTTAACTGAAATATTAACTGAAATACTCTATAAATAGAATGCAGCAGGATCCTTGTTTCTAGAAAATTTTAGTATTAGAAGGTGTAATTTGCCTCTTTTTTTTTTCCTTAATAAATTTTTGGTGTCTAGCCATCTTTGAAAATTAGTTCTGGTTTATTCTGCTTACCTGAATTTATTTCTGTCCTTCACAATAAGTAAGTGCTTCTATAACTTACTGTCAATATACTGGATCAATTCTGCAATTAATTTTCTAATGTATTTAAGGGGTTTTATTAAATTTGGAAGTTTTTTGCTAAAAATGATGGGTTTATCTTGGAGAATAGCACTTACCCCCTGTGTACTTCCATGACCTATAGGAGAAAAAATAAAAACAAAGTATTTATTTTTTCTTGTACAAAAAAAAAAAAGGTATTTATTTTTTCTTGTACACAAAACAATTAATTGTAACATTAACTGTTTTAAACTGCTAAAAATACAAGTGATATTGACCAGAAGTATGTGCAACTCCAGGTTTTTAATGAGGTTGTGAATGCAAAAATCAGAGTTCTTCTAAATTTCTTTTGTAGTACACTCTAAAATAAAATTATCTACAAAGAGCGTATTTAACCCTGTATTTTAAAAGTGGAAAAATTGTTTTAAAGATTCTTTAGTGACATTGAAAAATTTTCCTATGCTATTTGTTTACAAAAATGCATATTTATATGAGAAAGTCACTGTTAAAAACCTAAGAAATCCAAACAGATCTCAAAGAACTTGTTTGCACCAGCCCCACAGCTGAATAAGGAGGCCAAAGGCTTTTTGGCTAAGGCAGTGTCTGCCCTGGGCTGCAGGAGAAGCAGCTCTGTGACTCTCCTGCTTCCTCCTTAGTCTGCAGGGAGTTAAGTAAGACAAGCTCGGTTTCAGCTCCACATCCTGCATTGCTGTCCGTCAGGGATAGCCAGCACACTAAATGAAGCACACTGTGCCTGGCACAGACTGACTCCCCCCAACGAGAGATCAGAAGGCAGATTGAAATTCTTTGTGTCACAATCTGCTTCTCTGCTGCTCCTGGTACAACGTAGTGACTCACTGCCTCTAACTGAGGCAGACCACAAAGCAACATTAAAAGCACAGTCAATAACTTTTATTTTTTTTTTAGCAAGTATAAAGCAGTGCCTCCTTCACCAGACCACACAGCTTCAGGTCTGAAAGCGCAGCATTCATTTTGGTTCAGATTTAAAAATCTGGTAATTTACAGTCCTGACATATTGCTAATGAGGAAAAAAAAAAAAAAAAAGAAAGGCGGGATGGAGGTAAGAGGGAAGTTATTTAAAGCAGTTCCTGAAAGTCTGTCATATTAATCATAGAACAGTAGAACAGTTAGTGTTATGAGACAACCATCTTCACCCATAAAACTGCAGAACCAGTTTATTAGTTACACAAGTCATGCACAGAAAACAATATTCTTTTGCTTATCTTATAAATACAACTTTCTTACAACTTTTCATAGTTGTCACTGATTAAAATGCATGCAACTTACCCTGTGAAACAAATTCCACATCATCATAATTTTCTTCATTCTCTGGATTTCTGTAAGTATAAAAAAGTGGACATGTGAAACCTATGAAGGTGGTTTTGTGATTATATTTTCATTCATCTTTGTCCTACTGCTTTTTCCATCTATTTTATACAATGGCTGGACAGTCTATTGAGCCCTATATCCTACTTGGTAGAAACAAGATTCTCTAAATTGTTCTTCCTGACTGTGTCTTGGGGTTTCATATGGGGACACCTTGATCTTGAGGTTGTTAGAATCCCACTATCACACACAGATCAAAATGAGCCAAAGGCAGTCAGATACCAAGAAGATGACTGTGATATGAAGAATATAATCAGCAGATGGGCTGACAGAATAAAAAAAAAAAATCTGTTGGGCTTTTTAACTATCCTTGCAGGTGCAGGCTTCTTACACGATACACGAGCACAACGCCAGACTTTTGCTCAGTGTTAAATACAGCTCTGAGACTAGTCCTTGGCTTGTGGGGCTTAAAGTCTAAACAAGGGACAAGAGAAGCAGTGGTGTAAGGTTAGGCCAGGTAAAAGGTCTCTGATGTTAGATTTAAAAGTGCTGTCCAGCTGAGACAACCAAAAAATTGAGAATATAACTAGTAATATCAGGGTCTTTTAACTTTAGTATGTCTTGTAACAGCTGAAAGAAAATTAGGCCTGACAGTGATCATCAAGGAAGGGTAATCAAAAAAAGGACTTTGAAGCAGAATGGGATGTTCTAAAATTGGCCTGATAGCAAAAGCACAGAGACAGGTGAAAGCACAGGTGTCAGCACCCAGGCACAGGTTTTCAGCGGAGGGGAGACCCCAGAGGGCACAAAGGAATGGAAGACCAGAAGGGCCATCTGGAGGTGAATTTCTCGTGTCCCTGAAGCGAAGAAGAGGATACCCAGGATGGCTGTTGCAGGTACTGTGGCCTTGAGGCCGGACTGATGCTGTCACTGTGGCCAAACTGACACATGTGCTGTACTGGCACACACGTCTCTAACTCTTCCTGCCTGTTGTTTGTTGCTCTTTGTGGTAACTGCTGGCCAGAGAGCAGCTCCTTATTCATGCTCAACTTGATTCCAGTCAGTTTTGACATGAGACCGAAGTACTTATAACTCTTTGTCAGCAGGAGGTTCCACTTTTGTATGCAACTCTTCAAAGAAGGATAAAGAAAGGAGCCCCGTATTGACAGAGGCTTCTCAGAGTTATCACGAGGCCACAATGTGTCAGTGATGCAGCTTCACAATCAGGGTTGAGCTCAGTTCTTCTGGTTTGCAAAGTTGCTTCCTGGGCTATTGACTCATAGGCATGACTCTCCTTGCTCTCTTACCCCAGAAAAATGCAGGGTAAACCTTCAGTTATTTATTGCAACTGGTTTTCTACTTGTGTATGAAGTCTTTCAACCGGTCTGGAATAAAACCTCATTTTGTTCAACTCCCCTCCCCCCGCCTCTCCAACAGGGCAAAAAAAGTGTTGTTATAGATAAGGCAATTCAGGAAAACAGCTGAATAGAGGAAAGGTTCAAATTAATAAAAAATAATTGCAGGCAGGCCAGGGCCAGGGCAGGACAAGGAAAGTAGCAAGACTTCACTCCCCCAGAAACCTGGGACCACTGCAGCCTTCATCTGCTGCTGCATGAGCAAAGTAATAGCCAGAAAAAGGTAAAACAATAAAGACCTTGAGGTTTATGTTCACTTACCTTATTACAGAGCTGGGCTTGATGTTTCTGGGAGGCAGACTGGGAGCTTCCATAACCTCCAGGTCTGGGTGAGAGATTGGTTTAGGGGATGGAAACTGTGCAGCGCGATCTTGTAGAGGCGCCAGTGGGGCAAATACGAAAGATCCTGTCAGTTTGACACCTTCATTTCCAGGTACTGAAATAAAGAAGAAAGGACTGAATGTATGAAGCTGAGGACATAGCCTTGCTATGTATTACATGAAGTATTGGATAAAATATCAGTACTGAGCACATCCTAGTGCAAATATATTTTGTTGAACCTGCTTCTTATATATCTTTGTTGCATTATCTTGCAGGAGTAGAGAGGAAGAGGCTCTGCACAGAAGAATGTACTGCCTGCACAAGGTCTTGTAAAAGTCTTTGCCAAGACATGAACAAGACGCAAAAGTTTCACAGGCCATCCAGTATATATAAGTGCCTGTGCTTTGAAAATAAATTGTAGTATAATTCCACAGTTTGCTAGAAAAGACTAGCTGCAGAATTTCATGTGACTTATGCACTCTTGATGACTTTTGCTTTCTCAGAGTTTTAAGGGAAGGGATGAGTGATGAAAAGATATTTGGGCCCTTATTAAGAGATGTACATGTTCCTTAACATCTTCAAATATGTTTTTAACGGAAGTTGTAAAAGGCTGGACTTAATTTTCTAGCAAGCCTCCATTAGAAAAGTGGCAGTTTAAGAAGCTGCACAGAAGCTACCCCATCAACAGCAAGGTGTAGTCTTAAAAAAATGATGCTGCTGTGCACCATGCATAGAAGCCATAATTTCATGAGTGAGCTGGTGTTCATGTGTGCTGCACTGAGTTCATGCTCCCTGTACAAGCCACAACCAAACCAAAGTAACCATTGCTTTGAGAGTTTATGTCAGGAGAACTTATTCAACAAAATAAAATTAAATCACTTGTTTGGATGTCATGATGTTAAACCTAGAATTTTGTGTGAAGTATCATTAATGGATTAAAAGCTACCCAGAAAGAATTGTCCTCAGCCACATGGGGGGAAGCCAAAGAAAACCCAAGGAGGAGGAGAACAGAAGGAAAAAGGAAACTCAGAGTTCAGTTAAAACCAACTGCAAGTGAAAAGAAACCCCTTTCTCTTCTGGAGATTTTCTTTAAGTTCACACCTGTATAGTTAAGATTAAAATCTTGTCAAGAAAGGAAACGCTCACACCATGGGAAAAAAGTGCCTTAAACACAATACAACAACAAATACTTATTAATGTTTAATATCAAGACATAACATTACAAAAACTACTTAAAGAGCTTTTTTTAGCTGCTGAGGTGTCTGAGATCCTAACTTTGGATAGACAGGAAGAGGGGAATTGATAACATTCAGAAGGACCTCTCATGTGCCACATGGAAATCCAAGTGAAATTACAAAGCCTTGACAATTTGTCTACTTGCTATGAAAGAACTCAAAAATATATAGGTAAGTTTTGCTTCATGGCTGTATGGACCAACCTGTCAACATACATATCAACAAGGGTGCATTTGAAACCTGTTGAGTTCCTTCATTACTTAAACAGCAAAGTACTAATAGCCCCAACACTGCTGATTAAACACGTGGATTCTTTTGTGTTTTTGTTAAGGAGCACATTTCTTCATTCAACATGTATGCTTGCATTTGAGTAAAGGCAAATTTTGCTTAGATGAGCCAAAGTTACACGACTGCTCCTGCATCTGGGTCTCTGAGGATGACGTGATAGCACAGGCTTTATTCATCCACAGGTTTCATCAGCTATGATCTCTTATTGTTCTGAAACCCCTTATAAAAATGAATAGCACTTACAATTTAAACATATATCTGCAGCTGAGTTCTAGATTCTAGCCAAAGAAAGCAACCAGAAAGAGGGTTTATTCTTTCTTTTCTTTTCTTTTTTTTTTCATAAAAACCATGTAAACTTACTCTCAAATTTATTTTTGTGTTTTAACAGGTGTCCTGTATAGTTTTTCTGTGGTTAGATTTCTGTTACCCTTACTGAGTGTTGTGTATATGCATAAAAGCATTATATCATCATATTGTGTTACTTCATTGTGATTAGTTTGTAGGACTAAGGTAAAAATTCTGCCCAAGTCTCAGTGCATAACACTTCTCTCATCTTATATGCCTTGGAAGCCAAATCCAGGCAATAGGAAACTGGGCCAGGAAAGGACACCACATGCATTTTAGATTCAGTGCTTATTTTTAAGTAAAAGGGCTGAGCGATTTGTTATTTTTGTGTACATTGCTGTAATCTAACAGTAACTAAGTGATCATCATAATAACAGAAATAATGCTCTTTATTGTCTAACTGTCAGAACAGACTCTTCTCTGCCTTTAAAGATGGAATTTGCTATGCTTAGTTTTAGACTGAGACTGATGTAGGTGTAAAATGCTTTAATTCGAATACTGAAAATAGTGGGATGAGTTAGGTAGGAAGGTGACAAGCAGTATAAAAAATATGTTATAATCAGGCCTAATGTGGCAAAACTATAATAAAATTTTAATAATGTGTTTTTTCCTGTTTCAATGGAGCATTTAATTTTGATTCCAGGTTTGTTTTTTGTTGGTTTGGTTTGGTTTGGTTTGGTTTTGGTTTTTTGGTTTTGGTTGGGTTTTTTTTTGTTGTTGTTTGGTTGGTTTTGTTGGGTTTTTTGTTGATTTGTTTGGGTTTTGGTGGGTTTTTTTGTATCTGGAACACTTGGTACTCTGAAAACCTGGAAAGGCTCTGTGCAGGTAGTGGAACTGCAGCCAGCTGCAGACATTTAGATCAAGAATTCAAACTGAAAGTACGTTCTGGCTTCACATGCACCTAGAGCACTCTCATCACAGGAAACAATGTTAGGGGTGATCACTGGATGGTAGCTTTGACCATTAAGACCTCAGTTTCCAAGTAGCCTCTCACCTCTTCTTAGGACTGAGCTTTTTTACATGCTGTGCTGCCCTGAATAAACAGATGCAGAAACTGAAGTCCTTCAAAAAGAGATAAAAGACCAGATGAACAGGGTCTGCAGCTGTAGAGCAGCTAAGAGGAACTTAGCTGTTGCCATAGCAACTGTACACAGAGCGTCCCAAATATCCCATTACACTGCTGCTTGTGTAATTAAACTTCTTTAATCATGACCAGATCTTCAGCACTTACAGTAGAACTGTGCATAGAACACTGAAAGATAACCTTCTCAAACAACTTCAAAGTGGGCAGAGACCAAAAGGTCACCTACATTCTTGGAGAATGTTTATTTACCAGGAAGTTCAAGACACTGAAGTTGTCTTGAAGCAAAACTTGTGACTTTGACCCTTGCCATTCCTGGCTTGTGAGAAGGAAATACTAATTCCTCTTTGGTGCTCATATGACATCTAGAGAAAGATCCCATCTTCCCTTTATGCCCAGATATTCTGTGTTCAACTACATCAAGAGAAATCAATCTGCATGTAATGGTACTCTGTAATTTCCATGCCTCTCCCATGTCAACTCAAATAAGTGAAAAACTGAAGGGAAGTTCTAGCACCGTCTGGAGTCTATACTGGAGTAACACATGCAACAAATACTGCTTGGTGGTATAGGAATCTTATGGAAACCAGTACTTTAGTCACAGACAGTTCTCCCTTTTTCAAAATTGTGAAATAAATTGGACTCATGTGCAAAGGAGATATGGGCTCCAGTACTGACAAAGATGAAATGACATGCCTCTGTTTATCACCTCACTAAATACCAGGGTATCTCAGTGCTTGGGCAACAGATTGGCACAAAGATAAAGATGAATAACCAATTATCAGACTGAGCAGAACAGAAACAGTAAAAGAAAAAAAAAAGCCACATTTTTTAGCACTCACACCTGCAGTTCAACATCCATTCACTGATGATACAATCCCTGCTGATCAATCCAATCTGTATTGCAATAAAATGTGGTTATTTGGCAGAGAGCTTTTACTTGACAACAGTGGCAAATAATAATTTTGATATCTCCCTTGAAGTAGGAAAATATCCCATCCTAGGAGAGGGTGGTCTGGATTCAGCTATTCGTATTTCTCTCATACTTGGCTGAATTGCAGCAACAGTGTGCACCTGCTCTCAAAGTAAACAGTGCCTTAGAAATCCCAGTTAGCTCAGAACAGCTGTATTGATATTATCAGTAACACACTCTTTTCCAAATGCATTAGCCTGGCCTCCAACCTCCAAGCACTCCAGAATTAACAGCAAAGAATGGACTCCTAATGATGTTTAAGGTATCAGGCTGTAGCATCTGAGCTATTAATTCCCTTGACTCAGAAATTTCTGGTTCAAAACTGAATTAGAAATTTCTAAACAAAACTAAAACCAAACAGCAATGTATATATCACTCTACCTTCCATTTTGAGTTAACTCTGGTCGTATCTGCTTCACCTTAAATGCATAGACATATGTAAGAAAATCCCTTTCAAAACAAGACAGTCTCTTGCATGTACAGGTGGAAAACTCTTTCTTGACTAAAAAGGAAAACTACCTAAAAGGAAAACTACCCCACTTTTCACTTGGCTTAGTGTATGGCCTTTGGTGAAAACTTATTCCCTTTGATCCCTGATGCGGTGTCAACTCTTTCTTTTAGTAACTTAAAGAAAACCTGACAATGATCAGGCACTACAGGGAAACTCCAAGAATTCTGCAGGGAAAAAATGCTCAGAATTTTAAAATTCCTAATGAATTTTTATAGTTTTCATAAAAAAGAACTTCAAGATTTTTGAATCAGCTACACAGTAAGAAAGTCTTGCATTTGAAAGAATCACAATTCTGTAATGCAAAGTGCTTTTGAGCTACTCTGTAAACACAGCATGTTTTTCAATCATACTGCAAAACATTTCACCACTTCTACATTCAAGATCTGGGAAGTTTTCTGGGTTTTACAGAGGGTTTGCTAAGAACCTGCAACAACATCTGCAGCAGCTGATCACCCACTTCCTACCTAATTCGTAATGTGCAGAGAGCCGTGCTCTGCTCTGCTTCCCTAACCGCATTTTCGTTTAGATACAAGCCAGGGTTTCATGTTTCATGGTTATGCTGTTACAGAGCTGCTCAAAGTGAGCAGGTAAACCTAAAACATTGCTGAAGCTCAGTGCTTTTGATTATCCTGTTGATAGACATACTCTGACAACAGAGACACAAAGTTCATTTGTGACACTGCTTGCACAAAATAAAGACCGTGGAAAGTTTCTGATTATTGCTCTCCTTGAGTCCAGACTCCACTTCTAGAAATTACTGGGTAAAATCCTTTATTAATTTTCTTTTCTTTTCTTCTCCTCATCCCTCCTGATACTCCTTCCAGTTAGATGATAAATCTCCCTTTTTCATCTTTGCACAAAAGAAATCACGTCCAAAAAAGAGGGGCATAAAGGGAAAAGGGGAAAATAAAGACCTAATTAATTTTCCATCCTTTTTAAGATCACTTTCCTGATAATTGCTGATACATCATGAGAAACATGATCAAAGCAGATGGAGAATTTGTCCTCTTTTACACACAACTTCTCACTGATCTCAATTGGAAAATCTTGTTTCCAGAAGAGATGAAAAGACTACCTTATTGGTGTTAACACCTATTCAATGCCTTGTATTCTCAAATTGCCATAGAGTTGACACATTAAGTTCAAGACTTGATACTCGGTAGAGGATTTTTTCCCATTCTATGTATGTAGTGACAAGCAGATGAAGGATATACAGCACATGAAAGCGAGCATCTAAAACAGTATTTAAGGTTGAGAGCTGAAAAATATTAAGCATAAGTAATAGCCTTACTCCCAAAGGAAAGCCTGTGGGTTTCATCCAAAGTACTTTAGCATGTAAAGTTTGCAGGACTGAGCCTTATTGTGTCTAAATATGAGGTTAGATATTTGTGAAGCTTCATCTGGGCAGTGCTGACTGGCATAAGTGATTTCAAACTACAGATGTGTAATCCTATACATAGAAGCTTATACTACACAGAAGCCTATACTTATGTAGAGGGGAACATAAAAAATTAATTCTCAATTGAATTACAGCTGAAACTTTTCATTGTCTGATAAAAAGCTTTAATGGTTACTTCTGTTTTTAATAAGAAGTACTAACCTGAGCCAGTTAATTTTACATTACATGGTATCACTTCAAATGCAAGAATAAAGACAGCAACCAGAATAGATGACATGTAAGATAGCAATAATTTAAAATAAATATTTCATAATTCATTTATATTTGAAAGAGAAGGCAAAAGAAAATGTGTAGAATGATGAAAAGACAAAAAAAAAAAGAAAATGTACTGGGAGAAGTTTACTTGAAATGTGACTATCTATTTCCCAAACCAACAAAATGATAATGTCATAAACAAATTTTTCAATCTGAAAAATAATTACATCATACATAGCATAGTATATAAAACTTCAGTTTCATAAAAAAATCCCGTGCAAAAAAGTCTTGCGTTCAGATAGTAGAAGTTTGCAAGTTTTCTCTTCAACATCTGCAAACAAGGAACATCATTGTTCCAAATGCACACATTTTGGGAGGGTTCAGTTTCAGGTGGAAACCAGTGACTTCATTATTAAAATGAACCTTAGAGGATAAAAAAAATTGTTAGGATACTATTTCAAAGTCTTCCTAACAGCTTTGCTATTAAATGCTTGGTATTTTGTTTATCTCTATTAGTATTGAATATTGAATATTTAATGTTTAATAATTAAGATTAGAGCTTTCAGGAATGACTGAAAATTTTCTATATATAAAGTATCATGAACTATTATTTTTATTTTTTAATATATTTTCTATAATGAACTATTTGAATGACTACCTTAACTAGTCAACTTATTAACTTTTACACCCATATAATGGAACCAAATGATGAAGATTCATAAAGACTGTTTCTTTCTGTGGACCAAAATAGGTTCAGAAAATAAAAAGATAAAAGTGCTTACTTCAGTATGATACCTATTGTTTCAAATTCAAGCATTATGCTTGCTGCATAGGTTTTACATCTGTGAGCTGATAAGGAAATACTATTTAAACAGTACGGAGCAATTAGAACTTCCAACTCAAAGAGAAATTTCAGTACATATCAAACTTCAGATATATGAGAAGTATAAGCTAAACATTTGTGTATTATGAGTAAACAGATTACAAAGTGTTTTTTGGAGCTAGAGACGTTTAGGGTTCATTATTCTCCAATAATGGTACCAGCAACACATTTAGAACTTCATCACCACAATACTTTTGCGTATTAGAGAAAAAAAGGAGATTTTTTCCCAACTTTATCGTAAGTGTAAACAACAGATATACATTCACCAAGCTAAGCAGAAGCATAACAGGACTCCAAATCCCAATTTTTAAAACCATGAAGTAATCATCAAATTTTGTTTGAAAGTAGACAGTTATTAAAGGAAATATTCAAGGAAAAGGAGTTTAAACATCTGTTTGAAATGGTTTTTGTGTACTTTTGCTTCCTAATGCACAACAACAGCAAGCTACCCTCAGAAAATCACCTGCAAGGAAACACTCAGTTTTGGTTTCCCTCAAGATCCATGTCATCTATACCTAATATTAAGTTTATCTGTTTCCTTGGGCAGATAAATAACTGTCTCATTTATATTTCCATCCATTCCAAGGATGGCTAAATTAATTTTTAAATTGCAGCGATTTATTTTTTTCAGTTCTGTAAGCCATAGTAGCAGTTTAAATTACAGTTTTCTCCACATATTTTAGCAGAATTACATGTTAAACCCTGGACCAATGAAACGCACTGCTTAAAAAACTTCAGTGTCTGGGTTTCCTCAATAGCTTTAATGTTCTTGTGAAGCCCCTTAAAAATTCTGAAAAATTTTCTGTCTGACTGAGGTAGACTGAAAGCATGTGTCCAGTTCTTTCTCACTGAAAAATCTGGTCTTAGATGCACATGCTGTAGTTATAGTACATGTAATTATAGCTGGAGAATGAAGATGTGATCAAAAGACTGACAGAAATTTAATTCAGCAGGTCTTGCAGAACTTCCGGGTTAAACTATCGGAAAATGACCAAAGAAACGATATTGAAATGAGGAAGGAGTGAAACTGACCTGATACCAATCCCATGAGCAAGAAAACTCCTTTGGAGTGAGACCCACACAGGTGGTGTCATTACAGTTGTACTAAACCATGTCCATTGTGTGGGATTTCATATGCTGCAGTCTGATTTTCATGACAAATGCACAACTTTGACTATATTCCAGTTGAGCATCATTCATCAGTTCTAGGTACTTCAAAGATTGACTCTGCTGTTTCTGAGAGGTGTGCTGTTTCTCAGTATAATGCTGCTGAAACAGGAATGGTTTGGGTTCTCTCACTTTCAGAGAAGGAGAAAGGAATGTGCTTAGAGGAATGCTAAATAGCTAAAAACTACATACAAATGCTTGTCCAGATTTGTAGTTGTTTTCAAGCAAATTCAGGAAAATTAAGTTCTTGGCAGATCTATGTGACCATCACTTCTATAGTTTTCAGTTAAATGTATGGGGGATCAATAAAAGTAGAAGTCAACATCATGAAATGTAATATTAGAACAGGTAAAAGGCCTTGCAGATCTTCAAATTCTCATCAATACTCTAACTCCAGTACATTTTTGATAGTGCTTGAAATTCAACATTTTATCTATGTATAACAAAGTCCAGACACATAATTATCATGCTATTCTGAATTATCATTTTGACACGAGCTGTACAGGGTTTTATGGTATGTTACAGTTCATCTGGGCAAACACAGGCATCACATCACTACATACAGTGACCGCCACCCCATTCTGAACAGTATTGTTGGTTAGCAACAGTATGGTTGTGACCTCACATGGAAAGCTGTCAGCAAAATGACTTTGTTTCTCTTCTTTTTAATAAGATCTCGGGTGTTTATTATAAAAGAGTACAGTTGGTATTATTTTCTGAACTAGAGAGTACATGTGTGGTTCAGAATTATTGATTCTTAGCTGACATAAATATGATCTCCTCTCAGGGAAAATTGCTGTAATGGGACATAACAGAGGAATTTACCAGACCGTCATGCATTCACAGGCCCAAACAGGAATTTCTTAAAGACTGACTTGACTGAAAAATAGTAACATGTCAATAGTCAAACTTTCCTCAACAAGACATTTGTTACCTACAGAAGTTTTATTCAGGACTAGGTGAAAATTTCTAATTCACAACAATGCCAACATCAAACTTGCATCCCTGAGTTTTCAAGCAGGCATGGTGGATGGCTTAAATTCTTCTCCCACGTGTGACTAAGACTGCTGTGTCAAAGGTACGTCCTTCAGCATCTAACATTTAATGTTAATAAAATTCATGCCCAATGAATACTTGTTTACAAAACCCATTAAAACATCTTTCATGGGCAAAAAGAACAAACAAAGAAAAAGGGGTGAATTGATACTTCTGAGAAAGCAGAATTCAAACTCCTGTTTTAAATCAGGCAATACATGGTTTTCTGCAGTGCAGGCACATACCCTTAACACAAATGTAACAACCACCACATGCAGAGGTTTTTTCTTCTCAAACGACAACACAAAGCCTAGCCTTTGCCCTAATACAGATCAAAAGCTCCAAAGATTAGATCTCAGAAAGTTTTGTTGCATGGGAAAACTATTTCAATTTGCTTATTCTTCTTTTATTCAGCACCTGAATCACAGCAGCAAATTAAGCAACTATGGCAAGCTGTTGTTTACCAGGACACAGTAATGAGCGGGAAGAGTCTGTGCTGTGGGGATGGTGTCTTCCTGACATTACTTTGATTCTTGAAATGACAGTTAAAAAAAAAAGAAAAGAATACAGTTCAGTTTAACTGCTCTTCCAATATTGTTATTTATGTTCTAAGAAATACAGCAACAATGAATAACTGTTGATCTGAAAAGAAATTTGTTCAGGTTTCACTCTAGGTCACCTGGGCTCTCCACCAGAACTGTTCTATGTAGTCTTCTGGCCAGAAAGAAATGAGCTGCATTAATTAAAAATAATTAAAGAACATCAGGGTCTTCATGCCAGCTCTGTGGGGGAAGGCTGAAGTTCAGGGTCTCTATGAACAGCTTCTCACTGATGCTGTTTCTAAATCTTTCAGTCTTGTCCTTAGCCTATGACTGAGAGACAGAGAAGACCATGTCTGATTCTTCTTAGTTGGGTGTACATTTAGTTCTACTTAGTTGGGTGTGCATTTTACAACATGTTTGGAAAACAACCCGTGCCACCATGCTGGGCAGCTCCATCCTTAGTTCCCAGTGCGATTCATCCAGTCTAGTGGTTGTATCAACTCTTGGTTAGTGACAACTGGAGACCCCACTTCTAGCAAAAGTTCTGGTACTATTCTTACAGCCCTGCTCACAGCGTTAATTTGAAATGCACAGGATAAATATTTCTAACCTTCAGTTTCAAAAAGAGGTTGAAAAAAATGCTTTGTGTCTAAAAAAGTACATTTTTTTTTGTTACTGGGACATTCCTAATTTCTGAGTGGAAATAATAGTAACACAATATATAGTTGCATGCAGACTCTGTGTTTTTAGAGAGGATTTTTGTCTTTAGAGAAAGTCAACTCTGAGATTTTTCATATCTTCTGTCTCAGGAAAACCAGCCTTATGTATATTCAGAGCTGCTGAAGAACAAGTCATACTGTGTTCTAGACAGAAAGTATGAGGGCAAACTATGTATCTACAGAATTACATGGATGTACCTGATGTACCTTATATGCACTGCGTGGAGTTACTAAGAGCATCCACTGTCAGCTACTTTGGAGCTCTAAATACCATCATTGGGCATCTCCCTTTCCCACTACCTACAACAAAAATTTAAGAAACAAAGTTTGATCTGTTGAATTAAATCTAAGAGAAATGGTTAATGCAGACTAACAGAAGTGAAATGTGTATAACCGCACACCATTAGATACAGGACATAACAGGCTAAAATTATATAAGCTAAAAAAATATATATGAAGATAGAATATATTCTTTGCTTCCTGTGCTTTACACAGACAGCAGTGCTTTCAGGGGGAAAAAGAAGAAAATAAAAAGAAAATCCAATAAAAATGTAACACAGTAATGATTTTTTATTTAAGTCCTTGATTCTCTCGTGCATGGAAAGGGAGGCTCCCTGGGACACATATAATTTAAAACTTTGATTTTAAAATGTGATCAATATTTTGTATGCATTCATAGTTTTGAGCACCTGGTGCTAGAAGTGGAAAACAGAGAGCCTCCGTCAGCTACTATAAAACTTAGAAATTTATCAACTGGCATTGTCAAAGAGTGACTGAAAGTTTTTGAGGAAAAACCCTAGCCCAAAAGTTTGAAATAAAGGTGATCTAGGGGAAAATCAAAGACATTCAGAATCTCTGCAAATCGGTCTTTCCTTCAAGGAGGTGACAGTGGATATGTGGGTCTGACTTCAGAAATTCACATTTTTATGGGAGCTTTTCAAGACCGTATTTTGAGTGCCTCAGAGACAGCTTATACTGTTGTTGAGCTTCTCTAACGCAGTGAAAGGAATTTGTTGGAGCAGTACTCTTTGCAGAAGTGGAGTCACAGCAATTTCCTTTTTTTTTTTTTTAACAGGGATTTGTGTCCTCTTAGATATTTCAAATGTATTTACAGACATTCTTGTCAGATGCAAGACCATCTCAAATGTTACAGAAACTTAATGACAAGCCTTAATATTCACGGCTGAATTATGGCCATCACAGAATTCAGAGACTTGGTTCTTCAGAAAAATAAGAAGACAGAGCCTCAGGTACTACTACTTGCCACACTACTGAAGTCATGCAAACCTATCAGAAAACACTAAGTCTGGGAGATGCTTTTGGAGTCCAAATTCATAAAAATTCTGGGTATAAAATCATTGCAGCTCCATGTAAGAACATTTAATGCTGTCATTTTGCATAGTGTTGAACTTTCTAAACAAACTTTAAAATACATCAGATTCTAGTGTTCATGATGTGATTAGTCATTGTGAAAGGCAAGAAGGAAAGACAAAAGTGTGGTTATTAGGGGTTATGGTTAAATATATATAATATTATATATCTGTAATACTTTGGTGACCCTCAAGCTGTGGCCATGAAGTTACTGTCAAGAACAGGACATCAACACCTCATTTATAGGAAATCAGGACTTAAATGTCTGTTGAGAAAATACTCCCTGACATAAGTTTTTATCTGAGCTTTATCTAAGTAGTTTTGAAAAAAAATAAACCCAATATGGAAAGCATTCATACTGCTTTTAGTTGCTGAAGGATAAAGAATATAATTTTAATTTCTGTCCTGTACAGAAGCATAAACTATACACAAGCATAAGTTAAAGTTTTAACGGGCTGTCTGATGCAGAAGTGCCATGTTATTTCTGAACAGAAGATTCTGTCTAAAATTAACCTGGTACTAAATGCTTCAAAACACCAGCACTAAAGAAAGCAGGAACAGAGTGGACTTACTCTTTTTTGGGGCCCTCCTCTGGTACCCTTGCAGTTCCACACTTGGAGGTCTGTTGGGCTTTGCTGGGCACGTGGATGTCTTGAACTCTGGGGCCAAGACTCTCTGCCTGGGTGTGGGAGCACCATCTTCTTTCTTTCGTGGTTTATCTGATGACCTTACTGCACCAAGTGCTGTATTGGTCTTACAAAACTTATGAGGAGAATTTGATCCTTCCTGGATGACTTTCTTGGTAACGGTGGTCTTGATAACACTCATTGCCTTTTCTTCAGTCTCTTGCTTCACGTTTATGAAGGTGCCTTGAAGTGAGGTCTGCGAGTGGCCAGCAGGCTTCATACCTATTTTAGGAAGATGACTGCCTGCAGCTTCTGCAGCTGAGTTATTTTCACCCATTTCCTTTACTTTCATAAGTGAATGCGTATTTGTTCTAGGGCCTGCCAGTCTACTTTGAAGAGAATCACATTTATTGGAAGTGTCTTTATTGTTAGAGACTTCGGTGTTAAAAGAAGGTTTTTTAAATAGAGAAGGCTTGGGCACATTTTCTTGTGCTGCAGGCATTAACTTTTCTTTAATTCCAGTTACTTTTGGAGATGCTGTTCTTGTCTCACTCTTCTGTGATGCCAAATCTGATTTTGGTTTTGCTCCCAGAGTATTTTTTTCTTTACCAGGAGGTGCAGAGCTGGGGAACTTGTTCCATGCAGGTTTTGGATGTTGAGGCTTTGGGTCTTCTTTTGCTGGGTAACACGTGTTGATGGGGAATTTAGTGCATTCAGTTTTTTCATTGTTTTCTCTGTTTACTGGTTGAAGATAAACACCAAACACTTGTGCCACTGTATTCAGATGTGGTTGCTTTTGTTTATCCTCTATCTCTTCACAAGCTAATGGCTTGGCCACCAAAGAAGGCTTATGAGAAATGGTTCTGGAGGAGGTACTGGGTCCTTCAGTGCACGTTGCATTTTCTTGAGCAGCTAGTTTCTCAAGGGCTGCTTTCCGTGCCTGTTGTATTCCTTCAGGAACTTCTGTTTTGGGGATTTTTAGGGGTTGACTGTGAGCCAGATCATCCTCTGTGTCTCTGCCACCTGACTCCGATTTCTCCATGAGAAACCTTACCCGAGACTTGCGACTCTACAAGCACAAAGAAGAGAAAAAGAAAGCAGCAATGAGAAAGTCCTGTTACAATATTCACACATACTGTACTTTAAAGAGTTTCCTGGTGTGAGGCTTGTAGTACTTCTGATTGGCTGAGGAGGTGTAGCACATCTTCCTGTTGGGTTAAGAGAAGCTGAGCATTTTGTTATATCCTTGCTGTGATGATACAATCTTTTAAAATTGTCATTCAGGCACTGCCTTTAGAGAGTGACCATGTAGCTCATTTTTGGGCTTATTATAATTTCTGTTTATATCTGGAATTGGGAACTGAACATATAATAAATGTAAGAAAATACTACTTTAAATTAATATCTACCTAAAAATTTAACTGTCTGTGGTGAGAAGTATAGATTGTACTAGGACCTGATTAGGCAGATTAGAGTTTTCCTGCCAAGCCTTTAGAGAACTGCAAGTTCCTTTGTGAAAACAGAAATTCTTCTGGTTGGGGTGTATCTGTGTCAGTTTTTCTTTCCGTTCTCAGCAGTGTTCGTCCCTACTACTCCCCCCACCCTTGCTTTGTCCCTCTTTCTCTTCTCCATTTTGTATCTGTGAATGTGTGGATGGAACAGGAAAATACAGGAAGCAAAATTGGAAGAAATGACAATCAATACACGCAGATACTGTCAAAGATACTGAAGTTCTTGGGGAAAAAAAAAAAAAGTTCAACAATTCCAAGTGAATAAAATGCAGCTTCATTCAAAAACAAATATTTGAGTTGATTAGCCCTATTCAATAACTTTCTGGACCAGTCTTTAATATGAACTGAAAACAAAAGCTCAATACATTTGAATTCAGTACAAGTAAAACGCAACACAGTGAAGGATGGGGACAAGGGGAGTGAGCTGGTCCTGTTGCACTGGGCTGGGACCACTTTGGACTCCAGGGGCCCCCTGAAACAAAAAGTCCTTTCCTAGCTGACGGTGGCAGCAGGGGTGCAGCTATGGCAAATACACTGACATATCCAATTCATGACTTGTTTGACTAGGATCTGGATTTTGTGTGTGAGTTAAAATGTAAAACTAATGGCATAAAGCAGGAATGTTATAAATAGGAAGGGTTCTGAATAATTTGTTTGATGTATATGCACTTACACATACACACACACACACATATATACACACAATTCCACTGCAGAGGTACATATATGTATCACTAATTGTTTAAGATTTCTCCCACAATACCTTGCAAAGCACTGATTTTAACCACTTAAACAGAAAGTTAAGCCAATTGCAATGCCAGAGGAAATAATAAAGTCTTTTGTCTTTGATCTCTTTTGCCTTTGTATTAATGCATGTTTTGGATTTTTTAAGTTCTGTAACAAAACTAAACCACCAGAGGTACTGTAATTTGACTTCATATCTGAACTCTTCAGACCCTGTAAGCTGATCAGCTGCTTGGCCAACTCGACATCTCATTTATTTTAAAAGTTATAGCAATAAATTGATTATTTTACTTCTTCTTCTATTTGAAATTTAAGAAAATGTACTGTGCAAATGACAACACTTGTTACGGACAGGAGACATTAACCATGTAAAACTTTGAAAGCTGGGAATGTGGCCTTGAAGAAACTTACTATAATATATACAGTTTCTGAGAAGTTTTCTATACCTTTGTAATGACACAAGTACATGAATTACATTCATACATGCTTTAAAATGCACTGAACCATTCACTCCCATGTTAGGATTGCCAATGGATTTTTTTTAAATAAATTTCTTCTCAACACTGTGAACAAACCTTGTCCTTGCCATGCATATTTACAAGCTCTTCAAGACTAAAAAGCTCCTGGACACATGGAAGGGTTTACAATTGGCACTAAAGCCTCTTTCATTTAGTTAAAATGAGTAATAAATGGTAAAGGGAACACTAGGAGTCGGAAGAGAGTAAGAAACTTGGTGAAATCTTTCTACTTCTCTTTAATGTACATCACCAGTTTCTATCTTCATAAGCTACATTCTGTTACAGGCCATATTGTGGATTCTAATGCACAACCTGACAGGCCAGGTAGACATACTGGTAACTGGGACAAAGAGAAAGTCTTTTTTTTTTTTTTTGTTGCCCTGTTCACAGAGTAATCTCCACAGCTTCTGTGTTTCCCTTCTCAAAGTGGCAGCAGTTACCTATTTCATTATCACATACAGTAGGTTGTAAATCAAGAAATGGGAACTTGAACAGATTCTGAAGTGAGATTAAGTTCCCTCTACCCTTCCCCTCTAAAGTGCAAACTGCCTGTGCAGCAGAGGAGTCTCATGCAACAATTATTTGGGTTATTTTCTAAACTTTCTCTTTGTTCTCTACTGGGAAACTCAGTGCAAAATATTTTTGGCTTTTCAGCTTCTGATATGAACTGGAAGCAACACATAAGGAGCACAGTAAGATTTGCTCTGATACAAGATGGTTGCATGTGTTTGTTCAAATCTAGAGCAGTTCCCTGCAGTTCCCATGCCACACATTCCTTTGTATACACAATGCTTTTCCAGCCTCCCACTGCCTTCAGTAGAGACTTGCACAGGTACCAAGATAAACTTGTACAAAATTGTTCCACAACGAGATCTTAATTACACTTCAGTGTTAACAAGTGTAATTCTCCATAATTTACAAAATAACTGCTCATTTCTGTACAGCAGTGCAGTGTAATGAGAACACAAAAAGTATGAAAGTTTCAGCTGTATTCTTTCTGTATTTACTATGAATTTTTCAGTCTCAACTAGAAGCTTGATTGAAAAATATTTGTTTTGCCTGGGCATACATAAGATAGGATATAAGGAATAATGAACTGGGCAGAAAAGACAAGGAAGATTGCATATGAAAATTAGAGAAAAATACAGATCTGAAAATTATTCTGCAACCTTATAAAGGCTTGATATAACTTCTACTGAAGTTAATGGGCTTGAGGCAATGTAGTTTCTTGTTTAGATGCTAGTGCTATTCTGAATTAATGATAAATTATTGCTTGACTATTTCCTTTTCCAGAGAGGCTTCAGAATTACAATTATTCAACTTTGTTGTTTCCAGAAGAGTGAAATAATTTCCGCATTGCTTTTCTTCAAGTCTAGCTATAATTTCTAGTTAAAGAAGACTCGCTCTAAGAGTAAGTGCAGCATTTAGAAAGTGGAGTTGAGGTTTTGCAGTGCTCTCTACCTAGTAATGTAGGTAGCAGAAACATGAAAAGAAGACAAAAAACCAGAGTTTGCCCAAGCAAGAAAACCTTCTAATACAATGTTTGGTATAAAGAGAAATGAACCCTCATCTCACACTAAACAATGAAGAGGCAGGCTATTCTGCTGCCTGGGGTTTTTGTAAAAGGAAGATTGCTACGATGGAAAGGATAGATAAAAATCTAAGGGATTCTCCAGTGAGAGGCTGACAGCCTCCACGTTACTCTGAGAGTATTTCAAACATCCTTCTAGCACCAACAAGACAAAACCAGCATGCACGAGAGAATGTGCAGTTGTCAAAATTACACAAGTCTGTTCCAGCCTGATCACAGTGTATTCTGTATCTTTTCCACTGTGCATTGCTCTACAACTTTTTTACCTCTCTCTCGTCACATTTTCTCATCTTCTATCTAATCATGAGACCAACTACTCATATTGCAGGAACGTAAAAGGACAGCTCCAGATGAGCTTGAGACCAGGACTAGTGAGGGCACAGGGCCGGACCAGAACAGCCAGATAACATCCCAGCTTAGTCCCAAACTACTGCTGTCACAGCCTGTGCAGACTAAGGTCTAAGCATCAGTGAGGTCTAAACATCAGTCTGTGCATGATCATCTCTTCATCCTATGTCCTGATCAGCTCATCACAAAGTTTCTCTCTTATTGATTCTTTTTGATACATATCTAAGTCAAAATCAGAAAAACTATCAACCATTGGCAACTCAGTCTTCTACACAGAAGCCTGGTGGTTTTAATTTTCCATCAAGATCTTCCATCCAGTAAAACCAGACTATTTATTATCCCCTTGTGAAAAACGATTACATTTCTGTAACACAGTTTTGTATAAACACAGAACTTCATTAAACTTATTAATTTTCTTTTTTTAAATTATTTTTCTCATATGGTTTCTTTATAAATTATTTATTTCAGAATAATTCAACTCTCTAGTAATCTGCTCAGAAATGTAACAAACGGATCTCTCTCACTTAGAACCCTATTCATATATAGTGCATACAATGACCTTATAAATGTCTTATTTGACTGGTTATCCCACTAAAGTGAATGTAACAGCTCTAAGTTCCAAAGCAGAAAAACCTAGGTTCTTGTCGCTGCAAAGTTCCTACTCTTATTTCGAGAATTTCAGGATCCCAGACAATTGTAAAGGAAATTTCATGCAGTTTTAAGGCATTGAGTAAGGCATTTTGACTCATGGGTGGAAATGAAAATATTTTTCATGACCAGCTACTAACAAAGTGCACACACTGATATCTCAATCCAGAGTATGGTATATTACAAAAATACCCCACCCACAAAGAAACAAACCACAAATAATGCAAAAGGAGTTAAAAGAAAATAACTGCCTTTGAGTGATACCATTTACGCTATTATTCAAAACAGAAAGTTGACTTAAATCAGGACCACTCAGTAAAATTTCAGTGAACAAAACTTTGACAGATGAAAGTATGTTTTGTCAGCTTAGTATCTTTTCAGCTCCTAAGCTAATTCCAAGCAGAATCCACAAATAAATTTCCAGTTAATTAAGTTACATGTTATACCTTGTACTGATTCTATTTCTTTGGGAACTTTGCACACTTATTTCTAAGACAAACACGTACAACAGTTTACCTGGATACCCCAAAGCTCTCCAGTATTTAGATACAGGCAGAAAAATTATCTCCTTCAATGCAACAATCTACGGGTATTTCAGCCTGGTCTGTTTGCTGAGAGGAGTTCTGCTTCTCTGAGAATGTTTGCATAAGAATGTCACTTGTGGTTTTCATTATCATGAACAGTAGAGAGAACTGTTCTCTTCAGGATATTAGGCAAGAAGTGGTGTAGGAAAAGGGAACTAAAGTGTGTTCAGACTGGTTGGCTGCTGCCATCAGCAGTATGCACCATGTGATGTTCAAAAATATTGCATTTTCCCCATATTGTGTAGCCCTGAAAAGCTCTGTTGGTGCACACAAGCTCAAGTCTTCACAGAATAGCAGCTAAGGAAATGTGTGTGGCAATTACAGGCATAAAGGTTGGGCTGACCTCAAGTCTAGTGCCCTGCTACCACTGAGAATCCTGCATGCACCCACTCATCAGGTGTCAGCTGAAGTGTTCATTTGCTACCACCTATGCCAGTAGGATCTCAAGGGATTCCACTAGCCAGCTTTTTAATACTTCTGCAATGTGGAGATACTTCTTTTTTAAAAACTGCGATCATAGGTTTCTTCTGTCCTTCTTCAGAAGGGTGTTTGTTACACAAGTCAAGGAGTTAGAAGGATGATATAGGATAGGAAAGCTGACATTGAGAAGATAAGCTTCACAAGAAATTCTAAACTTGTGTTTGTGCCAAAGGTAAACCCAAACCACAAAGGCGGAACCCTCTACAAAATGCAGCTCAGTGAAGTTGCTGGAGGTCTGCACAGGGATGAGAGTGCAGAAGAAAAGCTTTGTGTCTTTGAGTTAATTAAAGGCTGTTCTGCACAACCTTCTTAGTATTTTTTAGAAGTTTTGAGATGTCAAAATAAAAGATTGGAAGAGTATTATGTTTCCAGCTTAATTTTACTAAAACTTCTATCTTAGTATGTTCAGAAGTTTATTAGAGTGCTGGATGGAACTTATTTGAGTTAAAAACACTGCTACATGCCAATGATAACTGATTTTTTGGTTACATAATATAATTTTTTTTTTAAGTGGAAGTTCTTTATGTTATTCATTCTGCTAAACACTGTATTTATAAAATAATATATATTTTGTGAAAATAAACAATCATCACAGATGATAAAGCATTTATTATTAGTACTAGGGCAGATTAGACTTTGTGACTTGCTATTCTATCTGGCAGTCTTAAAACAGTTTGACTGTTTTAAGATGCTAACTGTAACAATACAGTCATTTTGCATGGGTAAACATCACTGCAAGGGTTTGCTCACAATATCAGCTCTCTACAAATCATGCAATGATCAAAGAATTAGCTCATCTCTGCAGCTCTGAATGCTAGACAGTTCCTTCTGTCTTCTCTTTTATCCAGTAAGCACAAATAAGTATAACCCTGACTGATAGAATGCTGCTGAGAATATAAATTGCAACAAACACAATGAAAATAATAGTTTATGCTGTGCAATTGCTGTGAAAGTTGCCCATCTGCAATGCTTCATTTTACACTTGCAGGTGCAGCAGCTTCCTGAAACTTCTCTGGTTTTTTTCCACCTACTTCTGTGAAGGATGTTTGTGAATGATTTAGAGAAATTAGCTATTTTTAGGTGAAGAAAGAATATGAAGGAATTAATACTTTCAGGCACAGTATCCTCAAGCCTGAAAGCAATGTAAAGTTGTTTTGCCTTTTTTATTTTTCACAAAAACAACAGCAGCAGCAAAAAAATCACAAGATAATGTTCAAGCAAGACCAGAATATCAATAATGTTAATGTCTTATCATCTATAAACATGCCATCTGCAAACATGCCATACATTCTCTGCATAGAACAAAGCCAGCATCTGAAGCCCAGCACAGCAATGGTGTTACTGTTACAAGGTGCAAATTTTACAACTGCAACTTTAAATATGTTTTTTTATCAGACCATTTATTCAACTATTTTCATGTACCTTTGGGAAAAGTGCCTGCTTTGGAATTAAATTTGTCAAAAACCAAAGAAAGAAAAAAGGGAAGAAAAAGGGTCAGAACACTGGCCACTAGGGAGGAGTGTGGCCAGCAGGCTGAGGAAGGTGATCTTCCTCTTCTTCTCAGCCTTAGTGAGGCCACATTTGGATTATTGTATTCAGTTCTGGTCTCCACAGTTCAGGAAAGACAAGGAGCTACTGGAGTAGGTCCTGTGGAGGCCACGAAGATGATGAGGGAGGTATGTGGGAGACCACCTTTAGACAGATGCATTAATATCATTAAAGACAATTTGAAAATCTTCATAAGTCAGAATAATGTTGTTCTGTAATATAACAATACATGCAAATATGTGGAACACCAAGTAAGAGAAAGTCAATGTTAGGAACATTTTTCATTGCAACTTTGATTCCTGCCTCCTCCTCTCTCTCACAGGGCTTTTGCCTCCTGGTGAAAGGCTGGGCACAAGAGCAAAAATGACATATTTCTCTATTGATAATATCCATACATACTTGTACTGAAAAAGCTACGGACTGGTTTCATGCTGCTGCTGGGGGTAATATTTTGAGTACATAAACCTCATCAGAAGGCAAGGTAAAGAGCCAGAATTCCTGCTTTACAATGCTATGCCACTCCCCCGGGTCAGGAATTCTGGGTAGAAGTGCCTCCTCACCATGGCAGTGATCCTGTTACAGAATCACTTTGAAAAGTAACTGATTTTCAGTAAAAACTTGATGTTTCTGAACACTGTCAGGAGTTTCTGTTTGCAATTGCTACAGCACACTATGGGAACCAATGTTTGTGGCAGTGTCAGTCTGCATTATCTTTGTGTCTGCAGGCAGGCCTAGACTTCCTGAAAAATGTGCTGCTGCATTTCCATTGTATGATAAAAAAACTGAAGGCAGTTTTAGCACTTCTGACTGAAATTTGTTGTGGTCATGTCTGAATTAATAGCATTCCCTTGTGTCTGTCATGTTTATAGGAACAGCCAGCCTTTACAGATGCTGTTTGGGGACAACTAAAATGCAGGATTCCCTGGCTCCTCAAGTTAATGCTGTGGATCTTTCAAACTGTTGTTATTCAATCTCTATAATCTTATAACCATTGCCTATTATTGCTATATTTATATTTGCCTGAACGAGGAGTGAAGAAATCTGTTTCCAGCTGGTTCCCCCTCGGCATCCCGCCCCAGCTGCTGATACCAGGAGGAAGAGAAAATACCAAAGCAAGAGGAACAGACAGGTTTAGTGTATTGGACCTTTTGACCAGTCGTAGAACTGGCCAAACCTCAGAATTTCTCTCATGTAGACAATCTCACATTCTCTACTGTGGATTTTCTTATACAAGCAACACATTTTCAAGGATTTTCAGACTTAGAGTTAGGCATCTAGAAAAACTTTAACATTCAACCTAGAATGTTAAAGTTTAATTAAAAATAAATGCAGCCCTTTATATGATTTCATAGTTTTGTATAGTTCCAGACACCAGTAATAAAGACAGTGATGTGGCCTAAATAACAACAGCAAAGAAGATGCTGCCCCAGCATAAACACAAAGTAATTCAGAAGCAATTTTAATTAAAGACAATAAAGTTTAAAAATGAAAACACAGTTTAATCCAAGCAGTTTTAAGAAGAATGGTTCAAAAAAAAAAATTTCCAAAGGCTTTCTGCCTGGTATTTGCATAATGCCTGACATCCTTTTCTGTGTCCCTATTCTTTAGGTTTTTTAAAAAAACTTCATTTTGACTATCAGTGAATTCTGACCCCTGATGCTTAGCAAGTTGGTAAAAAAACCTCTTCTTTAAAGTGACTGATTAGCCTGTGATATAAACCTATAAACAAAAGGAAGTGCAAATTAGGTTAAATAAGAATGCATTCATCAGCAGATTAGGTTTCCATCTGCTGGAAGCCCTTTTGGTAAAACCGTCTTAGGCAGAGAGCGTACACAAAATCATACTAGAATACAGAGTTTCTTTCAAAAAAACCCGTTTCTTCCATCCTGCCCTACTCTCATGTCTTTTTCCAAGGCTCTTCTGCTAACCTCCCTTTCCCCTTTTTATCCCATTTTTTGGAATGTGCTATCTGGGAAATGAAAGATAAGTGCGCCGTGCGTCCCCTGTTCTGTCACACACAGTGCGATGGATCCCACCTGAGTTTGGTGGGTCTCACGGGAACCAGTCCGCCCAGCGCTTGGTACAGATACCGCGTGTGTTTTTCCTGCGTGCCCTTCCCGGTTTCTTGCACAACAGTGACCTCCAGTGGAGAAGTCACTCCCGACACAAATCCCAGCTTTCCAATATAATTTAGGCAAGCACGGACCTCTGGAAGTAATTTTGTCCAACTAATCAAAATCAAATCAAAATAGCGGGACTGTAAGTTGTTGCTTATTTTCATGCTGCATTTGGCAAAGGCAGAAGTTCTGTGTTCAATATATTTGCATAAATACTGTTTCTAAACAAACCTTTTGTGAAAGCAGCAAGGCACCTGAACCCTGCCAGGAGAGTAACTGTGTGCTTGCTGTGCAAATTTTAAAGTAGGGTTTTGCAAACAAAAGGTTCTGTATATATTTGGACTCCTTAAATACAAGTTAAAAAACCCCCTGTGGCAACAAGAAATCACCAAGCAACAGCACAGCAAGATGCTCCAAATGTAGCTTAACACACCACACTCCCCCTTGAACTACACTGATGATTCACACAGACAAAAATCCCTTTTATCTTTTTAGTTACAAAGTCCTGCTGAATCGAGATAAAACAATGCAATTGCTTTCTGAAAATCTAATTAGAAGGTGTGGCCCATTCCCATTTCTTGCTCAGTGTCACATTAACACTTGACTATGGAATTCCTATAGATACACAAACTAATTTGTCATGTTGGCCTTAGAAGAAGCCATTTTCTTTTCCTTAATTTTGAATTTTTTAGGAACATACAAACCAATTTACATGATGGAGCTAAAAAAAACCAAAGCAACATTTCTGCATGCCCTCAAAAGCAGGAAGTCAGAAGCAAAGAATTGATTTGAAAACTTCTAAAAATAAATTTAAAGTTTTGCTGTCACATCCATTGCAGCTATAGTGCTAAATCTTATGCATCCATGTAATAAAAAGAAAATGAATAGAGCTTTGTACTTACATAGTTAAGATATTTCTGAGTCTATAAGTCTGTTGCAGAGGATGTCCTGGATGGCAGTCAAAGATGTTCTTTCCCCTTTGATGTTAATGTCTCTTTTTGTAAAAGTTTATGCAGTCTAACCAGGTTTTACTGGAAAATTTATCAGCAAATTCTTGTTTTGCAGGACGAACTCTAATCAAGTATGCTTATCTCAAGGTCGTGAGACCTATGTGATCTTCAAACAGCTTTTTTTTAGATGACACTGAACCCACATGGAGCACAAATGATAGCAAATGGGTTTTATTTTTCCTTTTATGACTTCAAAGATTCTTATGAAGACTAGGTCTATGCTGGTGACAAAATTATGTAGTTATGTTTTCAGTAATCTTCAACTGAACTAAAAAGATAAATACATTATTGTTTTGTCTTTCAAACTCAGCGTTTCTGAATTTTCATGTATTTAGACTTCCCTATCAACGCCGTACATGTCTCCTTCTAGCTCAGACTTTCATGGATGTTTAAAATCTGAAGTAATTTTACACCTCTAGTAAGCTGAACTATATTTCTACCAATTACCCTTTAATTATTAATCTCTTCATAGCTGACACTACCAGAACCATAGGGTGGTTCTGGTCTGACAGGCTATTGAAATTCTGCAGTGCTGCAGACTTTCTATGCACAAAAATTGAATGAATAAAGGACATATAGCCATAACATTATTGAGCTGGACCTAGAAAAACCCCAAAAACTAAAACAGAGGTCTTAAGAAAAGAGGTGAAGGAAAGAAGAGGAGGTTTGAAGTTTAGCTGATATATTAGACAAAATACAATTCAATTGAATCCATCTAGGCTTAAACAGATTATATCATATAATGTCATTTGTTGAAATTTAAGTTATAGGAACTGGGAGAGGATGTGATCTGTCAGAAAGACTACAAGGTAAATAAGGAGATCACTAAAGCAATATCAGTTTAGCCCTGGAAAGGGAATTACTGAGTTGAACTGGGATTACTTGCAGTGTTCTGTAAGCAACCAGACATTGGTCATGGGATTGATCCTATCTGATCCATTACCTGGGTCAGGGCTGTGGTTCAAGAGCTGCACCTACACCAGTGTTATCTGAATGAATGGTTCTACTCCTCCTGAGGACAATCAAGTTATTATAAAGGAAGGATAGGAAGAGTTTGTGTATAGAAGTGATAGAATTTAACCAGAGTTTAATAATAAAGTAATAAACTTAGGGTTAAGAAAAGATTTTTTGCTTTGTGCCAGGTAGAGAATGAGTCACTAACATAGATTCATAGAATCATAGAAGCATAGAATCATAAAATTAACTGGGTTGGAAGAGACCTCCAAGATCATCAAGTCCAACCCTTGATCCAACCCCACTGTGATTACCAGATCATGGCACTCAGTGCCACATCCAACCTCATCTTAAAAACCTCCAGGGACGGTGAATCCACCATCTGTCTGGGCAGGCCATTCCAATGCCTGATCACTTTCTCTGTAAAGAACTTCTTTCTAATATCCAACCTAAACCTCTCCTGGCAGAGCTTAAGCCCCTGCCCTCTTGTCCTACTGCTGATTGCCTGGGAGAAGAGACCGACCCCCACCTGGTTACAACCTCCTCTCAGGTAGTTGTAGAGAGTGATGAGGTCACCCCTGAGCCTCCTCTTCTCCAGGCTAAACAACCCCAGCTCCCTCAGCCTCTCCTCACAGGACTTGTGCTCAAGTCCCTTCACCAGCCTCGTTGCTCTTCTCTGGACCCGCTCCAGCACCTCAATATCCTTCCTGAACTGAGGGGCCCAGAACTGGACACAGCACTCCAGGTGTGGCCTCACCAGTGCTGAGTGCAGGGCAAGAATCACTTCCCTGCTCCTGCTGGACACACTGTTCTTGATGCAGGCCAGGATGCCATTGGCCTTCTTGGCCACCTGGGCACACTGCTAGCTCATGTTTAGCCACTGTCAGTCAGACCCCCCAGATCCCTTCCTACCTGGCTGCTCTCCAGCCACTCTGTGCCCAGCCTGTAGCGCTGCAGGGGTTGTTGTGGCCAAAGTGCAGGACCCGGCACCTGGCCTTGTTGAACTTCATCCCATTGGAATCAGCCCAACTCTCCAGCCTATCCAGGTCCCTCTGCAGAGCCCTCCTGCCTTCCAGTAGGTCGACACTCCCTCCCAACTTGGTGTTGTCTGCAAATTTGCTAATGATGGACTCAATCCTCTCATCCAGATCATCAATAAAGATGTTAAACAGGACTGGGCCCAGCAATGATCCCTGGGGGACACATGACATGCACACGTGAAAAGCATATATAATTCGAGTTCACAGCAGGCCAATGATTTTGGGAGATGAAGGAAAATAATTTGTGCAGAGCTCTGATGAGGGCTCAGTTAGAGTCTTGTGTGCTGTTCTAGTAAATTATGTTGAGTGACCATGAATCTAAACTGACAGAATTAGAAGTGAAATCTTCTAATATGACTAGAAGGACTTCCTGGCTTCTGAAAGACATTGAAAGGACATTGAAAGAGTAACTTGGGTAACTTAAGAAAGTGGAGGTGAAAGGTTATGAGAAGATTTGCAAGTATGAGACAAGAATGATTATTTATTAAAAAAAAGGGATTGAAATAAAATGGGTATAAATAGATTAGAAGTACATTTAAAATGGGAATTTATATTCATTTATGGTCATTCACATTCAGGAATGATCTTTCAAAAAGAATAGAGGAGGAAGTAGATCAGTAAGGCTTCCATATGCTACATGAAAAATTTATAAAAGAGACTTAATCACAGTAGAGGGAGAATTCTGCTGCTAGAAAAAAAAAAAATCTGTTTATCAGATATAGAATACTAACTGTACTGGAAAGATACCTGGTACCATGTCTGTTCACACTGAGTGTTAAGTCTTTGATTGTGTGTGGTAGGTTTCCCTAGACCTATCCTCTGTATTTTATTTAAGCAGTAATGTTTTTGTGTCCAGCTCCTTAGGAATCACTCTCATAGGAATTTCCTGATACCTGATACCTCTGCTCTTGATGAAGATTTCTGCTATTCCCACTATGAGATAGTAACATTGGATCTTCCACCAAAAACAGCTTTATTACAGGTGCACAACGCCATAAAGAGCCTAAGTATTAGGTTTGAGGCTTTCTGAAATGTCCCAGGAAGACTGAAGGATTGCTAGGGGCATGTGTATTGCATCCATTGAAAAAATCCTGTTTGCACTTGGGAACATGAACAAGTGGAACCCTATTAGGGGAAAACTGTTGCCACACCCGTGGTCTGAAGGGAACTGTTAATGGTGGTAGGGAGCAGTGAAAGGCCTTTTTTGTTCTGCCTTTGTAGCACAGGGTATGTATGATTCACTTCCTTTGGCTGTCAGCACACTTCGACTTTTTGAATGCTCTCCTACCATAGGGACCTGGGAAACAGTTCTCTTTCCTGCTTTCTTTCATAATGTTTGATCTTGGATACTCAGACTCTTTAGAGCTACTTGTGGTGGGCAGGAAGCACATAAACAAGGTTCTAGGGGACTTTACCAGACCTGGACTGTCAATATGCAGGGGACCAATCTCATTGATCAGATGACTTTTACTATTCCTATATTTCCAAACCACACAATCCCTCATATACCTTTGTTATTGACTGTTTCCTTATATCTTGCTTCCATGTAGCTTTTCTGAAGTCTAGTACTATAGCTAAGTTAACATGGATATCTTTTGCTCAACAGAGACACTAATTTCCTTTTGTTTTCTCAACTTAGCTGCCCTTTTAAATGAAACCTCTTTGAGAACTATCCTTCCTCCCCACCTCAGACAAATTTTCCAGTAATTGTCTACTAGGTTCAAAAATAATTGAGGGAGACTGACAGGTGGGTGCAATGACAATACAATTGGATTAGCCTTGTTTCCTTTGGAAGTTCTGCTAAAAAAAAAGGATGGTAATATAACAATTCCTCTATCCCTTTCTAATGTGCCTCTGATTTAATATAATAACCTTTAACTCACTGACATACTCAAGATACAAAGTGGGACAATTCAGCATTGGGAGAAGTAATAAGTCTAGCAAAGCTGCATGTCTTCATAAACAGGCTGGTGATTCATGGTGTGAATTAGATGTAAAATGTAGGGCTGGAAATAAATCCACAAGGGTGTTTTGCTGAAGACAAGACTCTCACAGGTTCTTTACTAACATAATGGATATCATATACATTATTCTGATACTCATGTGGGATTTGAATTCTTGAAAATCAGTTTGAAAACATACCACAAAGAATTATGAAAAAACAGCTGTAAAGGGACACCGTTCTGCCATTGACTAACAAAGATGGGGAATAGATGCTCTAATGACAGCCACAGACAAATAAAAGATTGACCATAGCCAGTGGATCATCATATGACTGTTAATACGTTTATTGGTGTATTACTTTGTTTTGATTTATGATCATTTAAGCTGCAGGTACTTTTATCATGCCATTCCACTGCTCTCAGGTATCTGGCTGGACAGCAGAAACTGTGATTGGTGGAATTGGTTTGAAATCCATTATTTTTTTCTAAAAAAGAAGAAAAAATAATGAAGAAGTGATAGAAGGTAGTAGCCACAATATATTATTGGTTAAAATTTAAGAGAAATTGCAGTCTTATGGCTCACCAAGAGCATGACTTCACTGTGCCTCAAATATGACTAATGTAAAACGATTCTAATGAATGCTGGACACGATCTTGTGCCATGTGCTCTGGGATGGACCTGCTTGAGCAGGGAAGTTGGGCCAGAAGATCCAATGTGATCCCTTCCAACCTGACCCACTCTGTGGTTCTATAAAGTATGGATCAAAACACACAGTGTGATTTTCAGAAAATGGCACTATCAGACTTCTGCTTGGAGAGTGAGTACACCACATGGCTGAAGGCATATAAATATCAGAAGCCAAAGATAGGTTATTGCTTTTTCAGAGGTTTTACTATGACATAACACAGGAAACATACATAAATATGCATGTGTCATGAATAATTATAATTCCCTTTTTTTCAGTTCCCTTATGTAGGGCTAGATGGCCTATCAGTGGTGTTAAGCCTTGCTGGCCATGTTTTCTTCAGGTTGCAGTAAAATATTAGATGTAGCTGAACTGTACTGAAGCTGAGAGTGGGAAGACATAGAAGAAGTCTTCAGTTATATATTTTTGGTACAAGTTGAGGTGATATCGCAAGAATTATCATCAAGGACTTTCACTGGGGAAACATTCAACATCTTTTCCCTATCTTGCCACCCCCTTCCTTCTTGTGACTTCCCAGAAGATAAAGAACTTATGCCAATATGTTAAGCAGAAAACCCAAACACTTCCTCCAAGGCATAGGAACTATTACTGTCATATACAACTGTATATGACTGCAATCTTCTTGTTTTCAGCAGGTGAAGAAAATTCTCCAAGCTAAAAGTTCCAAAATTGTTAGAACACTAGCTTTGTTGGATTTAAGTATTCTATTTATCAAGGAAGAGAATTTGGTTTCCTGAACTGTCTTAATATTTTTTTTTCTGGGAAATATGTCTTTTCCCCTCTCTCTAAAATATAAACTGTTTGATGGGAAGTCTAACTGGACGTGAAATCTGGGTTTTTAGGAATTGTATTTTTAGTCTGTTCTTATCCAGAAATCCGTTGTAATCTTGAGTTCTGTAATACAAAATTACTTGGCATTCAAATACAAATCTAACCATTCTCAAATTTGACACAAGGTGGCTGATCAGCTATATCAGAACAGGTTTAAATTATTTAAATGAAAGGTGTAAGTGGACTTGCCCTGCACTTCGTCAACCATGTCTCTGAAATGCTCCAAGTATTTTCTGATCATTTACTATAAACTTCAATTACACATTTAAATAAGCTGCTTACCTGTTTTTGAGGAGCACAGCTATTTATTTTCTTCACAGGGCCGTTTTTCAATGCTTTCTCCCTGGCATGGTTTGCCACCAGGTCCTGGTTCAGGATTATTACACTGGCGAGTTCGAGTGCTTTCTCCATTGACGCAGGGGGACCAGGCACTCCAACAGTTCCAGCCTCCATCAATGATAACTGGTATTAAGACACCATAATACTAGGATTAGTTCACCTACCTCTCTCAAGGAATACATGATTCAACTCTTACATTCTGAGCTATGGTGACTCTGCAGATCATTGCAGCCTCCAGCACGCAACCCAAAGCACAGATTTAGCTTTTGAGAATGCTCTTGTCAGTGGTGTTGTTTAAGAGCAACAGGCTTTCAACAATTTTTTCATCTAGGAATCAAGTTCTAAGGATCATTTTGAGCACCTGTGCTTTAAAAACCTGGCCATAGAGAATGAATTTACTGCACAATAAATTTTTTGCATTGTCAGTTGCTGAACTGCATTCTTCTTCCTCTTCCCTTTTGCAGACCAACCAAATATTAAGCTAGCACAGTAATTCTGAAATGTGATTGTATGTTTGCAAATGTAACACTTTCGCAGAAGGCTGAAGACAAAATAGTTTAGGACATGCTGGGATTGCTTTTTCCCTGAAAGCAGTTTACCACTGCTGCATCATGCTTCAACAATGCTCCTGTGTACTGGAACTTCACATCATTCCAGACACAGTAATGTGTGTGGGACAATGAAGTCTATAATTAGAGTACCTTCTTTATGGAAAGAACCCCGCAACTTACACCTACTTCCACACCATTATATCCACGAGATTTGCCAGCAGTAGGTATAATGGAGTGCTATAAAATACTTTTGTCCTTATGAAGGCTCCTTTTGTCAGGATATTGTTAACAACAAATATTCTCATTTTAGTTTATTCTGAGTACTTACTCACCTTCAATTAATGTAGATTTGGGAATTTGACAAGCAATTCCCTTAAAATAGCTTGAGCACAGGCATGTACAGGCTCCATCTACCAGCACAACGGTGCCTCCATTTTTGCAGGGTTCACATTTGCACACACTGTATTCGGTAATGTAGTCTTCAATTGCTCTTTCCAAATTTTGTTTCTTTAAATATGCATCTCTCATCTTAACTGGAACAAGTGTATGTATTGGAGAAGGCTGCGGAAGAAAAAAGCCCATGCAAAACACATTTTTCCACAGTTCTTTTTATATAACCATCACTAGGGTAAACATCTGATGAAACTGTCAAGATGAAGAAAATACCTTAAAGTTCATGATAAACTTGGCATCTTAGCTCCATCTTAGAACAAAACTTTGAAACTGTAAAAGCTGCAGCTTTGAATAAGCTGTACTTACCCGTTGCTGTATCACTACTGGAGCATCAACCAAAGATTTCGCCCACTCTACGTAATCCTCTACATTAACCATTTTGGATCCTCGTAGTAACATTTCTTCTATTTTAACTGAAAAGTCAATCTTTCCCCCCTCAACTAAGGAAAAGACATCATCAATGACTGCATCATCAGTATATTCAGCTACAGAAAGAAAAAAGAGAGGATGAAGAAGAAGAGTGTTTAATGCCCATGCATCCAGAAGCACAGTTGTCCCTCTAGTTCTACCAGTCCCTCCTTGTAAAATGATTGTAGAGAGAACCCTTCACTAACTGGTCGTAGCAGAATTCAGTCTTTCTTTGCTCATACCTTTTATGTGGGAGGAAATCTATTTTGCAATTAAAGTAGAAAACCCTATATCTGGAAGGAAAAGAAGGCATATGACAAACTGAAAGATATTGTGGAGATCATAGTCATTTGACAACAAGCCGAAGATAATATGAGTAATGCTACTGTGTCACCTGAGCAGAACCAGAAAAGGGCAACAAATACAAGAGTAGCATCTTTTGCTTCATAACTCAAACATGAGAGCAGAGAACTGAAATAAATAGCCTCTTCTGCACTCAGTAGTAAATCTCCTTCCTTTCTGCAATTTTTATGTCATGTGAAACAAAGCCCATCTCCAGACACACAAGGGAGCAGAGAGAAACAGTGACAGGCAAGGGAACACAGCTAGGCTAATCAGAGAAAGGGAGCCCCTGCCTTGACTCCTCCGAGGCCTGTCCCAGCAGAGCCATTAGCACTGCAGGATGAGGCTGGGAATGAGTAAGACCCAGAGGACTCAATGGAATGGCTCTCTGGATGCATAGAATGGTATTTTGGGATTGCACAAACTTAAATAATTGGCATATATTTAGAGGAGTGTCAATGAAGAGGTAAGGGGTGATCATGGTGGCTTTGGGAGGAACAAATATGGGAAGATAGAGGCATAAAAGTAAAAAAATGGGGCTGATTCTGTATGGAAAGGTGACTGATCAGTAAGCTTGTTTGCCATGTACTGCCTTTTATCTTTGCAGTCTGTCCTGACTTACCATTAAACTCCATTTCTAACTATTTTCTACGGCAAGGGGACTCTATTCTGTGTGCTTGCATGTGTATGGAGATCTGTGTGCCAGCATCCAGGGTTGGACAACGATTGACAGGGACCTGGTGTTTGTAGTGCCAACAACTGGAGCAAGTGAGGATAGATACGCCATGGGTGATCACTAGAAGGTATTAAACCAGACTAGCAGGTAAGTGGCTTGGGAGTCAGGTATCAAAGAAAATGTTACTCTGGCCTAGATCTGATGGCTTTCTATCATGGAGTGACTGCAATGGAAAGAAGGGAAAACCAACTGATGTAATCTACCTAGGCTTCTGTAAGGCCTTTGATACAGTCCCACACAACATCCTTATCTCCCAGTTGAAGAGATTTGGATTTTGGAGGATAGACCATTTGGTGGGTGAGGAATTGTACAGATGGACACAGCCAGAGGGTTGTGGTCAATGGGCATATGTCCAAGTGGAAGTCAAGTGATGGGTGGTGTCCCTCAGGAATGTCTTGGGACCAGTGCTATTTAATATCTTTATCAATCTCATAGACAGTGGGATCAAGTGCACTCTCAGCAAGTTTGCAGATTACACAAAGCTGAGTGGTGCAGTTGACACAACAGAAGAATGGGATTTCATCCTGAGGGACCCAGACAAGCTTGACAAGTGGGCCCACCAAAACCTCATGAAATTCAACAAGCCCAAATGCAAGGTGCTGCACCTGAGCTGGAAAATGCTAGACATAAGTACAGACCATAAGAAGAACTCATTGAGAGAAACCCTGCAGAGAAGGACTTGGGGGTGCTGGTGGATAAAAGGCTGGACATGACCCGGCCATGTGCACTCACAGCCCAGAAAGCCAATAGTGTCCTGGGCTGCATCAAAAGCAGCGTGAAGAGGAAGGGGATTCTGCCACTCGGCTCTGCTCATGTGAGACATCACCTGTGTTTGGCTCAGGGTCCTCAGCACAAGGAAGATATGGACCTGTTGAAGCAAGCCCAGAGCAGGGCCACAGAAATGGACAGAGTGCTGCAGCATCTCTCCTCTGAGGACAGGCTGAGAGAGTTGGGGCTGTTCAGCATAGAGAAGAGAAGGCTCTGGGGAGACCTCATTGCAGTCTTCCAGTACTTAGAAGGGGCTTACAAAAAGAGAGGAGGGTGATTATTTTACATGGCTAAATAGTGACAGAACAATGGGAATGGTTTTGAACTAAAAGAGGAGAGATTTAGATTAAATGATAGGAAAAAGTTCTTTCCTCAGAGGGCAGTGAGGCACTGCAACAGGTTGTCCAGAGAAACTGTGGATGCCTAATCTGTGGAAGTGTTCAAGACCAAGTTGGATGGGAGCCTGAGCAACATGATCTAGTGTGTGGAATCCCGTCCCATGGTGGGGTGTTAGAACCAGATAATCTCATTCAAAAACCATTTTGTGATTCTATGATTCTATGTCTCCAGAGTGAGACAAGTGGAAGAGATGGCTACTGGAGTGACCAGGGTTTCTAGGCCAAATACTGGAGAGACCTCAAGGTCCCTGATTTGACTGAGAGACCTGTTTGCATGTGAGGGTATATCTGTCTAAGGCAACTGGAGGTAAGAGGATTCAAGCACCAATTGCTGGGTAGACTGGGTGACTAAGGCCACTTACTGGAGACATCCATAGCATGTATGTGGGTGTGTGTTGGGGTGCATCAGGTGGTCTGTGCCACCTGAGTGGTGGAAGCAAAGC
This sequence comes from Myiozetetes cayanensis, assembly GCF_022539395.1. Lineage (NCBI taxonomy): Eukaryota > Metazoa > Chordata > Aves > Passeriformes > Tyrannidae > Myiozetetes > Myiozetetes cayanensis. Next base: position 60,052,947 of record NW_026087631.1, on the reverse strand, counting down.
TGTGGGCCTCGTGTTGTATATCTGTGAGTGAGTAATGGGAGACTCTAACAATCCAGTTGCTGGCTCAATTGAATATTTAACGTCAGCTGTTAGAGGGATCTGTCTTAGCTATCCATGTATATTGTGGAGGGCCTGAAGTCTCTGAGGCCTCTGCTGCCTGGGAAGAACATCTGCTCTAGATGAACCTGTGTGAGCTGGCAAGCTGGATAAGATGGCCTCCAAAGGACTGTTCCAACATCCACCATCCTGTGTTTCTGTGATATTACCCACTAAAAGACTTTCACCCCGATCAGATAACAGGATGAAGCTGTTGGTGCCTGAGTGCTATACTATTGTCTGTATTTATTTATGTGGCCAGTGATGTGTGTATGTCTGTATCCATCATGTAGGTGTGTTCGTGTGTGTGTGCTCGGAACACGTTCTCAGGCTGTCTCAAGAGCCTGTGAGTGTGTCAGCCTCACCTATATTGGTCTACTAAAAGCAGTAACTATATTGATTATAAAAGGGGAAACATCTGGTATCATCTTTTCTTAAGGAAAAAGACATAAATTAAATTACAGCCATACTTACATCCTTTGCTCACATTAATCTTTTGACAATTTTTACCATCAATATTAAAATCTCCATCAAAGTTATGATATGCAACACCAGCATCTAAGTGATAGCCAAGGCATTTTTTCACATCTTCTACAGTGACACCTGGAAGTGGAAAAAGGTGATTAGAGAGGTTGAACAACCATAAATAATGTGATATTATTCATAGAGAATAAATTTCGGGGTTATTGAAAATGCTTATGTCTTTCTTCCTCCCATTTATCTTCTGCTTTGTCGTCTTCCATGAAATGAATATGAGGATGATTGTATTTGAAGTGCCTGCGCAGATGCAGGTATGATCTATAGTGATTAGGAAAATATTAAAAATGGATTTCTATTTTTCTTGATCTAGTGGAAAGCAAATGGCCCTCTAGGAACCATTTTTTCCATTTATTAGATTGAGATTTTTTTCTTTCACATCTGCTTAACATTTACACTTTCTATGTGCCAAATTATTCAATTCTCCCAGTCTCTATCTCCTAACCTCAAGCAAGTTTCTCCACTCATTTTCCCCATAAAGTTAATCAAGGTAACTAATCTCTTACAAGTACACTATTCCCATAAATTCTAATCCTCCTCTATCCAGTACTGTCTCCAACATCTCCTTTCTGTTTAATAAACTCAAAACGTATAATCTGCAACTTCACTTTTGTGTTCAGAAAGAATTGTGATTAAAATTTGTACTTAAAAAAAAATAAAATCTATCACCACAGTCTCCAGGTTCTGAACAAACTAACAGTGGGATATGTGACACCTTCACCCAATGCCCCTTAGCATAGCCTGAATATCTGATAGTAATATTGTTGCTGGTGCTGCATGCAGCAGGTACTTATTTTCTGATCTCCAAAATCAGCATGAGAATTGCCTTTTTAAACTTTGTTCAAGAGTGATCACTTTAATCCAGCACAAACCCACATATTTCTGAACTGCACATGAAGGAGGATTAAATTTCTACTTTCCTATCTTAACTAGGACATGGAAAATTCTAGTGTGAGCATTAAAGGCTATGAAATCAGTTTCAACACACTCAAGTACACCATATGATTTCTAAGAAGTACTTTAATTTTATCCTTGTTTTTTGTCACCACCATACTTTTAGAGTGATTGCAACACAAAAAAATATCACCTAGCAAATTGGATTTAAGGTTTAGGCAGATTTTCTAGGCTTTGTGAATCTCTTCTAAATCATGTCACAGCAATTACTATTCCTACTATTTTCAAGAGGTGTTTTTAAGCTGGTTTGTTTTTTGTTTTTTTGGTTTTTTTTGTGGTTTTGTTTGTTTGTTTGTTTGTTTGGTTGGTTGGTTGGTTGTTTTTTTTTTTAGGTTTTTTTAAATCCCTCTAAGTTATAGACTCAAAAGAGAGACTTCAAATAATTCTGTCAGTTAGAAAGGCTGGCTGTAATATCTGTTGAACTCATGTAATTCTGTCGTGTCACCAGTGTGCCACAAGCAGCACACACTTATTCTCAGTATTGCTCCATATAAACGTATAGACAGATTGATTGTCATACATCTCTTTGGATGCCTGGAGACTTGGCCAGAGCATTTTTTACCACAGAAAGGCAAAAAAAATGCATACCTATTTGAGACATAGCGTAATTGTCCAGCACGTACACAAGTTCATACTTTCCTCCTACAGTTCCAGAGACCGCATAGTGAGTTCCATAAATTTCTAGCAACTTGAAATACTCCCCCTTATCATATTCAGCAGGCAGAGACTTTAAATCATTTAGGAAACTATCCGAGAGACGGACATCACGACTCCGAATTTGGAATCTTCCCAGCTGAATCTTTCCTTTTATATGCAGAAAGGTTTGGTTCTGAATGCAGGAAGAAGAAAAGAGATGAGAGTGCCATTCTGGTATGCAGCACAGCAGGAAAATCTGTTCTATTTTATTTGTAAAGAAACTGCAGCACTTTTAAATGTGGCATTCATTCTAGTGTTTTGGAAGAGTGTCAGACTTGTTTGATTAAACATTCTCTGATTTAAACTAAAGAAGTAGCAAGAGACTTACATAATTTCAGTTCTTCCAATTTTGCAGGACTGTTCCCTTACTAATTTCAGCAAGCCCTTTGTGATCTATTTGACAACAGGTTCTTCTCTTTAAGCACAATGTCTACTGAAAGTGGCTTTCTGACTTTCATAACATTGATAAGTAATTCTATATAGATAACAGAAGCTGCCCACTCTGGGTCAGATGGAGTTTTGTCTTTGTAGTCAGAGCAGAACTAAGTTCTCTCTTTTTATTTGGATGACTTCCCTGTTATTCTCAGACTGTCAAAAGGAAGGGCACAGCTCCAATTAAGAACAAAACCCCCTAAAATAACATCATAAAATGAAAATTAATGAGAGAAAATATCCATGAGTCATTTGACCTATACATGCATTTTAAGTCTAGCTACAGTGACTGACACTTTTGTAACATCCACTCCAGGTGGCTTCATTTCATATTCTAAACTAGAAACTAGCTACTGCCCTTAATGTGTGAAATAAAATCTTGTGAAAGAGTTACTTAAGAATCTAAACAAACATATGCCTTCCAAACACCACTGTTATCTGCAGTACCTATGTGACTCCATTAACAGTAGTGCCCAGTAGGAGGTTTGTAAAAGGGTCCAGCACCTGACCATCACACAGCTGGCACCATTTAAAGGATCTTAAACTACTGACTCAGATGCTGCTTGAGACTAGCAGAAGTCTGCAGGCATCTAAATGACTGTGAGGAAATTTTGCAGATGCAATAGTCCTACCAACCAGGATGTACCAAATCCAGGTGCCTCCAGGCTTCTCCTGGCTTCAACTTACAGGTTAGCGCTGGAGAGTTCCCATCCAGAGACTACCACTCCACTACCCTGCGGCCACGAGTTTACAGGGATGGAACTCAGCTGGTAACAGGTTGTGACTCATCCTCTGAACAGATCTCCAAGCAAAAATTTGAGGCCAAAACTCTTATCACAGGCCACTAGACTATAAGCAGTCCACAAAACACCTTGAGCTACAGAACTTGATCTTTTGCATCTGTGGAGATTTATGGTTTGAGTTTTTCCATCCCAAGAAAACTCATACCAATGCAAAGTCAGTGCTGTGTGTCAATTTATCTTTATAGTACAGACCTTTCTCTTTATTTTAATTAACAGGTTGTGAAAGTTATACTAGTTTTCCCTTATATTCATTTGACCTTCAGAGCTCTGAACTGATCCTAGATAACAAGGCTGACAAACCTGAAAAATTTGAATTAGTTGAGGCAGATCTGTTCTTACTTTCATGTGGTGCACATCAGCACTATGGAGTTGATGTGCCTTGTACATGATGGCATGTTGTGATCACAGACCTTATCATACAGGGTGAGAAACTGTATATGACTCAGCACACAGCTGCTAGATTAGATCATAATGTCATGTTGTGCTAGTTTGTGGATAAAGTTAATTTTCTTCACAGTGGCTAGTGTGGAACTCTGTTTTGGATTTGTGCTGAACACAGGGTTGATAATGCAGAGATTTTTTTTTATCTCTGAGCAGTGTTTATACACTGTGTAAATTGTACTGTTTGTAGAATATTTTCATTAAAACCTTTAGGTGAATTAAACTCACCCTTTCAGTGAAGCCATAGAGGATGGAACTTAAGGTTTTATTCTTTCCATAGTAAAACTTGCCATTTACTTTTATACCATCTTTGATTCCATCAGTAGGTGTGTATTTCAGAGACAGGTCAGCACTAAAGTGGTTCTGGCTTTCCACGTAGATCTCTTGAAACATTTTTGCACGGTCATGGTAGTATAGTGATGTGAAGGTTTTGTCTGCTTTTGTCTGAGAAAAGATAATGAAAAGGTTGCATGAGAAAACAAAACAAGGTTTTGTCTACTTTTGTCTGAGAAAAGATAATGGAAAGGTTGTATAAGAAAAAAACAAGGTTTTGTCTGCCTTTGTTTGAGAAAAGGTAATGAAAGGTTGTATAAGAAAACAAAACAGGCAGTAATAGAAAAATCTATGTAACACTTCAAATCTTTTGCATCACTTAGCAATATATTTTCTTACAGCTCTTTTTATCTTTTAAAACAAATCAAATGGAAACAGAAATACCATTCCCTCCACAAACCACCTCATCTCAATCAGTTCAGTTATTCAACGGTGAAGAGAAAACTGCAATGACAATATTTCAGCATGTATTAAATCTCAGGGTTAACACTGCCAAGGTAACTTATGTGAATTAACAGTTCCCTTACATGGTTTGCAGCTTCCTCACACGGGAAGCAGAGGGGCAGGCACTGATCTCTTCTCTCTGATGACCAGTGACAAGACCCGAAGGAATGGTCTGAAGTTTTGTCAGGGGAGGTTCAGGTCAAATAGTAGGAAAAGGTGCTTCATCCAGCATCTTGGGTGGTTGGGCCCTGGAACAGGCTCCCCAAAGAAGTGGCCACAGCACTAAGCCTGACAGAGTTCAAGAAGTATTTGGACAATGCTATCAGGCACATGGTGTGACTCTTGGGGATGGTCCTGTGCAGGGCTGTGAGTTGACTTTGATGATCCCTGTGAGTCCCTTCCAAACTCAGGAGATTTTGTGATTCTGTGTAAGGAATAATAGTCTCCATCTCTTTCCTAGAATGGAGATAAGATCTGCTAATAGGTCCTGACACCTGAAATGAGTCAGAATTATGATTTTTCCTTCCTTTCTTACAGCAGACAATAGCTAATTTTGTAATACCTATTTCAGCGTTGTTTGCTTTAGTATACTTCAGCAGAATATAGAATTTTAATAACTGAAAATGGTTCTACCTCAAAATCAAATATAAGCAATGTTCTTGGGTCAGATTTATTAATTTTGGGCAGGAGCTGGTTTAAATTGTATTTGTTTTATGAAATTCCTTCTAGCAGAAACAGGCAAAACTTTTGGTAAGCAAAATACTGCTTTGATTTCTGAAATGCATCTGACATTTATGTTGCAAAGATCATCAGCATTTTTGGTGTTCAGGCCTCACTGGAAGTCATAGTCTGAAACTCAAAAGCCTATTAATTTTTTTTTTTTCAGCAAGATAGAGGAAAACCAAGTAGGACCAGAGTATCATAATACTATTCCTGCCTTTTTTTTTCAGTCCCTTTGAAAAATTAGCTTAATTGCTTCTCTACCCAGTAAAAGTTAGGTACCATAATCCTTTCTGTACAACTTCTGCTCATCTCATCCACTCATACTGTAAACATTCCAGACAGTTTCATTTGTTGTGCAAAGGTGCAGCAATGAACATGTGGGAGTTTATCTGACACAACTGAGCTTAACTGCCAAAGTAAATGATAACATAACTTGTTTTCCTCTAGACTTCAGCGCAACCTTGATGCTAAAAAGCTGCAGCTGCCTGACTCAAGAGATATGCTGAGTCTTCCAAGAGGATGTCAGGATTCAGCATTCAGCTGAACACATCTTATTTTGCACAGGACTTAAACTTACATCGTAATTGAGAGCAGCCACGTTCCATGGCTTGCGGTAGTATGTCCGTGTGTTTCCATCACGCACTCTTTCACAAAGACCATTAAAAAACTCATTGTTAAATGGGTTGGCCATTGGCAGCATCCCTAAAACATTGCTTCTACAAGAAAAATACAAAAGAGAGGGTATCAGCACCTATAGACAACGGTATGAAGGCTGGAAATGTCATTTTCTGTAAGAGATGGAGACTGGAGATATGAAACTGAATCTTGCTTCATCCAGGCAGCTTGCCTCATTTCTTGTGGTCTTCTGATCTAAGAAATGCAGATAAGGATATATCTTTTTAAAACTCTTTAAGGATCATGTATAAGAAATAAACAAAAGATGTTAAACATCAAACACAGTGAGAACTTTAGGAATAAAAGGAGGTTAAAATCATTTCTGCTTGACCAACAAATTTGTGAGAAAGCATTCCTTATAGATTTAAAAGTACATCTCAAAAGCTGTATTTAACCTGGGTTTGGTTTGGTTTTTTTCTTAACTTTTGTTGGTTCGTTTGCTGGTAGGAGCTCCATTATCAACCGTGTACAACACTCATCAAATCTGTAGAAGGAATATAAAGCTACTCCTAGTATTGTCTCTTCTTGAAGGATGTGACCTGGTGAAATAACAGTATTTCCTGCAGCATAAGAAAGGAAATCTGAATCATTACAAAACAAGGGAGAAAAGCACGTCTGTAAAGCTCTTTGCATCTATATACTGGTGCAAAAGAAATACTTCCAAAAATAATTGCTCCTTGGAGGATTCAGTATGATTTTTTTTGCTCTTCTGTGTCTGGTTCATATATTTGAATCTTTTCAGTATTTGCAACACATACATCTGAGAAATGCCTGTACCTATCTGAATGTAAAAAGTGGTAATCAAATCATTAAAGTCTCCAGCATCAATACTGCATATCTATACAAGGTTTTCTCATGGAATTTCAGTAAAAGATTTTAGTAGAAATAAAAAGAAAAGAAAGAAAAAAAATAAAGAAGATACTTCTAAAATTGCCTAAGTTCTTGGTTTACAAAAATTACATCTAAAATTGCCTAAGTGCTTAAAACAGAAGGATTTTTGCTCTTACACAGTAAGAAATGAAATGAAAAGGATGATGCTTTTCATTTAACACAGGGTGGTGCTGTACTACACTTTTATTTTCATCTGTTCAGTTTGGATAGCTGTCTTCTAACTCTGTAGATAAACAATGTCGTGCTTTCTTTTTGTTTAAAACTAAAGAAATGCAGCAGGGTCTGAGAACAAAAAGATTAATTTTTAACTTAGATTAATGATAAAAACTCCTGAAAACAACAAAAATCCGGAAAATGCTGGAAAAAAGCTGCAGACAGAGTATTATTGCAGTAGGGCATCCCCTTGTATAAATAATGAAGAGAAATTTTCTCCCTTTTAGACATGCTTTTTGGTAAAGTAATTGGGAATTACTGATTTGTTATGAAATGTCACTTGAAACATATCTATATAAACTTTACATTTGAATAATATGCATTTTAAGTTAATTTATGTAATACCTATGTATGACTGTTTATTAATTTTGTAATTGATTTACACTGTCTGCATAAATATTTTATCCTCCACAAGTAAACAAAATGAAATGGTAGTTGAGAGTTCTTGCAAAAGCTACTTAGCATTTCTGAATACAAATGCAAACATGATTCAGATTCCACTTTTGGGAATATCAGTTTGCCCCAGCACTTTCAGCCGGCTGTCGAGACAATCCTAAACTCTTCACCAGGCCCAATACTACTTTTTACTTCACTACATACCCTTGCCCTGCAGTCCTACCAACTTCAGACACATCAATGTCGTCCTTACGGCACGGTGATCGTCGGTTAGAGTCACAGTGATCTTCATCAGAATTGTCTCCACAGTCATCGTCTACATTGCACACAAGTCGTTGCTTTATACACAGACCTAATCAAAGAATAAAACATTGCGTGAATGCGTTTTGTCAAGATGGACTTTAAATGACACCCTCATCTACTCTTTATTGAGATCTTCCTCTAAGTACATTTCTATTATTGTCAGGAGGGATAAAATTCTACACTTTGCCTCTTTCAAATGAAAAAAACCCTGCATACTACTGTATTTACATAGGAATTACTGTAAGTCACAGGAGAACTGCTGTTATCTGAAGAAAGTTGTTACAGACTGAGATTGTTTCTATATTAAACTTTGATTGTTATGTTGATTGTTTTGGGTTTGGGTGTTTTTTTTTTTTAATTAAGAGACTACGGGAAATACAAATTCAACATCAACAAAGAATTATTTCTAAATTATGCAATTTGGACAATATTATTTAAATACTATGGCCACTGTAGGGTCCAAAACTACAGTGACTTGTGTTCTAAAGCAACAGTGAAGTAGTAATTTTCCTGAGGTTGTATATCTCAAGTTTTACAAAGATTAATTTTTTTTCCCCTGTAGCATCTAAAGATTTAGATAAATTAGCCCCAGAATAATAAAGCAACACTTCTTGGTGTCATCTGCCTCAGCTGTAAAGCCTGTGAACTAGTAGCTAAAGGCCTACTTTCCAATTTTTAATTTCTCTCTTTGCACTACTCTGATTTTAAAACAATACCAAAAATGGCTTGGCACTCAAAATTCACTTACCATCTTTCAATTTCTTTTTTGACTAGATTTATTACTATTAACTCTTCCTATTTTGTTCTGATTTTTGATGAATCCTGAGCACTACATTCATTCGTATGCCATGCATGTATTGCTTTACAAATTTATATCTTGCTTTCAATCTAGAAGCATTCTGGTCTCCAGCTAGCATCCATCATAACACTTAGATCAGTAACCTTCCATATCCATTCTGTTAAAATTCTTTCATTCTCAGGGTTTTTTTTTTCCCCAGTGATTTTTCATAAAACATGGTGATTCAGTAGCAGGTGGAGCAGCTAAGCTAGAAGAAAGGATACTCACAGTATGGTCAGCCTCTAATCATGGAGAAGAAATTACAGAAGAATTCAAACTAGATGCAAATTATAATGGAAGATGAAAGGAATGTACCTTGTCTTAAGCATTGTTCATGCTGTGGTTTTGTCATTGTGGCTTTGAACCTACCTACCTACAGACTGTCTTTAAGTGCTGGCATAAGGTCTTGCTTCAGGAAATCGTCTCGATTTGAAAAAGCACTGAAGCATATCCCTCTTTTTGTGTACGTATTTTGTCTTCAGTGGAGATTGATTTAACTTACAGCACTAAGTAAAAGGTAGTTTCTGAGTAAAGGCATTATATGGCACAAAAACAAGACTTACCAGAATTACACTGAAAGTCAGTACCACAGTCTGTTTCTGGTTCTGCAGGACAGGTTTCGCTGGTTTCACAGGTCTGTGTGTCTCCCAGGGCCTCCAGGCACGGTTTTCCACCAAATTGTCCGAATCGTTCAACACGTCTAGATCGAAACTTGAAAGACAAATAACGCTATTAACATTGCCCAGAGAGAAAGAAGAATTTTATCAGAACTGAAGGGTTTCCACATGAACTTGAGAACTTTTCAAAAGGAAGCACCTTCGGTGAAATATCTGCTTGAAATTCCACAGGCATATCTTATGGTTAAAACAATATTGAATTAGTAATTATCAATATTCAGCCACTATGTAGAGATGCTATTTTTTCACTGTTTAGTTTATTTCACTGATTTTTTTTATTTCATGCCATGAAGGAAGTGCATCACTTATATTTTGTATGCTTTCACGTCTTTTATTTTTTGAAGTCTCATAAGAACAACTCCCCTAAGAAAATAAAAATCTGCTTTTTAACAGAAACATCCGCATGGCCAGAAGAGAAAATTTATATGAAGAAAACATTTTGAATGAGAACTCTTGACAGAATTGTACATTATTCTTTTATTCTTATGACTTCAGATCTGAAATGATTATGGGTTTTATCAAATCATGAATGTGCAATAGTAAGAGTTGTAATATGATATTTTCTCATAACCAACAATCAAACAGATAGCATCCCTTTGGTTGTGGTTTTGGAACAAAGACTTCCAACAACAGCTTACCCTTTGATAAGTGCATGGGTCGCAGGACCCCCAAGAGCTCCAGCTGCTCAGTTCACAATCTATTGGAGATGGAGCATTCAGTTCTCTTGTTCCCCGGAGGAAAGCTTTTTCTGAAGAGCTGTCAAACAAAACATTCCAGTACAGTCCTGGGCAGTACACTAAAATCACATGTGAGTTTGCATTTAAACCATGGGCCAATATTTTGGAAGCATCTTCAAGTTGATTTCTGTTTCACTTTCATAGCAGTACTTAGTTGTATAAACAGCTGCCTAGTATTAAATTCTTTGGTGGTTTAAAATTACATTAAAAACACTTTAAAGACTTAATAAGCCAGGTCTTTCTCCCCTTTTTTATATATCTTTGTGCACACAAATACTCTTCTGATGGGTCATGTTATTGAAGAGAATGGAACAATAATACACAGAGAACATCTGCAGTCCCCCACTCAGATAGTGGCTTTGCTTCCTGATATGCAAAGCTTAAGACAAAGGCACAGCAGCACATCTTGAATAGACGCAGCACTTCAATACAAACCTTTGTGATTTTTTTAGCTTATTAACTTTATTGGCATTACTCTTAGGCCTGGATAAAAATATAAATGTTTTCCTGAGTTGAAAGAAAACTCATAAATACTGGTATTACTTGGTAGCAGACTAACTTACATTGCTGGAAAAAAAGCAGACAAGTGTTTATCTTATTGTTGTTCAGCTTTTCAAGTTGAATACTTCTGCAGTTAGGCCTATTTCTTTTAGAGTGACTCTTCCTTTTGTTCATTTCAGTTTTAAACACCATCAAACTTCCAGTTCTCATTAAGCGAAAGGCCATTGTAGAAATAAATCCCCTGGTAGATATTAAAAACCGATGCACTGTAGAATGACTTATTAATTTTAAAAACCAGTGTCAGTAGTTACTGGTGACCTTATCTTCACAGGTAACAATGTTAGCAGAGAAATCAAGGATTAAAGTCTAAATTGCTTGGTTTGCTCTGAGTAATTTATTCCAATTTGGCCTTACATGCTTCTATATTCATTCACCCTCTCTGCATTTCTCCAGGTTAATGTTGTTGTCTCTGCTCTACGCTGAGAGTTTCTTTGCTGAGCCTAGCAGGTTGCAGCTCCTCCAGTGTGATGTACGTATGTATTTTCATTGCAGGCAGGGCCTTACTCTCTGCTCTTTGATCCCCTCAGATTGTACAAACATGTCAGGAGTCTAAACAAATATAACCTGATTCCATAACACTGAGAAATCTGCAGTTTGGACAAGAAAGATACAACAGTTGTTCCAACTTTCTTGTGCCATTTATTCTGTGTTCAGTTTACGTAAGCAGTAAGTTGTTATTGAGATGATAAATCAACCTCTTTCCAGCTATTGAATCTTAAATGGTTCAGGGATCACAGGGTTGCTGTGCAACCTTTTATATAATCAGCTGACCCTGACTGGCTCTGATGCCTCAGACTTTCTGCTGTCACACACACATACAGTAAACACGCACCACAGCTACTGTTGGAAGTGTCTGTATCACACACTCCCAGCTGCCTTGCCTGCTGCTCCTAAACAGCTCCTTCCCAAAAATCCCCTGACCTCAACCCAGGACCTGCAAGAAAAGAATCCTTGGCTAAGGATATTGCTTTTAATAGGTGATATTCTGAAAAAAAGTAAAAAAGGGAAGAGCACAAGAATGCCCAATCTCCATACCCAGGAAAAATGAGATAAAGAATGAAAAATTCTCTCCGTACAATAGGGACCTTCCAAATTCTTATCTGGTAGGGAAGCATGAAGCTTTGCTTTGTCCCTGGCACCAGGAATTGGGGTGATTGATAAAGATATAGAACCAACCTTGTGAGAAGTCCATTTTATACAGAATTCCCTTTCACTAATTCTCTGCTGGATTCTGTGCACCAAAATCCGTAATCCACTGGTTGGCAGCTAAAAGTGCTGATAATGAGGTAGATGGCTTTGAACATCTGCCTTGTTCTTACATTTCTATCTTTGCATCCATTAATGATCACTATTAGATATGGAGTAATCTACTGGAAGGCAGGAGGGCTTTGCAGAGGGACCTGGACAGGCTGGAGACTTGGGCTGATTCCAATGGGATGAGGTTCAACAAGGCCAAGGGCTGGGTCCTGCACTTTGGCCACAACAACCCCTGCAGCGCTACGGGCTGGGCACAGAGTGGCTGGAGAGCAACCAGGCAGAAAGGGACCTGGGAGTTTGGATGGACAGGAGGCTGAACATGAGCCAGCAGTGTGCCCAGGTGGCCAAAAAGGCCAATGGCATCCTGGCCTGCATCAGGAACAGTGTGGCAGCAGGAGCAGGGAAGTGATTCTTGCTCTGTACTCAGCACTGGTGAGGCCACACCTGGAGTGCTGTGTCCAGTTCTGGGCCCCTCAGTTCAGGAAGGATGTGGAGGTGCTGGAGCGGGTCCAGAGAAGAGCAACGAGGCTGGTGAAGGGACTTGAGCACAAGTCCTGTGAGGAGAGGCTGAGGGAGCTGGGGTTGTTTAGCCTGGAGAAGAGGAGGCTCAGGGGAGACCTCATCACTCTCTGCAACTACCTGAAAGGCGTTGTAGCCAGGTGGGGGTTGCTCTCTCTTCCCAGGCAATCAGCAGTAGGACAAGAGGGCATGGGCTTAAGCTCTGCCAGGGGCAGTTTACAGGAGAAGTTTAGGTTGGATATTAGGAAGAAATTTTTTATGGAGAGAGTGATCAGACATTGAAATGGGCTGCCCAGGGAGACAGTGGATTCTCCGTCCCTGGAGGTTTTAAAGATGAGACTGGATGTGGCACTGAGTGCCATGGTCTAGTAACCATGGCGGTGTTGGATCAAGGGTTGGACTTGATGATCTCAGAGATCTTTCCCAACTTGATTCTATGCTTCTATGATTCTATCTCTTTGCCCTGACATAGAAAGACTGTGATTAGATTCAACATGGCACTTTTAATGTGAGTCCTTTCTTCTTCCTTGTCATGATGGGTCAGCTTTTTTTCTTCAGTGCTGTTAAGGTTTACTACAAAGTGTGTGTATGTCAAACATTGACTAAGCGTGCGTGCTTACATAGATCAGAATGATATTTCTGCCTGGGAACTGATAAAGATTTTTGAAATTGTAATTCCACTTCTCGCTTACCCTATGTTATGTAAGGTTTATAACTCAAAAGTAATAAAGAAAAAGAAAAGTGTGTGCAGCATCTCTTAGAAAATTCTCTAGGAAAATCTAAGATTTAGATGGTAGTTACATAGAAGATAGAGGGGCAATGCAGAAGTTGCTTCAGGGGAAATGTCATTTGATTATTAAAATAAATCCAATAGCCATGATTATAACTATTAAACACTGAAATAGATTACCCAGGGAAATGCAGGGAACAGGTTACCCTGGAAGTATTCAACACTCTTTGGCAGGACCCCTGGATAACCTAATCTAAAACCCTGTTTTGAACAGACCATTGTATAAGACCTCCAGGAGTCCCTTTCAACCTAGACTTTTCAATGTATTCTGCAGTTCAGTGAAATTCTGGTGTACTCAAATTTGACATAGCTCTCCAGCCTCTTCAAAAACAACTTGTATCTGTAATTAGCTCATCTTACAGATAGTTCATAATAAGCAAGTAATGCTTGAAAAGTTACTGTACAGTATTTTATGAAATATTTTCCCACCACTTAACAGACAGTAGCATCAACAGTGGAAATAAATTAGAATCTACTGCTCTAGCAAATGATTGAGAATCAGCTTGTTCCTTCCTATATTTGCAAGATATCTGCATATATGACCTTTTCATTTCCTTACTGATGTAGGACTGTAAATCTCTGAGTAACCATGTGTATTCTGACACCTCAGGGTGAAGACTGACAGGTTCCTTAAAGATATATTGAGACGTCTAAGAGGATTTCTAAATAGAGATGTACATCTTGTTCCTGGTGATTATCAAGTATTCAGGTGCTAGAGAAGTTTATAGTGAAGCATATTTCTGAACTTCACTGAAGGTGACAGCTGAAAGCAAGAACTTGGCAGACAAGCAAGGAAATCAAAATACGTTCCCTGTGATCCTTTATTGAGAGGTTTGAGGGACAGGAGGGTACTCTTTGGAAAGCAAAAGCCATTTCACAGTCAGAACACAGAATTGTTTTCACCGTGTCTTGGATTGCACAATACACTCTATACAGCCTCAGGCCACAGAGCTCTGGTGATTTATTGTTGAGCCATACTTCAAAACAGAGGACTGTTGAGTTCATCAGCTACAAAAGTGAAGACTCAAGAACAAGCCTTGGTTTCTTAATTATCACTGGCCAAGAGGGAAGGCATGGCTCTCTTGAATTTGGAGACATGATAGCATCAAGAGAACATAACCTCTGCCCACTGTAGTTTCTAGCACCATCATCAAGCTGCAGAGTTTTTGGTAAACTGGGAAGCCAAGCTGCTGGCCAAAGATGCCTGCTATGGATTCTCTGTAATAATTGCATCTTCTGGCAAGACTGTTTATAAATGAACATTTCAGTCCTGTACTTTAATTGGATTGAATACCAAAATAATAATAATAATAACCATCAAAACATAAGAAGCAAGCGCCTGACCAATGTAGTGGCCTTCTGTGGTGGGGTGACTACATCAGCGGCAAGGCTGTATATGTCATATATCTGGCTTTCTCTAAGGTCTCTGACAGTCCCCCACAATATCCTTCTCTCTACATTGGAGAGAGATGGTTTCAATGGGTGGACTGTTAGATGGATAAGAGAGTAGTTCGGACAGTCACATCCAGAGCGATGTGGGCAATGGCTCAGGGTCCCAGTGGACATCAGTGAGAAGTGGTGTCCTCAGGGGTCCATACATGTTCATATTTAACATGTTCATTGTATATCTTTATTATATTTATATTTATATATATTTAATATATTCATTAAGACACAGTGGGATCAAGTGCACCCTCAGCAAGTTTTCAGATGACACCAGGCTGAGTACTGCTGCTGACACACCTGAAGGATGGGGTGCCATCCAGAGGGACCTGGACAAGCTTGACAAGCAGGTCCATGGAAATCTCATGAGTTCAACAAGACCAAGTACAAGATACTGCACCTGGGTCAAGGTAACCCCCAGTATCAACACAGGCTGCGGGATGAACAGACTGAGAGCAGCCCTGGAGAGAAGGATTTGGAGGTGCTGGTGGATAAGAGGCTGGATGTGAACTGGCAATGTGTACTCACAGCCCAGAAAATCAAATGTCCTGGGCTGCATCCAAAGCAGCATGGGAAGCAGGTGAAGGAGAGGGTTCTACCACTCTATTCTGCTCTGATGAGACCCCACCTGGAGCACTGCATCCAACTCTGGGGTCCCCAGCACAGGAAGGATATGGACCTGTTGGAGCAAGTGCAGAAGCCACCAAGATAATTAGAGGGAAGGAGTACCTCTCCTCTGAGGAAAGGCTGAGAGAATTGGGACAGTTCAATCTAGAAAAAAGACAGTTTAGGGGTGACCTAGCTGTGACCTTCCAGTACCTGAAGGGAGCCTACAAGAAAGATGGAGAGGGACTTTTTACAAGAATGTGAAGTGACAGGACAAGGGGGAATGGATCAAAAGAGGGTAGGTTTATATTAGATGTTCAGAAAAACTTCTCACTGTGGGGGTGGTGAGACACTGCAAAAGGTTGCCCAGGGAGGTTGAGGATGCCCCATCCCTTGAGGTGTTCAAGGCCAGGGTGCACAGAACTCTGAGCAACTTGATCTAGTGGGAGGTGCCTCTGCACATGACAGGGGTGGTTAGGACTAGATGGTCTCTAAGGTCCCTAGCCTAAATTTCCCCTCCTTCAGTGTGTACCCATTACTCCTTGTCTTACCACTACAGTTCCTGCTGAGGAGTCCCTCTCCAGCTTCCCTGTAGGCCCCCTTCAGACACTGGAATGTTACTCTGAAGTCTCTCTGCAACCTTCTCTTCTTCAGGCTGAACAACCCCAACGTTCTTAGTCTGTCTTTGTAGGGCAGGTGCTCCAGTCCTCTTATCAACTTTGTGGCCCTTGGGACTTGCTCCAACATGAGACTTACAGTTTTTTCATCACTAACTATTGGCCATTCTTATAAATGACATATAGATATTTCTGACAGAGTAGCGATTTATTTGTTTCCACGTGATCATTTTGTAGGGATTAAGCATTTGTACTCTTCCTAGTGATACTTGCAGTGAAAAGACAAAGGCTGTATTTCCAAAGATTAGACATAAGCAGACTTTAAATAGTAAGAGAAGTACTGTTAGCATAAAATTGAGGGTCTTCAGAAAGAAATAGATTAAGTACTTTAACATTCAGTGTGCAACAGAAAACAGGTGCCTGAGCTTCACCACCCTGCAAGAATATGGCTTCAATTGCTATCAGTTACCTTTATTGTGTCACACACATCCAAAATAAATGGATATAGTATTGCTATTTGACTCCTTGAAATACAGCAAGAGGGAGTTTGTCTTTCCATAGGATATCTAAGCAAGCTACCATAAGAAATGTCTACATTGGATGTTTATACTCTGTGTTAAGAGAAACAAAACAGTAGAGACAGCTGTAGAAGACAAAGAACACTTACCTTCTGCTTTCCTCCAGAAGCGAGGTAACCATCCCTAAACTGCATAGTATGGATATAAGCTGCAGGATAACGCATGTGATTCTCATTTTGCAGCTGAATAGAGTAAAATAGCCATGATCAAACTTGTAATTTATTTATTTGTTCCTTTTGTTATTTATTACCAAGAGAACAAACAAAAAACAGTGTTTACCGAAGAATGCCAGTAATGGGTCAGAACTGCCTTACAGTAAATGCTCTAAAGTCCACTTTTCAGAAAATTCCACTTTTTCCTCTGAATAGGGACTGGAAAATACTATGGAGTAGTTTCAAGATTAAAAATAAACCAATTTTGTTTAATAGTATCTTTAATAGTATCTTTCTAATATAGGAAAGACATTATGTATTGAATTAGAGTACCATTAACTGCTTAGTAAAAAAGCTATCATTGCAGTGACTCACGTAAGGAACAAACAGTTCCTAAAGCAGAGCTGTTTACAAGAACAAGTTCACTGTCTAACATCTTTGGAATCCTCATTCGGAGTAATGGAGGATTAAAGTCCCAAGGTTCTTTTTTCATTTCCCCCCCAGCCAATATAAAAGAACAACACACCACTTTTTTGTGGTTTTGAAGAAGACTAAAACTCTTCTAGCTTTTACTCTGTCACCAACATCCAAACCACAAGCTAGCTCTTTAGAAGGACATTCCTTATGAGTACTTTGCTGTAATCCAGATTTAAGGCATCATGTGTTGGACACAGTCACATGTCACTCATAAATAACCTGCTATTTAGCTGTTAAGAATTGAGTATCCGGATGCAAGCTTAAAACAATCATCCAGAGTAAGGATATTGCAAATTATCATCGGTAGCTAAAAAAGAAAAAAAAAAGTGTGCTTTTAATATTTTCTGTTCTCTGCATTTTGTGATGGGGAGGAGGAAGTGTGTGAGATAGGGCAGGGCAAGTTTTTTCCCTATTCAAACCTTAATTTAGAACAATTTCACTTAAAGGAACTTAAATCTGCTGCAGTTCCAGTCCAGCTTGATGAGCCCAGTTGCACTTAACTCATTTGTTAGGCAAGAATGCAAGACATAGACACTTGTAATGCTGTATTGCTTCATCATACCTGCTTTCACAGTTTGCAGTTCTTTAAGGCGGAGATTCAGAATAAACAGCTACTCAAAGTAAGCTAGCAGACCAGCAAGTGTCTTCGGCCAGCTTGTCCTGCTAACAAGCTCTGAGTGATCATCCTGGCAGCCATTTCAAAATTCCAGCGTAGTAGGACTGTAAACTTTTCCTTGACCAGCAAACAGTGATTTAGAACTTTAACTCAACTGCTGGTAAACATACTCCTTCACACAGACACCAAGACAGTCAATAATCTTTTTATTTCTAATGGTACTAAGTTACATGATGCCTTGCAGTCAAGGAAAAAAATGATAATAATTAAAAGTCTGATTCTGTGCAAAAAACTGTGCAAAACCCCCTAAGACCTATATTTCAAGCTGGACACCAACTCCTTTGCAATGAGTTGTTTTCAACCCTTAACCATCAAACAGTATTAAAAATAAGCAAGGTAGTCTAAAATGGAGGCTTCCTAGTAGATTTATCTTTCTCGCACCATCTCTATTAAAGGAGTTGTATAATTTGAGCATAAGCTACATGTTCTAATTAAAATTTCCCACCATCAGTTTAGTTCTCCTGCAAAGTTGGGTAACACAAGCTGAATTAATGAAACTTCTGAATGCAATGCAATTTAAGTATCCAGCTTCCACGGTCCTAAAGAAAGGAGCAAGAAAGCATCTTCAGTAGCTGCCTGCTCAGGCTGAGTAGCTAATGGGACAAGATTCTAGTGACAGTTTACTAAATCAGTTGGAGATTTCGTTTTTTAATGTGGCATGACATTGTCAGTCAGGTCCATTGCAGGAAGTAAGAGAAAGACACTGCCATCAGACAGCTATCGAACCTGTGAGGAAAAATTCTTAGCAGGTTCTGAACTCCTAGTGTCAAATACACCACAAAACTGATCTAAAGAGGACAGAATAAACAGCCACACGTTCGTTTGGTATGAAGAGTTGCTTCTGTTTAATGTCATTAAGTAACATCACTTGAGATACTACAGTTTATATAACAGTGTAACATCCATAAGTTTCTACATTTCCAGTTTGAGACGAATATTTAAATTTGTGCCTTTTTTTTTTTTTTTCATTGCAGAAAGTGCAAGAGAGGTTTATATACAAGACTAATTTGAGTAAATGTCTGAATTCGGTACTAACGCATTTGATTTAACAACATCATTTCAAGTTTATACTTACTATTAACAGAAAAACCTCTGACACATCAGTCATCACCACTGGCCAAGAATGTAGCTGTTACAGTCAGTTGTAACTAACTGATTTAAAAATCTGTTAGTAAAGAGGTTCTTGAGGAAAGACATGTTTTTCAAGAGTATTAACTCATATTAATGGCAAGAGGTGGTGCATCCATTCTCAAGGAGTCTGGGCATGGAGTGAAGCCATTATTGTCTTTTTGCTTTCTAACATAATGGAAACATGCTATGCTACACCATGTGACAACTCAAACTGAGCAACATCAGCAACATTCACTGAGACATAAGCAAGAAGCCTACCTGCTTGTTCCATTTGTCTGCCAAGCTATCCTTAATAGTGAAGTAATCTTATTAGGTTTCCCTCCCTGCAAAATGCCATATTAGCACCAAGACAACTGTTAGTGTCCGCAACTACCTCAAAGTTCTGCAAGAAGTTTTTCTGCTTATCTGACTCTACAGTGTAGGCCTCTATACTAAGGGCTTCAGCAGTGCTGTTACAGACCCCGCAGTCCCTTTATTAAACATTTATGGCAGAATGATAATTTTACTTCTAGTGAAATAGACTAGTATTAGACTCTTTTCCTCTACATACAGTTAAATTTTTGTGGCTAAGAGACCAAGTAATGTGTCCAGTCACCAACTAGAACTGAGTAGCATCCACTTAACTTTACAACTGGCTGCTGCTGTGATAATAGGCAACAGACGCAGCTGTTTAAGGTGTGGAGTTTAGCTACTAATTCAACATCCTTAGGTGCAGGTACCACCTCTTCCCCAGGTACATTAAGTTCCTATATTTTGGGACAGTAAGTGCTACATAAAAGAAAAATGATCATATTTACAAGACACATGACTCAGTTCTGCTAAGCTCTTCTACAGAGGTTTGCAAAGAACTAAAGTAAAGTTAACATCCACCAATACGAATTTGGGTTTCCAGCGTGAGTCAATATCCCCATTTGCTTTGCCCTGAATTATCATCTTCACAGCATGTTCTTTGAGTGTTCATGCTTCAATCCCCCTGGATATGCTTTAGATTGCAGACATCATGGAACAGCAGCAAGAGTGACAGACAGCAAAGTGAAACATGTAGAAAAATCATGTTGAAAAGAGGTCCAGTTATTCCATTTGTCCTTTTATGGTTACACCTAGTATGATAGAAAGGAATTAGCGTTAGGATGGCTATAAGCTATAGCTTTATTCCTTAAAGTAGCTTAGAGCCACTGAAAACAAAACTAAAGTAATAAATACCAACACTTGTCTTGTGTCAAAAGCTAGACAGGATTTCGGGGGAAGACAGAGTATGGAAGAGGAATAGATTTGCTGGATCAACAGTTCATGTTCTCTAGTCAATGGTATAAAAGTTAGAATTACATTAGTTTCTACTAACAAAAGCTCTTATAACAGCTTTTGATTAAAATCAGAGTAAGGCTATAAAGACTTATTCTAATTTTACTCCAATTCACCAGGAATCCAAAGCTGCAATTATTTAGGTGACTGAACTTCAGAAAGATTTATGGGGCACTGTATGCTAACATGCTCCTACAGATATCTGAAGGTATTAAGTCAGCCCCTTTGAGTTCTGCAACACATATTTACTCATTAACTTTCCTCAAGGAAACGAAATCTAGATCTACCGTGGCATTGAGATTTATGTCTGTGGAAGAATAAAGTCTTTATTTCTAAGAAAGCAAAGCCGGCTAGGCTTAGACAGAATGCAGCTATGTACAAATCTGAGTAGAGGTACTCTAACAGACTTGTTCTTTTAGGGACTGTTTGCCATCCTTCAGAGAGCATTAGCATTAAAGTACTGTAGTTTTTAGCCAGCTCTTTACCAAAGATTTCCTCAGTCAATTTCAGAGAATGATGTAGGTTGTTTTATCAGTGGAAGACTTACCTGATCTACGCAAATGGGTTGCCAAAATTATCCCCAAAAGGATCAGAATGTAGTTTCTGAGAATCCTTTTAAAGAAAGAGAAATAAGCTGTTAGTGGATTTCCAGGTTTCACCAGATTACTATGCACGGCTTTCTCAGGTAGTTCATATTACAAACACCTGGAAAGAATACCTCAAAGTCCCTGTAAAAAACACATTAACTGTACTGTTTTAACAAGAGAAGAGGGCTGGCTCTAAGCTGTGTTAGCAGTTACCCTAGTACAGGATGAAGTATTTTTCAGAACAGCCATGTGTGGTTACTCAACAGTTCTTTAGAGCTGAGACGGGGGAGTCACATTGAGATCTCTTTCTGTCAAATGCTAAAAGTCTAAAGTCAGTATTCTGGAACTGGTCCAGAATTTCCACCAGGGGCTTCAAGTGCTGTGTCCAAAATGGAATAATGTGGTGAAGCCACTTCCTCACTCAAGGAGTACTGAACATGAAATCTCCCATGCATTCAGCTAGAGAGCTACACAATCCACACTGCTCAGTCTACTCTAAAGAGAGGTAAGTATAACCAAAGTGGAATATGTCTGCAGCTACATTATTTTATATGCTTTTGGAGAAGCTCCCAATACTGAAGAACTTTCTGCTAGTGCTTGCAGCTTGGGGAACTGGTTATTGAGCCAAGCCAAATGGAATATTACTTCGTTAGCTTTCTTGTAACAAATGCACCTTGTCAGATTACATACTAGCCTCAAACATGCAAAATGTTTTTGTTGTACAGCCTCTAAAACCAGAACTAAGCCAGTGTTCAAACATGGGTACCCCTGTAATTAAAGAGAAAGAAAGGTTTTTGGTGTTTTTTTGTGGTGGTGGTGGTGGTGTTGTTTTGGTTTTTTACTACTTACGGATGAGGGACTGAAAAGATCTGTTTTAGCTTGACTTTCAAATAGACCATCAGCTGGCAGTGCACTTTGTCGAGGAACAGGCTTTGGTGGTTCTAAGAAAGAGAGAGATACCTCTATAACCACTTAACAGCTTTAGCCACTATTTAGCTCTGCCTGTATAGCAACAACAAAACTCGTATAATTAGAAACACAAAAAGCTTACATGGAAATTGCTTTGACTGACCTCACAGTTTTAACTCCTGGTTGTCACTCACTAAATCTAAGCTAGATGTAAATTCTAACATTGTACAGACTTAAGTGTACCTTATTCTAATCAAGTAGTTCAGGCACTAGGGGACAGTGTTTAGCCAGTGCAGTTCTTCAATTTATAAGTGGAGACAGTCTTCAGCCCTCTGTTTCAGTAACTATTAACTCAAATTTTTAGTTCTGTCAGAAAAGACTGATCAGCCATCCCAGTCCCTGAGCAGTTACCCAATCAGAGGAAAGGAGAAAAGAAAAAAAAATCAAAATGTTACCAGGCATTTTAGCAGACAGCTCGCTAACTTCCATATCATTATGATCTGTACTATCTTGAGGAATACCTACTTTACAACTAAAGTAATTGCTGAAAGCTCCAGAAGCACCTGAAAGACTTTGCTGCTCTCCTCTCCTTGCTGGTACTGCAGGTGGCTTTGTCAGCTGGAAGTCTTTGAACATTTCCTTGACATCCTTCATCTCTTTATCCCCAAGTGGATCCAGAGCAATGAAAGCATCACTCTCTTTCTTGGATGGCTCCTTCTGTGTTGGAGTTCTGGGTGGTGGCTGAGGTGTTGCTGACAGGGAGGGCAGTACAGGTGGTGATGGAGGAGGTAGTGGTGAAGATGCGAACATGCTGCTCTGGAAGGGATTTGCAGCACTGGATGGCTGTGGCCAAGGACTAGGTGAAATTTGTGTTGGCTGTGGCCAGAGACCAGAAGACTGAGTGGCCGCTGGACCAAAAGATGCAGATTGGTTCCAGCCTGGCACTGCTTGAGTACCAAATGCTAGTGATTGGGTAAATCCTGTAGGCTGAGCACTTATCACAGATCCAGGAAAGACTGATGTAGTTTGAGAGAAGGAATGCGTCTGTGTAGTCCATGGTGATGAAGTTACTGGCAAGCCACCTGGGGGGAGATTGTTGTTACATAACACGTCAGTCACTTGAAGACCTCAAGCAGGAGTATGTCAGTTCTACAGAGGGTACCAGCAAAACCTTTTCATGTACTGTTTGCAAAAATCGCTTGGTTTACACTTACAAATCAAAATATTCAGGGAGTCATAGGGGTAGGAGAAGAGGGTTAATCTCTTTACTTTGCTGCATTTCAATGCTGGAAGAAAAAAACTGAGGCTGACATAAGAGAAGGAGGAGCATAATACTAGCACAGAAGTGACAGATGCATTTGCCATATAATTACTTCTGTGTAAATGATTATCAAGACTCTGCAGCAATTTTACCGTGGCCTTACAAGTATTACTTGGCTCACTTGAACCTTGGGTACCTGAAGCAGTAAACTGCTGTCAAAGTTAAAGCAAAACCTTCCCTGATCCAGTTAAGAATGCAGAATTTAGGCCTCTATTCACAGAATTATAAAGTTTAGGCCAGATTAAAGGATTAAAGGACACAGCACTATGCAAGAAATAAAGTAAAAGCTAGAATCCCTGTTTTGATGTTAGCAGATATCTCAGACTGAAGCTAGACTTTCACTTTGTAAACCAACCTAGACCAGCCACTGAGTGTGCTGTGAAGAGGTCCAGCGTACTAGTTACAGCAGGTCCTGTTTGTGGCACTGAGCTCAAGGTAAAGGTCTCTGTAGTTGGCAGAAAGAAGTCTGAGCTGAATAAGTCATTCACTGCAGTCTAGAAAAAAAAAAAAGTTTTTGTGAGATGCCATTGGCAGAACATATGTGGCATGATCAAGGCTCCCTAGCCCAGAGCTACAAGCTTTAATTTCATCTAAAGCAGAATATGGAGCTTTGATGTATCGTTTAGACACCAAGTATAAGAGTTTCAAACATCACTATTTTGTTCATGCCTATGGCATTAGTTAGGTATAGTATATAGTAGTCACAAGTCAACAACAGAAGAGTAGGACTTGAAATGACTGAATTATATGCTATCATAATAAACTCTCCTCTGCACCCCACCCCTTTAAACACTATTGCTCAGTTTCCAGTGACCCCTGCAGTTGTGGCAAGGCCAGCAGCTGAGTTTTACATCATCTGAGTACAAGACAAACAAAGCTGACCCAGTGCTACCCTGTGTCTAATTGGGCAAGTCATTGAGATTGCCCTCAGTAGGCAAATACTGAGAAAGTACATTGATTTTTGTAAGTTGATACTAATATCTCATTATTATGAAACCATAGGTTAATGGGCACACTGCTATCATAACAGGTTCAGGCATTATATCAAGTGTCAATATGCTTAACAGCATACTTACCAGACCTTTATAGAAGTTTGGCAGCATTAAGGAAGAGAGTATAGAATTTAGTGACCATAGGTACTATGAAACATTCATGAATATAAGAAGGTACTATGGCTGCAGAGAGGTTTGAGGAAACATGGCAGGCAGAAAAGAAACAGATGTGTTGTGAAGTTATTTAGCCAGTTACACAGTATGAAGAAAGAAAAGCTTCCTTCACTCAGCTTCTCCAAGTAAAAGCATGCATATCACCATAAATTACTTGAACATTGTTCACCTTGACAGACCTCCTTCCTCTTCCTGGTTTGGTACTCTGTGGTGGTGGGCTAATTGTTATAGACTCGTGTGTCATGAAATGCATATTGTTTTCAGAATCCAGCTTTACTCCGTTCTGCAGAGATAATCCTTTGGAAGGACCATTCACAAGCCGGTTTGATGGGACTTTAAGAAAGTTGTTCTGTTCTCTGTCTGGTACCCCATTTGGAGCTCTTGCTGCAGGCGACTCATTCTCAAGTGGCCACTGGCTTGTTAGTGCTTCTCGTTTGCCAGTTCTATTAGAAATCTGGTCAAACTGTTTACCAAAGTAGTCAGCATTACCATTTGAAGCACCATTACCCACTGATTTCAAGGGACTCAGATTTTCCTTCTTCTGATCAGATATTAGAGAATCAAATGAAGGCAGTGCAGATTGTTCTGGCTGTGTGAAAGGATCATCACTGAAAGGGTCTGGATTAGGTGTGGGAAAGAAGCTGAGATTGGTAGGGAAAGAACTCTCAGGCAAGAAGGGTGGCTGTGCCTTTGGTTGTGGAAGAGAGGCTGTGATGCCATTCAAGAAGAGATCCTCTTTTGCAAAAGTTTGTTTGGTCTCAATTTCAGAATTAAGGTCCACTAACAGAATCTCTTTAGCTTCCTATTTATTTAGAGAGAAAAATAAGATTAGTTTTATGTACGATTTGCTGCATGGTGCAAAAGCTCAAGGAAAACAGCTGCAAAAGACATTCTAGCATCCAATACATTGTACTAGTAAGTATTCAAAGTCACACAGGCAAGCACTGTAGTCAAATCACAACTACTTGCTTTCTGAAACCCAGTACTGAAAGCACCTTTTTACAGATCCCATAGTTAAATATCAGATACTTGTTCTTCAGTCTAATGACTGTAGAATCATTAAGCACTAATTATACCTAGGCTTTCACTTGAGTCAGGAACCCCTATTCTTATTTCTTAGTTTTGACAAGTTGTGAAATCACATATTCTTGTGATTTCAAGTTGCAGTCTCAACTTCAGAAGCTCAACTGGAGAGCTATTTGCCAGTGAAAGATGTTAATTCTCCACCAAGCACACAACAGAAGGGTAAGACTTGGTCTCTATAGCTGGTTTGATAGCACCAATTGTATCATGGCTGATGGTGGTTTACGGTGCCAGATTAAGAGTGATAGGATTTTTGGGCCATACTGTGGTATGACAAGGTTTATGCACACTTTTGTGCAGTTAGGCCAAATTTTGAGCTAGAGCTACTAGAATGACGTTAGTAAGGTAGTACTTCTATAGCCCTACCCCACTAGTACACTAATGATCACTAGAGAGGTGTCTCAGTAAAACCATTACTTATTACTAGGACTAAGTTTGCTTTCAAAGCAAAAGCCAAGACAGTAAAGCTAGGCTCTACTTACTATGGGACTGCTCATATCAGGAGGTGTTGACATATCCCCAAACAAGTCCATCTGGTCAACTACCTGAGGCCAGAAATATTGAAAGAATTTGTATCTGTTAGAGCTCTTACAAGAGCAAGATCAAGTATTATGCAAATTTACTGTAAATGCATGTATAAATACTGCATTTCCCACAAATATGGAGAAAGTCAGTAATGAACTCCTTAATGGCATCAGCATAAAGTTCTATAATTTAACCTACCAGTTTCATTTTTTCAGCTTGATCAGCTTCACCACCATTCTGTAATAGATGGATATACGTGTCAGCAATAACTGGAATATCGACACTAACCTCAAGCAAGGGACTTGTAGGTTTTAAAAAGCATGGAAAGAGGAAATATGAGGGAGATGACTACTCAGTTCCATACAACCCTTTTAGTCCCATTTCAATGTAATTAGGTGTCTGATATGCTGTCTGTAATGCTAGCAGTGTAAAGAAAGTCAAAGCTAGTTGTGGTGCAGCAGGATACTTATCAAGAGAGGCTGAGTTGGAGTGACTTACCTCGGTATTGCTTGCTTCTTCACTCTAAAGGAAAAAAAGAAGGCTTTTAGTATGAAGATATCATGTAGAATATCACAAGTCTCTCACTTCGGAGGAGGTTACCAGATGCAGGTAATCAGACTGCTGGTAGAACTACCAACCAGTAACTTCAAGTGTTCCTGGGTTTAGACAGACCTCAGTGTCAAATCTTACAAGACCTCAAAACTCAGACAAAACTGAAGAAAATTTTATTTCTATTCAGAGTAATGCAGTTGCTATATTTTTGCTTACCTTTTTATTTTCTTCTTCTTCTTTCTTCTTCATATTATATATTAGTTGGAAGAGATCCTTCAGATCAACAACTAGAGGCTCAGCCTGAAAAAAAATGTAGATTTTAGGCCATGTACTACTTTCCCCTGTACTTCTACTGAAGAAATCTCTGCTGTAAGCCAAACTTTCCTAAATGGTGCAAAGGTTGGGTCGAGATAACAGGAAAAGCAATCATTTAAAGGCCTTTTTAGTCTTCATACAAGAGATCTTATGCAGAACCTAAGGGAATTGAGTCCAATCAGTTTAGAATAGTTATTAACTCCACAAGAAAAATGGCTGTATTTGTGCTAAGCCTGCTATGTTTTTGCTAAAAAGGTTGGAGTGCAGTACTTCAGAAGTGCCCAGAAGTGCTTGACAAATCCTAGAAGTACAAAAATTTATCCAAGTCTTCTGGCAGTCTCCTCAGAGGAAAAACATTTTGCATTTGTCTCTTTTTTAACAAACTCTAATACTGAACCTAGAGAAAGCTTCTATAGGTAACACTACATTTATTCTAAAAGGTATACAAATAGCAAATGAGCAAGGCCAGCACAAGGTAAGATTATTGTCACCTCAAATGTTTAAAGCAGAGACCAGCTTTAAATCATGATGACAGTTAGAAATCATGATGCTTTAAATGATGATGACAGTTAGAAAGCATGGATTTCCCTGCATGCCCATTGACAAGAATGTTGTTGCTGAGAGGGTGGCAGGTTCAGCTGTACTGCTTTGGAACTTTTGTTTTAGACATACAGGAGCTGTGTCAATGTCTAGAGTAGGACAGGTTCCCCTTTCAGCCACTACTGTTCGCTCAAGCAAATAATCCATTGAACAGATCTCACTGTTACATCTGCTCACCATCCTCTTCTAATCAAGGGTTTTAGACATGCAACTGCGAGAAGAGTAATTTTAAAAGTTATCAGCTTTAACAGAGAGTACAGCTGCAGCAGACTAGAGCTACAGAAGTCCTCACTTTTCAGCTAGAAAAGTCTGTGTTGAAAACAACTAGCAGCAAGTCAAGAGCTGTCTACAGGTGGGCTGAGCTTAGAGGCTGGCAAGCAGCACCCCATGGTGAAATGAGGGAATAGACTCCAGAGTACATACAAAAGGCTTTTGTACCTTATTGACAATTCCAGTGAAATCAGTACTACACAGAACATTTATAAAGTAGTGAAACAGACTTAGGAGAGGGTCCTCTATAGCTACTAATGAAATAATAAAATGCTACAACAAGGAGCCCCTCAGTCCCACCTGTAGTGGGTCTGAAGCTGCCAACAGGTTCTCCCAGAGGGCAGGCAGGGACATGTAAAAGAAATTTCTAGCTTTGAAGTCTTAATTGATCATTATAGTGACTGTTACAGAATGACAAGCTAATAAATAATAAATACCTAACTTCAGGTTGTTTATGATGCTGCATAATTCTCATGAGTATTTTTAAGTAGCTTGTCTCCACTACTGTTTATGTACAGACTCTCCTCTCTTTCAAGAGAAACCTTGCACACAGGATTTTTACATAGGAGGAACCTATCACAGAAGGATCAGAATCCCTCACAGAATCAACTCTAGGAGGACAAGGCCTACCATTCACTGGCCATGGAATCACTGTTGCAACTGAGTAAATGATTTCTCTGCTGCACGAGACAAAGCATTACAAGAGCTAGACCAATGGAATTCTCTATTCCTGTTAGTTCTAAATGAAGCTCTGGCTATTTTACTCAAGAATTAGCGTTCTCACTGAGAGAAGCAAATGATAGTGGCTCTGTTCATCTCACTAATGACTTGCATGGTGCATGGACAAATTAAGCATTGTTAGTCAGAGTAAGCAAGACTACTTGAGTGTTTTCATTTTGGACTACAAAGAAGCTGTACAAGACAGAAGCCAGTGATGATACAGTCAATTCTTATGGTCCTCCTCTCAAGAAAAAAATTATCCATCTCTGCTGCTATTCCCCAGAGGAATCTTGTAGGATTACCAGCAAAACACTGCACCCTTATCACATACTAAGTGTCTACACAACAGCACTGTTCGTAGCAAGTGGAAGAGGGTGTCTGATCCATACCTGTTGTGCTGTTTTTATGGCAAAAAATTGGTGCTGGCCTTCTCCTCCACATATATAACCAAAAGCACGGTTGTCTGTTACATCTCGAGCAATAAAGGAGATTTTGTTTACTGGATGTTCGTGCTCTATAACCTAGAATAGGGAAAAAATAGCTATTGGTTTAAATTGCAGGAGACACAACAGCTGCTATTCTCTGCAGTTAAAATGATTGAGACTTTTAAAAAACTTCAGCTCAAGACTCAGATTTACCACCCTTTGACTAACCACAATAGGATATAGCTGTCTTTCTGGCAGGAGGCTTTAGCATTACAACTCACTTCACTAGCCAATTTTTATATGTGGAAGTGGGGCATAGTGCCACTAAGGAATCTAGTTTGGGTTGGTTTAACTTCCAAATGTCTCACTTGCTTTAAGAATCACATTAAGAAAATGTGTTATATCTTACCCCAGTTTTCTCATCTATTATCTTGATACCAGAGAGGGAGATGTTTACCCAGATCTTCTGTTTGTGTTGACCCTGGGAACGGGCTGCCACTGCCATTCCCTAAAGAGAAGGAGCATCAAAATATCGATGAGAATTCTCTAGATGGAGCTTTAACTCGTTCCCCTGTATTCCTCATGGGCCTGTGGCTGTGACCGTATTAGTGCTAATCCAGTTATTCTTATGCAACTGTAGAATTAGAGCAGCATTCCTCATGCAACATATGCCTGCATAGGTTTGAAGTGATACTCAGAACTAGTCTCCTTTGTAAACATTTAAGAGCTTTAAAACTTATTTTAGTTCACAAAACTGCTGCAGTGGCAGCATCTTTACCTGATTTTCTGGCCTGATTTGAAGGTATGTGAATGTTCTACACTCCAGAAGTAATAGTTTTTATTGCTGCAGGGCTTCATTCATTTTTTGTTTTCTCTATATCTCTTGTTGTCACCATTTACACAGAAAGCCAATTTGTGCTTTGAGATCAGTATTAAATTGCACAGTATTCCCCCCCCTCCCCATCCAAAACCCAAGCTCACCATTTGCAATCAAATCCATATTACTAGCATTCACACTGGATGCCTATAGACCCAAAGGAGTGTTCCCAAGCTATTAGAGAAATACTGTCCTTTGAGACAGGGTTTCCAGCCTTAGAAATAACACCCATCTAGGATTGTGCTGTTATTACTATGTTACCATTAAACTGTATTTGAAATTGTGCTGAAGTGACCTTAGCTTTTTGAAAGGTAACTGGAGATGGTTCCTTACATGACAGCTCAAGCCCTTACCTTCAGCTTCATCATTGAATCCTGGCTCATTTTGTCTCCTCTTGCCTCTGGGACATCATCAATGCCAATCAGTTTTGCTTTGTATCTTACACCATCACCTTTGAATCTAGCCAAGAGAGATTCATCTGTCTTTTCTGGCCCTGGAATCAGAGAAGAGGTCTAGTGGGTCTGTTTGTTTGTTTTAAAGTTGTATTTTCTCTTTGTTAAGAAAGACGTGTCTATGTTGTGGATTGGAGATCTTTAAAAAATATATACCATATATGTACATATTAAAACATTCCCTTGAGTACAGCTGACTAAAATCCTTACCCTTTTCAGTCCTGTGTGCACTGCAAGATAGTTATTCCATTAAGGTCACAGTGCTCTTGCAGAATATGGCTCAGTTCAAAGAGCCCAGTGCTTAATATCTCAGAGCTTCAGAACAACTGTTCACCACTTAAAAGACTAAAATGTTTTGTTGGCAACAGCCAAGTAGATACAGGTGTTAGGAAAAAACCACAAGCAGAAATGAAGGCCTTCAGGCGTTATCCCCTTGTTCTGGTGTAGGCAGATTTCTCCTTGGTGTGCAAGAATAATCTCCTAGCTTCCACACTAGAACCTTCTATCAGCACCATAATTTCTCTAAAACAAGTCTTGGTACTCCTGTCGGTCTAATCACTTGAGATTTTAGCTAATTTGTTATTTCTACCATTCCTGCGAATAGGAACTGCTTGCTTTTCTTCTCTATATGCCCAATCTACTTCAGGAGTGTACCTAGGTATGTATTTTTATATGAGGTCATTACCTTTACATGATCTAATTTATCAAAAATATATTATCTAATCTACAATAATGTTCAGGGAATAAGTTTTCTAGCTTCTCTGGACTAGAATATGTGTCCAGCACAAACCCCTCTCTCTGGATGGAGTGGAGGAGTCAAATTCAGGTTCAAACTGATAACCACCTTGATGGTCCAGAGTCTGGTCATCTCCCCAGGAGACTTTCATGACTCTGGGCTTTTGCTAACTCCTCAGGTTCAGCAAATTTAAGAAATGGAACTGAGAGCTTTAGAATTTAAGGCTAGAAAAAAAAACTTTTAAAACTAAAAGCCTACCTTCTGGTTAGGTTTATTTTACTAGATTATTTACTCACTCTTCTGGTCAGCTTGAAACCTCTGAGTGGATTTAGCTATAGTGATAGAGTGATCTTAGTTTAGGCACATGTAAAAGATTAAGAACACTAAATAGAGGAGGCTTTCAAGAGGTAAGCATTACTTACCTTTCTTTTTTTCTTTCTTTGAAGACTGTGCTTTAGGTGGAGCCTGTTGTTCAGGCTGGCTGTTGGTGGTGGTGGTAGTCGTTTCAGCTTCGGTAGACATGATGGAACGGTGGCCAGTTATGTTTGCTGTAGTTTTAAACAAATGCAAATAACTATTAGTAGGTAGACATTACATTTTACTTTGAAGAATAAATATTCTTATTAGACTCATTAGTTTAGCTTAGTTTGTCTGCTAAGGCCTGAAAACATTATATTCATCATACAGGAAGTATTGACGTGTCAGGCTGCGGAGACTGTGAAGTTATGGCCAATAGGTGATGAACCCTCACCTAGACAGTGGATCAACTGACCTACATCAACAGGCAGTACTTGCATCAACCTGTTTAATCTGTCAACCTTTAGATTTTTCACCCTTTAAACATTTTTATAGAACCTCAGATATTTTGCTCTATTCTTCTCCAGCACTGCTCTGTTCTTCTTCAGCTACATCTCTGAAGTAGGAGGGTTGAGAATGCAAGAAACATTTGCTAGGATCTGTTCCAAACACCCATGAAGATGAGACCAAAACACTCAAAAGAAGCCAGCACATATTATTAATTTTTCCATAAAAAGAAGAAGTCTGAGGTTATACCTCCCAACAGGTAAACCAAATAATTTCCTTAGGTTGCAGTCAGACTCTTCCAGGAAAAACACAACAAAACTGCAAACCACCCCCACCCCCCCCACATACTTGTTTTAATAGTAATCATTTAACCTTCAGGTTTTAAAAAAAACATGTAAGAAACTGTGGACTTTTAAAACTCCACTCTATGCCATGCAACCCTTTTGCCTCTGAGACACAAATTTAGAAAATAATCTACAGTCACCATGTTTTGTTCCTACACAGCTGAAGCACTGATTCCCACTTACAAACAGATTTGACTTACCACCCAGAGTGGCTTTGCAGAGTTATGAAGATCATCTATACCAGCCAGAAAGAACTAGACATTCAGACCTGCTACAAAAACCATTCTATCAATCTTCTGTCCAGGATATTGCAATGGCTTCAGTTAGTTCCTTGAATTTTAGAATAACGAATGAAGTCAAGAAATTTTTTAGATGATTAAGTAGTTGGGCTACCCTCTAATTCCCCTTATATCCAGCCAAGGGGCCACAGATCAAACCACTACTTTTATCCAGCATTTGAGACACGCTGTGTTTGCAGATACAAGTGCTTGAGCACTGTATATCCTTTTGCATTAGAAGTTTGTTATTCTCAACAGCCTATTCCTCATTTGCCTTAGTTACAGTTGATGTTTCATCCATTACTTGAAATTCACTTTCAGGGTTTTACTCTCACTCTTGCCTTCCACTCTTCCTCAATTCACTGCTAAGTCAAAAGCTACAGTCTGACTCACCCAGCTTGACACTAAAAGAGTAAGGGATATCAATGCTTAACTGATTTTTAAACTAGGAAGAACACAAATTCTGATTCGGTAAACAGAGAATTTCATTCTGAAAGCCTCCATTTCCATTTAACCAGGAGAGAGGCCTTAAGGGAACGAGCTGTTAATAAAAGAAAAATTAGATCTAGCTGCTTAACAGATGGTTTGTGAATTGCAATTAGCATTGCTCAAGTAAATCAACAGAGATAAAAGCACTCATATGGCCAAGACCTGTCACCTATACCTCTTCTTCTCTGTAGGCAACTTATCTGGTCACACCTAGGGTACATTTGATGCAAGGGAACAAAGGTGTTGCTGTGAAAGTTTCAAGTGGTTCTGAGTAGTAATAGGTGTCAGAGGAAGAGTTTATATAGCAAGCCATGGTCATTTAAGAAATGTTGTCACTGAAAGACTGGCTTGAGTGACCAGTCTGACAAAGGATCAAGGGGCTTAATAGACCTGACAGAGATTTTGCAGGATACTTGCAACAGTGCTAAAACGGATTGGGCCTGTTGAAAACTGCATTTTAATCAGGTAAAATCAGGTAAAATGAAGACTACTCTAAAACTAGACTAGCCTGCCTGGTAGTATAGTTTTGGGTGGAAATGTCCATTAGACACAAGCATAAGGAGCCTCTCCCTAGGTTTATCTAGTCCCACCTAGAAACAGAGATAAAGGAAAGAGAGTTAAGGTTGGAGTAGTAGTTAACCACTCACCCCATTTGGAAGATTACTGTTTAGAGAATAGAAGAAAAGGTCCCAGAAGAAACAGAGCTAGGACGTACTGTCAAGAGGCTGAGTTACAGCTCTAGGATATTCTGCTCAGCTCTATGCTGTAAAAGAAGAAACAACAATCTCAAGGCAATGAGTCCTGCCTGCAAGTGATCCTGCTTCCTCAATTTAATTAGTAGAGCTACACCCAGCTCTGGTGTTCCACAACTACAGTATCTCATGTTGAAGTAAAGTTAAGAGGTATTAACAAGTAAATAACTTAGGAAGCAGCAAATATGCACAAGTAAGACCTTACTTTGGTACCTGTAAGGTGGTAGATATCCATATGGGCAGCTGCCATCTTTAAGCTCTAGGCATCTCTAGTCATCATTGCCATCTACCTCCTTCCTAGGGAAGCCAGACCACTTACTTAGAACCACACAACAAAATACCCTAAGGTGGAAGAAGATGAGCAGGATTACACACAAGTCTGGCTGAAACCTTGCAAATACCTTGTCTGACTATGAAGGTTATTTTCAGTGTTAGCAATTCAATTTTAGATTAGTGAGGGCCTTCTGACCAGTTTACAGTTTAAAAATACTCTCATATTTGAGTTCTGGCACAGCTCATCTCCCCTGGTGAGAGTTCACAGTAGATGACAGTTATTTGTTGTACCTCTGGAGAACTCAATGCCTTTGAGAATCATCTCAGGAGCAAGAGAATTAGTGAAACTAAAGAATAGCAAAAGGTGACCTTAATATCTATTCGTATTTTAAATAACTACTTCTTGACACGTGAGTTAAGTCACAAGACTAGCACAAAACTTCCTCAGGCTTTACTTTAAAGTTTTACTGGATTAGGGAGGGCAACATTACATAGTTTAAGCTAGCAGTATTCTAGTCTGCTGACCATAAAGGAGTCTCAACCACAACTAAATATGGATTCTGTGCTTCAGACCTAAAGTTAAAGCTTAGTGAGGTCTGAAGCACACTTCAGTTTGTCTTGTCTCAATGGAAGGTTCTGGTGTACTCTACATACAAGTAACTAAAATGAAGTTAAAATCTTCTGTTTGTAGATATTGCTGTTGCTTGGAGACTTCCTTTCAAAGTACTCAGTCTCTTAGTATTTCCTTGCTCCAGCTGCAGGTATAAAGCAACAAGACTAGAATTATTCTATTACACTTCAATTTTGAATTCATCTCAAGAGTCAGCCAGCAAATATGAGAGGATTAGAGAGGCATGTGCTTTTAAGCAAGGATACAAGGACCATCGTGCCTTCAGACATATTGCCACAGTAAAGAACAAGATCATTCCCACAGCAATTATGTCAGCACTGTTGAATTAAAGCACTTTGAATCTGCTCCATTGCTCCATTGTGCATCACCACACCTGAATTACTCACCATGCAACTGTATGATCCATCTTAACTGCTATGCTAAATGCACTGTTTAGTCCAAAGACTACAAGTTTACAAATGCTGCCACCTTGTGAGAATTGCCCCAAACTCATGGCTGTATCAGTGGGTATAGACCATATACATTTTTCTTACCCACTTTTCAGTTTACTTCATAAAGGGCTTGTTAAGAGACCACTATTAGAATCTTCCTGCTTTCCTACGGGGACTCCTCTTTGAAGAGTGAGGGGATCACTCCTTAGGAAAGACCATGTTAGGCCCTTAACACATGGTCCTTGAAGCATGACTGTTACACACTGCCTCAAGCCAGGTTAATCTCAGTTCAAGCACTGCACTTTATTTCCATGCCTACCCTAGGAAAGCCAGTCTTAGGACTTTTTGCATACTATGCTTTTGGTGTCTTCTCTGAACTCTCCATAAGGAGAGCTGTCAGTAATGATAAGTCATCCTTGCAATACCTGTTTCTTAGCAAGACTCGGAAGAACATGACATACAATTTTGTTGAGCAACATTTAGTTTCCCTTAACGATGCTTTTACAGATATCCTCTATTTGAGCAAGGGGTGGCAACACAGTAGATACCCTTAATGATTACTTTTTTGTCCTGTGCACAAGGGAATTGAGAATCTTAATTATGGCTGTAGTCTGTCATGGGATTAAGGACTGAACAGTAACCTCAACAGACAGGCTTTTTTCCCCTCAGCAGACAAAGATAAAAGTCTCAATGTTGATGAGAAATTATCTGAGAAGAGGTTAGGGACACCCAAAAAGTCAGAGGCAGATAAGCTAAACATCTGCTCAGAAGTGTAATACTTTGTCCTTTTCACAGCTTGCACTCCTTCTTTGTCCCTGCAAGTACATGATTCAGCTTAAAGAGTTATTGCATGTA
Source organism: Myiozetetes cayanensis (assembly GCF_022539395.1). Lineage (NCBI taxonomy): Eukaryota > Metazoa > Chordata > Aves > Passeriformes > Tyrannidae > Myiozetetes > Myiozetetes cayanensis. Next base: position 60,017,254 of record NW_026087631.1, on the reverse strand, counting down.
AATATTAACCTCAAATCAGAATCTGCAAGGCCAGGAGAGGACAAGAGAAGCTTTTACTGCCAAGTGCAATATAGCCTGTTAGGATGAAGAAGTAACAGGAAGCACAGTCACAGTTCAAGAGCTGAACATGTTTGAGGCAGGTTCTTCCCTCCTCCATGCACTCTTGGTGTGTTAGTCAAGTTCTTCTTGTTATAAGGTTGTACCAGGACCTGCACAAGGTATTCTTGGAAATATCTCTAGCCAGCGAGTAAATCCGTTTTCAATAAATGGTAAACCTGTTTCAGTAAACCTGTTTGCAGAAGGCTGGTAGAAAAGCTTTCCACTTGAGCAAATCCAAAACTTTAGTTTTCAGGCTAAGAAAACAAACTAAAGGCTATAGAGCAGTACATAAAATGACTAGCAAGAGTCAAAGATGTAAAGATAATTTACTAATAATGGACCATTTTGACTAGCAGAGTTCTACCCATGTTAGAAGTATAATACTGAATTTACGTAGAGCCCCAGAATGAGAGATTGACATTTTCATTCAGCAACTTTCCAAGTATTATATTTTCTGCCTAGTTCCTGCTGTAATGATAGTACCCCAACTAGCCTTGAGAGCCACTAGGCATGCATTATTAAATCAAAACCATTCATATGCTAATCCGACTTTTGCCTTCTAAACAGGGTCATTCGTCCTGAGGAGTCAAAATATTGTCTTAAATGTTTTGTTTCATTACTAGAACACTCATTCCTCTAGTATCTGACAGTGTCTAAAGAATTCAAGTTAAATAAATGTTCTGTAACGTGACAACAGACTACAGTGATTTCTATGGAAAATTCCAGATGCTTCTTCTGATGCAAGCACTACCACTACTTTGTTTCCTCTACTACAACAATCAAATGTAGGAACTTAGGAACCAGCATATCCACCAACTAATATACAGTAGAAGTAATAGGCTTATCTACAGGTAGGTTATACCTGACATTTTCACACTTATACATAACAACTATCTTCTTGAAGGCAAGTGGTAGAAGAAAGTTCACAGGCAGCTTGGGAACTGTTCCCCTCCATTTTTTTTCCATGTCTGGAATGCAAGAGCAGCATTACTTGCCAGAAAGGTAACTGAACACAGGCTCTTACACTGCAAAAGGCTCACCCAAGGTCCTGTGGTTAGTCTGGTAAGAGAGACAATGAAAAGTGTATTGAACTACACTACCTGGCAAGTAAAGCTATATGCCATTATCACAATTCAGTAAGGTCTAGATTAACAATGCACCCGTCACTCAGATCAAAAAGCCTGTTTAACTGTCTTGTTTAGGCTATAGATAGGTAGAAACATGATTTATGGCTGAGATTATTTGCTTTATATAAGTTAACCAGGCACTCACCTGCTGGACAAATATAGTAGAGTAACAGGATTTTACATTAGGGAACATCTTTTGTGCAACTTGCTTTAAGCCCTGTCTTCTTACCTAATGGAGTGGATTGATATTTTGCTGAGGTATAAAGGCAGACTTTTGCCAAGGATTTCCTCTGTCAACAGGAATACCTGTTTGGAATAAGCTACAACAGTACTTACATATTCCAGGATACAGAACATAGTCCAGCTGCCTTCATCATATACACCCAGTAATGAGAAACAGGGAAGGGTGACATTCATCTGCTTGGTAAGACAAAGCATGGTATTGGACACATTAGGGAATACCTCTTTCATTCTGCTCCCTTCCCTATTACCAAGTGCAAAGTTAATAAAGACCTTAGTACTCTAATTGGCCATGTCAGCTACAGATGTTGGCATGTACCGTTGCTGGTGCAGAATCATGTCTGTGAAGCTACGCAGACATTTTACCATTCAGCCAATTTGCCAACTGCTATTTCATCAGTTGAACAGAACAATCTGTTCTCATCACATCAGTGCTTAGGTCTATTCTGAGCTCTTAGGTCCTTAGCAAGAACACAGAAATTTAAACTTAGTTCCCGAAAGTGTCTTCACACTTGAATCACAGCCAAGAGAATATCACTAAGTTAGCAGCTGGAACTAAACAGGTTGCTCAGTTCAAGTGGTTCAATTGGACTGGTACTTTCTGTCATTCTACTATGCTTTTAAGCACAGGATTTCTGATAAGATAATCAGTTACTTCTTAACCCAGTTAGCACAGTAGCTCTGTTTTGGATTTTAATTCCACTTGTCATGGGAATAAATACAATTGTTGCAGGAATATTAAAACAGGGGGCTCAGGAGAAGTAGTGACCAGTTTAAATGAGTTGTAGCTGATGAAAAATTTAGAACAATATAAATTAGCGCTTGAAAAGCATTTAATGAGCTAGTGCTACCTAACTCCCTGAAGACTTGATATCAAGATGAAGGAAACTAGCACTGTCGTAATCTGTTTGAGTTATTTTTCAGCCAGAAAGTTCAGTGTCCAAAGGTAGTGTCTAGTCGTCTAGATAGACCATCTCAAATTATGAGTTGTTACAGGAATAAGACAGCATCTTGCAATGAGTCTGGATACCAACCTTTCCAATCTCTGTTCACTATCTAGCATTCCAACCTATTCATTTTTTGGATTAAGAACCCCCTTCACTTTTAGTATGAGCAATAACAGCATCTCAACTCCAGATTCTTCCTTTTAAAAGAAATCAATAGGTATCCCAGTATGCCTTTTCTTGATAGAGAGCTATTAATTTGGTAACACAGACTTATTATTAAATTATATACTAGTATTTTCCACAAGAATTTTCTTCCTATAAGCCTTCCAGAAAGGCAGAATGTTTTGCAATATGCTAAGGGGCCACTCCTCTATACCACTCTCTCCAGTTCCCTGTTCTGAAGCCTCATAGATCAGTTGCACCTGAGCCAGAGCCCAGCAGTCTGTTCTAGCCATGGCTAAGGAGAGTATCTGACTATTCACAGACGGAGGAGTCTCAAGCGATGTGGCTGCAGTACCTACAGCTCAATCTTCTATCAATACCCCTTGTTGAGACTCACTGGAGATACCAAACAACCTGGAAGCAAAGAAGTTGTTATTCAAGGCAGCTAGTGTTTACTCAGATGCAACCGAGTTTGAACTGGACAACAAATCAAACACTTCATTTCCAACTACACTCCTAAGGCCCTCCTGCCTGGAAGGCCTGTTTCTGATCTTCTTTCTAGTTAGTATAGTAAAGCACTCCTGCCAACAACCATGCTTTTCACTCCTCCTTCTCAGAGCAGGAACTTGACACATATTGAAGCTGTTATCATGGGTTATTTCAGCTGCATGCTGTTAACTGTCCACTGCTGGCACAGTTATTACCCTTCACAGTTTGGGTGTGTGCAAGCTGTACTGAGAGAGATTGCGTATGTTCTGCATAGTTTACACTCAACTGTGTTTTATTACCTGTTAACAAATGTTTCTGTATGAGAAACAGGGTTTTCCTGTATTATTCTTATATTCATGCAACCTAAAACCAGGTAGCCATGGCCACACTGTCGAGTACTGCAGTTTGTTTACCCAGCCTGATTCTCCCATAAGAAGCCCATCATTAAACATTCATTTCAGCAGTATTTGAAGAACACTCCACCTAGCTCTCAGACAGTGCACCTCTCATTACATAAATTGTTGTAGCCGTGACTGTCACAAAAGTCGCTCCGTTCTGCCTCTTGTAAGAGACGCAAATTATGTTCATTACGTATTATGAGAAGACTGATGAAAATTCCACTTGCACCTAATGAGGCTAGGCTCTTCTACAGCAGTTTCAATCCTGTTAGGTATTATGAAGCATACTGATTAGTATAAGGGTTACTCTTGCCTTCAAGATTAGTCATTACAAAGGCCTCCAGTTCTCCTTCGTATATGCAGCAAGAAAGGCAATGAATAACTAAACAAGACTCTTAATCTAAAAGGGTAGTACAGAAGGATCTATGTCAGACATTAGAAAGGATTAACAGGATTTTCAGAGCTCCACTGTAGCTTCTTCAGTAGATGTCCTCCTAAAAAGCTAGTTCTGCAGTAAGTTTCCCTATTGGTAATTGTGGTTACACATATGTACGATATGTATTAGAAGAAGTAGTTCATTGGAAGAAATGACATTACTGCTCCTAAATCCAGACTATAAAGTAATCCTGACTAGGCTCTCTCTAATTTCACATCTCTATGATGATCCTGAAAGGATATGGCAGGAATGCCCCATCCACGAGATGCACGGAAGGACAAGTGTCAGATCTAGAGTTTACCTTCCATTAACCAGGTTAGATGTTGTTTGCAGACAGATCTATGACTTAAGCTACTAGAAAACTAGTCCTTACTCCTAGAGTGACCTTTGTGCCTTCCCTCAAAGCACAAACAACAGTGTTCTGAGAAAGCACAGAAGAGATCTATAAGGTAGAAATATAAGTTGCAATACTAACACTACATCCTTAGTGCTCCCAACTACTCTCATCCCTTTCCAGGAAGAAAGTCTCACCCATAGGCATACTTGCTCTGTTGAAGAGATAATCCTCATCAACTATTTAACCTCTCATTTTATTGCTTCAGGATGCAACATGAACCGACAGGGCAGCAGGAAATTCAGCTTCAAGGCCAATAATCTGTCCTTAACTGGCCCTGTAATATCTGAACTTTGAGATTTAAGGGGACATGCACTAGCTATGAAGCTGTATTAAAAACTTTCAAAACCAATTAAGAATTCCTGCAGATATTTGGGATTAAAGATCTAAAGGTGTTTTGGCTGAGACACTTCATCCTCAAGCACTCCAGAGCATATGCAAGGCCCAGTCTTTCAGGTGAGGGAGACTAGTATGGTCTGTGTCCCCATCAATCAGAGCTGAGAAGCACTTGTTGGGAGAAGATGCTTTGTTCAGCACTCAGCTGCCCAGCTTGTATAAACAAGGTAATCCTGTTGAAACTGGTACCTCTTGTTTATTGACTAGACCTTCCACTGTGCTTCATCCAGCTTCTTTATAGCCCTGAGACCCTTGAACCCAAATGCTCAAAATCAGGTTTCTAAAGTCAGTTTGTCTTGTCGCTTATGATACTTAGATACCTTATCCTATTTGATCTTTCTAACACAACACCAAGTTCTACATCTGTGGAGTCCATGCTGAGGTTGAGGAGTAGTTGCTTATGCTTGGTTGTGTTTCACAGCAGCTCACTAAGACCCCATTAGCACTACCCACCGATGCCCCTCCACCCTCACCCCCCCCTCCTGTGGCAGCATCGCGATTCTACCAACAATCCATTAGTCTACATGCAAGATCTAAGATTTTTCTCCAAAATCTTTGCAGATTACAGGTTACATCCATGCTATCTCTTCATAATTTATTTTGTCAGAATCTATCCAGTCAGCGGGATTTGCACCATCAGCACTGTTTCTAGAACAAGCTGGCTTTCTCTGGATGTGGAATTTATTGCCTCATTGTACAAGCGAATTCATCCTTCTGTAGTGCTCACATATTGCTAGCCTTGCTGAATAAAGTCCACAAGCATTCCCAAGGACTGGGTTAACCCAGCAGGTCACATAATGTCCTAGCAGAACAAAGTTTACCAGGAAAGGAAAGCATCAATGGGAGAGAAAAATCTATATGTTTGGCAACAATACTAAATTATGCACTTTCATTACTTCATATCTCGAGGTATGGCTTTTATTCTGAACATCTTTTAATTCTTTAAGCACCAGACCTTGAGTCACCCTTACTTGACACTAAATGCATCTATTTGCTTTCCTGCAGAGACAAAAATCTACCTTTTGCATATATTATGCTTAGAGTGTTTCTTTTCATATCTTTTTGTGAAATAAAAGCCATAAGTAAGAATTGTAAGAAGTATATCCACAACAGCTACTGGTCTGCAGTGTGCAATAACAGGGTTATGCAGGTACTTTGACAAGCAATACTCTACTCGATGAGAACAAGTGAATTGTGTACTGCAGTTGTATAGAAATTCTTAGCAACATAGCAGAGGGCCTACTGTCCAAGAAGATTGGACCGTCATCTCTACCTTCACGAAAAGAAACTGATGCCGGATTTTTCAGCATTTGGCCCATCCTTCCAAACAATATTTCTGAGCACAACCTCTGGTGCTCAGCCAATAGCTTTGTTTAACGTAAGAGCACAAGAGATGAGAAGTACCATAAGTCACAGGACTATCATTAGCATTATAGCTGCAGAGCAGGTCACTACCAGACACAACGGCATATTTTCAATTTAACATTGCCTGGCAAGACTTCACAGCCAAACAGAATACACAGCTTCATAATTCTTTTTCTGTAATTGAATCTGCATCTCTATTTTGTCAATTTACACAGGTGTTGCCATCTCCAAGCATAATTATGACCTTTCTTTAGGATACAGTGGGTAAATCTAAGCCTGTATGCTCTCGGATTTGGTTCGTTTTGGGCAGCCTTTTAGAAGACTTCTGAAGCAAAAATAGAGCCTTTTAAGGCAAACTAGTTTCATTAAGAGAATATTAAAACAATTTCCCATTTACCAAAAAAAAACCCCAAAATAAAGTGATCAGATTAATCCTACCTTACCAGTGGATTTGCATGCTTTCCTACTTCGTGTTCAGGTAATCAGACTCACCTTTTCTAAGGGATAAAAACTCTGCTACAGAGAAGCCCAGCTGAAGAAGATGAGCTGTACTGGCAACACCTGCATTAATCTTATGACCCAGTGCACAGACACTATCCCGATTTAAGTGCCACCATATGATTAACTTCATGACACACCACCTGAAAAGTCAGTTTCTCAGTCCAGGTAGAAGACTCATTCTAGATAATCCTCTACACCTGTAGCTATACCCATTTACCACAGGCAGAGTAGCATCCTGAGATTCATCGGCAGACAGAGGGTGCGCAGCAAAGATACTACATCCAAAACCAAAACAAAACCTTACCCTGGCTTCACAGCACTCCGTGCTAATCTGTGCTACTAGAGAGATTCTTTCATAAAACTTGTTTATGTGAAATGTAGTGTTTATACATTTCCTTTTTACTATATTTAATGATTTGAACCCTCCTCCTTCTCCACACACAAAACTGAAACCGCACGTTTATTTTGCTTTGCGCTCCTGCTTCCCCCAGGCCGCCAGTCGCCGGAGCCGGGGGCAGGATGCGGGCGGCTTCCAGCCCGCCTCGGCCGGGACAAGTTCTTCCGCAGCCCAGGACCTTCCGTGGGGCTGAGACCGGGGCAGCCCACTGCCGCCGCCTCTCCGGCAGCGGAGCCCACCCGGCACCTCTTCTTGTGGGAGATGCGGGATGCGGGCAGCGAGCGGGGATGAGCCGAGTCCCGGCCTGGCCGCACACAGCCCCTCCGGCACCCCATCCGTGTTAGCGCCCACCCCACAGGGGTATCATCCCCGCCTCACCACAGGCACCAGCTGTCACGTCCTCCTGGGAAAAGCTGTATCCCCCTCTTCCCCCGGTGACAGCTCCTTCACTCTCTCATCACCCACCCCACTCCCCCCCTCCCGCCGCCTCCCCCGGCTGTGCGAGAGCCGAGCCCTGCTCGCAAAGCTCCTTACGGGTTAGATCCGTGCAGCTCCGAGCATGATCCAGTGACCGTAGCTGGTAGCCTGACTGGGACCGCGGGCCCGGTTAAATATTCTGTTGCACTATCGCCTGCAGATTAGTTAGCCACTCACAGCGAGCGATATGGTTTTAATCAGATGCTGGCAGCTGAGGACTACCCAGGAATGCGCTATGATGTTTTTGCTGTTTGGTCTTGGCTACTCCCCCTCAACGTGTCGGTTCTCAAAACATTAACCCTTTGCGAGCTGCTGGCTCCGGACCCTGCTGCGGGGTTGGGAGGCAGCTGGGCCCGCACAGCCCTGGCACGGAGGGGCCGGAGCCCCAGGGAGGACACGCGGGGAGGGAAGTGGGGTGCAGTGGGAAACCGGTGGACCCTGCACGGTCAGGAAATCGTGTGGCATCCGCAGTTTGCAGGGCACAGGTACTGATCCTTCTCAGGCAGCAATGGGCCCAGCACGCTTTTGTAGAAAGCGGGTCCCCTTCATGGACGGGGGTGCGGTGATGGTGTTAAAAATTCCAAGCCCAAACCAACAGCGCTTTTTTTTTTTTTCTCTGAAACCACCAAAACGAAAATACCATCCTCTCCCTTCTCGATCATCCCCAAATCTGTGGCTAGCCAAACCGAAATATTGGGTCAGTGCAATTCAGTTTGTGGGTCACATCCAGCCATGACCTTTGTACTTCCCACTCATTTTTATTCCAACATCTATCATGTTTTGTTTCCCAGAGCAGTACAGCTGCTTTCCAACTTGTATGAAAGAGGCTCTGATTAAAAAAAAAAAAAAATCACATTTTTGTCCTTGTAGCAGAACTTTCTCTTTTTTGTTCTCAAAACTGTAAATTTAGCTTAACCTTTTTTTTCTCAGAACTGTGCAAATTATTTTTGTTCAAAACTATGACATTTCCCTATACTGCAATACCCAATTTTCTACAGGTTGAATACATTTGATAGGTATTTTGAAGTTTTTCAAAAGAGGACATATTCAACAAAAAATTATTTTACCACCGCGTAGTTTGGGGTTCAAAACTGGTGGATATATTCGGCAATCATCCTCATCTAAAGCTCCTAAATGATACCCCAATTTCCTAGATAAGGCAAGGTATTTATTCTCTTTTTATGAATAGCAGAAGTGTGCTATTCATCCCTGTGCCTGAGGTGACGAAAAGCTGTTAGTTGTGACTCACTTGCCTGTATCTGTCTTTCATTTAAGAAGTGCTTATTTTAACCAAAAAGGACACGGGGGATGTGTTTTTATATACTAGCCTAGTGTTCACAGTAGGAAGTGCATGCCGCGTAAGTAAGGAGGCATTTGCTACAATTAACAGGTTGCTGGCTACACACACATCGGTATTTGCAGGATTAGATCTGAATTCCTTGGGACACAGTCATATTCATGTTTAACAATGTTGGTTTTGTACAGCTCGCGCTCCACTGTACATTGTTTTGAACAACTTGTGCTAAACACCCACAACAGGACTGGAGCTTCGTGGTCCTGGGGCAATATGTATTTTAAAGATGAATGCTTTGCTCAGCATGCTTTATGGGAGTCACACAGACTGCCTAACATGAAGGATGACATTGTGCCTATTTTAAACATGGTGCAGTAACAAAGCAACTTCTATAAAACAGGCCAGCTTGGTACTGGCATAAGCAGGATTATCATTTGTGCTTTGCCCAACACAAGCCCTAGGCACATTTCACTGGAATAACCTTCACTGGTTGCACTAATGATTACAAATATGATTTGTACTATTTTTTGTTGAATTTAGAAGATACAAAAATGCTTTTCAAGAACCCTTTTAAGGTGCAATGAAATTACAGCTACTACAGAAATAACAAGAGGTCCTTCACTATGTACCCACAGTTGGGACATCACTAAGAATCTCACAGGAAAACTTTTTTTTACTGAAAAGTATTTAATAACTAACTTGAAAATTAAAATTTTCTTGGGAAATAAAAAATCTCAAGGCTTGAGGGAATGCACTATCTATTTATTAAATCAACTTAGAACAGCTACCATGATGTCCTTAATTGTTGAGTTAGATGCTAAAATTCAGAACTGTTACATTAAAGGTCTGTAATAGGATTGCCTACCAAATGCAGGAGGAATCCAGGCAGAAACCCCCACAGGAATTCAGTTATTTCATCTATACTGCACTGCGGTACTTAGAGGACATGCTTTGCATTGTCCTCTACTTCATTTCTACTTCTCTACAGTAAAATCAGAATCAAGTGGACAATGGCTGTTATGACTCTAAAATTGACTACTAAAGCATTACAGTAGAGAGGCAGTGCTGTGGTTCCCAGAGTGATGACTTTTTTCTTGTATTTTTTGTGTCTGATTTTACTATTGCTGCCACAGGCTCAGTCTCTACCCAAGGATTTTTTTGTTCAAGTTAACTACTTTTTGTACCGAACAGTATCAGTATCAGCACTTCCCAAACACAAGCCTTTTTTCAGCAGGTCTAAAATTATCTTGAAGTTGCAGCTGGAAACCTTCACCTCAGTGAGTTTTTCTATAGCTTTTCCGGACGTTAACTCTGCCCAAACCACAGCCTGTCATTAGGATCACTGGGATTCCAGTCTGGGTAGGAGCAGGGGTAGCAACACGAAAAAAAACCCCACTGAAGTGCAGAGACCTTTGGAAGACATCAACTCTCATGAATGCCTCGAAAGCGGTATCAATAACAGTTTGTGAAAAATCTGCTTGCAGCAAAGCAATCTGGTAGCTAATCTTGCGATGGCTTGCTCAGGAATGCATGGTTTATTATTAAAGTAGTCTTTTAAGATTTTATTGGAATGTGCTTCCACAGTGGTGTTTCTGCCTTTGTGGACTTTACTTACGTGTGTGTCATCTTGCCCATAATTAAACTTTTCACTGACAGACCTGGGATTTTTTTTTTTTTTCCCTTAAACCTCCCACTTCGAATGCTGGAATTTCATTTGAACTTTAAATACTGCCTTGGAATTTGCCATAAGGTAAACTGTCTGCTCCTATACACTTTCCTGCACTGCTACAGATGTTGCAGACACAGAATAAGTGAGTGAATGTAAGAGGACTTGCAAACTTCTGTCCCACAGTTAAAAAAAGGCTGACAGGAATGAAATAGTTGTTCAGACTGTCACATTGTCTTTAGAGTATTCTCACTTTGGAACATGTGGGAATAAAAATTAATGGAAAACTGCCCTAGAAAGTACATTTTCAGTGAAGCTTCACTGCTGACAGCTGGAAAAGGCGAAGTACAACAAAGGAAACACGAAGGAAGAATTTGTACTTCAGCCTTTGGACTTCTCAGCCAAGTTTCTCATGTGACTTGGACTTGCTGACCACTTCTTTTTATAAATTCAGTTGAAGTCCACAGAATATCTGAAGCAAAAAGCATCCTTGCTGTTTTAAAATCTTAAATTACAATCTATAGTTTATTTCAGTATGACTCTAAGCATATATCTAGGAAAAGCACATTGATAGCCTCAGTACCCAAATGCTCATTCATCAACAGACCTCAAACTTGTCTTGAAAATATTTTATCCTGGAATGAAGAATAGACTCGAATAATTATTTAATCAAAGGTTTGTTTGTTGAGGCCCAAATTTGGATGTCTCAGACTTCCACAGGGATTTAAACTGGTTATATATTCAGCCACTTAGAAGTGATTGAGTAGAAGTGTGAGAGCTGTTGAGCCTCACAAGAACTACAACAACACTCTCAGTCTGTGCTTTAACCAGGAGGTAAGCCCAGTTATTTTAGGTTGCCTTCAGTGGTATTTGCTAACAGATAAAGCTAACCTCTCTCTCAGCTGAGGGCTACTAATATGTGGCTGAGAATGGATGCTTTCCAATAGCACTTTAACTGTCTGCCATGCTTCACGCAGGGATACTTCAGGAGGAGATGGTGAATTTCAGGACCAGAAGCATATGCCTTGCCATTATAGCGTTGCAGCTCTCCAACTCTTCCAAAAGAAGACACATATGGAGTTACTCAGCAGTTTTTCATATATCCTCTCATCTGCAGCCATGGTTTTCATCAGACCTGTTTGTGGGTGTGTACCAACGTGGAGGGTAGGCATCCTTTTATGTGCACAACATGGACATGGTGGGCAGCAACTTAGTACCTCTGTTCCTAGCATGGCTATGCCGTGTTCAATGACCAGCAGATTTTAGTTGAAGCAGAAATGACAGTTCCATTACTGAAACCCAGGACTTAATCACTGGTATGGTCAACTAGGGCCATGAATTAGTCTGGACAAAAAAATATGCTAGTAGGCAATATCATCTCTTCTGAAAGAGTGCACTACTTCTACCCATGTTAGACAAATTAACACAGTATTTTGCTTGGCAGCCATCAAGATCAAGAAAGGCCATATCTAAGCCATGCTCACTGCTGTGAGCCTACTCTGTGAATAGTGAGAGGTGACTGCTTTCTGTCTTGAAAAAAAAGTGGCCAGACTCTGTGACCTGGACAACAGTACATGTGCACATACATTCCTGGATTCAGGAAGGGATTTTAGCCACAGTGTGCTTCTTCCCTGGAGAGGTGTTATGTCCAGAAAAGAGGGAGAATTTCAGACCCATCCCTTTTGGCAGTGTTTCACGTTGGCTTGCTGTAGCTCCTTCTGTTTGTGTATATTATATATTCTGGCTCTGTTTTTTGAGTCCACAGCTGGTACCTGACTTTTGGGCTTCATAATATTTAGCCTCCAAACATGTGAGCCTCTTCTGGGGTCTGGCCCATCATTCCAAACCTGTTAAATGGAGTCTGACAGTTGACTTGTTTAGTTGTGTTTGCAAATTCTGGTTAAAATGCTTTGATTTTTATTTGTCTAAATAATTTAACAAACTCCTGACAGTCTGAAACCTGTCTGGTGCACTTCACCATTCCCTGCCTATATGTGTCATTGTGAAAGCTTGTCCTTAACCCTTGTGATATTCAAAGTGAAGTTGCATAAATTAGGCATTGTACACAATTTAGACCTAAGGAAATCCAGAAAAATGTATTAAAACCCACAGAATCTTATTTGGTGTAACATAATGAGATGTAGACATCCTTGCCAATAAGGTTTCTATTGCATTTTTCAAAGATTGTCTCTGTAGTTCTAAAGTAGATAGATTGAGCAAAAGGGAACCTGAGATAAAATAAATTTATCTAAAGTTCCAGGAACTAAGCCTCATCTTTCATTTTGTCCAAGTAAATAAGTATGTAACTAAGGAGCCCAAACAAGTACAAACTAGTGCCTGAAAGGTGTCAGCTACATCTGTGTGAGACTGTGACAGTATTTTTGTGTTTCTCTCATAAACAGTAAAAGCCAGGAAACAACACTGTTGGGATCAGTCATCCAAAAGAAGAAACACATATGGTTCCTTCTTCTGTTGTTTGTTACAGCCTTTCTGTGATCATGTACTGTCCAAAATCTTCCTCAAATGGTGTTTACTATATAGGTTAAGTCATCCTGATTCAATGCATTCTAGAGTAACATACAGCTCTGGAAGACCAGCTCTGGAATATTTCTGTAACAATACTCAAAAGGTGGCATAGATACTCAAAAAAAACATTTTTCGTAAAAATATACAATGCAGACACATAGGAAGTTTTAATTTAAACAATTTTTTTTACCTGTGCATCTTTCTCTTAGTCCATGTAACATGTTCATCTAAGTTAGAAACATATAATGTTGTGAAATATATTATGGGTGATTTTTGTGAACCTCCAATTCCATCTGAACATAGAACATAATTTTTGTATTTTGTATTCCCAGAGCCCTCTGTGAGTGGTTGTTTTTATTGCCTGGGTTTAGATAGAGTGGTGTAATTTATACTGCAGAGTAACTTCACGTTCAAAATGGACTTGGAGCTCAGGTCTCCTGTGCAAATACTAAAAATAATATGCTTGAGCAAAGGCTTTCACTTGTTTGCTAACAGTGCCTGGGATAAATTTTGTGTTTCCATACTCTTAATTCCATTTAACATCCTCGAGGTAACAGAGGTGACAACGTCTAGAAAATTAACAATACATTTATGGTATTTAGAGGTCCGTCATGTGATATGTTCTCGATGGAGAAGAATCAATCATCTTTGTGTCCTTTATTATTCATTAAGCTTTTCTTCTCACTTTGTTTGTCTCTCAGCATTTCTTAGAACTACTCCTACACTTTTCACATGAGACAGTGCATAATACCTTAGCTTGCTTCCTGGTTCTTGTTTCCCTCATTCTCTGGAACTACATTTTCAACTAGGATTGTCTTACATCCAGATTTTCTAGGATAGCTTATTCTTGGTAGCCTTGTAGTCTAATTGTCACTCCCTATTTTTGCATCTTCCTTTTCTACCTTGTAAATAGCACATCATGAGGAAACTGAAACTGTTGCCCCTTCCTTTTTGTTCTTTTTAAATTTGTCAGTCTCTGGCATTAGCTCATCAAATGTGAGCTTTGTATCAGCCTTTGTGAGCTGACAAATCTCCAGTTCAGTGACAGGTGCACATTTGGAGACCATTTACACTGGCCTATCTTTTCCCATCTCTGTGTCTTTTCATCTATTCTAAAGTTTACAAAGTTTGGCTAATAATGTTTTGTTCAAGTTGACCCATCCTTACTATCATCTAAAGATTTTTGTATTTCACCCAGGGTTATTATTTGTGTATTTAGTTTACAGAAAAGGACACAGAGGATGATTATGCAAACTGCTATTACATGTTCCTAACCTGTATGAGAATAGGGAGGCTCAGCTTTGTGATGCTTTGCCTATGAAGAAAAAATGGTGATCTGAGCTGCTCATAATCTGAACACATCTTTTGTTACTTTTCCTTGGGCTACTGAGCTTTAACAGACTAAGATGATTCTTGTTTAATCTGAAATATTTTCATCTTAGGCAATCAAGGCCTTGGAGCTTTGGCACTCAATTTGTGGCTCTGACGACATCAGTTTTTCTTTGTTTTACTCAGACTAGTAGGAAAGCTAGGACAAAGCCATTTTGTGAGTTCAAACTAAATAAAGTTTGTAGAGTACTTGTAAGATCAGCATTAGGATATGACTCTTACTTCTCAGACTTTGCTCATTCCTCTAAACTTCCTGTTTGCAAAAGTTTTTTCCTAAAAAGCTTTCTCTTGCTGCTTTTCAGAGTTTGATATTTTTACAGGTCAAATTAGACTTTGTGCTTCCCTTTTTCACAACTGATGTAAAACACTTTGAAAAACATTTACAATGTCATAAAATGCTTATGATTTGACAAATCTGAGAACATTCAAGTCTGACTGCCTCTCCCCAGCTGTTGCATTCCAAGCAGTCTGGAAGATAAGAATGCACGGTCATTATTAGAAGACAAATGCTCTGCAAAAAGGTTCAGGGTCTTCCTAATAAATGTAAATTACTAGGTTACTGCTTTATGAAAGAAATTTGAATTCCTAATAGTGTAAAATATCAGAGAAACATGGCACAGATTCATCTGCATAAATACAACTATACAAATGTATGGAGTTGAACACAATTGGCTTCTGCTTGGGAAAATGATTACTGCATATACCGTAGCTCACTCTCAGGAAGTAATGTTATAGGCTATAAACCAGTATATCAATGATTCCTCTACAGTGTATGGCAATAATTACTCAGAAGACAGCTTA
The DNA here is from genome assembly GCF_022539395.1 of Myiozetetes cayanensis. NCBI lineage: Eukaryota > Metazoa > Chordata > Aves > Passeriformes > Tyrannidae > Myiozetetes > Myiozetetes cayanensis. The sequence goes on along the minus strand of NW_026087631.1, from coordinate 60,002,150 downwards.
GAAGACAGCTTTGTTTTCTGTAAGCTGGCCTAGAGGTAAATAGAAAAATCATGGTAGATTTTTTTTTTTTGTATTAATAAGCACAGAATTCCTCACAATAAATTTTGCTGGCAAGAAGCCTTAATTTCCTTAACCCCTTTCTCATACTTGCTTCAGTCAGAGCTGACAGAGGTTATATTTTTTAAGAGAGGGAGTCTATCCAAGTTCTGTCGCATCCCATCATTTGGTAGTATATAAAAATTATTTGCTAATATGAGAGGCCTTCTTTTTTTTTAGGTCACATTTGTTTAAAATATAAGTTACTGAAATGTCCCAGGAACAATCCCCATGTTCTAAGCATTTGGTAAAAATTTAGCTTCCTTTTTTTTTAATTTCTGTAAGGAATGCTCCTTTAAGGGTTGCTATAGCAATGCAAGCTGCTATTGAGACTGTAAACATTAACGATGACTTGGAAGTTGACACCCTGCAAAAACATTACAGTCATTCTAAGTAAGACTTCCAACAGCACTGCCATAATATGCAACTCCTACTGAGAACAGCAGGATTCTGAGTTTTTGAAGAAAATAGTCTATATACTAGACAGCAAAACTGCAATGAAGGGAAAATAATACACTCTAATTTTGCAACAAACCAAAATTCCCACTTCAGCATATTCTGATGCCATATTCATTATGTTTTGGGAGGTCTGTCAAGCCACGTTTAAAGCAACATTTGCCTGCCAAATCCAAATTGGCTCTACGTTTCTCTGGAATCAAACTTTTGTTGCTATTGTTGTTGCCTCTCTTTTGCAAATGCAATAAAAATACATGTGACCTTGAATATAACTTACCATGTAGGAGGCACAGAAAGAAACCAACCACCAACTCAGCCAGATGCTTGTAGGATACTTTGAGGGAGTAAAATCCAAATTTCGGCTTCACTCCAAATCTGAGAGCTTTAAAATAGAAAAAGGAAAATCACAGGTTTGTGTCTTGAATACATTTTCTGATTGGTTTTCACAAGTACTGTTGGTAAAGAAGGCTGAGGAATGCTGGGAAGGACAGGGGAGGACAAGGAAGGACACTTCAGTATAACCTGTTCTGTATTTAGTGTTCACTAATGCACAGTTCCTGTGGGAAGCAACAGAACAGCAGTTAACAAAACTAAGTTGGAAGGCAAATAGTTTTAGGGAGTCATGACTGTTTAGTTTTGTCTTCCTAACTGAATATTATTTGTGCTTGTTTTACAGTACAGTTGGAAATGTATTTGACTAACAATCTTCAGATCAAAAAGACACTACTCAAGACAAGTTCACAAAATATTCCTCCCCAAGGAGCATTGTTTTTGTTAAGGCCAAAGGTGGTGGTGGTGAGCTGGAGCTTTCCTTCCCTCTTCCTGTGCCACACTGGAGTCTTTGTGGGTTTTGGTCTTTTGCACCGTAGGTCATAGGCTTGTTACAGGGTGTTGGGAAGTATTTTGTGGTTTGTGGGGATGCTTCTGGACTAAAAAGCTTTTTGACATTGTTGCCTGTGACTGTAGGAGCCTGACCTTATGGTCCTCTCCAGCACTGTGATTTTCATTTGCAACAGAGTTGATCTCAAGGATGAATTGTGTTCTCCTGCAGAGGTTGCTATGTGTGGACTCTTGTAAACACAGGTGGCCATTAGTTTTTCTGGTCTTGCACTGGCATTTCACAAGACTCCAGGTAGAGGCTGTGCCACTTCAGCCTCCAAGACTTGCCAAATCTGGAAGGTAAAACCTGGGCACATGGTGTGACTCTCTGGGAGGATCCTGTGCAGGGCCAATGATCCTTGTGGTACCTTCCAATTCAGCATATTCTGTCATTCTGTTCAGCCTTGGTTTTGGGCTAAAAAATGCATTTTCTGATTTAAAATAACTATTTTTTTGATCCCTTTTAAAAGGGAAAGATCCATAATATTTAAAAACTCAAATTCCACAAAATTCAAATACATTTATAAATTTTTAAACAAGGACTTCCAATGATTTACACTGAGCCATCATCTTACATTAAACCATGTGAACCAGGTAGAAATACCCCAAGTCCCTGTTCTCAAGATTTTGCAGTCAATAAGCTTGTGAATCAGAGCACAGGAAGTGATGAAGGGCACAAACAGTTTGCTGAAGCAGTGTCCTGCAGAGAAGACATCTTTTTTTAGTGACAGGGACAAACGCTTGTAAGCATGTCCATTTTCTACAAGGATGGAATTTCTCACAGGAGTGATAATGATTGATACAAACGACATCTTCAAGTGAACTTGTTAGCCCCCATTTTGAAACTTTTTATCCTGTGCTGGAGGGAGATATTTGGCCAGGGCCCATACACACTTCATTGTGCACTGCTCCAAAAGAGGCAGCAGTTATGTACCATAATACCCTGTCTTCACCTATCTCGTGCTTTTCCTTTCTCTTTCTAAGTACATCCTTAAGTTTCACAGTACATTCAAAGAATCTGGATGCAGGATAGCACTAGCTCTTATAATTTATTTAGCTACTTGTCACTTAAATCTTTAGAAGCTGTACTATCCACAAGGTCTGTTTGGAGTTTAGAAAATATCTTCCATTTCAGTTTTCATGCAGCTCTCGTTAAGTGTCACAGGATTTCTGTATTATCTTTAACAAAAAATGCCAGCAGAAAAAGATGTTTTGAAACACATTATTTTTACATTGACATGTTTGTTTTGTTTTTGTTTTTGTTTTTGTTTTTTTAATGTTTTGGGTAAGAGCTCTTCTCCTGTTGTCTGGAAAATAAATAGCTTTTATACAAAAATAGTGATTTTTTTCTCCCACCCTAGGAAGATGCATTCAAGGTCAGATTTGATAGAGCACAGCTGTGTAACCTTGCAGTAAGCTACTGTGAAAACAGCTGATAGATGTCTGGTCTAGGGAGGTCTCAGCTTGGGAACCATGTTCAGGATCAGGCACTTGTTTTCTGGAGATACACTGCAGACGTGCTGGGCTGGGGGTCATGCACTCCTGATCCTCACCTTGCTTGGCCCTGACCCTGCTGCTGCCACTGGACTGTTCTGTCTGTTGTGTTTAAGGGCTGTGGGAATGGGCCCCTGCCATAAGGCCATGCTTTCTCCTGCCTTACCATTCCCTCAGCTCCCTGCCAACTCTCACTCACAGAGCAGCCCCATGGTTTCATCTCCCTACTTAAACTGTAGGGGTGCCCACAAGTGTTATGATATTTGGATTTGCATAGGGGGATCGTGATTTTTTTGGTCATTACTTTCACTAACAATTCAAAATACAGCTTCAAAATGCAATGGCCTAGCTACCTACTCACTGTGTTGTTTTAGTAGGGACTAGGGAGCAAATTTGGGATGTCTTGTTGCAGGCAGGATAAAATATTGCTGAAAGCTTTGTCATTTGCTGCCATCCATCACTTGCAAAGTGCCCCAGCTTCCTGACCACAAGTCTTTAACAATACAGCTAAGTGTGACCAAAACCTACAGTAGGACCCCCAAAACCTCATGATGCAGACATGGCCAGGCAGAATAAGTGGTACAAATTATGGACAGCAAAAATAGCATATGAACGGTCTTCAGATAGGAAAGAAACATTTCAGCCAATATAAGACCAAGAGCAGAGGGAAAATTAAAACAATTAGGAAGCAGAGAGAAGGCTAAAATACACAATACTTATGTTGACATTTGAAAGACCATAGAAATGTGATGAGAGAAGACCAGACATGGACTGAGCTCAAAAGGGACCTGCACTGAATTCACCTGACATTAAAATTCAGCAAAAATTACAGCTTGCATGCATGTTCCCGTCTGGAAAGTTTATGGTGGTCAAAGATGTTGGGACAAGCTGAAAACAGAACCAGAGCTACACTGCAGCACAGACTCAGCTGGCAAGAGGTCCTTCATGAAAGCTGTCACTGTTGCCATCAGCTGTGTAGTCTAAATGTGAAACACTGTGGCTGGTCCCAGTCTAATTCCTAGTGGCACACCCCAGATTTCTATGAGAATGAGTGCTAGTGAGCTGTATTTCCTGAAGAGATGTCACTGTAGGAGGACCGTGACAACAGAATTGCTCTCCCTGGTGAGGGGGGATGTACACTTGCAGGTCGTGCTGAAAGACCTCAATGTATCTGTTCTATAAACAGTTCACTTTTTGCTGTTTACTGTTATCATTTTGACACTTATAGAAGCATGAAGTCCAAGCAAAACAATGTTTTTCTAAGAGTATTGAAAGATTTCAGTTTATTTGTTACCTTCTTGCATGAGGTAACAAAAACAAACAAGTTCCCTTTCAGATTTCTGAAAAGATCATCCAAGCTCAGTTCAGTAAAAATATTCTGGAAGCCAATCACCAGCCTCTGAAAACAGGAGTATATAACTGAAACGGAGAACTCAAAAATCCTTGACCACTTCCAACTCAGCATATTCTAAGTTTCTGTGATTCTATGAAGTTGACATGATTCCTGTTTCATATATACAGCCCAAAGTCCAGAAATATAATAAAGGGTAAGATGGGAAGTGTATTATCTATCCAGATTGTAAATTCACTCACTGGAACTGATTCAGGACCAGCCTAACTCTTGCACCCCTGCCGACTTCTATGTGGATGTCAGGTAGGAAAAGCAAGGTCTTTTACTACACAGGCCAGCTGATTTTGCAACTACTGTAGCCCATGTCAGAAGTAAAGGGAAAAGAGGAATGGTGAGTAAAGTGTGCTTCAATTTACTACTTCTACTTATTTCCTTCCAGTTCACTGTTTTGAGAGAAACATTTGCACTCCTCCACTGCTGTTCAATTCTTTAATAATTAATTGCACCAAGGCAAGACAAATTGAGGACTCTCTTGGTTTGTCTGTGTGAGGAAGTTGAAGTTAAGTAAGACTGTTGATTTTCTGCTAAATCAGTACATAGTCATGATGAGTGATACACTTGAATTCTTTTCAAAACCAACACCAAAAAAATATTGCTATACCACAAACTATTGTGAAACCATTAACTGGCTACACATGGGGTAAGGGAAGGTGGTGGGTAGGGACAAGGAGGATTTTTTCCTTTATTTAACTTATTATACACCACTTCCATGTTTTCAAATCATCTGATTTTGTTGAGAGAGCAAAATTTGCTCTGTGGAACTCCACTATTTGTTTCTCTGAGTTCTGGAACTGTGTGCCCCTCCATCCCCCCAAAAGCTTCTCAGCACACCTCCCTCCTTGTCCTATCCCTTCTTCTGATCTTCATGGATAGTATGTGCATTTCAGAATGTTTTTGTTAGGGAGGACCTCTACCAGATAAGGTAATAGAGGTGGATTACCTCCTCTTAGACCTTTGCCACCATGTTCCTACAGTGGAGGAGCTACATTCAAGGTACCCCTTGAATGTTTCCCTGCACCAGTGAGGACAGACTGCAGAATTTGGTCCAAGCTACTTAGATCCTACTCTAAATTTGCAGCTTTATGAATGTGACTAGCCCTGGAAAATGCAGAGTGACTCACACATCATTTCCAGGACTGAGATTAAGTTAGTTCATGGAGAAGTGAAAGTTGAGTAAGACAACGATGACACAAGGATATTTGTTCATCAAAAATTCAGCATTTCAACTGAATTTAAAGGGAAAATGAGTGGTTTGAATTTGTGAATCACCTAATTTGTTAATATTTTTCTTTTCTTTCAAGGAGAATTAACTTAGACTATGTTGATTGTAGATAAGCTATTTTCCTGTTGCAAACCCCATTTCTACTGCTTTTCTGTTTGTGTAAAAGTGCATTCCTACACAGGAAAAAGGGGCCAAAGAAAGTAAATATATGGTTGGAAACTCATATTACTGATTAAGTGCAAGTACACATGTGTTTATGTGTAAGTAGACAACTATAATGCACCTACACAGACAACAAAGACAAATTAGTATAGATATAAAAGGAAGATATATTTGATAGCACAATTAAATAAGAATCAGTATTCTCAGATGGCAACTTCTACTTGCATAATAGGAAGGTAATTTTTCTAATGTGTTTAATTAGTGACTGAAATGCAAAAGCTAACAAGGGAACTTTTACAATAAACCAAGAAAAATTTTAAATAGTGTGTTTCATTTAATTACATTGGTAGCTGCAGTTATAGCTTTCAATTTGGTATTTCAGACTAATTTGTTAACTGTGTTGCTATCCTATATGTTGTCTACCAGTGAGATTCTTTTTTTGTATGACAATGAAGATCTAATCTTCATTCAGGTAATAGTACATACATAGAAGTAATTGGCATACTGTGAGGAAATCCTGCTATAATCTGATGTAATTGGAAAACAATGCAGTAATTGCATAAATGAACCTCATAAAAATGATTTGGTATATGCTTTGACACTGAAGGACAAAACACCCCACTGATTAAAAGTTAATGGGGTTTGGACAGATGTAGTTATTAATTTACGCCTTGTCCGATTCTCTGCCAACATGCTGGTGATCCTCAATGTTTAAGCACAAGTTATACTTAGAGAGTCTCATGTCTACAGCTTCTCTTTTTCAGAGACATAGTTTAACTGTTTCAGTGTTTGCCTACAAAATCTTTGCAATTAAAGATCAAAGAAAAATTGGCATATTATTGGTAAAGGAAGGATTAAAGCCATCTGTAGCCTGGGGAGAGTACTGGGGGTCCTACTGCAGTCTGCAGCAGGTCTGACTCAGCTGGAGAGTGTGCCTAACTAAGCTGTACTCCCTAGAGTAAAGGCAGACCTGTTTATCCATTATGTGCACAGTGAAGCAGCATTAGCATGATACCTGCTTAACTGTGGCTAGTTCTGGGATTTGCACACCTGTGGAAGCTGTTGGAGCCTTCTTCACAGCTAGTCAAGATTTGCAACAGAAATTGCTATGACAGGAAGGCTGTAAATATTCAGGTTTTCTTGGCAAGCTGGAGATCTTTGGGGAGCTTACTTCTCTCAGCATGGGATGATAAATCAATCTGCTTAGGCTAAATATTGCCGCAAATCCACCTGCTTTTGCATTAGGGAGTTCCTGTGTATACATAAAGGCCTTCTGTCTTGAGTAGAGGAGCTATAGGGATATTGCTTCTTCATGGTCTACAGTTTGCAAAACTAAGGCTGAATCTCCCAGCTCTCTAGTCTGTTCGCAGTTATAAGTGTCATAGCCCATGCATCACCCCTCTGTGTAAAGTGTCTCATGTAGTAGCAGCACAGTGGGTACCTGTGGCTGCACCCCATCCTACACGCCTCTCTAGATGTCAGGGCTATGTTGAAAAAGACAATAATGAGTAATTTTAAGACTACCGGTATTTCTACGTGTAAGAAGATAGGTATCACATGCTATAGGTGGCATTTTATTTGCAGGCATCTCTGAAGTACTATCGGATTTGTCTGCAAGTGCCATGCAGCCAGAATGGTGCTAAGCATCATCTAAGTGCTGTTCAAAAGTAGGTGAGAGAAAGTCTTTATGAGATAAGTGTAGAAATAAATCCTGATGAATGTAACTGGGTGGATCAGATAATACTTGGAATGATTCCAAACCTTTCAGTTATGTGTCTCTATAGCTAGATAAAAATGTGTCATCTAGTGTGTAGTGCAAAAATGGAAGAGATAATTCTGTGCTGGCCATGAGTCTGGGTTAGACTACTACATGTAATTACTTAGCTAAATAAAGAAAATATGATAAGACAAAATTTTGCAACTCAGTACTTCCTGATGTTAAGAAGCTGTTTGCCTGAGGATGTGTTGGCAAGCATTGCTGCAGGACTAGGACAGTTTGCTGCCTGCAGGCAAGTAGTGTCAAATTCAGCCTTCTATATTTGAGTATAGCTCTCCTTCAATGAGAACACTCACCACTTGAACAGGGCAGAAATTTTGTCCTCAGTTAGAATGATATTTGTGAAGCTGTGGTGTTGTGATTTTGGGAGTATTGGTTTTCTAGATAGTGTCAAATTAATCTGCCTATGCATATGAGAACATTGTGAGTTAATGTGAATCATGAGATACTGTACACTCTCATTCTGAAAATTGTTGGTGAGATTGCTTTCTTTCAACCATTACATTCTTAATTGTAAATAAAGGTAATGTACACTGAGACCACAGAACAGAGCTTCTGTTTGCCTGCTAGAAAACTGTAGGTATGTTTGTTATTCAGTAAGCCTTTAGAAGAAAACACTGATGCTTATAGACCAACTCTAAGTATCCAGCTTGCATCAAGAAAGTTGAATATAAACATGGTGGTGTCAGAGGGCAAAAGGGATGAACTTCCCCAAGTAGCTGGGAAGCATTTACATGGACAAATACTATTCCCAGACATGTACTTGATACTTAAAAGTGTGCATCTCTTGCCATAAAACTATGAGCATTTCTTGGTAATATAGCATCCTATGTTGTAGAAAAGAGATGTCAGTGGTCTATAAAATCATGAAAGTCTTGGGAAGGGTGTAAAGAGCCTACTCTTTCTATCAGTAAAAGAATTAGAGAATTATTAGTGAGAATGTCAGGAAGTAGGCTCAGATGAGAGATGTTGGCTCTTCACAACATAGTACAGGAGCACAGGTGATATTTGCCTCAGTTCCTGTACTATCTGGGATGGATGAGGAGTTAAATAAAGAGAGGAGTAAAAAAGCCCAACTCCTCAACAGATGGCTAAAGAATTGGTGCCACCATCAAAATTTTGGTTTCTTTGACCATGGGGCAAACTCCATGGTACCTAGTTTCTTAAAATCAGATGGGATTCATCTTTCTAGGAAGAATAAGAGGACTGTAGCCCATAAGTTAGCGAGGCTGATTAGGAGGGCTTTAAACTAGGTTTGAAGGGGGAAGGGGTTGAAACCAGGCTCTCCAGTGATCAGCCTAAGGATGGAAAGCCTGAGTTAAGAATTAAATCAACAGCCCACCTGAAGTGCATGTACACTAATGCACGCAGTATGGGCAACAAACAAGAGGAGCTGGAGGCAATTGTGCAGCAGGAAGGCTATGATGTAGTCGCCATCACAGAAACATGGTGGGATGACTCGCATGTCTGGAGTGCTGCTATGGAAGGCTATAAGCTCTTCAGGAAGAACAGGCAGGGGAGGAGAGGTGGAGGGGTGGCTTTATATGTTAGAGACTCTCTGGACCCTGTTGAACTTGAGGTCAGCAACAATAAGGTTGAGTGCCTGTGGATCAAAATCAGGGGGAAGACCAACAAGACTGACATCATCATGGGTGTCTGTTACAGACCGCCCTACCAGGATGATGAAGGGGATGAATTATTCTACAAGCAGCTGGCGGATGTCTCAAAATTGTCAGCCCTTGTCCTTGTAGGTGACTTTAACCTGCCGGATATCTGCTGGGAGCTCAATACTGCAGAGAAGAGGCAGTCTAGGAATTTCCTGGAGTGTATAGAGGACAATTTCCTTCATCAACTGGTAAATGAACCTACCAGGGGTAAGGCCCCGCTAGACCTGCTGTTTACAAACAGAGAGGAGCTGGTGGGAGATATAGTGGTTGAAGGCCGCCTAGGAAATAGTGATCATGAAATAATAGAATTTTCAATACTCAGAGATTCAAGGAGAAACAACAATAAAACCTCTACGCTGGACTTTCGGAGGGCAGATTTTGACCTATTCAGAAGTCTAGTCCAGAGCATACCCTGGGAAACAACCCTTGAAAACAAGGGAGTCCAGGAGGGATGGATGTGCTTCAAACAGGAAGTTTTGAGTGCACAGGAACAGGCCATACCGGTGTGCCGAAAGGCAAGCCGGCGGGGAAGACAACCAGCCTGGTTAAACAGGGAGATTCTGAAGGAAATCAGGGATAAAAAGAGAGTTTATCGACTATGGAAGAGAGGGCTGGCTACTTACGAAGAATTCAGGAAGACAGCTAGATCATGCAGAAAGAAAATCAGGGATACAAAAGCGCAATTTGAAGTTAAATTGGCCACTTCTGTTAGGGATAACAAAAAGTCCTTCTATAAATACATTAATAACAAAAGGAGGGGCAAAGAAAACCTCCATTCTTTGATGGACTCGGAGGGAAACATAGTTAATAGAGATGAGGAGAAGGCTGAGGTACTTAACACCTACTTTGCCTCAGTTTTTACCAGTAAGACAGGTGGCCCTCAAGGCAACTGGCCTCTGGAGCTGGTAGACAGAGAGAGGAAACCAAATAGCCCCCCTGTATTCCAGGAGGAAATAGTTAGTGACTTACTGAGCCACCTGGATCCTCACAAGTCTATGGGACCAGATGGGATCCATCCTAGGGTAATGAGGGAGCTGGCAGAAGAGCTTGCCAAGCCGCTCTCCATTATCTTCCAACAGTCCTGGCTCACTGGGGAGGTCCCACATGATTGGAAGTTGGCAAATATCACCCCAATCCATAAAAAAGGCTGCAAGGCTGACCCTGGTAACTACAGGCCTGTCAGCCTGACCTCGGTGCCTGGCAGAGTTATGGAACAGATCATCCTGTGTGCAATCACACAGCACCTACAAGATGGACAAGGAATCAGACCCAGCCAGCACGGGTTTAGGAGAGGCAGATCCTGCTTGACCAACCTGATCTCCTTTTACGATCAGGTGACTCACCTGGTGGACGAGGGGAAGGCTGTGGATGTGGTCTATCTGGACTTCAGCAAAGCCTTTGACACTGTCTCCCATAATATACTCCTGGAAAAGCTGGCAGCCCATGGCTTGGACAGGGGCACTCTGTGCTGGGTTAGGAACTGGTTGGAGGGCCGGGCCCAAAGAGTGCTGGTGAACGGGGCTGCCTCCAGCTGGCGGCCGGTCACCAGTGGTGTCCCCCAGGGATCAGTGCTGGGCCCAGTCCTGTTTAACATCTTTATCGATGACCTAGATGAGGGGATTGAGTCCATCATCAGCAAATTTGCTGATGACACCAAGTTGGGAGGGAGTGTCAACCTACCAGAAGGCAGGAGGGCTCTGCAGAGGGACCTGGATAGACTGGAGAGATGGGCTGACTCCAATGGGATGAAGTTCAACAAGGCCAAGTGCCGGGTCCTGCACTTTGGCCACAACAACCCCCTGCAGCGCTACAGGCTGGGGACAGAGTGGTTGGAGAGCAGCCAGGTGGAAAGGGACCTGGGGGTGCTGATTGACAGGAAGCTGAACATGAGCCAGCAGTGTGCCCAGGTGGCCAAGAAGGCCAATGGCATCCTGGCCTGCATCAAGAACAGTGTGGCCAGCAGGAGCAGGGAAGTGATCCTTCCCCTGTACTCTGCGTTGGTGAGGCCGCACCTTGAGTATTGTGTTCAGCTCTGGGCCCCTCAGTTCAGGAAGGATATTGAGGTGCTGGAGCGGGTCCAGAGAAGAGCAACCAGGCTGGTGAAGGGACTTGAGCACAAGTCCTATGAGGAGAGGCTGAGGGAGCTGGGATTGTTTAGTCTAGAGAAGAGAAGGCTTAGAGGTGACCTCATCACTCTCTTCAACTACCTGAAGGGAAGTTATAGCCAGGTGGGGGTTGGTCTCTTCTCCCAGGCAACCAACAACAGGACAAGGGGACATGGGCTCAAGCTCTGCCAGGGGAGGTTTAGGTTAGATGTTAGGAAGAAATTCTTTACAGAGAGGGTGATCAGGCATTGGAACGGCCTGCCCAGAGAGGTGGTGGATTCACCATCCCTGGAAGTTTTTAAAAAGAGATTGGACATGACCCTTAGTGCCATGATATAGTAATTTGAGTTGGATCAGGGGTTGGACTTGATGATCTTGGAGGTCTTTTCCAACCCAATCTATTCTATGATTCTATGATTCTATAGTACACCCCACCAAAGGATGGTATGGTAGGTAGGAGTTCAACTGGGCTCAAGGTATGACTGAAAATTTGGGGTGAAATGATACAGTAAGCGTAACTATGTATGTGGAAACTAATTCCATTTTAGGAAGATCCTGACATGAAAAGTGTGGGCAGCTAGGAGAGTTTTATAGGATAATACAGCACACTAGCTTTTCTTTTCTACTCTTCCTCAGCCACAGGCTTGATGCTGCTGTTGAAGATAGGATGGTAAGACATTTGAGCTCATTATTCAGAACTGTGATTCTCATGATAATGATGATAATGGGGTAATTGTTTTGTGGAGTGGCCAATATAGTGGTAAGAAGAATCCTAGGAGTCTGATATGTAATTTATAGAAATAACACAGAAATAAAAATCTAATGAATAATCATTTTCCCTCTATTTGTAGACTTGTACCGGTACACTTTGGTGTCTCCTAAGCCAAACAACCAAAAGAGAAAGGAATTTAAGCAAGAGTGTTCCAAAAACTCTTTTCAAAAAGAGAAAATTGACAGAAAATTTAGGAGAATCAAGTGAAGATTATTTCTGATTACAATTACTAAAAAAAAACAACAAAAAAGGCAAGAAATAAGGGTAGCAAACTAAGAAATACAGACATTCCTCAACCATCACAGTGAATAGCGAAATAGTAAAAATTTGTAAGCCAGACTTCTCAAACTGATCTCACATTATCCCAATTTGACATTTCATATCCTGTCGATTGAATTGACAGGATATGAAATGCCTGGACTAGACTAAAGACAGTCATCTGTTGATTTTAGGCGTACTACTTTTGTGCATCAAGTGTTCACTGTAGTTCGAAGAGAAAGACTACAGGACTGCCAAGGGTTAATCAATAAAAATATTCAAAGCTATGTCATGATGCAAAAGCAATAGTTCAATTTGAAAGTGAACAGAACAAAGTCCCAGCAAACCAGCTCTGAAAGGAAGCCCTTCCTCCGCTGCAGATGATGCAGCTAAAAGGAGAAAACAAAATCAGAGCAAATTAAAAGAAAAAAGCCTTATGGATTGCAATGGAAAATTCAGCTGTTGTAGGATTATGACAGGGAAATGGAGGTGCAGCTCCAACCATCTGTGCACACGACAAGGATACTTTCAGCACATGGGCAGACATTCAACACAAGGAAAAGGCACAGGCTGCAGCAGAGCTCTTTGATTTTCTTGCTAAAGAGGAAGGGGGTAGCAAAGGAAAGTCTACTGAGAAAAGAAATAGTTAAAGGGAGAAGCAAATACATTTTGCAAGGCAGAAATACACTTGAAGCCATGTAATCCTTGGCTTACATTTTGCTTCTCCTTTTGTCAGTTTCCCATAATTATTCTCTTATTCCTCTACTTTTATTGTTTACATGGCTTTTCTGTCTCATGGGCTATGTTTCTAGGTTGTGCAAGCACTTACATTGTGCAGTACTCATTTCCTTGCTTATGTATTAGAAGAGAGTACTTTTTATATTTATAGTAGTATTTGTAGTAAAGGAAGTAAAAATATTTCATGGGGAAACACTAAACTGTGCAGCAAAAGTGACCTCTTTGTCTGTAGGAGACAGAAGCTGGATTGTAAGTGCTTCTGGTTTACAAATGCCTGTGCTGGTATTTTTGTAATTGGGATATTGCAATAAAATGTGGCAGGGAAATGAGAGCACCTCATAAGATAACTTGAAATGAAAGGATTGCTTCTTGCTGCTCACGATTGGAGCAGTTATCAAACGAGATTGCAGACTGTGTGGGATATAATTACAAATTCTTTGTGTGAAATATTTATTTAACTCAATATCTACTGTTGATCTTTCGTGTCATCCTAATCACAGCATCAGTGAAATCTACTCGAAGTGCCTTGACTAGCCCAACAAACAGCACAGTAGTTTTAAGAAGACTCCAGTTTGTTTCCTTCCTTTGCTGCACATGTCTTTGTAGCAGATATATCTACTTGCTCTTTTCCTCCTTACTTTGTGTCATCTGTGTTGGTTCTGTCAGATAGAAATATTCGTCAAAGTGGATTGAATTTAGGCAGAATTAAAATGACTTTTAGTTGTAGTCTGAGTCCTCTTTGTATCTCACACTCTTGTCCAAACAGTGACTTCACAGTGCTGAAAAATTGTCTTTTCAAGTGCAAATAAATACTATCATGCTGCCACTTGTTGAATCCTCTAGAGAACAGCTCTCCCTAAAATGGGAAAGGAATGGGTCCGAAGTGAGAAATGTGTCATTGCCTGAACACAGATGTTTTTTGCATGTGTGCAGAAATGGAGGGGGCGGGAATGGAAAGGAAAGAAATTTCTGAACTAATCCAAGAATAGTTAGTCCAATCTCAGAGGAAGATGATAACATGAGACAGATTTCTCACATTTCCTTATTTACTATAGTGCAAAAATAACCAAGTGTTGATAATCGACTTTGTACTGACCTCAAAGAGAAATTCCTTAAAAAAAATTTCCATTCACTCTTCATTCCACATACTTGGAAAATAGATATCGTTTGGGTCCATCATCTCTGAGCTATGTTCAGAATGTCTTAGGTTTTTACCTAATTAATACTGTTGTTTTCCAATGAAGTGAGGTCTGTATGGGTAATTATGCCATGCAGTAGCTACATGAAATTTAAAAGCATTGTACTGAAAGTCAAATGTATGTCTATAGTGTAAATATTGCAAGGTAAATGAGTTTAGCTGAGGGCAAAATTTCTTTAATATACCCACTGGACAAATTCATTACTGAGTAACAGTACAACATAATGTACTTTTAAAATCAAAGCAAATTACAAGCTGGAATGAACATCTCTGTGAACACTAACTCTCAGATTTGACTCAGACTGTGGTATTTTATGTCCAAGAGTCTTCCCAAGCTTATTTCTACCTTTGTAAAGTAGGCATGACTGATGCAGATATAGATTGAGTATTTAATGGACTATCCAATAGTCAGCACTTCTAACAGTATTTCTTGGGTTTGTTTGTTTGTTTGTTTTTTCTTTTTTTTTTGGTAAGAATTTGAATACATTTTCTGTACACTCCTTTAAATCTTCATGATTTTATTTTTGGGTTGGAAGATGAAGTGATTGTGTGTATTGCCTGTGTTTGGAATAAACAGAAACAAACCAAAAATGGTTTGGGGACCACAGTAAAGGGGTTTATATTCAACACTAGGATGCATAAAAATTGGCATAAAGACTCTTTCTTTCTGCCTTCAGTACCATGGGATTTAAAGGAAAGAGCTTTAATGGGCAGCTGCAAACAATTACTAAACTTTTTAATGGAACGCTACAACGTTATGAATCTGCTCTGCTTCTTCAAAAGCACTGATTTTTATTATTTGGAAATAATCCCTTCCTTCTTCTTATAAGTAAATCCTGTGTACCTGATTTGCTCAGAGACCAAAGACCAGTTTGTCAGAAGCTGTTATATTCAGATTTTGTCTTGGATGCAAAGAAAGAAGGGAAACAAGAAACTGTTCCCCCATGTGTTTTCATTTCCTCTCTACATACACTTCTCTTATTTTTCTAGGTTTGCTTCAGTGTTCAGAATTTCAAAGCAGTGGAAACTGGCTACTGGTGTGGGAAAGAGGGAGAGCTGTGTGCTTTCAGCAGGAAAAATTCTACCCGTATAAACAACATGGTCTTTTCCACCTGAAAGAAACTGATTGAGAAACACTATCTTATAAGAGGTCTTCTGATCACTGGGCTGGGGAAGTCATGGTTAGGACTGAGTTAACAGAATGATTTCCTGAAAATGTTTAACCCCTTACAAAAGTTTGTAAACCCCAGGACTTGGGAAATGGATCTGTGAGCAACAAACCAAAACAAAATAGAAAGATCAGCATAAACTGTCAAGAGATAAAGAGTGTTTTTGGGGGAACATGAACAGCATTAGTCTGATTCCTCACAAAGCCATTAATGACTTCGTGAAAGAGAAGAGAGGAACTTGCTGCATTCCAGACATGTCTGTAAATATTACACTAGTCTGTTTATTACTCAGTGGCCTAAAGTCACATTATATAGACTATTGAAGGTCAGCAATTATGAAGACTTCTAGTCACTAGTTAACTATTTGCTTTTCTTTCATTGCTACAGTAAAAGAGTAACTCAGACTACTGATTAAACCATGTTATGCACAAGGGTCTGATAGACCAGAAACGACCACCCCACTAGGGACAGAAGATTGCAAAATGCAGAAGGAGGAGGGAATTGGAAATAGAAAATATAAGGCAGTCTCTTGCTCCTCCCAAATGACCCTCTACAACTGAGCTAGAAAACTTACCAACTTCTTCTAGCTGCAGATTCCCTGTAGAACCTTCCTTTCCTAGCTCTCCCATAGACCTTTTTTGAAACTTCTTGGTTTTATTTCACTGCAGAAACAAAACCTTCAAACAACTATCAAACCCTCATATTTTTCATGAAGCTGAGATCTTTACATTATGGCCAGTGAGGCAACACAAAACAATTGGCCAGTTTATCACATTAATAAAATCCATCAAACACACAATCACATAAAGCACCAGCAATCCTTAGGTAGTAAGGACTTAAATCTTCAGCTAATGTGGGTTCACCATTAAATGGGAATAAACAAGGAAGGCCTTTGTATCCTCTTACAAAAATTAATGTAACAATAAACAAAAATACCTGAGGACGATAAGACGAGAAGTGATGTGTTTCAGGGTCCAATTACATGCTCTTTTTTGTTATGAAAGAGGTTATAGACACAATGTATATGATTATTTTCATATAACATCAATTCCCTATATCTGCCTCCTGTCATATCTCTTTGTTTTCAGATGGTGGAAAATAATGGGCATCCACCAGAGCTGAGATACCAAAAAGCTCCTCTCCAGTTAAGATTAAGAAAGATATAAGTATCTCTCCAGCAGTTTGTGCCACCCTGTCATCAGTTAATTGTCTGTTTGCATTGTACATGACTAGCCTGTGGTAACTATAAACCCAGGTTCCTATTGCTCTGTAAACCAACGCCCCTGCTTTGAGTTCCAGTATCCAAGTGGAATTAAAGAGAGTGCTCATAGAAGAGGATATAAATTACAAAAGCTTAAAAGCTCACTTAAGATAATTGTTTGTTTATGGACACCATTGTGCCTGATTTGTTGTGACAAAGCAGTTTCCTTTCAGTCAGAATATATAGCATAAATCTATCTGTCTGGGTTCATTTGTGGACTCTGACACACAATCACTTTCAGGTACCTCTGGGGTGGATCAGACATACCCATAACACAGCAAGGTAAAACTGTGTCTTAATGGTAGAATCTGACCCCGAGAACTTGGTATTGCACTGTTACTCACTGGACTAGTCTGTATTTGGAGAAATCTCGTTATTATTTCTGATAGAAATTCTTATGCACACAGGACTGACTTATAAAAGGCTTTAGGGGTTTGGAAATAGTAAGTTCTTTTTCTACAGAGCTGACTTTGACAAGATAAAATTATAAATGGGTATGTCACATGTGTAATATAACAAACAACCATCTATAGAAAATGAAACTATCTGCAGTTTAAGAAATTAAATTGTCATATTTGTCTCAATATTTATCTTCCATAAATGCCTCAGCTCTCATTTGACTAAACTGAGACTGTTTGAAATACTAAATTTATGTGTGTAGCCTGTTCCTCTCTTTGGAGAGTATTCAGACTGAGAAAGCAAAAAACAACTTGAAATTAGTGTCGTATTTCCACTGACAAGTATTTTAAATAAAAGTCAAATTTGGAGTTGCAATTAATGTTTTGCAAAAAAATTTGCTATCTGAATTAGGAAGAGTGCAGGAGTTCCTGAGACAGCTGTCCTCAACCAGGGACCGAAGAGTGGTCCCAGGGTGACATTTAGACAAGATGAATTGCTCTGAAAGCCTTGGTGCTTCTGGGCTCCTTCAGGGTTCCTCATGAGTTTGTCTCTTTAATGCTCTTCTGTGTAAACTTACTTTTCCCTCTGAAAGTGGCCTTAATACCTCTATTGGTATTATGAAGTGATTTTTCAGGAAGTGACTTGGGGCTAAAATCTTCAAGGAGAACTGAATGCCACGTTTTTTCAGGGCACAGTTAACTTGTGAGGGGTTTTGACAAAGAACCTCCGTTAATTTGGAATTGCCTTGGAATTCCCATCCCACAAATTATTTGCCTACATTCCTCTTCTTTTGTTTGTTTGTTTGATTTTGTTTTTTTTTTTTTTTGATTGTTTGCTTGTTTGGCAGGTTTTTGTTGTTGTTGTTTGTTGCTGTTGTTGTTGTTTGTTTGGGTTTTTTTTTCCCTTTCTTATAAAAATGCCTCCAGGAGAGGAGATAACATCAGCCATTCCCTGTAATCAGGCAGGGCTTTCACCCAGGTGTTAAACATCCAGGCTGGTTGAGAGGGATCTGAGTCACCTCTTTTGCTGCAGTATAAGTTTGAAGTAATGGACAGAGGACTGTTCAGTGGGGAGAAAGGGAAAGATCAGGTTTAATGTCTTCAAATGGAGGTATTCTTCTTTCTATGGATGCATGAAATTCCAGGGAGAAGTGGGGGCACTTGAATCTCTGGGTTGGCAGAAAGGGGTTCCATCTGCTGTGGAAAATGCAGGCTTGATTTCCCAGGTTCAGAGGAGGAATGTGGGGACAGGTTGCTGCCAGTATGCTCTACCCTTGGAGCCTTTGATTGAAAGTGAATATTGTCCTATCTCTTTCTGACCATGTTTTATGCAGACTCTGATATTCTGCTGTGTTCAGATAATGGCTAGGTTAGGGTCTACTCACAAAAGAAATCTATGCTCAAGGGAAATGTAGAGTGCTGAATGACTCGAACTGGTTGAGATGAGTGTTTTTAACCATGGTGAAAAACTGAAGTTTAATTGCTTGAAGTGCATCAGTGGGAGAAACTAGATTAACTACAGATTCTTCCCTTAGGAGCAACAAAATACGGATTTTGAGGAAACTGGGTTTGTCACTGGAGCTTCTGTCTGCAGAGAAGATAGTGCAAAGCAGATTTCACGAGCTAGTGGCTCCACTCTGACTTCTCAGATAGATACAGCTGGCACATTGAAAGCTGACTCAAACTTATAAGGGCAGCCACAGTCTCTCTGGGAGTTCCAAAATCAGTTGTTGTTTATGGGCACAGCAGAATGTGCACAGTGAGTCCCACATTTTATGAGAACCCTTATAAAGCCACAGAAAAGGGAAGGGGAAGTGGCACTTTTTAGCACTGTTGGCAAGTGTGACTGATTCCTGACAAACTTCTCTTGCTACCCTTGTCTTGGGAGATAGAGTCATGCCAGTTGTGTGGCATGTACAGAGATGGTCTGGTACCTCCTGGGACACAGGCACATATGCAGGGCTATTGCTCAAGTGTGAGAGGTTAACTCAGATGTCAGAAATGCTGCTTGCTTACAGCCTAGCTGGTCTGCACGAGCTGTGTGTGTGCGTCCAGGTCTGACACACCAGGCAGCTGAGGCAAATATAAAAAATCTGCAGATTCTGTCAGTCAATCCGCCAGCTGCAGAGGTAATTAAAACATTCTAAGTTCACTTTGGAACAAAGGTGCTACAAAGTTACAAATGTTTGCAGCTGTCATGAACTAGCAATCTTGTCTTCTGTGAGGCTTAAGTTCACTTCAGTACACGGTTCCATGCCATTTCCCGCTCAAGTTATTCCATGGAGAAATACACTACTGAGCTATTTTAAGACTTGTTGCTAGATCCTAACTACTAAAAAAAACCCCAAGAATTAGAACACTGCATGATGTACTCATTCCTTGCAATTAGTAGTGTCATTAGCAAAATACAATTCACAACTTCTGGATCAATTCTGTGGGTCTGTACTGAGCAAATTCCTCCTGAAAGTAAAAGCATGAATTCTGAATTAAGCTTAGAATATTATCATTTCTATTGTCTGTTACGGTAAACAAACATTAATTTAAGGTGACATGGATACATGTGCCAAAATGCCTGAATCTCTATGTACAATACAAACTCCTTCCACTTCTGTGATTTTAAAAAATCCAATCTCTTTCACTGTTGTTTGCAACTGTGAATGTGCCCTTGTCAGACACAATTATTCCTGATTCATCAAAAATAAATTATTTGTAACAAGTGATGAAATTAGTAAAGAACTGATTTGCATCAGGCAGCTTATATTTGCAAAAAATGCCTTAAAAAACCCTTCCAAAAGCAAATGTATTCTGCAAAAAGGAAACAGCAGAAGCATCCTGTGTTTCTCTGCAGTTCAGCAGTACTCATTGCCAACACCAACATCATATACTTTCCGAACTATGTTTTTCTCATTCTTATGTTGTGCCTTTTGAGGTTACTTCGGGAAAACCAGTTTGGTGTCAAAGTCCTCCATACACGTTGGTGATATGAATTTGGATGTTTTTCTTCCTTGTTTGTCCTTGGAAAAGCGATTGCAAAACCGTTACCAAGTTATCAGTCTCACAGGTAAAGAAAGGGACATAATAAACCCTCTTTTTCAACTTTTCAGGAACTGCGAAGAACACCATAACATTCAGATAGTAGAATAACAGTGTAAGAAATCATTTACACACAGAAATGTCTAATGGCTGAGAAGTGACAATAAAGTGTTTCTACCATGTGTGAGCTGCTTGTTTTGATGAGAACGTATTTTGAAATGCTTTAAAGATCCCTCAAGGATGGATTTGTTTTGATGTTGCAAGAACCCTTCGTGGCTGCCCTTTGCACAAGAACCTGATGTATTATTGATGATGGGAAATCCTTGCTTCTGAGAAAGTCTTGGAAGGACATTTCAAGTGTTTGGGTTGGATTTTCTTTTTTTTTTTTTTTTGTTTGTGAAATTAGTGTAGGTCATATGACCTGCAGAACAACTCTGGCAGAAAAGGCAATCTTCAGAAAAGAGATGAGCTTGCTTCGCTTGTAATGGCATTTTTCCATTGTTTTGCTGGTTTAATTCTGTTGAAATCATTGATATGGTGCTGAAGTAATAAAGTAGCTAATCAGATTGGGTAAGAGATCTAGCTTTATACTATAATACAAGTAAAATGCACTAGTGAAGAGATGGAAAAGGTCAGACGGAAAACTCTTTAAAATTAGAATTCTACAGTGTTTTACATGAGTTTGATGGAATTATTCTCAAGGCAGAATCAGAGATTCAAAATTCCACACAAGTTTTTTTTGTTTTTAATCTCTTCAGAATCTACCTATTGATTTCTAAAACTGTGACCATTACAACTAATACCTATTCAAACAATTCAGAGTTTTCATTTCATTTTTATTATGAATTATTTCGTTCATTTTATCTCCCATCTCAGAATTTAAACAGAAATTTCATTGCACTGCTTTTTCAGTCATGTCACACTGTAATATACCTACTTCCACATTTTCTCTTTCTATTTAATGATAACTACTATAGGACTAATGATTGTAAGGTCTTCAAAAATTATATCTACAATATCAGGCTATTGTTTTGAGGAAAAAGAGAAAATATATTAAGACTAACACAAGTTTCTTTTTGAACTGCGACAGCCTCATTTAATTCAGAGTGGATCTGGATTAATACCACTCGCCTGGGAGGTGTTAGATGCCTTGTCTAACTTGAAATTTTGTCAGTCACCAAAATTCACTGTGCCTTGAGGCAAATATTAACCTAGCCTTCATCTAGCAACAATATTTACTTTTTATATCTATAAACCTTGATGTTTAATCATTCCTGTTAAGTCAGTGTCAGTTCAGTATCTCATACGACATACTGTTACTGACAAGACTAAATTTTAAATCTCCTTTTTTATTGAAATGCTGTGGTAAGGTGTCTTTCTGTGATGTTAACAAATATCTGGAGACCTCATTGACAATTACTTTCCAAGTGCGTGCCACAAATTTATAAGTAGGCTTCATTAAGAATGTGACTATTACTCTGTCAGCTTTATTTTTCTGTGAGTGATAGAGCATAATATAAAGATACATGGAGAGAACTCTTGCTGTGCTGTGGGTGTCGCCAGATTAGACAGTTCCATGTGGCTGCTTGAGAGCCACTTTCTTTCTCAGCTTAGTGTCCGTGGCCTCCTTAAGCTTTCTCTGATCTGTGGAAGCAGATACTCCTTTAAATGGAGAGACGGACTCTGACCAAGGAGCTCAGATGTAACCACAGCAGCTTTGCTCTCACTTGGTATGGAGTGCACTGTGGGAGCTCAGCATTACAGTCAAACACTACCTCCTTTCAGATGCCCCAGTCCCTCATGGATACCAATTCTGATACCCCTACCAGCCAAACAAGGGCCCAAGACTGCAAAACATACGACTTCTTGTATCACTTGTGTAAGCAGCTGCATTCAAGCATCAGCCATGTTGCCCTCAACTATGTGCAGTTAAAAAAAAAAAAAAAGTTTATGAAAGAAAATAATTAAGAAGGTAGTCACAATTTAGGTTAATAGCAGGACTTAACAGATAAATGTGACAGGAATTAGGGCATTTATAGGAGTGTAATTATGAAAGAAAACTGCTTGGAGGATTGCACAGAAATGTAAGCGAACACTAGCCTTTAGAATCCGATCTGCTTTAACTCTTATCTCTTTTGGGATATGTGTGTCATTCTCTCAAGAACAAAAAGCTAACTCATTGCTGTATCATTTCACATTTTATATAGGTGACCACCATTTGGTGTTGTATGGATGGGAACAAAAGCAAAATGTATTTAAATGAAATGCATTGTACCCATAGATATAACAAATATTTGTTCAACCACAGATAAGACTGGAAAGGGTCTATTTGCTGACAGTGCTAATGGAAACATCTGGGGTCACATTTGCAGTGTCAATCAGCTCCATTTCATTCAGCCACTGATTTCCATAAAATCTGCTGTAATTTCTGCTCTTGTGAAAATTGTATTTTTATTAAGGCTGCAGAGAAGAAACCATGGTCCACTTCCAATCAGGCACAAAGTCTTCATCTATAACATCTAAAATGATACTTGAAAGGAGACAAGTATAATTATTTCCATTTTACAAATGGGAAAATAGAGGGAAATCAATTAGATTACCCAAATTGTCACATAAGCACATCACTGATATAATTTCCTGCCTTCCATATACAGACCCAAAAGCTGGCATAGTCACATAACATTACGGTAATCATGTTGTTGTTTGAGACATCAGCCTTGTTTTTCTCAGGTGTTGAACAATTTCCCCTTTATTTTTAAATTATTTCTACTGAGATGTGAACAATTTATGTCCTAAAGGTATTCCAAGGTGTCTGTTTTACCATCAAGTCAGTGAGAAGCACAGTGAAAAGGGAAACAAATACCATGCATTAGGGTAATCTGAAGCAATCTTGATCTTCTTTTTACTTTTCTCTCTTTTTTATTTTTTCTTAGTTTATTTTTAAAAATTTTATTCTTTTTTTCCCTATACATGTCTTTGTCTCTTCCCCTTTTCCTTCTCTCCTTCTCTCTTGAAGCTAGCATAAGTACAGCTGTTAATAATACAAGATTTGTTCACCTAAATATTTAAACAGGGATTCTTTCCAGTAGACAGGAGGAAGAACACTGCCTACGGGGCATGTTGTGCCAGCTCTCGTAAGACATTCCTTGTTATTTTTCAGCAGCCAGCATAATGATGTGGTTGAATAACATCAAATGAAGTGAGATAAATATCCTTGTCCTGTACGCCTTTGGCTGAGTCACAGGACCCTTTTCATTACAGCAAAAGCATTTTACAAAAATCCTTTTACTCTGTCAAAATAACATATATAGCAGGTGACTATTTGTTCTTCTGGTAGTTCATTCTAAGGTTAGCAGTTTATTAATTCTTAAGGATTCTGTACAAAAAATTATTTGTAAAAATTATTTGCGGAATTTGCAAACAGATAAAAAAGCAGCAAAATAACAACATGCAAACTACCATTTTTGAGAGAAAATGACTACAAATATCAATTCAAATTTATTTCAATGTTAGAACAAACTAGTAATGGTATTTTCTTTAATAAAATACCTTTTAAAGTCTTTCAGTAGCTGTAATTCTCTACTGTTAAGTTACATTGCTACAGGTGAACAAAAGAAAGGGTAGGGAACTTTTGAAACCTGAGTTTTCTAATACCAACAGATTATTAAATTATGATGTTCCCTGTGGACACATATGGATTTATTCATGGGTTTGTAGCACCCAGACTGCATTACAGCTTTAACTTCTTGGTTGCCTCTGTTGCCTCAGTGCCATGCTAAACTGGGACCTCACCCTGCTGCGAGAGACATCTCCTGAGGTAATGTCTGTATCCTGCTCTTGCCGGGAAGGAAGAGGACTAGAGCATTTACTCTGCTTGTGTGCCTTCCAGGGTGTTGGGACAGTGCAGAGTGCTCAGGGGTGATTATGCCAGTCTGAACAACACTCCTCATGCTGTCTCCATGAGGACAGGGAGATCTAGCTCTTGGGCGGCTCTCGTGCTTCACTTTGCAAGCACAAAATGGAAAGGCTTTATACTTTCTGCTCTCTGTTTTCCATGATTCAGGATTTATTCTGGAATGGTGAATCTCTTTCTTTGTTTTATGAATTCTGAGGATGTTTTGTACATTTCATGCTTGTTGTAATTCCTCTTGCTGAAACATTCCTCTTGCTGAAACCAGTGGAAAGCTTTCTGTCAACTTAGAGAAGAGGAGACTTTTGCCAGTGACTTTCTTCCTGCACTTCTGTTTTGTTATTTGACCAGTTTTTTCCTCCTACTAAGAAACAGTAAATGGGGTAACATCAGACCTGTCACTAGTGGGATTCCACAGGGCTCCATCTTAGGCCCTGTGCTCTTCAACATTTTCATAAATTACTTGGATGAAGGACTGGAAGGGATATTAAGCAAGTTTGCAGATGACAGAAAACTCAGTGAAGCTTCAATTTCTTTGAAGGCAAAGAGGCCCTGCACAGAGACCTCCACAAGTGAGAGGACTGGGCAATCACCAACCATATGAAGTTCAACAAGGAAAAGTACTGGATTCTGCAGCTGGGGTGGTGAAACCCTGGATGTTGGTACAGGCTGGGGAATGAGATGCAGGAAAGCAGTGCTGTGGAAAGGCACCTGGGGGTCCTGGTCGATGGCAAGTTGAATCTGAGTCAGCAGTGCCCTGGCAACCAGGAGGGCCAACCATGTCCTGGGGGGCATCAGGTAAAGCATCGCCAGCCAGTCGAGGGACGGGATTGTCCTACTCTGCTCTGCACTGGGGCTGCCTCACCTTGAATATTGTGTACAGTTTGGGGTACCACAACATAAAAAAGACATTAAACTCTTAGATAGTGTCCAAAGGAGGGCAGCAAAGATGGTGAAAGACCTTGAGGGGAAACCATATGAGAAGTGGCTGAGGGCACTTGGTCTGTTCAGCCTGGAGAAGAGGAGACTGAGGGGAGACCTCGTACAAGTTACAACTTTCTTGTGAGAGGAAGAGGAGGGGCAGGCACTGATCTCTTCTCTGTGGTGACAAGTGACAGGACCTGAGGGAGTGGCTGAAGTTGTGTCAGTGAGATTAGGTTGGATACTAGAAAAAGGTTCTTCCCCCAGAGAAGAACACTGGAACAGACACTGGAAGAGGCTCCCCAGGAAGTGGTCACAACACCAAGCCTGAATAGAGTTCAAGAAGTGTTTGGATGATACTCTCAGGTACATGGTATGACTGTTGGGGCTGGTCCTGTGCAGGGCCAGGAGTGGGACTCAATGATCCTTGTGGGTCCCTTCCAACTTGGCATATCCTGTGATTCTGTGAAATGTTCCAGACCACTGTAGTAACCTCAAAACCTTTTATAGCACTCAGTAGTACCAGTGTCTGCTATCTGTATCTGTCGCTTTAAAGGACAATCTTATTTAGCAACAAGGAAACATGATTGCCTCTTCATTCCTGTCATTTTCCACTGATTGAATGACTAAAGTATGAAGATCTGGAAGTGTTGCAACATCCTGGTGTTGCTGCCTGCCTACATCTGGCCTGTTTGCCAGCAGTGAAGAAGGCTAAAGTCGAGTTTGATGACTCAGTGTTGGGGGTGGATTGGACAGTGGAACTGGTGAGGAGTGAGAAAGATGGTTGTGGCTCAAGCCTCGTTCTTTGGATGAAGCTGACTTTTTATTTTGCTGCAATTAGCACTAGGGGGGTGAGATTGGGCAACATTGCCCATCCTAGCACCACTATAAGTTGTTTCCAGCTCCTCCAGAACTCTGTGGAATTTCAGTATCAATTTCTGTGGTAAGTTCACATATGTCAATAAGTGCCTCCAAAACTAACAAAAGAGGAGTCAGGGCAGGGAAGTGGAGGAGGAAAAGACAAGGAAGAGAGCCAGCTGAATATTCTTGCCAAGTTTTGCTAGAGCTGTGTGACAGGCTCTGTTATTCAGGTCCCATGGCATTTACTGGTGGGCTGTAAGAATACAGTGGTTTAATTATTAGCACCAAGGGCATATGGTTGCTGGATGACCAGCTGGGAAATGCAAATGAAATACTAAAAATAAACCAGTACTTTTGTCTCATCAAGGGTCTCTCTGACAGATAGGCCTTGTATTGTGGGCTGGATACAGCGGGGGCTGTGATGTTCTCAGTAAGAGAAAGATAAAGCAGAAGAAAAGAATGGGAAAGTGGTAGCCTTATCATTAGGTGCTCAGTATTTGAGTTTAGCAAAAATAACCATCTTGTAAGAGAGGGAGGTGATATATATCAGAAAATCTATCTGACCTGTCTATTTTCACTGCCATCATCCAAGGTGAGGGGCTGGCAGGCCTATGGGAGTGATGTCTGGAAGGATTAAGTCAGACAGCTGGTGGTTATTGGGCAGTAGGAGAGTTTGCAGGGGCTGGAAGGACCCCAGAAGACATAGGAGTCTGGAAGGAACATGGGCTGCACAGGGAAAAGGAGCTGCTAGGGAACTTAAGCTCTGAAAGAAGTCTCACACTCGCGTCCTCTCTCACCACATTCCTTGCATAAGCAGGCAGCAGCCTGCTCCTTTCTCTGTCCTGGTTTCCTGTGTGCAAAGCTTTTCTTGGCTGGATATGCTCCTGCATGGTTAGTGCTCTCAGGCCACCTGAGTTCTGGGGACAGGTTGCTAGTGCAAAGGCTTTTCTCAGGCTCTGTCACAAGATCATTATATTTTGACCCTGGTGCCTTGACACACATCTTGCCTTGATCTGCAATGTTCTGACAGACATGTATTTAACGCCTGAAATAGAACTTGTTCATATTTTTTTAGGTATATCTGAGCAGATTTTTTGAATAAGTGTAGTACTTTTCCTATGTCTGGTAAAATATTTTCCTCCATGTCCTAGTTTCCCTTTATTATTTTAGTATACTTTATAATTTAGAAGCAAAAGAACTAGCATGCAGGCATAAGGATGTCATAGGCAAGCGAAGGGGCTTCAGGTTTTGGCAGCCTCTGCAATAATATTGATCCCTTTTACACCATTTTTCTCATCTGAATGCACCACATACCTCTTGTCCCTCCATGCCAAAGCTCCCTTGCTACCTGGAAGTGTCTTGCTGCTACAGCAAAAGTAAACACTGTCACCACTGGTATAAAGACAAATTGTGAGTATTTCAGTCTTGCACAAATTTAGGTACTGTGATTGACCATTACCCTTAGGTAGGGTGAAGAAGTATGATGCTGCACTTGAAACTGGCTTGAGACTAGTGTCTGCATCCTGTAAAAATGAGGGCCTCCCAGATAAAGTTTGCATGACTGCATGTGGGTAAACCTTTCTAACCTGACTCCTCTCAGGTGAGATTCCAGCCTGGTGCACAGAGGAACATGGCTTTCCTTGCTGTTACCCTCTGAAATTCTGCGTTGCCAGGCAGATGTATGACAAACCATCAGCCTCCTCTCAAGGGTCCACCAGCTTGTCCTGCTATCCCAGCCCCTTCAGCCACAGATCCCTGTGCTCTGAGGACCTTCAGCAAGACTTGGTTAGTGTGGTCCTCATCTCTTCCCTGTTACCTGCACTTTAAAATGATTTCCCACTTGGAGTCATCACGTGGCAATACAATGTACTGATAGTTGAGTGAAGTGCGTGTAACTCCACCTGCTTTTGTTTCCAAGATCACATCAGTGCTAATTAGGCTTAAGAAATAAGCTAATCCAATCATTGATAGGTGCTTGCTGCTCTGCAGTATCACAGATAGTTTTCCTTTTCAGCCTGATCATTTAATCTTTCTCTTAGCCTTTTCCATATTAGTGCTGATCAAGCAAAACAACTCAGACAGTCAGCAAGAGGAAGCCACCATTATTTACATTAAATTTTGACCAAATGAATGCCCTGATAAACCAGGTCGCAGAGGACACAGATCCTGCTTGGGTTTTCCGTGCAGGTTCTCTTCTTCATCACAAAGGTTATTTACAAAAATACCATTCTTTCTACATGTAACCAACATTTCTAACAAGTTCAAATTAATGTCTGAAATTCTTCTAAGAGGAAATATTTTGTATCAGACAGAGAGATTGTGGAGATTAATGCATTCTCAGTAGAATATTGACTGTTAATAAGAGTTATGCCTTATTCCAAACAGCTGCAAGTAACAACAGCAAAGATGATGTGGGCTTCCTGAACCAGCACCAGCAGTTGGTGAAGGAATAATGGGCCTTCCTGTGGCAAAATTAAGTCCTGTAGATTTTGCAACAAAATGCCTTTTTCAGTTCTTTTCTTTACACAGATAATTACTCCATATGTGGCCTGTGCTGATACTCCAATGTACCTTAACTATATTTTGCACTATAATAAATTAATTTTTTGAAAAGAAATATTTCACCTCACACTCGTGCAGTGTGAGGTGAAACTGAGAGCACGGACCATAGAAGGGCCAGTGCCAACCACATAACCATGGACCTGCTTGAAGTCCAAGTCTCAGTAACAAGTCAGAGCACAGCTAAGCTACGTGTGGGTTTTAGCTGAGCATTCACTGGCAGAACCCTGATGGACAGCAATATATATGTATTTAGCATCCATGCTCTCTCTCCTACCTCTTAGGAGGAACTGTTACAGAGGATTAACTTGAGGACCAGGCTGAAAAAATCAGAACTGGACTTAAAGTATATTCCATGTTGAAGGTTTTGTCACAGGATATAGGACCCTGTAGCGTATGGTGAAAAGTTGCTCCATAAATTATGTTATGTGATGTTAGATGGGCAACTCTCTTCTTCCTGCACTGAGTTGGTACTGGGAAAGACTTTTGCCTTTGGCTATGGCTTTAGATGAGGCCATGAGGAAAATCCCAAACTCCACTAAGACTTGGGACAGTGTGGTATCTGCAGGTGTTTCACCTTGAGGCAGTCTGTGAATCCCAGGGCTGTCACAGGCTGTGACTCTTCATGACTTCTCAGTGATTAAAGACTGGTAACTACTTTGCTTGTCAACAAAAATACAATGGAAAAAAAAATCAAAAAATGCCACGTAGGACTTTAAATAAACAAACAAGTATTTTAGAGTGAGAGGCCAACTAAATCCATGACCCTGAGATTAGCTCATTTGGTTAAAACTTGGTGCTAATAACACCAAGGTCATGTGTTCAATCCTCTGTGTGGGCCATTCACTTAAGTGTTGGACTTGATCCTTGTGGGTCCCTCTCAACCCTGAATATTCTGTGATTCTGTAGTATTCAGAATCTGAAATACAGAGCTTTCTGTACGCACTCTGTAGGCATGAAAGCAACATTCTAAATCTCTTCTGTAATTACATAAGAATCATAGGAATAATTTTGTTTTGATGTTCTCTCCACAGAGAGTGTTTTAAGGGATGATCTAAAAAAATGCTCATAGCTGTACATGGGTGAGTAGATGGCTCAACTAAAAAACCATGTGATTAAGCTTCTTTCCACTGTGCTGAAGAGTAGAACATCATAAATCCAAACAATCTGAGATCACATCACCATTTGGATAAGTAAAAATTTTCTTATGACAATACTTGCTTTTAAAAGGTGTATTCTTCCAATGTACTATTGAGATTTTCTTCTGGAAGCAAGTATTCTGACAAAATGCAGAACAGATACAATCATTTCAAAGTTATGCCTTAAAATTTTCTTTGAAGAGTAGTCCCGAAGTAGTGAGGGTAGCAGGAGCACCAGAACCAACTGTAAATCAGTATTATACTACTCATTTGGCTTAACGAGGTCAGAGCAATCTTGTACCATTGTTTTGTCCCCAAATTTAATTCTGGAATAATGCCTACATTTATTTTTTTTGACCTTGCAACACTTGTTCTACATTGCATCTCTGAGGGATCAGTGATTCAGAAGAGATGTCCTTTTTAAATTCTAGGTTTCTGTTGCAACAGTTGTGTTTTCTCAAGACTTTCTAGAGAGCAACACATGACAGTAAATGGGTTGTTTCATATATGTAGAACCCCTATATTTTGATTTAATAATTCCCAGAGAGTTCTCAGAGGAGAAATACTAAGCATTTTCTTAGGAGAAAAAAATTAAAATACACATAAAAAGCTGGTTATGACTTCAGAAGATGAGGTCTTTGGCAATTATACTAGTTTAATTATACCAGTTAATGCATCATCCCTTCAGATGTTCCAACACAACTGTTGATGAATCAGACTGAGGAAATCATCAGCTTCAGAAAACATATTTTTTTGGGAGTGTTTCTAAAAATGAGATCTGTTTATTAGCTGGTTCATAGTGCCTTATGGCATTGCTGCACAAACAGCTATGCCAGCACAACTGAGGAAGGTGGCGAAGTGTGGGAATGAGAAATGTATGGAAAAGATAGAGTATGTTACATTGGCAGTGATGACAGAGATTTTGTCTTTTAAAAGACAAAAATTTCACTTTGCCCTTTATAACCACATAGTAAATTGTATGAGGCACTGCAAGGTAGTATGCAGAATGTAGACATGATCTTACAAAGAAAAGCTGATGGACTGTAAATTAACTGGTTTTACTAAGTTTGACCCTTTTCAGTTTGTTGCTGTTGTGTATATTTAAATATATAATTTCAACATCATTTATACCTTTGTACTTTAGCAGAAATACTTACATCCCCTGCTGATCTTTGCCCAGAGCTGATGTCTTATTTTTGACGGCATGTCCCAGACAAGTTCTATTTGTCATTATAGACTTCTAGGAGCTTGCAAAGGTCTCATTTTTTTCCACTCCTTCTGCATCTTGATGACAGGCACAGCCATCAGCGTTCCACACTCTGGGTTAACAGGTCAGCATAGCTACTAGTGACAACAGAAATCTGAATTTGAATCAGAGCAGGTATTACGTTCAGCCCATAAAATATTCACAGAATTTGTGTAAGCCATTCAGTCTACAAGGTATTATTTCTTTCCTAAAACACATCTGTTGGGACCAAACATCACATTAATGAAAATTATCAGTAAGTAAGCCTAGAGGGTGACACTAACATAGTAGTGCAACAGTTGCACAGATTTGTAAATCCAGTTTACTATTGCAGGTACATATATTCCTGCATTAAATAGCTGCTATTGCCTGCACACGTGCATGCAAACACAAGCATACACTGCATTCTTACTGTATTTGCAGTCAAAGTGGCTCGGGTGAAAGAAATTATGCCATACATGGCCTGTGGTAACTACATATGTGATTTCAACATACCAGCTACTGAACATACTAATAACTACCACTACCCAAATCTAGATCTTGATGAACCCTCCTGGGTCTTGAACACTGCCTTGCCTTTCATGGTGTGTGTGCAGAGACAGAATATCCTAGAAAATCCTCCTCACTGCTTTCTATCTTTGAGCTAATGTTAGATATTGAATTTTGCATGGTTTTTATACACAGAATAAGTATGTTAGGTCAGGAGGTTTCTCCCTCCTAAAAAAACAAATGAGTTGTAATTCCTTTATTTCCTTCTACCAGAACAGAAAGTAAGTATTTTTTGGTTTCACCATGGGGGATAAGAGACTAAAGCACTAAAGTGATCATATGTTTCTTAGTTTGTTTTTTCTTAAACATGTAAAGAAAGTAGCAGAACCCCACCTGCTTTCCAGAACATTTTGACCTGACAGTACTATACAAAGAGAAAAATAACAAATTTCCACCAGAAAAAGGAGATGGAAAAATCAAAAGTGGGGTTGAAGTCTTTGAAAAAATATTGGAACATTTCCTTAACCAAAATAAATATTTAAGCATTTTTTTCCAATCCTGGATACTCTCAGAGTTTAATTACAGGCAATATATGTTTGATGCACTCTGTTGAATATTTTTCTATGCTCTGAATTATGTGTCAAGGTCTCTAATGAATTGTTTTTTTCTCTAAATAGTGTTGGACATGCTTGTGTTTGCC
Source organism: Myiozetetes cayanensis (assembly GCF_022539395.1). Lineage (NCBI taxonomy): Eukaryota > Metazoa > Chordata > Aves > Passeriformes > Tyrannidae > Myiozetetes > Myiozetetes cayanensis. The sequence continues at coordinate 59,970,229 of NW_026087631.1, read as the reverse complement.
TGGGCTCAGTGTGTGAGGGAAGCTCAACCACTCAGGTGGTGTTTAACTTCTTGCAAGACAGGGGCCACAGCTTCTGCTTTAGATGACATGTGTGAGCTACTTTTAAAACGTATTTTTAGTTTCATGCAAACCATTCTTTCTGTGGGTCCAGTTATGTGTCAGCCTAATTCCCCCACACCTCAAACACAAATTACCAGGGCAGTAAATACACATTCAAATCCCAAATATGCTTTAGTGCAGCACAATGGTTAAGAATGTCTTATTTTCTTTTTTCCTTTTTTTTTTTTTTTTTTCCTTTTTTTAAAGCTAGTTAGTGCAGTATTAGGTAGGTCACTCTGGCCACATTCCCAGAATTTAACAGTGGGGGCCTTGTGGAATGCTAAACGATGTGTATAACAGCATTCAGGCTCTCTGTGAGCCAATCCGTCAAAACATTTGCTGCTTTGAAAATGTGTTCTTCAAAAAAATGGGCATATGGAACTTATTAGGCTATTTGGTGGAGTTCAGGCAGCAGAGCCCAAGAGCAGCATAAAAACATTTGAGGACACAATTCTACCTTAAGGTAATAGGTTCTCTAAACTGTTCTTTTGCAATCAAATAAATACAAAACACAGAGGAGAAACGTCCTGAATGGAGAACATTTTACATTCCAAATGGTCACAAGACCTTAAGTAAAGAACTTGTAACAGTAGTAAAAAAACAGTGGTTTGATTGCAGCAAACCTGTTTCCTCAGCAGAGTGTATTGATCCTTGGCTCTTTAACAGTTCAAGTTGTATCAAGGAGTTCTGACTCACGATTTTGCTGCAGTGGATTTCTGTGTCTCTGGTGCATTGGCAGTGAGTGTCAATCAGTCTCCTTGGAGATGAAAAAAGGCAGTGCTGCTGCTGAGAAACACAGACGAGCTGCCATTTTCCAGCACCTGCTTGTACCTTCTTCCAAGTGATTCCTTGTCCCTGTCGCAAAGTTAGCACAGAATGACGCAGAGTGAGCAGATCTTCCTTCACAGGGTTGAACGAGAAGGCAGATTACATAAATGATTCAGATTAAATTTTGGCTTTGGTAGCTGTGGCAAGAGATAACACTAGGTTTTCCTGTCCCATGAGTAGCTCTAGAGCAGATTATTACAAAGAGTCCTCTAGGGACAGAATTATAGTAGGATGGAGGAGTCTGTGCAACCCCTAAACTCTCTCCCATCCTCTCATCTGCTTTGACACTCCTCTGAGTGTGAAACTGGACTGTGCATGCTCTTTACACTACCTAGCTTTGATCATTACTGCAAATAATTAAAAGGACATCCTGTTCTTCTGTAGCCTCTTTCACACAATTGGTTGTTACAGGCCAAAGTGGCATTTATTTATCTCTGATCATCTTTTTCTGTCCCATAAAAAGACTAAAAGTCTGGGACTTTGTTTTGTTGATGTATCTGTACTTATGGATATTTCTCTTTCTGTGTGGCTGTAGTGTAAGTAGACAAAAAGTAACACTGAAGTATTAAAAATATATTGTTACCATTTAAAGTAAGGCTGGTGACATTTGCTGCTGTGGTATAGAGTGGTCTTTGTTACTGTAGTATTTGTATGATGAACTGATTTATACAGCTGTGACAGCTGTTGTGCTTTATACAGAATCTCACGATTATGTTCTTAGCAGGTTAGCAAGTTTGAGACCATTGCAGGACACTCGATGGACAATCACCCTGTTGTAGAAGTACTGTGCTAGCAAGTCATGTAGGATCTGTGGGGAAGGATTCTGATGTTGCAAATGCTGCTTTTTTAACAACCTCTACAGTAGACTAATGCATCCTAGAAAATGGGTCTCAGCCCTGAGACATTGTAATGGATGGGGAACAGGGAGCTAGGGGGGAGAATTAAACATCTCTGCCTCCAATCACAGCTCCCTTCAGTGACCCTTGTCCAACCTAATATGATACTTGGCAATATCATAAGACTTTATTTGTTATTGCTACCAAGAATTTGAATGGCAGTACCCCTATCTACTCTGAAGATATGGTGTATTGTTTTGTTATGCAAAGGTCCTTGAACAAGCTGTGGTATCCAGAAGAACTTTATTTTTTACTTTATTCCCTGTATTTGAAAGAAACTCCTGGGACAGAAAAGCTTCCTGAGAACTGGACACTGCTGTATGAGTAGAAAATATTTAAAAAAGGAAATTATCTGTAATAGTTTTGTCGTTGCCTCCATTATTGGGTTGCAGTGAATGAGTGAATCAAATTAAGCTGTAGATATATTCCCAGACCCCTTTGCTCACTTGAGAAAAATTTCACATGACAGAAATGTGATAGTGAGGGCACAGGTCTGGAACCAGGACAATGCTTCTTTGGACATGAAAAAAAGCAGCCTGAAAGCTGCCTGGATAGAAACTTCAGAAGTGTTGTGCTTTGGCCTTCTGCCACTCCTTTTGAAGTCAGGGCCTTCTCCCATTGTGTTAGGTTTTAACAGAGTCAGAACAATTCCAAACTCCTTTAAAAAAAAATCTTTCCCACTATTTTCAGTACATGGTTTCATCAAGCCAGGAGATTATGGTGCTGGAAAGCATTATGGAATTTTATAATGTCAGGAGGTGGCATTTCTTCATGTTAGCCCTGTACCTTCAGGGTACCCTGGATTTTCTTCCTTAAACTGTAAGATGCTGCAGCTGACCAACTGGTATTGCCTGCTTCTCATTCTCACCATGTCAAAATGTGAGAAAGAACATGTAAAGAAAGGCAGAAGCAGAATTGCCTCCAGCGCTTCACTACCTGTGGGTCTCCTGGGGTGGGTTAGCAGTGTGTCCTGTAGGATGGTTGCTTCCTTTGTGCTGTCTGCTTTTTCCTGTCTGATGTGTTCCACTGTCCATCCCATCTGCTCACTGTCCTGTGCATGAGCCTTCCTGGGATGATTAGAGATGGAATACTAGATTATGTCCTTATGGCTGGGTTCCTAGGAACCAAGTTGCTCTGTGTGCTCCTCCTCACTGTGTGTGCTAAGTACAGCATCTGGCTCTAGGTCCCTGCCTTATGGACAGGTTTTCTTGTGTTACAGTAAATATGGGTTCATGTTCAAGGGATTTGGCTGTCACACTTCCACTTAAAGTTCCTTACCAAGCTTTATGAAATCTTTGAACCAAATTGGATTTTCTTAAGTCTCAGTGGTTTACTACTCAAAATTCAGTCCTGGAGTAACTAAACAAAGAAATGTTTGGTATTGAGATCTGTCTGTATTCTGTTCTCTGTTGTGGCTGATATCTATTGAGACATTAAGCTTTGTTCTATTCAAGTTATTTTATTTATATAATTTTAATTTATTTTTACATTGGTATTCTGCAACTATTTCCTAAGGGATTTGTGCCTGGAAAAATTAGAAGAATGAGCCATGTAAGTCCATGAGAGAGGTTATAAAATAAACATTATACCATGTGTGGGGTAACAGTTTTTACTGCAAGTGGTTGCTCTCACTTTCTGGCACTTATACACACAACCATCTGTTTGAAGGCTGTTTAAAGTGGCTGTATTCCAGGATTTATGTAACTTGTCTGTAGAAAGGAAATGACATCACTTAGTTTCCTGAAGAATATTACCAATGTCAGAACTGAGGAAATAAAATCTACAATAAATAGAATAAGGTTTTTTAAGCCTTTTTTTTTCTTTTTTTTTTTTTTTCCCTTTTTCAGTAGGACACCTCTCCACACTGCTCTGCCCATCCCTTCAAATCCCAGGAAAGCCCATTCATTTCACACAGACTTTCACACAAACTGCTAGCAGCAGTTAACTGCAAGCCATGGTAACCTACATGCTACAATTATGAAATAAGATCTAGCAAGACAGGACTGAACTGAAATAATGGCAAAGTCTGCAATGTGACTCCTTTTAAAGATATAGGCATAAAGTAACAACAGCAACCTCACATTTAGAATGGGATAAGCTTCAGCACTTTCAAGTGACAATGAAAGCACAGCAACTGTTTGTCATGCCTGGAAAAAAACGTGCAACTCCACGAATAAGAGCTAAGCAGTTTTATACAGACCCATGTTAGGGTTTAAATTGAAAGGTTATGTTATTAGTCTTTGTAAAGGCTGAACATGTTCTGAGACATTTGTTTTAAATCCTTGTCCAGCTGTAAAGTTTCTTGACTCGTGGTTTTGACTGAGCCATGTTGAGTCACGTCACACGAGGGCTTCCTCCTTGTCTCACTTGCCAGGAACTTTTCAAACTTTTGTCTTTTCTGATAATTCCTATTTTACTATCTTCTTTGTCTATAGAAGTGGTTGTTACGTGAATTAAGAAGTACTGAATCACACAGTCAGCAGTTTAATTAAGTAGGAAGGCCAGTTACTTCTTACAGAGAGTTTTGGTTGGAGTTTGTTTTTACTTTGTGTGAAAGACAGTGCAAAATAGACAAGCTATACTCTTAAAAGGCCAATATTGACTGGCAGAAGTTTGGTCATATTGGTGTAGGCATCATTTCATATTGTTTTTACATTTTGAAGTACTTCATATTTAACACAAATATGCACTAATGACAAACAAATTGAAATTTCCAGAAATTGTGTTTTTAAAAATGCTTATCTGACACTATTCAGTCTGTCCCATAAACTACAGTGTAGCTGGACCTTAATCTCTGTTTATTAAACAGATTTGGGCTGCCTATTATTCACATTCCTATACTTCTGAAAGTTTTTCATAACAAAGTCATTATTCCTGACAAAAGAAAATGGAAATGAGGAGAAAGGTTGGCTGCTGATGACCCTTAATAATTTATGGAATTCATATAATCTGTTAGTTTATGACTGGCCTTGGATATTCTCCAGAATATGTTGAAATCTTAGAAGCCACCCCCATCCATTTGAAAACAATACAAAACAGTACAAAAATACAACTAACCTTAATGCCTCCACAAAGTAATTAAATCAATATCAAGACAGGGATACCTCTTACCTATGAGATACTGGCTAACAAACTATGACATGGTACTATGTTAATAATAGGAAAGTCTAATGTAGTCAGAGCAGTGTGGAACAAAGGAATGTATTTCTATCTGAAACAAATCTTTGTACAGACTTTCCAGACTGAATTGATAAAATCTGAGATTAAAAGACAATTTCTATTTTTTTGATTTTCTTTTTTTTTTGTATGGATCAGTTTGCAGCAGTAGCTGAGACCTTTGTCTCGGTGAGTGCTTCTAAATAAAGTTAATTATGTCAACGACTTCCTGAATGCAGATATTTGCCTAAATTAGAAGAAAACTGAATATTACTGTGAGACTATACTGAAATTCACTGTTGATTTAGACAGACTTAAAGCAGGGTATTAGAAAGGAACATTTTTAAATCCATTAGTTAGAACTAACGCAAAAAATATAGTGAATGTTGCAGAATTAGGTCTTACAAATTCTTAGCATGGAAGTACTCAGTAAAATTAGCGTTCCTTGCAGATGCTAATTGTATTCCTATAAACTAGCAGTAAGCTTCTTGAATCACCAAATCTCCTAAATCCTCTGGGTTTGAAGGGTGATCATATTATAGTCTTAAGGGAACGTCTGAAAGTATGAACTCTGGTTTGACCAAATCCCTAGAAATGAATGGCTGGCTAAGTATAAATCTCTGCACTTACTCCCAGTTATATGTATTGTAGCTTAGCTTACAGAGCCTGAAAAAGCCAAAAATGAACAATGAAATAAAATATAAAAAGTCTTTCAAAGGTACTTATGCAAATGATTATAATCTGCATCAGGCAAGTAGACTTTAATGTGTTAAAATAGTAAGAATTAGAGGGAAAAGATACTACCTTACTTTTCTACCTAATGTACACACTTTTTTAATAAACTTTTCTGAAAAATCCATGTCCTTCTCTAAAGCAATTAGTTTGTGCTTAGCCCAAAGATATCTCCTATGAGCTCACCACTCATTACTTTTAGCTGTGTATCTGATTGTCAAGTGCTCTATGCACCTGTTATTTGTTATGGAATAACAGGAGTGATTCCAGCCTAAAATTATGTAACTCACTGGGTCTCAGCAGGTCCATATTGATATCTATGGGTATCAGTGCATCTGCTTTTGTAGGTTTGGCTAATTTAAAATTTTTACTCAATAGCAAAACAAACAAACAAAGAAACAAAAATCAAACCAAAACCAAAACAAATTAACAACTCCTCCCCCAAAAACACCACAAACAAAAAAACCCCAAATAAACAAAACCCCAAAAACCCTGAAGACTTCCTTGAAGTCTAAAACAGATTAGCCATGAAGAAGTCAGTTAGCAATTCTCATCCTTAGGATATTGTTGTAATGAGAAATGTGTATGTATAATTTTCTTGAAATTGTTATATTCTCTTCAGAAAGGAAGTTTCTGAGTTTTATAATTATGGAAGAATGTAAAACTTTTTTGTATGTTTAATTTTTTTCCAGAAGAAACTGGGAGGAGCTGATGTCCTTCAGCTCTCCTACTGCTTTAGAGTCCCGTCTGATTAAGGGCCCTTAAAACTGAAGGGCCAGAGATGAAGAGTCCTGCAAGGGAAGCTGAAGTTTTTAACATGATAAGGGTTCAAATTCAGTTTATGAATCATATGGTTTTCTAAGTTGCCAGCTAAGGTGTGGAAAGTGTCAAAACCCTAGGAACCCTAGTTTCAACTGTGGCAAAGTGTTGAGGCTGAGTGTGGGCCCTGAGAGCCCTCAGTCAAACTATGTGTCTGGCTCCCTAATGAGGAATATCAAAACCTTGGCAGTCCTAACATTGATGTGACCTTGGCTGTAAGTTTGTCTCAGAACACAGAGCCTCCAGAGCCAGCAGGTGAGCTGGAAGGAAAGGAAGCAGACTTGAAAAAAAAACCTTCCCTATATTTTTGGCAGTACTGTACCATATCTCCAAGACTTTAATTTGTATTTCTAAAGGACTGGTTTTAGCTGCAGAAACACACAATATTGAGGATTTTGCTTATAGGGTCACATCTACTCTTATAATTATGGTTGTGGTCACAAGCTGAGCAAGCATATAATAAGGCTTTATTCACCCTGAATTCTCAGCACTGATATACTTAAGACATGAAAATCTATCCTATCGGGAGAAGCCTTAGTCTTAAGAGTGTTAGAGGAGTACTGGTAGAGTGAATTAACTGTCTATCTGAAAAATGTGGAATAAAACATAATTGTAGGGTAGAATATATGAAATGAAAATGTGAATGCCTAACATGGTGTATGGCTCTCTTTCCAAGCAGTTCCAGCTGCATTTCTACAATGTTATATAATTTAGAGTTTTCTGTAAGGGTATTTGTGGTGTGAAGGATTTAGTATTTTGAAATTTGGTTTTCTTTCAAATACAGGGTAAAAACCCAAGATGCTGAAGCAGCCAGTGAAGAAGAAAGCACCCTGGACTTCTGTGCCAGTCCCACCTGACTGACCCAGTTAACCCTGGGAAGAATCAATTGTTTCCCTTGGTCGCCTGCAAAACAGGCCAGCTGTGGGAAACAGCGTTATGGGAAAATGTTGCTCGAAGGCCTCAGTTTCCTAAACACACAGGTGCCTTCCCTGCTTATCTTGTTTGATTGCTGTGGGATGGGACTGTTGTTGCAAGACAGTGGTGCTGCTTTCATTCCCAACTCATCCTACCACACTGAGCAGCCTGCTAAAGCTGCTCCTGGAGACTCAGGAAAGTTTTTTTTAGAATTTGGCAGCTGTGAGGCCCTGGCAAGTGCTTTGCTGAGTGTTTGTGGAGCAGGCAGGTGACCTGGAAGGAGTAATGGGGTGGTCCAGTTTTTCCCCTAAGGGAAGGAATCTCTTATGTTCCTATTTGGTTTCCCTTGGAAGAGGAATCAAACTGGGTTTGTAGCACATTTCATACAATCACAAAATCATAAAATTATTTAGGTTGGTAAAGATCACCAAATCCAACCATTAACCTAGCACTGCCAGGTTTATCACTAAACCATGTCCCTAAGCACCATATCCACATCTTTTAAATACCCCCAGGAATGGTGACTCCACCACTTCCCTGGGCAGCCTCTTCCAATAGTTGACAAACCTTTCCATGAAGAAATTTTTCCTAATATCCAATCTAAACCTCCATTGGTACAATTTGAGGCTGTTTTGTACCTCCCTGCAACCTCCTTTCAGGTAGTTATAGAGAGCAACAAGGTCTCCCCTGAATCTCCTTTTGAACTGGCTAAACAACCCCAGCTCCCTCAGCCATCCCTCATAACACTCATGTTCCCAGACCCTTCACCATTTCTGTTGCCCTTCTCTGGACTTATTCCAGCACTTCAGTGTCTTTCTTGTGAGGGGCCAAGAACTGAACACAGTGTTCAAGGTGAGGCCTCACCAGTGCCCAGCACAAGGGGACAGTCACTGCCCTGGTCCTGCTGGGCACACTATTGTTGATGCAGGCCAGGATGCCTTTGGCCGTGTCGGCCACCTGGGCACACTGCTGGCTCATGTTCAGCCACCACTGACCAGCTCCCCCAGGTCCTTCTCTGTCAGACACCTTCCCAGCTATTCTTCCCTGTGCAATTTTGATATCAGAAAAACAATCACATTGTAAAACCACCACCACCAAACAAACCCCAAATCATTGCGATTTTTCATATGATCCTGGTGGTTTTTTCTCCTTCTTTAGTAACTATTTAGATAAAAGCAGCAAGAAAAAGTGAATACAAATACAGAAAACAGCAAGAAATTACAAATTCTGGTGCATTTCTGAGTTCACTAGGGTCCTTCTGGAGCAACACCCAGAAAACATTTTCAAATACTTCTGAAGAAGTTCAAGCAATTTTCTTGAAGTAGTGTTTCTCTGAAAAGAGTTTAGGCAGTGAGTGACACATGCTTACTTCACAGAACAGCTCCTGACTTTACGCAACATCTGCTCACTTTGGCAACATGTTTTCCATTGTCAGCCTTTCACAACCAGCAGCTCTGGTTTCCTTTTTATGCCTGATCTGCTGTTCTCAGGTCATGGGTTGAAATTAAACATGCATATGTATTGCTTTGTGAATTAAGTATATTTCAATCTGGCAGCATGATCAGCTAGACATGGAAGTGCACCTTGCCATATTTCTTGGAGGTGTGAAGAAGTATTTTCACAGAGCTTTCTTCTGTGTTCTTCAAAAAAACAGAACTTCATCTACAAATACATAGAGTTTGGAAAGCATTCATGTGATGCCAAAACTTACCATAAATTCTTATTCAACAGCTTGAACACTGCTTACAGAGTTGAAATATCCTTTACACTAACACCACAGTTCTATAAGTAGCTTTCTATTAAGCTAGTATTGACTTAACCCATTCCTACCCCTTCCACAGCCTATGTCCAAGCCCACTTTGGGCTATCATTGCGATAAACTTGAAGAAAGACTGCATAAAGAAAGAAAAAATTTGACCCAAACATTAGGTGGAACACTGTGTGGTAGGGTATTTTTCAACAGGGTCTGTGAAAACAGTTATGAAGATGTTTCTAAGTGATGAAGGGGCAGGAACTGACATGGCCCAAGACTTCTGATGTATATTTGTATTAAACTCCACACAAATTGGCAGTGAGAATTGGCCTCTAATGAATGTAAAACTACTCTCATGTCAATGCCCTGTTTTCTAAGGCAAAAGTAGCAGTCTTAGTGGGAATAAAATCCCATTTACACAAGTCAAATAACATTTATATGTCCCTAGAGGAAGACTGATTGTCACCCCTGCGAGTGCCAGAGTGTCTGGCTAAGCAGCACGTCCCTGTGTTCCTGCTGCCTCCAGCTCCGGCAGCGCCAGGAGCACACACGCCAGGGCCCCTTAGCTTCACAGCCCAGCCCAGAAGGGTATTTATTCTTCTGTAGGCTGCAAAAACAGGAAGTGACATTTCAAGTAATTGCAGATTTACTGCAAGCCCACGGCTGGTCCCTCTGCATTGCCCCTGCTTTCCTGTTTGAGGTTGGAGGAAGTGGCCAGAGTGATGGGGGGAAGGGAAACCTTGCTGTGATGATTCTCCAACAGCAACCTACATTACTTAGGGGAAGAGTGACGAAAACATATTCAAACCCTTGCCAAAGGCTCTCAAGAAATATTTGACATCTAACCTATAACAACAAGTGGGAGTTAAAGGTTAAATCACACAAACCAAGTGTTTGGGAAAAGGATATGTTTTGTCATCAACTTCTGTTGGGTTGTAAAGGAACAGTGCATTACAGTGGAAAGGGCTCTGGCTATCAGGAAAATACATGGTGGCTTAGTGTAACTATCTGTGAACAAGAAAAGTGCCAATTGGTTCTAAACATTCATGTTTTCGTATTCAAATGTCTTTTTCAACTCAGATGGTTAAACGTGGAGAGCACAACGTGGACCACAGGCTACTTTCTTTACCTGTGTTCATGTAGACATGAATTATTCCTCAAATACTGAAGTTTCCCCTGCAATATCACTTCTTGTGGGGAACTGCCACTAAAGAATCAGATGATCAGCACTGCACATTACTCTCTTGTAATTTATGGACCTAAAGAATCCAAACTAGCAATGTGTTTTCTAAGATAATATATTCATATTCTGCAAACTGAATGATGGAAATACTGTTTTTGCTGCTAGGTGCCAAAACACCATAGAGGTTATTTCCTTCTATATAAAGCTAATACTTTGGTGGTTATGTTTCAGGAAAAATCATTCCACTGGTCATTGCTTCTTTGGTCTGCTGAAAAAGGAGATGAATTTGGGAGGATCCGTTCCACAAACTCAAATAAGTTTTTTCTCATTTAGTTTCTAGCACTCTGTAGGAATTTACCAGACAAAGACTGATGAACCTCAAGAAAGAAATTCAGTCTTATTCTGATGTAATGAATATAATTTGTATGGTGTAACAGCTTTCTCTTGTTATATATTACCCCCTAATATATTTTATATATTGTTATATATTACCCCATTACCATTTGCCACCATTTCTAAACACCTATTCTAACCTGCTAAAACTGGGTGAGACAGATGCCATTTGCTAGCTGAGATTTGTCTTACACAGCTTTAGCGGTCTAGAATAGGCATTTGGAACCAGTTGCTTCTCTACCAACACTGTTGGTGGGAACTGTTGGAAGAAAATTCACCTCACATGCCTTTTTAGAAGGATAAATCGCTGATAATAAAGGGAAGCTATATAAATGGTTTACACTAAACCTTAATTTGAGATGGCTAATGCTAATTAAGCAGAATCCTGCTGAAAAAATAGATTTCCTATATTTTGCACAAATAAAATTAAAAATAACTTCAGGACACAAATTAAAGGCTAGTATTAATCCTCTGTGAATGTGCCCCATTCATTAAGGAAAAATTTAATAATGCATAATCATTCCTAGTACTCAGTATTATATGCCAGCAAGTTGTAGCATGAATATAAACATTGTGCTAGCAGAGCAAGAATGACTTTTTGAAATTTTCCTTTCAGAATAGGCAAAGCTGCCAATAGCACTTGCAGGGGGAAATATGGTAGAACAATAGATCAAATTAGTGTTGCAGCAGAGGCTTTCCTATTCATGTTCTGTTAGGCTAGAGGTTATCAATGTTTATTTAGTTGTGTGTATTAGACAATATGCCTTGAGATACAGACATTGTGCCAGTAGTCCTCATTTATAAAATGAGACAGTCTGAAAGTTATTCTAGGACGCTTGATTATTTTATTTTTAGTTAAGTCCTTCCTCGTTAGTGGTGTGTGTTCCTCAGATCACTGTTAAAAATATTTTCCCTTAATGATTTTCTCTTTCCTCCAGTTAAGCAGTAGATATTTGAGTCTCAAAGGTTAGAGGCAAAGCCAGAGGTACCACTGAGCTTAAAGACCAGATCTAGATGTTGAAAATAAGGAATTAAGATGTTCTTCACTGACCATCTTCTATACATCATTCTTTCCCTGCATTAATATCTCTTTCCCCTTATGCTTACCAGGTCAGCTCATCAGTTATGTGTTTAAGTGCACAGGTGTCAGTGTCACTGTGGTGTCAGTTCTCACCATGCACTGGTGACAATGGAGTCTTCCACAAGAACGGAGGAGTGAGGATATCCACCTTTTCATTGTATCACAAACCGACTCTTCAACATCCTTCATTCCAGGCAATAGTGTTGTGGTTGTGTTTTTTACCCTTTCCTCTTTTCCTTAACTCCTTATGCCCAGGAGATGGAAGCAGGGTGAGAGTCCATGGCAAAGGACACTGCTCTCAGCAGAGCTGAATCTGTGGAGGCAAGCACTTAGTGGCTGAGGGATTTTGGCTGATCTCAAACTATTGCTGCATGGACCATCTTGCTTCATTGGTAACTCTGATTTTCCTTTGCTCTGAGAGTCATTGACAAATATTTTACAGTGCCAAGAAAGGAACTGCAACAAAATAAATCAGTTTTCTTTCTGGATTAGGAGGAGTTTATATCAGGTTAAGAGAATAAGCATGAATTGAACTTCAGCTTTCAGAGACAGCAATACTCTGAGTTCATCAGTGCTGTGAGACTAGAAAAGAGGCATCTCAGGGAACAGAGGTCGCCCCAGGCCTTTGCCTTTTCTTTGCAGAGTTCCAAAAGTAATGGTCATGGGTCCATGGTCCAGGAAAATGTGTGCAGAGACCACCATAGAACTGTGCTCCTACCCACCAACAACAGATCTGCTGAACATGATCAGTTCGTGTATTTTCAGTGGAAATATTAATTTTTGTTTAATAAGGTTCATAAGTAAGTGACATAGTTTTACTTTGTTGTTCAAGTGGAATTCAATACTATTAAACAATTGTTTGTTGTCCTCACACACATTGTCCTCATTAATTATTTCCTAATACATGGTTAAATGAAGCTTCAGTGCCATCTAAAATACATATGGAGAGAATTATGTGACATAACCTCCATATTTTTCCCAATTAGTTTCTTTTAAGGACTGCTGCTATTTAAAAAGAGGAGTTCTTCAAGGTTTTGTACCTCTATCACTTGAAATTATTTTCTTAAATAGGAGAAAAAGTGGAGGTGCATGTCTCTGAGAGTGCTGCCATAGCCGGTTGCACAAATGTTACTCCTTAGAGTAATATATTTCAGCTAAATTTTGAAAAAAAAAAAGTTGTGATATTATTAATAATTTGCTTTCCCCAGAAGCAATCTGACATACAAAATGTTTGGGTTTTTATCTTAACCTTGTCCCCAGCCATGCAGTCACACCTTATCATTGTGGTATAAGTTTAAAATGTCTTATAAGCTCAATTTCAGCTCTCAGCTTTGACGGGATACAGACATCAACTGCTCTGTCCCTTGAACTGTGACCTAAAAAAACGAGGCTTTTTCCTTCCCCGTGGGAATCATGTGATTGCACTCTCAGCGGATAATTTTTCACGGATTCTTTTATGCTATTTCCTACAGAGGAAAACCATCCTGTTATCTCACTTTAAAAGATTACTAACAAGCATTTTCATGTTGATTTTTTTTTTTTGAACATAAGTCTCCTTTCCTTTCATTACTTATCTAAACCCATCTGCATTAGAAGAAGTAAGAAAGGATCACAGATGTATTTTTTTCTCACAGGACAGAAAATAAGCAGCAATAAATATGGTAATAAGAAAATTCACTATAATATAGAATGAAAAATAGTTAAACAGCGAATTTGTCATTTCCCATAAAACAGAAATAAGTCAGAGTTTAAAGTTTTCACAGAAAGTGTTCTGTAGTCTCAGACTCTGAATTTCAAGAAGATAAAAATTTCAGAAAGAATTTATGTTCTTTTGTTTATGCAGTCCCTCACAAGGACACAGCTAACATGCCTTCCTAGGCTCATATCTTACATTTCTGCAGTGACATTTTCTTAAGAAAACAATTCAAGGAGGTTTTCAAGGGCTTGTGAGACACAGAAAGTTCTCAGAAACAAAAGTATGATAAACTGAACACTGCACTCAGTTTCTCTGGTTTGTAAGTGAAGTAATCCTGAACTTATGCTGCTGTACCCAAAAAAGATTCATCATCACTCACAGTTGCTGTGCCATATGAATCAGGTTGCCTTACTGTTGCATAAAAATCAGTGACGGTGTCAATTCCTAGTCTGTCTGAACAAAACATGCTGACACACACAAGCAAATTCAAACCATTAATTCCTGTCTTAGCTTTCAGATCCTGAGAGTGGAAAAATCATGAAAGGAAGTGTTTCTTACAAGATTTTCCTTTGTGATATCCACAAAAGGCTGCTTTCTCCTGTTTTCCCCCTGTGGATTATGATTACTTATGTTTCTAGGCATCTGACTGCAAACCCAGGATCCTAGGGCTCTTTTACAAGTCCTAAACTGAGTGGCTTCATATTCTTCCTTCATGCTTTTGCAATTCTTTTGCTATAGGCATTCTAATTCCGCTCCAGGGAAAATTCATTTTTAAAAAAGGGAGTAAATTTAACTCACCAAAACTCAGTGGTGTAATGATACAGGTGGAATGGGACAGTGTTGTCATTACAGGAAAGGAAACAGAACTCACTTGATAAGCAAATGTGCTTTTTTCACCTACTAATGACCTGTCCTAAATGATCAGAAGAAGAACACTAGTAACTACTTCTCCTTTAACTCAGTTAATAAAGAGCTTTATTTTTACAAGTGAAAGTTCTCAATATGATATAAAACTGATATACTATCAGGATATAAATGGATTAGTTATACACCAACTGTTCATTAAAATTCTTTTCCATTCCTCAAAATATGTGACAAGGAACTTTTCAAAATGCAGAGAGCTGGTGAAATTTCCTGTGTTTTCAAATCTAGGTCAAAAGGAAAAGCAATTTTTTTTTTAATCAAACTATAGTTGTTTTTTTTTTTCTGAACCACAGAATCACTGTTTGTCAGAAGGGTCTTTCTTTGATACTTCTATGGAATATGAAGAATTTGTCTCTTGACTAGTTCCAGCCAAAAATTCATAAGTGTTTTGATTTTCTAACATAAATTTAGAAAGCAATAAGTGGTTTAAAAATCCTGTTTTCACAAGTCTGGAGTTCAAGTAATTTTTCCATGTGCCACAGGCCTGGGTGGATTGTATCTTTCATGACATACCATGCTCTCACACACTCTGATGTTACTGGAGAGTTTTCCATCCCTCCAATTTTACAATATCTTTTGAGCAAGCAAAATAAATTGAGCTTCCTCAATCTTTCGTTGTAATTCCTTGAATCACTATTGCAGACCTCTCTGTAAATTTTCAAAGTTGTCAGCTTTGTTGTCACTGAAAGAAAGTGTTGATACCAGCTCTGGTAAGATTATTGCAGTGACAGGCTCTGTAATTTCTGTATGAAATTACTTCCCTACTTCCACCTTCAGGTTTCCTGCTGATGCATCTGAGGATTGCATTTAGCTTCTTGCACAGACAGCTGTGTTCAGTGTTGCTGCTTTCCAGGACACAACCTTCTACCCTAACAGGGTGCCTTACAGCTATGTTTCTAGGCATCTGGCATAGCATTTATCTGTGTTAAAGTGATGCTGCTGAAACAAATATATCTTAAGAAATCCAGGCCAGCCTATATTACTGATCAGTTCACGTCTCACTCTCCAATGAATTATATTGATAAATGCAGATATTGCTAGGAATTTATGTATTTTCATCAATAAGAACTAATTGCATGAAGAAATACCCATTTCCTTTTCTCTAATACTTCTTCTGGTATATCAGCCAGTCAAGTTTTTTATAAGCCAAGATTTTTTTTGCGTTCATTGTATTACAACATTGCAACATTTTTCTTTCTGTGATCTTGCCTGTGGTTGCTGTTAGCTTCCCAATTTCAAAGTTTGTAAAAATGCAGTTTACAGAGTGTTTAAGATCCTTTCAATATATTTTTTTTTTGGAACAAAAATGGTGTAATTTTTACTGGAAGATGAACTTATTCCAAATTCAGTTTCACTCCAAGATCAATAAAAAACACTGATGTATATATTAATCTCTTGCTGACTGTCACCAGTTAATTTACTCAGTAGTTTTACCATATGAATAACTCTTGGCAAAATATTTTTTTTGGTCCTAAGTTAAAGTAATTCTCTCTTTTTCTCTTTAATTCTAATGGCTATGGAGTTTCAGTGATTTCTTTAACTTCCTCTTTTCTTTATCTGTGGTTTTATCCAATATTATACTTTCTGGTGGCACGGTATTTTCCATACTCACATGCATATTCAGCAGTTAAAAATATCTTTGTTTGTCTTGATGTTATTTTGTATAATTATAACCACCTTTAGTAATGGTTATCAGTTTTGAGCACTTAGGAAGCCACATTTTACTAATTTCCAATTGGTTATTGTGGTGTTGGGTTTTTTTGTTTTGTTTTGTTTTGTTTTGTTTTGTTTTTTAATCACAAAGAGGGTTTGAAGGATTCCTGTTCAGTATTTGTTCTGATTGTTAAACAAAATTATATGAGTCTCAGGATTTCTACAGGATTTCTACTGATCATTCTGTGGTGCAGCAGATATTTTTTGTTTATGAGCTGCAGAAAAAGGTGAAGAGTGCCTTCCTATAAAGACTTGGTAAGTGACTACAAATACAGAAGGTATATTTGACAAGATACAGTTAGTACTACAGACCTTAGAGATGCTTAATATTTTCTCAAGAACTCAAAATCAGTTTATCCTCCAGGTGATAAGTTAGGGAAGAATTTCCATACATGTCAGATTGCCAGAAACTGTATTTTTGTGTGGCCTGAAACACATGCAGTAGATGAAGCATGCTCAGCTAATTAAAGTCCTTGGTTACTGTGATACTGGAAAGATCATGCAGAAGCAGAGGTAATTGCTTACGGTTCTGCCAACTTAAATACATCTTTCTGTTCAGATTTTGTCTTCAGCTTTGAGAGACTGGATCTTTCAAACACTCAGTATGTATATAAATCATAACTGTCTTCCATTTCCACATGAGGAAATTATCAGTATAATTACATCTACTTGATCTGCTTGTACTTACACAGCACCTAAAACTCCTAAACTGACAGTCTGTAGATGGACACATTTTTCCTGAATCTTTTAGCAAAGAATTCAGCAAAAAAAAAAATTCCTATTTCTATTTCCTCAGCCTATTCAATAACCTACTACAGTGTCTTAGCATTATCCCATTTTGTGATTTATAATTTAAGACGTGAATTAGTGTAAAATCAAGGTTCTGTCTTTCTGAATGGTTTTCAACTCTAAACCATGTAATATCCCCACTATCTTTCTTAAATTGTCTGTAACGAATGAGTTTAATACCCCGTCATGTGAGTCATACCACTGCAGTTGAGTAATACCAGCTAGCTTAAATTTCTTTTCTAAATTTGTATTTTCAATTCCCCTGATTCTCAGAGTGGTTATAGGAACAGATTGTTTTTCTCATTCTGGTTCTTCAGTCCTTTTACATTTGTTCTTATGTACTTGCAAGTTCTTCTGCATAAACTAAATGTTCTTTCTTTTGTGCAAAAGTGGAAATAGCTCAAAAGCCACCCATTCCATCTTCCTAGAAAAAGCATCCCTGGAATCGATGCTTTTCTGGAGTTGTTTTCCTGAAATAAGCATAGTTCTCCTAATTTATGTTACAGGTAAAAATGATCCTGTTGCATGGATAACTCCAACAGAGTATTAAACACAGGAAGGGAAACTACATTTGCCTATGCCTAACCTCTGACTAAATGTTTTCATTTATGGTAGGTACAAAGATGAACCTTCCCTCCTGGATATCTGGTAAATAAAACTTCCAATTTGTGCCTGGGGCAGATGAAGGAGAGAACCATTGCAAAACCAAAATTTTGTTACAGTAACAAGGAGACAAAAATGTCTTAAAATAGCCAGACTTGTAATCAATAATAGTCTTTTCCCACCTGAATTTCAGAGAAGTTCAAATGTGTCTATTTGGCCTGCTCAGCCATGTTTCAGGTCTCTTGGCTGTTAAACAGATATTTTAAAACTTTTCTCCAAATGAGAACTCAGAAATTATTATTTTTGAATAAACCAGTGTGTGAGAAGCTAACTTTATCATAGGCAGCTGGTGGAGAGCATCAGTTACTGCATTTGCTTTGACAGCCCAATGAGCAAGTTTCTTAAAAGTAGTAACTTTCGTACTTTTGCTTCACCAGAAAATGTAGCTATGCTCTACACTCCTTACTGACAAATAAAATGGCTTTTCTTTTATAGAATCACATTATTCCTTTACTGAGCAAAGTACACCACATATGGGATATGCTATGTACTGAGGAGATTTAACGCTTTGGGAAAGAGCACTTCCTCTCTTCCTGCTCGTAGGTACAGTCATTCAAATCTCTTGGGCTCTTGGGTGCCCTCCAAAGGCTCATTTCATAGGGGTTGGTGTTGAATTAGGAACTCTTTCTAGATATCTTATGAAGTGCAAGCAATGCACCTACAATGTACAAGCAATGTTACAACAGAACTTAAGTTCTTCATTCAAACCTACTCATAAAGGGAATAATTTTTTAATTGACTCACAAAAATCACGTTTACATTAAAAATTAAGAAACATGCAAATCCTGCAGCAGGGATTCTGAAGTTAGTGATGAACAGTGGGAAGAGATGCTCCTGTGCTAATATTGTGCAGACTCTCTGCAGCCCCAGGGAGGCAGAATATGTGGGTATGTGTGGTGGGGATGACAATGACGTGCTTTGTCTTTTCTGGAACACCATGAAGAAATACTGAAGCACTGTAACTGACGCAGCCAGTAGCAGTAAAACAAAAATGTCTTTCTGGTCAGCAGCACAAACCACATGTGTGGTGTCTTGTTCACTGCTCCTGCATAAATGGAAAGGGGAAGGAACTGGATGTGAAACACCTTGTGCATATAACAGCATTTAAGGAAGATATTTATACAATACAGAAGTACGACACACTTCTCTGTTGCTAAATGGAAAGATATTTTCAGGAGGAAGCTCTTTGGGGCATGTGTTAGATGTGAGAGAGAGAAATGGAGCTCTAATGGATCCCATAGACAGGATCTTAGAGTAAACCATGATTGGAGCTAGTGCTGAGAATGAACATAATTTCATTATGTGCCAGGGGTATGCCAGACATCCGTAAAGTTATCAAGAGAGCCAAAGCATTTGTAGATTTCCTTTCTGTTTCCTTGTCAACGGCGAAAGAGTTCATAGGAGACCCCAGTAAGGCAGTTCAGCAGTGTTTTCTTGGTCTTGAAGGTTATTTTTGAAGAGAAACATACTAAAGGTCATCACTTCTTTGTTCTGTGTGCATAAGTGATGTGGCTTTAAAAACAGGCTTTTCTGCTTTGTTTCATGAAGTAATAGAATCCTTGTGATACAGATGTAATTGCTATACATGAGGCCATTATTATTTAACAAGGACTCTTTCTTGCAGATGGAATGTATAATTTTTAGGAAAAAAATATTTTAGATTTACTCCTTAATTTAGTTGAATAATAGTCACATTTGACCAGAGCTTAATTAAAATGTGATAACTTCATAAACCCAACTGAACTGAGTTGTTCTTCCTATGTGAATGTTATCATGAGCTTGCATGAAACTTCTCTTCATTTATTTCATTTTTTATAAAAAAATTAAGCTAACCTGCAGTTACAATAAACAGCATTCTTAAATCAAGGATCAGGTTCTAGTTGCCTTACTTTTGCTGAGTGACGTCTTCATAATAGATTGTTACTAATATTGAAGAAATATAATTAGAAAACTTGCTTCCAGTGAGAACAAAAGTGCTAGTACCTTATATGTAATATAAATACAGAATTCACATTTACTTGTGTCCTTTGCTTCTTATTCTATCCCCGAGAACAGTCAAACCCCACCTTTTCTATACCTTCCCATTGCAGACCTGTAGCCAGCATGAAGAGTTAGACTGAGCTTTCTCAAGGCTAGACAAACACCCCCTCTTCAGTTTCCCTCTGTATGCCCTGTGTTCTAGCTTGAAGCTGTTTGCTAGACCTGCTTCAAGACGTCAGTGTCTGACTTGTGCTGCCTCCAGTGTTGTGCGTGTCAGTACTGCAGGTGTGGCCTGAATGAGGAGAATAATCTCTTCCCTTGCCTACTGACTGTAAGCCCAGTCTGCAGCTGGCCTTCTTTGCTGCCAGGGCACATCACTGGCTCACGTTCTGCCCTTTGTCCACCTACACTCTGAGAAACTCTTTTCAGTCCAGTCAGTTCCTAGCCTGTACCACTGTGTGGGCTATTGCACCCTTCCTTCAGGACTTTGCATTTCACTTTGTTGAACTTCACGAGGCTTCCATCAGCTGCTCTCTTCTACCTGCCAAGATCCCTCTGAATAGCTATCCCTTCCTCCAGTATCTAAATGCTCCCCCAAAACACTGTAAACCTTGCTGAAACTGCTTTCTATTCCACTGTCCAGCTCATTAAGAAAAATGCCAAACAGTATCAACCCCTGAGGAATTCAGCTCCTAACTAACCACCAGTCTGTACTGCTTCTGACAAGCCTAACCCTTTGGCCCAGCAATGCAGCCAGTTGCTAACTCCTCTTACTCTCCACCTATCCAAACTGTACACAATAATATGCAGCACCAGCATATTTCAGAAGTCCCTACTGCTCTGTTTCTGTACACATTTTAGACGTGTGGATCTCATGACCATTTTCCTAACTTGGCCATTTGTGTTACGCATAACTCTGGCAGAGAAGAAGACTGTGTCCGCTCTCTGCTTTATCAGGTTTGTAGGAAGAGCTTGAGTTAAGTGATTATTCACAAACTTTCAGAAAATGCCAGTGGTCACTGACTCAGCTGCTGGCTGCTCACCTAAGATACGGTTAGGGTTAAAGTCAAATTTTTCAGTGATGTATTCCACCTGTGAGCTGGCCCAAATTTGAAGACCTGAATTTGATCCTAACAGAGGCTGGTTCTGTCCTGAAAAGAGACATCACAGAGGACCTGGTCTGTCCAAGCTCTGAGTCCTCAGTCTTTGCTTAGGATTGCAGAAACATCCTCAATGTTATCTTTGTGGCTGACTTGAAAGAACCTTTAACTTCTTGCAGTAACAGTGGATTTGCTTTAATTTTAAAGGAGTCTAGGCTTAAAAATAAACAGGAGTTTCTTTATTAGCTGACTTTCATTCTGTTAACTAAGGTTCTTAAGCAGCAAAGAAGCTGCAAAAAATGTGGAAGTCCAAGTCAGGCTACTATGTCCTGTGTGGATACAGGAGCTACTTTGGACCTCTTCATAACGCATTTACCTAGACACAGCCAGCTGCAAGATATAGGATCTCCTGAGAGCTTCAAAATTCAAGTCATCCAGTTATAAATTTAGTGTTTGACAATAGCACTAGAAATCAGTGCTGACAGAACAAGAATAGCTTTCTTTGTTCTACTGTTTTATTTTCAGACAAGAGCTTGCTGAGCATGTCAACTTGTAGCTGACCTTTAAAGGCAAGCACCTGTCTGTACACCCACATTACCTTCCTGTCTATAAGCTCCAACTGCCTCCTCTAACATTTACTGAGCACTTCAAACCACTGAATTAGGGGATAGCCAGTTTCTCAGCAGCAGGCACTCTTCACCAAATGGGACACTTCAGCTCTGTCTCCACTGTGCTAATGACAGGGTAAACCTACACTGTGTGCTTGTGTTCAGGCTGTGCTCAGGCATCACTCCTTGTTCTTCTCTTTGCAGTTAAAAGATGCTGACCACAAAAGTGCCTGTGGAGAGTAGACGAGAAACCCTGAAACACCTGATAGCTGCACAGTTCTGTAGAAGAAAAGTGGACCTGCATGGCATGCCTTGTAGCCTCCATGTCCACATTAACTTCTGTACTTCCATTTTGTGATGCCTTCAAACCAGCAAGTACCACATTGTCCCAGTACTTCTAGTTCCTCCAGCCCTGTGTGAAGTAACGTGTGGGAAAGGTCATACCTGCAACCTCTATCAGTCCTTCCCAGCCAAAACATGATTGTTTGAAGGCCAGAGATACTTTGCAGTGCTTTTTTTTTCTGCCTGCTTGTTGGGAAAACTAAGATATACTACTTCTCTATTTACTCCCCCACTTTGGCAGCCCAGTGAGAATGCCTATGAGAATGGTGTAGGGGGTGCTCAGTTATCTGAAGGTTTGGGAGAGTTCTGGTACATCTCACTGTTTATACCTTTAGGCAATTGCAGTGGTTTCTATGACTTTGAAGGATATTTTTCTCATGGTTCCTTAATATTCTTACAGGTCTGGCTCACTGTGGCACCTGTGTAACAGCTAATTTACAGATTCCATCTGCTGAAGATAGGATTTTTTTTCCTGTAATAAAAATGCAAAGGTTCCACTAAGCTTGTTGTTTCCCTAGGTGATTAAAATCAAGAGTCTTACATGCAGACTGAGACCCTGATTTTTAGGGATAGTAAAGTTTCTGGTCTGTATTGTTGACGTCTGAGAAATAATGAGATTACGTTATGCTGAAGGTAGGATGTTACTGCTTCAAGAAGTTGGGGTTTGAATAATTATATAAGTATCTTGTTTCTATTTCATTTTGACATCCATTCATTTGCAGCAAAAGGAAGGTATGGGATGTGTAACCAAGAAGCAGAAGTCCCATCTGCTCCATGGAGTGTGGTGACATGAACTGGCAAGTGTGTTTGATCCACTCTCTTCCCATGTAAAGCTGTTGGTGATTTGGAAGCTTTGCCTCAGTAGGTCCAGTGGGAATGGATAGGACCATGACACTGTTTAAGCTGTGTATAATACTAGCCAATGTGAACAAATTTGTTAAAATAATGAGGTTCAGGTCTGCAACTTTTTAATGCTTGTTGAGCATTCAGTCAGCATTTTTTTTTTTTTTATGCAGACTGTGTCACGTAACATTTCATAAATGAAATAACATGAAAAAACACATAACATTTCCTAGAAGAAATAAGAGACAGCTCTGTCCAAAAGACTACCTATTCTAGACAGAGTGCTTGAGCTAAAAGGACTTACCATTTCATATAATTTCCATTAAATTACTCCAGAGTAGCTGAAATTTCTTTACAAGCTATTTGTAGCAGGCTATAGAAAGCTTTCCTTGAAGAAACAGAGAAAGAGAACCCACAGACTGTGCAAAAAAATAGAAAAGAGATTCTGGTATCCTGACTGAATCAATCAAATGCCAAAGGGCTGACAGTCAGGAAGTTTTGTTGCTTTTCAAAGAACCAGATTAAAAATAAATAAAAATTAGGAAACACACGTCACCCCTGATTATGGTTACTGGACAGGTTTGGAGATAGAAAAATAAATTTTGTACTGTGGAGATTCTGGGGAAAATGGGAGGTTAAGCACAGGTCTTGGGCTTGGCACCACAGCCCATGAAGTTTCTTTTCTAAGAGGTGTCTGTTTAATACTCTGAGATGTAAGTGGCTCAGTTTCTGAATGGGAAAGGTTTGGCACTTGGCTCATTCAGAGAAGGGAATGCAACAAGCTGGAGGGGATGGATACATGTAGCATGAGCAAACCTCCATCCATTCAGTTCTTCGTAAGTTACAGCAACAACAGTTCCAAACTAAGTATTTTTGGATTAGGGTAGACTATTGTATATCTAGAATTAAAACCCTTACGAGTACTGATACATCTGTTTCATATGCCTCAAAGCAAATCTACAGACTGTAAACTGCAGTGGAATTACTGCAGCTTTTACGGGTAGGCAAGAAGCAGCACTCCAGTCCTGGCATCGTTACCTCCTGTGTTATCCGTGAGTACCCTCTGTGGGTATTGCCGCGTAACTGCGAGGCACAGCGAGCAACACACATGGAAACGCTCCACAGACGAGTACAGCCCTGCAGCTCCCACATCTGGCTGTATTTGCCTTATCCTACAGAGTCAAACAATGCTCCCCAGTGAAGGGCCGGGAGTCACGTTTTGACCTTTTACACCTTCAAAAAGAGATTATCCAGTCCCACTTCTCTCTGTGTGCTACTGTACTACTTTGCTAAAAACAGGTAAACTTTGAGCCTGATATTTTTACAGTAGGTGCTGAAAAAAACTGAGGTACTGATCTGTTTGAATGTTTGGGTCACAGAATCTCTTGAGCTGGGGAGGCAAACCCCCCAGTCCTATGGGAAATAAATCACCCTCTCCTGTGATTTATTCTATTATTTCTGCTTTTGGTTCCATTAGAAATACGAAACCAGCTCAGCTGAGCTGTCTTTCTCTTGGGGGAGGCATGGGGTATTTCACGGGAACAAAAATTCTAGATCTTTTTGCAACACATTGCTTAAATTTGTCTCCCAGAATATATGTAAATGTGGCATTGTGTGTCCCACAACACCTGCAAGAGATACTACTGAAGGACTCTTTGCATTCTTTGCACACGATAAAGGGAAGGAAAAAACACGTGATGAAAGAGTTGGTTTTCTTGATTCAGAAGTCAAAATACTCGATAGTGTTTAGGTTCTTTATCTGTGTTTATAAAAGATTAAGTCTTTCTTACAGAAGTGAGTATTCACATTTCCTCAGTTAAAAAAAAGAAAAAAAAGAAAAAAAAAGTGTTACAGATAATAAAAGACAGTTTCCATCTGGTAAAACAATCTTATAATTAGAAAAAAATGGGTGCATACTCTTTAAATATCCTAATAGTTAAAAGTTCTTTCAAAAAATAGCCCTGTAATTATTAGCATAAATTTGTAGCTAAATGATACAGATAGAAAACATAATTCCAAACCCCTTTATTGTAGTCAATTTGTGTATAAAAAAAGAAGAATCCATGAGTGTTCAAACCTATACACTTTTATTCAAGTATTTTAGAAATCAACCTGCTGTAATGAGAAGTACAAATATTTCATTTCAGGCTGCATAACTGATCTTTCTTGGAGACTAGAAATGGAGATATTTTTCTGTCTTCTTTTGTACAAACCTGTCTTGTCAGGGCTCCCGAGGTTAGGAAGTTGCTGTCCTTTAGAGCATTTTTTAATGATGAAAACTGTATAAACTGAGATTAACACCTCTCTGTTTTGATCATGTTCCATAAGAAGAGTCTTACTGCCAACATGAATAGGAAAGTCACATAGATCAGTAGTGACCTGTAATTTTAGTACAACTCGTTTCTGTGTCACATGAGCATAATGCAAAAAGCTCCAGACTGGGAAGATCAAAGCAGTTGACTAAAGTCTCATTTAAATATGTAAGTAATGAAACAGGTCCCTTTGTGTTGAGGAACACATTTGGTGTGGGCAGCTCGGTGTGCAGCTGCAATGCGAGCTGCAGGTTGAGCTCTGGGTGACGAAAACCCCAGGCAAGAGGCCGTGAACTGCCAACCCTTTCCATGACAAAGGGCACGGGGAGCTGTGGCCTGACCAGGGGACCGGACACTGAGAGACCTGGCAGGAGCCGAGGACTCAGCAGGAAGACCCCGAACCCTCCCAAACTGTGAGGATACAAAAGCCCGGGCAGTCCCTTGTTCGTCGTCCCTCCCGGAGGCACCAGCTCGAGCAGTTATTCTGTTGTTGCACCATGATTAAATTATTTTAAGCATCTAGAAGTGTGACACTCCGTTATGGGAAACTTGGGGTCGAGTCGGCAAGGAAACCTGGTCTGACTGTGTGAGTGGGGTGTGCAGGGAGTCAAGCGGGGACCCGCCGTGTCACTGGTGATGGGGCTTTGGTCTCAGCGTTAAAAGTCTCTGGTGGTGCGAGTGTGACTGCCGGAATGCCTCCCAGTGGTCCGACTGAAAAGTTTCCTTAACATTTGGAAACTGAATGTATGAACAGGTACTACGTCACCTTATCGAAAAGCAGTTACAGCAGAGGGAAAAATCAAATGCCTTATAAAAATCATAGGTAGCCTGAAAGTTGAGAAGCAGAAGCAGGGATTTAATATGTTCACTGTAGGACCAGTTCAGATGTGGGGTCTGCAGTTGGAATTACTCCTTCCAAGGCATTGCTTAGAGACTGATTACAAATCTGTAATGAAAATGAAGGATTTGGAAATACAGCACAAAGAGAAGAGACTTCCTAAACAGCAGCTGCAACCTCCATCTGCTGTGGACAGCTATAAGAGCATTTCCACCTACATTTTAGAGCTGGATTGTTTCTCATTCCGCTCTATTGAGTGTCCTCAGCCCCAGTCCTCGGAGGGTTAGGCAAGTTTACAGCTCATAATGCACTCCTGAGTTGTTTATACCTATTTGGTTACTTGCCATTATTGTACTTCACTCTTTAGCAGCTTTTCTTCCCTCTGAATTTTTATGCCTCTGACATGTTCCTAAAGAGCTATACCCTACTATATACACACACATATATATACTATATATGTGTACATTATGTATAGTGTGTATTTTCTTTCTATATATATACTATACTGGTTTTTTTTTTTTTTTTTTGATACTACTCTTTACTTCTGCTTCTGACATCAACCTAGTAGAAACTGTTCCAGATTAAATTAATTTCTTAGGCAGTGCTCAGAATTGTATGCAGTTCTCCACTCTCTGTAAAACCAAAAAAACTTACCACTTTCTTGATGGGGTTGCACCCAAAAGTGTGGTTTAATCATCCTTTGATTTAATGTATTTCAGTGTATTTTCTTTACTTTTGTTCTTAGCCAATCCTAGTTGATGATTCTGGTTTTACGCAGACTTTTATTTTCCCCTGGAAGTCCAGTTGCTAAATCAATTTGTGCAATCCTCTTCCAAGCACTCCACATGGAATTCTATTCCAGTTTTCAGTTATCTACAAGCTTTCCTTTCAAAGAGTGATATACAGCTCTTAAAACTTCTGATATTGAGCAAGCAGAGCAGTTTATTGTTTTGTAATACATTGCCTGGCATGCATCAGCTACTTGATGTTTTCAGTAGCATTTTTAAGCAAATAGTCTTTTGGGGGAGTGGCAATGATTGAAGGGCAACCCCTCCCCTCCTTGAAACTGCATTAGCACTTAACACTGTTTTGGCATGGAGACCATCCTTCCCTCAGGTGCCAACAGTTTACTGCTGCAACGTGGCTGATGTTTGAGATCTCATGGAGTTTCCAAAATATTCGTATGCTATGTAGTTTCCTTTACTGGAGGGATACATGCACACAGTTATAAATTCAAACTGTCCTTCTACCCTTTGACCTATGGTGTGCAATTACTGCTTGTACAACCACTGTTATTCCACTAGATGGTACCACAATCATTGCAGACACTGGGATCTGTATTTTGGTTCTATAATTTTGGAATAGCTTGTTCATCTCGTAATTTTAGTGTTTTCTTTCAAGTCATATAGAGTAAGAGTTATTGGGAAAAACCTAAGGAGGGTGTAGTCCTAAATCCTTTGGAGACTGTCACACATGTATATATGACAATTTGGAGATATTGATATACTTGGAAATGTCAAAGAGTGAAAGGAGGAGTTCTCATTTCAGGCTTGCTCAAACTTGCACACAGCAGGCAATAACCAAGTTTAGCTTCACCCAGATATCCTCTATTATTTTGAACTTGGGTCACTAACTGATATTAAACCTCATACTTTAATATCTTCCCTGCAGAGGAAATGTCACCCACAGTCACCAAGCCAAAAAAGAAAAAAATTATAAAAAACTTTCTTCTTTGCAGTACAAATGAACTTTGAGTTCCTGGGGCCATGCATGTTTGCAGTGATTTTCAGTGATAGCTTTATTCAGAAAACACATAAGAGTAGCCTTTTACTTGTTAATTTAAAAAAAAAAAAAAAAGGTAAGACTGCCTTGCTATATAATTTGCATAAAAGGCATGGTATTAGAATAGATATATGTGAAAATAGATTAGATTCTGGATTTGTATGACTTTTGGAAAAGTATCATTCTTACACAGAGAGGAAGTAGAACTTAAATTATTAACAGTAATTTATGTAAACATTTCCTTCAAAAATAGTCTGTGCCCCCTACTTTTACTACCTGTATTGTGTAAATGTATCAAAACACTTGTAGTTCTGTGACTACTGTACCCTTCCCTCTGTCACAGGAATCCTGAGAAACTGATAATAAATCATAACATACCTGAATAGATCCTCTATTCATGCAAAATTCATACCAGTTTTAAAAAAATAAAATTTAAAAAAAAAAAAACCTCAAACCACTTTTGGAAGCAAAAAACACCAAAAAAATTTATGTAAAATGTCTCCTCTCAATCCACTGCATTGGCCTAACACATGTATAAGATGCTTACCAGATTGCAGAACTTTTTTTTGGGATTCTAGTTAAGGTTTTTCTCACAGTCTTTTGACTTAAACATTCTCTGCCTCATACCTACCATGACAAGGGATATCTTGCTCACCTTTTGCCAGTCTGGCTGTTTTTGCCAGTCCGGCAGGACACAGCAGGTTTGGTCAGGAGGATGCTTGTTCTAGTAACAGCTCAGCACAAAGCTACATGGGGTGGCATTCCATGGCTCCATGGTTGCCCTTAGGACGTTCTGTATGCTTCTGAGGGTGCTCTGTGCTGCCTTTACTCTTTCTATCTACCCTTGTTTCCCTGCCTCACTATTCCTCTTGTGGCAAGAACAAATTAAAGTCTTGTATTGCAATCTCTCTACACTGTTACAAAGCTTTCAGCTGACTTACATTTTTAAGTCAGTAGATCAAAGAATACTTACCCTTATACAGCAGAGAAGGTAGGAAAGTTCAGAATAGTCTTACTCAAATTAATTTAATGTCAAGAATTTTTTATTATGTCTTACCTTTTCTGAATGTAATTTGTAATCCTCAGCGGGTTTTTAAAACCCTGCAATTGATATCCTATTTCTTCACACTTGCTTAGTCTTCTGCAAGGCACAGACAAGTAGCAAGCCTTAGAGATGTAAATCCTCTGCAGTGGTGATGCACTGGCAAAGGAAATATGATTATCTACTTGGTAGTAGTACCTATAGTAAGTACTGCCCTGCAACAAGTGTTACTAAACAGGAGGGAAATAGAACTGGTGTGAGTAAAACACATAATCACAGAATCATCAAGGTTGGAAGAGACCTTCAAGAACACTGAGTCCAGCCATCAACCTGGCACCACCATAATCACCCCTTAAACATATCCCCAAGTGCCACATCCAGATGCCTCTTGAACACTTCCAAAGACAGTGACTCTGCCACTAACCCGGCCACCTTACTTGAATGCCTGACCACCCCTTCAGTGAAATTTTCTTTTTCTAATGTCTAATCTGAACCTCCCCTGGTGCAATTTAAGGCCATTTCATCTCATCCTTTTACTTGAGACATATCAGAAGAGGCCGATCCCTGGTTTGCTGCAGCCTCCTTTCAGGAGCCTCAGGTTCTCCAGACCTAATAAGTGCAGTTCCCTCAGCCACTCCCACAAAGACTTATTTTCTGAACCTTCCATCAGCTTTGTTACCTGTCTTTGGACACGAACATTCAGATTCAACCCATCACTGGCAGTGGTTTTCAGCAAAGGGTTATCTGCCCTTTGCAGTGACCTCGCTTTGTTCTCTGAATAGGTCCCTGTCCTAGCATAGGACAGTATGCTGTCCTTTTCAGTAAACCCTTTTCAGTAAAGGGTTTAAAATAAGTTGGAATATCTGTCACAGCATTAAAACTTTTTGGTAAAGTAATCTGTCTAGGCCAGTTTAGAATCTTCATCCTGCATTGTAAGTTCTTGTAAGAACTTATCTCTATGTAAGAACAATACTTTTCCAAAAGTCGACCAAATCCAAAGTTCCTTCTTCAGCTTGTTAATACAGCTATAGTGATTTTTTTCCTTTAGGGTGGACATGCTTTCTGAACCCTATGAAATGGTAGGATTTGTTCTCTTTTACCTTCTGACCCCCTTTTCCACACAGCAAATCAATACCTTCTGACAATTAACTCGCTTAGCTATCTTTTGAACATAAGTTTTGAGAACAGGCTTATCTGAAGAAGTGTTCATCTTCTGTTTGTCCATCTGAGTGATCTTTAGTGCTTAAGGATTCTTATGATTGTAGAGTAGCAATTTGACAAAACATTGTTATTCAGCTCTGTAGAAAAGGAGATAAAGAATAAAATTACTATCTCAAGGTTGTACAGGAAATATAGATGAACATAATTTGTTAGCCCACTTGTGGCTTGGCCATAAAGATGGGATAAAATCTCTTATCACACACAAATGACACTTTATTTCTTTCTTTATTTAGCGTATCTATTTTGTAGATAAGAATGGATTTTACATTAACAGTTAGGCATGGATGAAGAAATTAAAAATGTTTTTGAATACCTGATACACGGCTTCTTTTTTGTCTAAAGCAGTTTTACAGTGATTGCTGGAGTCTTTCCAAATCAGAAACATTAGAATGTCATTGTATGAAATGGTTAATCAGGGGAATTTTTTTGCAGTGATTTTTCTTACAGCAGTTGAGTCTTTATATGCTCTTCAGAGCATATAAACTACATCCTCCTGCAATTAAAGATAAGCTGCTCAACACTGAAAACTGAAATCACTCAAATTTAATCGGAGATGAAGTATTACGACTGAGAGGTTTGGATTGTTCTAACATTAACTAATTTGTCTAATATGACACTAATTGTCTGGTGCTCAATTCTTTGATTGAGTTTAGTGATGGTAGTGTAATTTGCTGTGTTACCTTATGTCTAATCAGCTTAACTTGTCTCAATGTCCTTGACATTTATAGATGTCTTTGCTCAAGCATATTATTTCCCCTTGAGTTTTTCCAAAAGATATGGCTTGAGAGACAGTCTAATGAGTCCCAGTGATTTATTTCTTGGTAGACCTTCAAGTGGACTCTGAGAATTAAATGCTCTTCTTATCACTTCATGCTTTTTCCATTGTGAATAAGGGAAAATATTTAAATTTAGTCCATTTTCCTCTTCAAGGTCAAGTCCCTTTAGTTTCATCATTTTCCATCCAAAACTGACTCTTCTATGATCATGGCAAAGGAGAAATTATTAGTTATATGTGCATAATCATAAGATATTGCTGTCAGATTGCTTGTAGTGGATGTTTATATGTAATAATTACTAACAAAAGTAGGAAGCCTTTATTTTAGCTGCTTTTATATTGCCAAAATTTAACTATGTTGACAGAAACTTTTTCCATTTCTGATCTCTATTCTAGCCTTGCTTTATTTTGACAGCCAATGGAAAACTCTCTACTTTTTCATTCCCTGAACCCTTGTTTTGCTTGAGTGAAACAAGGACAGCAATTTACTTTGTCTCTCCCAGTCTCATGTCAGTTTCCGTTTGAAGTTTTTGAAAAAAGTGTCCTATCATCTGGTCTTGGATTGTGTGAATTAGCTAGAAGTAATGTGAAGGAAGATTTTGTATAATTGTCAGATGGTTACACTAGTTTATTACTTGTAAAATAGTCTTATTTCTTTCTAGAATTCTGTCTAGTTGTTGACACATTCAGATGATACTCAATGAAGTAACAGTCTGTCTTAGGGGACAATGTTTTGGATTGAACCATTCATTCAACTTCACTTAAGGTGCATGTGGAAAAATTTTATTATTGCACATATAAAAATCCATAATTTACTTAACAACAAAATGCACAGACATATACACAGATAAAAGGTATGCAAAGCCAAACGAGAGTTGAGAAATACTCAGGCTGCTGGTCTTCTTTCTCCCAGCTTTTTTAATGGCAGAATACAAGAATTATCTCTTGCCTGGTATGTGAAATGGGAATTAATCAAGATGTTGTAGTATGTTGAAACTGGGGCTTTGGATTCCTCTCCCTCTACTGTGAGAACTGAAGTTAAACAGCGAGGAAAGCAGATGACAGCAATTGGAGAGTCATGTTGAAGCCTCAGGGTGTGAGCGTGGACCACACGTGGGTTTTCAGAAGTTCTCTTCATACTGTTGATCACCAACCTGTTGTGCTTTAATCAAACTAAGAAAATCTGTTATACATGGTTTGTTCTTTCTGCTATCCTCCAGGGACAAGGCTTATTGTAGCAGTTTTGTTTGGGAACATTCTGTTGTGCGTAGTGCCTTGTCTTAGAGAATGCTGGTTAAAGATGTTTGCCCTTTGCTCTGGCTTCAAGTTGGGCTTTACGGTAATTCTCTATCTGATGGGAAAAACTCTATTCTCTGTGACTGAATTTCTAAATGTGAGTCTGAGCTTCAGGTTTGATGTAATTTGCTTATAAGATGATAAGAAACAGGTGAAGATACAACATGAAGAGTGCAGGATATTATAAACAGTGGAAAAATGCTATGATTAGCATTAATAATCCACTGAGCATTCCCAACCTCCAAGTGACTCCACTCACTAGATTTACATTTTAGCCTTTTTAAACAATTTGAAATAATCTGGTTAATTTTATATTTCAATGAAATCTGATAAAGAAATTAATTTCAAGTAAATTCTGCTTCAGTGAGTCTCAACAGGGAGCAAATTATGTTTATACAGTAATTTTAAAGGAGCAAAGATATCTAGAGAAGCAGATTCTGTAATTTACATCCTGTGATGCTGCTGGCTATAGGAGGAAAGTCCAGTGTTGTGTCACGGTCAACAAGAGAAAGAAGCAGTCAGAGTCACTTAATGGAGAAATATTAAAATATAAATGTGTAAAGTAGTAATAACATATTGAGACATATGCTTCAGTTTGGACTTTGCCTGTGGTGGCATTCAAAGCGTGGAGCTAGTATACCTTGAGGTTTATGTGTATTTAAGTTCATGGTTTATATATTATATAGAGATTGTAATATTTGTCTTTATTTAGTAGTCTGCTTCTGCAAATGGTTCTTTGCTATTTGTCATTGCACTGCAGGGATTAGAGTATCCCAGAGGACTGCTGGGTCCCTCAGGGTGGCAAACCAGTGCCTGGCAGCCTCTCATCCAGTCAGGGAGCTGGAGATCAGGGAATCAGCCCCAGCTCCTGGCAGCAGCAGTGTCCTTGGCTGTGTCCAGTTCTGCCCTGAACATCTCTAGGGATGGAGATTCAGCCTCTCTGGGCTATGATTCAGTCTTTGACAAACCCCATGGCTTAAACAAAAAATAAACCATTACATCTGGACAGAATTTCCCATACTCCAGCCTGAGTTTGTGGTCTTTTATCCTACCACTCTGCTACTCTGAGAAGAATGTGGCTCTTTCTTCATGTCTTCTGATCAGGTATTTATAGATAGTGATGATGTCTCCCCTTTGCCTTCCCCTCTGAAGGCTGAAGAAACAGAGTTCTCTCCAATTCTTTTATATTCTGTGCTTCAGCCCTTGTCCATCCACTGGGCTCATTTCCTTATGTCCATGTTTTGGAAATGATAGCCCAAGACAAAATCTCTTTACTTCAGGCTGATGTCCAGATCTTCCAGTTAACAGAGGTGTTACATCCTAGTCAGTAGATGTATGCCCTAATCAAGATTCTATGGAGTGTTATTTTTTCTGTAGATACCCTATGAGATTTATGTAAAATAGAACAACATGACAGGGAGAGACCGACCCCATCTGAACACTAACTATCATAAAAGCTAGCTTCCTTTTCCTGTTTGTGGGGAAAAGTAAGATCAAATGCCTGTTCTACTTAGGAAAGGATAAGCTGAATGTGTGTCTTTTCTACAGAGATGATCACAGGAACTACTCTGCTATTGAGTAAAAGGTGGATCATATCCATTATTTCTTCCACTAACAAGTCAATATTTGCAAGAAACGTAGATGGGTGTATTACTGCACACTGAGTAGCTTGTTGACCTCAGGATTTGAACCATTATCTGAACCCTCACATTTAAATAAGGGTGATTATGTGGCAAGGGAATAAATGTTCAGGTAATTTAGGTTCTTTCCAGAGTGAATGTCAGCTACATGGTAAGTCTGTGGATTGAAACTTTAGACATGGGTTCTAAAACTGAGGTTGAACGTGCTTTTATGTACGTGCCCAAATTTGATCTTCATTTCACAGCACAAGCACTTGCTGTTTACAAGAAGGGAGCCTGGAGGCCACAGATGAACAGATTGGTAGATTATGTTCCATTATGGCAAACCTCAATGCCTTAGTAATGTTGTATGTATTTCTGGCTGCATAACTATTTGTTTTGAAGGTGGCCATGACACCAATTTATAATCACCCATAGATAGTGGTGTGTTTTTTAATGTCTCATCTATGAAAAAGTGGACAAGAAATGACTTGTACAGTGCAGATGTTAGTTGCATAGTTAAATGTTCTTGTGCCAAAAACCCAGATGGAGCCTTAACATTCTTTTGTATCAAGTAAGCTTGAGGAGAAGCTCATTTCCAGAAACAAGCACAGAAATTACTTTGGATTCATGTGTAATTATTAGCTACACATTTGGAATTCTTACCTGAATTACATCAAGACCCTATTTTGCATTGAAGAAAACGCAAATTTAAAATTGTTATTGTTATTGCTATTGTTATTGTTAGAACAAACAAGCCTAAGCATAAGCAAATGCTGTCTGCTTGCATCTGTAGACAGTTCTGAAAAAGCTGAGTGCTGTCTCATCTGGGAGGATAATTAATATCCACATTCACATTCACAATACCAAATGAGTTTTGCAAGTGTTGTCCTGCAGATAACACATGCTTGGTGGGAGTGCAGTGGACTATGAATAGAAGTACTGGAGCTGTTTCTTGTGCTATACTTTTATCTTTGGAACAGTTCTTAGTGAAAATCTTCTTTGGGACCCATGCTATTGCTGCTTCTTCTGAAGACTGGATGATTCTCCTTTACAAATGAGGGAGCTAGATCCTGGAATGGCTGTGGCCAGTATTGTTTGTACCAAGACAGAATCAAGTGACACAGAGTCTCCTTTTTCAAGCTCAGACCTAGCTCAAAACTCAGCAGGCAAAGTCAACTAAAACTGAGTGTTGATCTCCTGGAGGGCAGGAAGGCTCTACAGAGGGATCTGCACAGGCTGGACTGATGGGCTGAGGACAGTGGTATGAGTTTCAACAAGGCCAAGTGCTGCGTCTTACACTTTGGTCACAACAACCCTGGGCAAACTGGGGGCAGAGTGGATGGAAAGTGGCTCAGTGGAAAAGGACTTGGAGGTACTGGTTGGCAGCAGCTGAACATGAACCAGCAGTGTGCTCAGGTGGCCAAGAAGGCCATCCTTGCCTGTGCCAGCAACAGTGTGCCCAGCAGGACCAGGGCAGTGACTGTCCCACTGCACTGGGCACTGGCGAGGCCACATCTTGAACACTGTTTTCAGTTGTGGGCCCTTCACTCCAAGAAAGACATTGAGATGCTGGAGCATGTCCAGAGCTGGTGAAGGGTCTGGAGAACAGGCCTAATGAGGAGCAGCTGAGGGAGGTGGGATTGTTTAGGCAGGAGACAGGGAGGTTTGGGGGAGACCTTACTGCCCTCTACGACTACTTGAAAGGAGATTGTAGTGAGGTGAGGCTCAGGTTTTTCTCCCAGGTAAATAAGTGACAGGATGAGAGGAAATGGTCTCAAGTTGTGCCAGTGAAGGTTTAGGTTGGATACTGGGAAAAATTTCTTCATAGAAAAGTTTGCCAAGCATTGAAACATTGCCCAGGGATGTGGTAGAGTTAGCATCCCTGGAAGTGTTAAAAAAAATGTATGGATATGGCACTTGAGGACATGCTTTAATGGCAAACATGGTGCTGGCCTGACAGTTTGGCTTGATGATCTTAGAGGTCTTTTCTAACCTAAATAATTCAATGATTCTGTGCTTGTGACATGGTGGGTTTTGTTGAAGGAACTGACGAGCCTGGTAAAAGGACAATGAAGGCAGTCACTGTAGATCTGGAATATACTGGGTGATTTGGAATATCCTGAAGAGTGAGGATAGGGGTGTATATTCTCTCTCTTTCCTGGGAATCTATTTCTTCTGCTGCTTCACTGCCCACCTTCTCATTCACCTTCTATCTGCCATTTTCAAGCACCTCTCAACTGCCTACATTCACCTGTTCTTTCTCCAGAAGGTCTTCCTACTGTTTTTGGGGAATAGGAGAGAGGACTGGTCTGGGAGACAGCTAGAGGGAAGTCCCAGAGAACCAAATTTACTTATTCTACCTTGCCTTGCAGAACAGATACTGTCTGTTCTGGGAGCTGAAAAATGCTGCAAGTTCTGCTGTCTAGCAAGAAAAGTAAGAACAGGGGCTGTGGAGGTTGGCAGCTGGTCAGGCTGGACACCTGGATGTGTGCATATGGAGTTGCTAAAATGTTGTACGCCTCAATCTGCTGTGCACGGCAGTCTACAGCTCTGTGTGCCCTGATAATGAAACTGTAGTGGGATACTGGGACAAATCTGGATACAAGGATAAATATGATCAGATTAAAATCATTATTGTCTTCGTGATGATTGTTTAATGGAATATTTTAGCCAAAAGAGTTGGCTTTCAAACAAGTTCAATTTTAAAAACTACTAACACTGTGTAAGTGTTAAGTAAGCTTGACCATTCCATGATATAGTTTAAATATCAGAATTACAGAGGACTTGGGAAGGTTCTTTTTAGAAAAGAAGAGGGATTTGAAGAGAAAAATAAATTGTGTAAGAGGAAGAAATGCTGTGTGAAACTAGTAGAAACTGGATTAAACAGGAAATAAACCATTTCCAAAATGCAAAAAAGACTTCACTTTTTTATTGCTCTCTCACAATAACTTAATTTCTATAATATTAACTTTATTTGAAAAGAGAAGCCTTTCTTTTCTAAATACCTTCATGCAATGATTTTTGTATCATTTCCATTCTGTACAAGAACCTGATAATTCAGGTAAAGATACTGAAATGCAGAATGGTGTTTATCTGGATGGTGCAGAGACAGAGATGTTTGTCAGGATCAGCAGGATTTTTCTGAGAACTCTTTATAGAAAAATGCAGTTTTACTTCACTAAAATTATTTACGCACTTCAATTGGTATTGGGTAGTAATTTTGCCCAAACAATCACCCTGATGTTTCAGCATTCCAGAAACAGTTTTCTTCTGTTTAGATTCTTGATACTCAGCCACTAAAGAAGGTTCATTACTGCTGGCAAAACTGACAAAGAGAACATGGTTCTTGTATACAACCTTGTGCTCTAGAATGCTTGTGGTTAGCAGTGTCCTGAGTTTGGTCTCTAAGAGACCTCATTCAAAGCCTCTGAATCAGAGAGGGTTTGAAAATGATATGTCCCATTGCTCAGAAAGTGCTGTAGCCCCTGGGTTATTTAGCATGTGCTCAGTAAAGCCAATAAATCCTCCACAGGCCCACTGGGAAACTGAAATTTCACTCAGAAAAGTCCTGAAGTGGGACTACTCATTTCAAATATTGGATTATACCCAAAACCTTTCTTTCCCCCCCCTGCCCCCTCTCCCCAAAATGAAAAGCAACACATTGTTTACAAGGCTCACAACATTTAAAGGTGAAAGTGACAAATATAATCAAATTTGTACCAGCTTTAGTTCCAGCTAGCTTTGGTCTGGTTTATCAGTGAATGTTTCCTCACAGGAACTTGCTATAATAAAGACAGAGGGGATAAATAGGATTTTTCGTCTTAAAAATATGTGCAGCAATAAATTGATTGAGGATATTGTAAATTAAACGTTTAAGGAGAAAGCATTGCCTGGGTCTAACTACCCTTCAGAGAGCACTAACAGGCATTAGTTTAGACTTAGTGCAGAAAGTTAATGAAATGAATAGGTGATGGATATTATTCAGTGTCCCTACTAGAATTCATGACCTAACAATAAATATGTGTCATTTCCCCTGGGTAGCTTCAAGGCTGAGGAAATAGACTTTTATCACATCACTAAATCTCATGGGGTAATTATTTAAAAGAACAGAAAGCATATATATACATATATTAGATCAAATGTAACTGAAAAACTCAGTAAATATGTGTGAAAACTGCTGGAAAAGTTAATTAGGGTAGATATGTCACTAAGTGGGGGTAAAAAAAAGATAAGGGAAACTATTGAAGAGTCATGCTTAAAAAAACAAACAGAAAAATCCTGATTTGCAATACTTAATAGTTTACAGACTAGTAAGGATAGACAGAATCTTTTCAAATAGCTGTTATTTTTTGGGTCTTATAAGAGGTGACATTTTACCTACCTTTATAATATTTGTTGATTTTAACTAGCATAAGAAATAAGAGATTTTGGCCATATGTTTTATACTATAAGTAAAGCTAGTTGTTCAGGCTTTGAAAGTCAGTTTCTAATCTAAAGTACTAAAAGATATTTGATTGATTTGGTATTCTCACACTGTTGCATCCCACTGGAAAAACAGCCCATTAAAAGCACTTATTTGCTCTAAATGAAAAGGAAATGAAAAGTTGAACTTCCCAGCAAGATTTTCAGAGATCCAAGTGACTTACTTAGCCTTGTCTACTTTGAATTTTAGTTGGCCAAACGTGCACTAACATTACCTTAAGCTCTATAGTTAAATCAGTGTAAGTAGCTGTATAGTATAGAAAGGTGTGTCTGATTTTGCTCTGATACCTTTGGAGTAGTTAATGTACAGGTGATTTAATTTGGATGTTGATGCTTGGAATTTGTTTCTGCCTTTACTTCTGATTTTGTTTCTTCCTCCAGCTTTTTTACTTGATGTTAACCAGATGTGAATGATATTTCTTGTATAAACAGTTAACTGGTCACTTGTAGTGATATTTGAGATATCTGACATTGGTAAACGAATTATATGTTCATTTAAGGTGCAGGTCATAACTTATACTGCCTCACTTTCTTAGCTTCAGGGGTTTAGGCTTTCAAATCTGTGATTGAGCTATAACATAGCTTGTATTACTTGTGAAACTGATCTATTGGTTTACTAATGTCATTCACAGAAGCAAAACCAAGTAAAGCTTCATAATTTTTCAGTTGTTCTTTCAAAGCAGTGAACTATAGCACAATTTCAGGTCAATGGTTATTAAAGTCACTGTGGAACTGAATCTAGAAATTAACATCAAAGAATCAGAGATTAGGCCAGATCAAAATGCATAACCTTTTTTCCAGGTAAAGAAGTGTACCAGCTATGCTTAATTTTAAAAACGCTGGAGCTGGAAAGCATTTTTGGGATCATTTAGTAGTGCCTTTGGACAACCTCACAACCCTTAACTTCATCAGAACTGTCACTTTAAAGCACCTGCTTTGTCCAGAGGTCCTCATCAGGCTTTTGCAGGAAATAGTAAACTGGCATCTTCTATTACAAAGCCATAATGTGGTTCTCAATAACGTCAAACTAGTTTATCTCCATGTCCAGTGCCACATATGATTCAATTCAACAGAGTAGCAAATGGTTACTCTCCTATGCATCAGGAACACCAGGAAGATGCTTCTTTGAGGAAGTTCATACTGATATTTCACTCTGTTCTTTGAGTTACAGTAAAGGAAGTGGTCACATCTGGGTGGGCTTTATTTGGACCATGATGGGAACTCTGCCAGGTCACAAGATCTGTTTCTGTTAAAGATGCTGTGTTCATCTAATTCATTTCAGAGAAATCTTTCATAATTAGCTGACTCATACAACAACACGATCCAATCCAGATGAAGGGAGGGGAGGGGAAATGGTGAAATAGTTTGCAGAACTACAGCTTCCCTCTCTGGTTTGTTTATTAACTCTTGAGAGCCTTGTATTCATTATGTCCCTAGGAATAAATGAAGAAAGTTAACATTTTCTTTAATTTTCTAGCATTTTCATTTGGAAAGTATTATAACTATTAATTGGTTGATTATATAAGAAGTGTTTTGCAACTTTTTTAAGTGTTTTAAGTAATGAGATGACATCAGACCAGTAGCTTTTTGGAGCCTGAACGATTACTTTGTTTACATTGTGAAAAAGTCATTATAAAAACTTGTGTGGTATCTATTTTATGCCTGCATTTTATCCAAAGTTTTTTACTTTAACCAAAATTCACACAAACTATAATTATTTAAATTAATACAACCAACTTCCTAAAACTAATCTAATTCATTGGAATGTTCAGTGGGATGTCAGATGAACCATCTGGATTACTGGACATGTTTTGTCCTCTACATGGTGTTCTCTCGTTACTATACTGATGACCTAGGTGGTTCATCTGGTATTCCTGCCTTCAAAAACATGCCTTAAGTGTAGTGATATCTGAGAAATGTAAGTTCTGATTGACTCACTCTCCTCAAAATTAGTAGAAGTCTCTGGACCACATTACTCATTCCCACTTACTCACAGGTGTACACTAATTTGGAAGACCCTGTTTCTCAAAACAAGAAGTGATGCCACAATGGGAGATATCTACATAATCTCTTGTGTGAGTAGACGTTGTCTGTTGGATCCAGAAATAAAAAATTCTGGAAGAAAAAATATTTCATACACAGAAATAAGAAACTGCGATAATCACTGTCTTTGGTAGTTGTGGTCCCCATGACACCTGAATAGTACAATTCCTTTTAAATTCCTGAAATGATAGTCCTGATACTGTCCTTGAGCATCATTTAGGCCACTCCATATGTATGATACTACTAGCTAAGAAGACTCTAGTGCACCTCTTAAGTTAAAAAGACATCTCACTTTCTAGAAAGGAAATGAAAAATGGAGAGATCTAAGCAGTAAAGTACTACTAGGAAAGAAACTGTGGGAAGCAGCAATGTTTAGCTTTAAAAGAATAAGAGAATATTTATAATGTTATTATTTTTAACATATTTGTAAATAGAGCAGTTATTGAGTCAACTGCACTCAACACAGCTTGTGGCCTTTAGCAGAAAAGACATTATCCTGCCTTGGGCTGAGTGACTACCACATATTTTGTTCTTTCTGGCTGAAAAAGAGGTTGAGGACTTGAGAAGGTGGGACTAACTGGAATCTATCCCAATATAGTCTGACCTTCAACCCTGATGAATTTTGTAAGAGTTTTGTTCCTTGGGTGTACCAGATTAAATGGTTGAGAGTGAAGAAAAGGAGAAGGGATGAGTAAAGATAAAAACTCCCCTATTAGCTAAATGTCATGCTATCTGTAGCTTCTGTGTTACTTAAGTCAAGGGGATCAAAGATAAAGATCTTCTTAGGTGCTTAAGGGTTTGAACCAACTGCTTTTAACAAGTGGTTAATTTTTCTCAAGTCATTAATTTAGTTAGTGTGGTACCAGGGTAAGAGAAGGATATGCTTTACAACACATTTTACAAGTTGCTTCTAAGCTGAAGTATCTTGCTTGGAAAGAATTGCAAAGCCTCGTGTCAGAATAAAGACACAATTTGGAGTTCCCTAGAATACTCTGCTTTAAGCAACAGTTTATGAATGACTGTCAAACCTACATGCTTTTCAAGTAAACAGAAGAGCAGGACAGCTGTCAAACAGATGTAGAACGTCCATCCTCAAATAACAAGCACGTGTTCCTATTGTTTGGGCCATAATATTTGTATATTTATTCCTCTTTTTCTTAAAAGTTAGTATTAAAGGCTAGTGTTTACAGATTATCCAAGAACAGAGGAGAGTCTAAAATAAGAGACAACAAATATCATATAATCAGGCATTGTTTAAAACATCTGCTCCCATTTAGGCTTTGTAGCAACCTACATCTGTTCTACACACTTATAGATGTAATTATTTTCCCTATTCAATCACAATGAAAATTTCTGATTTGTGTCTTAACTAGTTACAGAGAAATTTGACTTGGTACTAATGCAGAAAATCATAAGATTTTTAGAGATCTTGAGTCTAAAGCCAAATAATCTTGCATCATAAAATTTTACCCTTGGATTAATTTCATTTTTTTCATGTTCTCAACTCATTAAAATGATTTTTAATCTCTTTCTCAGACTGTTCTGTATCCTTAGGGATGTGAGGACCATATTGGAAAAGAAACTGAATTTTATAACACCACATGTCACCAAGTAGTGAAGTTTTAAGAAAATTGTCTGTTAAAACATTATTTTCACAGAATGACAAAAGTCATTGAAATACAAGAGGTCTTTGAAAGACTGTCTTGACCAACCCC
Source organism: Myiozetetes cayanensis (assembly GCF_022539395.1). Taxonomy (NCBI): domain Eukaryota; kingdom Metazoa; phylum Chordata; class Aves; order Passeriformes; family Tyrannidae; genus Myiozetetes; species Myiozetetes cayanensis. Next base: position 59,928,588 of record NW_026087631.1, on the reverse strand, counting down.
CCTGCTCACAGCAGGGTCAAGTAGAGCATGTTGCTCAGGTCTGTGTCTTACGTTTTTAGTATCTCCAAGGATGTTGTAAGTAAAGTAGGAAGCTTTCAGTGTCAGAGTCAATGCTTTGTTCTGTGGGACTTGCACAGGGAGGTCCATATTTAGTGCCTGTCCCCAGTCAGAGAAGAGTGAGACAGTACTTTTTGCTTTAGCTCTGCTTCCTCCTTCTCATACATGACATTACACCCTTTCTGTTGCTTATTTCATTCTGAAGGCAACCTGCTCAAAACAGATGTTTAGCATCAGCTTAGCACTCCTTAAAAGTGATGAATGGTACCTTACCATGGTCTACCTTTCTCCAAAAGAAAGAAGCAGCACTTCTGCATATTCTACAACCTCCTAAGAGATTGTAGAAGGTTCTCTCTATCTGCTGCTTATCAAGCCTACTGACTTGCACTTCAAACATATTTTAATCTCTTCTATTTTTATTTCATTTTCTCTGATACAGCTTTCTGCCAATGTATTTGGGTAATCTGCTCTGTTTTTTTCAGCCTGAGCTTTATGATTCTGCTGGACAAACACAGAAACATCCTGACAACTCGATAAAAACATTTCTTGCCCCAAAATACAGTTCATACATGTGAACTAACTGTTTCTGCTCCCATTCTTTCAGTAGCTATTTCAAGACTGAGTGAACCCTTGCTGGGCTGCTATCCCACACTGACTCGATGGGAATTGGATAGTCCTATGGTTCTGTAAGGCTCCTTAGATTTGGGCTCTTTTTGTGGAAGATGCTGCCTGTCACACCTGTCCTTCCTGTCTGACAAAGAGGGATATTCATGGTTAAGTGTGTAATCTGTCACATATCCCCATTTTTCCTGCCTTATCTGTGCTAAACAGAGACAGACAATACTGACACATTAATGTTAAATTGCTGAATAAACACCGCAAAGTGTGTGTGAGTTACATTTGCAGATTAAGTGAATGAGGTTTATGCACATCATCATAGTTTTTGATAAAAGCAGACAGAAGGCTGAGTGGGATGCCCATATGGGATATTGCCAGTGCCAGCCCTCAGTGAATTCAGTTAGTGAGATTTAAAATGCTTCGTAAGCACCCATAGCTGGTGTGGACTCACAGCAATACTGTGACTGCTTTGAGCAACAACTCTTGTTGTAGTGTTTCAGTTAATTTGCTACCTCTCTTAGCAAGTAATTTTTCCTAACATAAAGAATTTTAAAACCTGCTCTTAATGAGACAGTGTTCAGAATTACATGTCAAATAATTTTTCTTTACTTTTTGGAATTGTATCTCCATAAAGATGACTAAATGAAATTAATAAATTAAAAATCTTTTTAAATTGCTGTGACTCAATCATCAAAATACACCAATAACATGGGTAGACAAAAGTTCTATTGCACGTCATTCAATTGTATTTGCTTTACAGATTTAACTCAGTTTCCAGGTCAATAATAAGTATATTTAGCTAATGGGTAGGGAAAAAAAAGGCAACACATTTATTAGAGAGCAGGAAAACAACAACTTACCTTGCTTCTATTATTTCCTCTACCTACAATACCAACGTCTTTTAAGAGAGAGAAACTGTATTTCTCTTATGATCAAAATCCAGATTTTCATGGGGCAATGTGTGCTTCACGAGGCCATGTGCTCTGTAGGGATATGCGTAACATTGGCCTAAAATGGTTTGCATCAGTGTTTGACACTATGCTGCATGTGGACTCTTGCCAAATTGCCTATTAGACCATTATTCCCGATCCCTGCTCTCTCCTGAAGACTACATGGAAGTTGTGTGGGAAAAAGCAAACTTGCACAAGTGTAAATCATGCTCTTTGAACATGTACAGTGAGTGCAAGGACTGAAGGCACCAAACAGCATGGGGAGCTCCATTCTTTGAGTAAAAGAACTGAATCACATTTTTTTTGTTATGTTTAAAAGAAAACAAACATACCCATGAGTACACCTTTAAATAAATACTTTTTTCATTAGTTCTGAGTTGAATAATATACTGCCAAATAGATTTGAATAAGCTTTAATTTTACTGAAACAAACAAGCACAAAAAAGAACAAAAAACCCCACAAAAAAAACCCACAAAAAATTAAAACAACCCCACAAACAACCCACCCCAAAACAATCCAGTGTCCCAACACTCCTCCCCTCCAATTAAATACCATTTTTTTACTTCAAGTCCCTTGTTCATATACTCATTTATAATCTTCAGAGATAGATGGCTTTTCCTGCATTGTTTATTTATATGCTCAGTCATGGTTTGACAGTTCATGTTTGCTTTTTTCTGAGTCAGACTTCAAAAGTGTCCCCATGAAACTAGTGTGTAAATTTTCAAGTAGTTGAGTAAAACCCTACGTGGTGATGGGACAGCAGGGCTTGGGAGTGGTAGTCATAAACAGCTGGAATAAACAGCTAGTTGTTCTATTGAGTATGTGTTAATGTTTCTTGGTTTATGAGATGATTTTTTCATCCTTCTTGTTCTCAAGAGAAGAGAAAATAAGGTTACATCTGTTCATTATTGCCGCCTGCCATGCTCTATGGAAAATATCCCTCCTATTACTCTGCTGCCATGGATGCACAGCACTTGCAGCTTTGGTTTTCTACAGCTTGTGTGACAAAAGAATGGAGCTGTAAGGCTGCTGTCCCTTGAGACAGAGACAGTTTTCCTCTGTCACTTGCATGTGCCACTTCCCTGCTTCCAGCATGCTTGTTGGCCATCCATCCACTGAGCTCAACTTTGAGCTCTTTGTTTTGTGTTCAAGGCTTTGTCTCATACAATCTGGTTCACATCCTGGGTGAGATCATTAGAGGAGCATGAAAACTCTTGTACTTCCCTTGACTGTAGTGTGATTGTATATTTTTACAGTGAGTAAAGAACTGGCCTGTTCCTTGCTTTTGTTCCCAAACCATCTCATGTCGCCTAAGAACTCAACCTGGTGTGCTCCCTGACTTTTCTATTTTCATGTCTTCCTTTATGTGTTTCATATTGTCTGTTCTTCATGGTGCTGTAACGCATTGCTACCCATCATCTCACCTGAAAGTGCCAAAACACTGCTGTGATACTGTGTGGTTGGGATGCTTCCTGCACGAGTGTCCATGCACAAATTGTTCAGCAGCTGTGCCCAGTGCAGCAGAAATCTCATCCCATAGACAGCCCAATTTTTGAACTGATTTCCACTCTACTTTGTGCTAATCCCACATTGTTGATCTTCTAATTTTTCCAGTGGGAGAAGTCAACCTTAGATTTTTCAGACATTTTAGCAGCAAATGTACATATGTAGGAAAACATCAGAAGTATACCATTCATCACCTATGGCTGCAAAAACAATCTGGTTTTAATACATCCTAGGATCAAGCTGAGAAAGAAAAATATTCTGATTTTACTAAAGACAACTTGTCATTCTCCAAGGGAGAGAAAGAAAAGCATTCTTTTTTTTTTTATATTCGTACTGTAACTGCCAAACCTTTCAGATGGTACAATTGTTCTCATAGAATTAAATATCCAGAAAAGGCCTGCCTAATTGAAACCAGTCTTTTCTGTTAGTCCTGCTGATATCTGCCTCAAGATTATTGCTACACAAAGGAAGCAGATTTGGGAGAAAAGTAGTCAGTACTAAAGATATGACATCCCCTCATCAGTAACTCTGGAAATGATGCAATATATAAAGAAAAATTGCAGGAGAATAACTACCTTGAGGTGGTAAGAAAATGCTGTAAATGTTGGTCCAGAGAGTGGTGCTCTGATCTCAGCTAAGGGAACGTGCTCTTGTCTGATCAACACTGCTGCCTTGGGGCTTTGGCAAATTCCTGTCTTAATCTTCAACCTCACCTGAAGACACACCCTAGTATGTGGAGATTTGCAGGCAAGGAGTGGAATTTACTCATGAGGAAACAACTTGAAACATCCTGTTTTTGAAGTGAATGCAAAAGGGGCCGAGGAGAATGGATTCTGCCTTACTATCAAAGCTGAAAATCAGATGACTGAAATCAAGCTGCAAAGATAGTCTTACTGGTTTAGTAAGAGTGGGAGTTTGTTATGAATGAACACTGAGTTACTCCTGTTTTTGCTGAATATTACCTTGAGAGGTTTGACAAGTGCATACGGTTATGTATGAAATTGCCTTCGATGGAAATCACAGATGGGTACAATTCAGAGATCTGTGTAGTCCACCTAGAAGAAATGCATTGGTTTAAAAGTAGAAATTGAAATAATCAGAAGATTACTTGACTTGTATTTGGGCGTGTAGTATCTGTGAACTGAGAGCCTTTTAGTGTTTTGCTCATGTTATACTCTTTCATGCAGTTCTCTTTCTCGCATGCTTTTTTTATTTGCAGACTTGGATTTGGGGTATCAAGGTCTTTAGGAAAGGTTCATTTCTTGGTTCTCTTCCTCAAGCAGAGTTCTTGTCAAATTTTTTCTGAAATGTTTGAAATAGCTACGTTAAACTTCATGAGTAATTTGATAATGCTTTTTCTCAAGTATAGCAAAACTATGATCAGAATCCCATGTGTGTTCTTTAAAATGAAAAGGCTATATTTTCCAGGGCGCTGAGAATAAGAGCTCTTTTCCTGCCTTGAAGCACTCTTGGAAACAAGGCTTTGTTCAGGGCTTAATACTTGAAGAGTCTAATCTGTACTTCAAAATTAGCTGCTGTTAATCATGGGGTTGTAACCCTCAATTACCATACCTGCTGAAGTTTGCTAGACTCAGTAACATGTCAGTGACAAGGTGCTGTGTACTGGTTTTCTGCTTAGAAGCTACTATTTCCCAAGACTTATTTTCAAAGTTTGCCCCAGGGTTTATTTGAGACCGCTAGTGGAAGTATATCTTTTATATAAATATCATGGGTGGTGGGTTTTTTTGTGTGTGTTTTTTTTTTTTTTTTTTTTTTTTTTTTTTTTTTTTTTTTTTTTTTTTTTTTTTTTTTTTGTGTGTGTGTGTGTGTTTTGTTTTGTTTTAGTTTTTTTTGTTGACCTGTACTTTTGTTTTTGAACTAAGGTCCTGTGTTTAGGCAGGAGACCCTGTTTCGTGAAAGAAGAAAGGTGTTTGAGCTGTGACACTTGGGTATGACACAGAGCTGGGAATCGCACGGCTCTGGTATTTGTTCTCTTTCAGAAGAAATATCCATGACAGTTACATTTGTTTCCTAGTCCAACCATTCTGCCTGGTTCCCCAGCTAGCAAAGCCTACTGCATTACATGACAATGCTGGAACATGAATTTAAGATCCAAAACAATTGATGAACTGACTCATAACACTAATCGTTTTAGGTCTGAAGTAATGTTCTGTTGTGCCATAATGAAGATGACTCAACACAGTTTCTCCATGGAAAGGATAAACTTTTACCCTTAAGAAAGTTTTTCATACTTATCTCTTACTTATATTTAAGTTCCATGGTAAAAAATACATGAAATTTAGCTGACTACTAGTGTTTGTGATTTTCCTCTTATCTATCTATCTGAAAGGTAGAAAGTAAAAGAAAACAAAAAGAGCAAATCAAGACATCAGAAATGCCGACCTAATCCTGGGACTACCTTGCATTTTCAGACTGGGAAATCACATTAAGCCACTCAGATTTCCAGTGTCCTTAGAGTCCTAATTAGATCTGCAGAAAAATATTATTATCTCATGTTTAATAAGTAGACACATCCAACCCTCATCTTGTCCCCTTTCAGTGAACCAGAGATCTTTCTTAACTACAGACCTTTCTTTCTCATCTAGGAAGGGGGAAAAGTAACTTTAGGTTAAAGAAGGACTGGACTAATTTGTCATATTTGTAATTACATTTAGTATTGGAAGGTTTTGGATGTCTCGATATTTAACACTTAATTTCTAAGAACACCAGCTCTTGCAAGTCTTTATTTCCACTGTGCAATCCAAGCCACTGGTTTTCTGCTCATGGCTCATGGTAGAGAAACACTACCAGGTATCAGTGGGGAAGTGGACAGTGAACACCTTGTTGTTCCTAAAATACTTGCCTAATACTCAGATTAAGACTACAGACCATTCTCTTAGCCCCTTTGAAATCCTAAGAACCTGTGACATTAGTGAAACTGAACTTTTAGGCTTCCTATTATCTTCTCACTAGAACTGTGCACTTGACTACTGGAGGCTAGTATGAATTCTTTCCTGGAAAGAATTGTACTAGTAGTTTTTATACTATGATAAAGAAATCCTTTATACTAACCCTTGTTCTGTTGGGAAAACTACTGGAAACCTGGAGAAATCCAGAAGACCACCCCCCAATTTTGTTTTCAAAAGCTTCTTTCCTTGACTTTTACTATAACCACTTTTTATTAAATAAGACAGCCTTTGGGAATGTTAAACTGCTTTGTAATTCCTTTTACAGCTTTCCTCAGTTCTTGATGGGAAAATCAGTTTTACTATTTACTTCTCTTTTTCATTGCTGATAAATATATGCTGTGTAATTACATGTACAACTTTCTCACCACACTGCTCTCTTGATGGTCTCCTCACCTTGGTTAATCTTAGATATTCCTGTCACCTCCTGATGCTTCCCCTACCACTCACAGCTGAGCTTCTCCTGTAGCCTTGTCAGAACAGACTACCTGTGGACTGTGCACATTAAAGGCCAAGTCTGCCTCTGGCATCAACGTGTAAGTCCCCCTTTTCCTCAGATTTTCCTTGCCACTCACATCTCTTGGGGCACAATGTCTTTCTCACTACTGTTTAGACTGTCCAAGAACCAGGAAAATTTTTTTTCCACTTCACAGAAGGCAGCAGGCCTAACCTCTGAACAAATGTAAGTGCATCCTAGATACAGTTGCAAAAACACAGAATTCAGTAGGCAGCTATCATGATAAGTTATAAGTTGTAATAAAAAAACAGGAATATGAAGGTATAACTGTGATGCCGTCAGAGGGAAGAGAATTAGAACAAAATATCTGCAGCAAGTGCAGCTTTGGAAAATGAATGGGAGAAGCGATATTAGAGCTCAAACAGTCTTGAGATGTACTCTAAGGGAACAGCTGTGTTTAGTTTTATTTCTGATGTAGACATGTCTCTGTGGCATGAAGGTGTTGGTGTATAACTGTTGTTTATTATTAACTAGAGATTCTTACAAGCCCTTGTAGTAAAAAGGTTATTTTTCCTATGAAAGATTTTTCTAGTATTGTGATTTATTTCTCATAATTGTCTTGTCTCCTGCTGAAGTAAATTCCATGCACCTCTCTGCCCATGTTATCTTTCAGACAGATGAAGATAGCAGCAGGGATTTGTTTTAACACGAAGTACATTGTTTTACTTGAAAACAGCAATTAATATGGGAACTTGGACATTTCTATTTTATTTTGATATTTTTCTCTCTAGTTCATCCTCCAGTTATTTTGTTACTCCCTAGAATTTTCTACCATCAATCAACACTCTAGGTGTTGCACAGCATTTAAAATATGTTCATTACAAAGAAACAAGACAAGTAGAGCTTCCTTTCATTTTAGCTAATGCATTTTCCCACATGGTGCACTTAGCATGTCTGCTGCTGCATGCAGTTGGATGATTTCCTTTCACATTTACTTTCACCACCCATAACTCTGATAAAGTGGAATTTAATTGGGGATTATAGGACATTTTCCTAGAGTAGGTAGGATGGTAGCAGAGTTATTCCATGGCTAGTGAGGAACCTTAAGGCAGTAGTCTAGTTGGCTCAGAAGAATTTCTTAGTAAATGTGTTGTAACAGCTCAGGTGCTCCAAATCTTCACTTTCTGCTCTACACACAGAGCTTCTGGATTTTTGGATGCAGATTACTGTGAACAACATGTCCTCTTTCTTTCCCTCTAGCCCATTCACAAAAGAATGGTGGTTATTTTGCTTAAGCTGGAAAGGGGGAATACAGGAGTAATGACAGAATATATTTCATCTGATTTGTTGGGAGTCTCCTATCCTTTTATTTCTCTGCTTTGAACTAAACCAGAAAGTGTAACTAGTGAACAATGTAGTTCCTTTTCATAGTACATCTTCGAGTTTATAAGAGTGCTTTGTGCTTTATAATTAGAACAGGCTCTTGCTTTAAGGAACTTATCTTGAGTCAGACAGATGTGATATGGGTAATTAAAAAAAAAGGTTAGGACAACATGGAGCTGAAAGGAGGAGCCTTGCAGAGACATGCTTAACACAGCCTTCCCGGGATTGCTCCACATGCTGCACTTCTGATTACTAAGTGTTCAGACCTGCTTTTCTCCAACAAAAACATCATGATTTGGTGCCAGCTGTGGTTCTGAGTTGTGCAGAAGTACACAGAGAGAGCCAACTGACTTAAGCTATGAAAGAGTGCAAAAATTTGGTTTGCTCCAAATCCATTTTTACCATTTAGTATATTCCTTATACTTTGGCCTTGCCAGTTCCCCTTCATTATCTTTTTTTTTTTTTTATTAAGTATTACCACTTGCCTCAGGCAGATTAAAATACAGATGTAGGAAAGTTCAAAACCACCAAATAGCTGCTTCACCAGAACCATCTACTTAAAGATAATAGCTCTAAATTAACAATAATGAATGCAATATACATTTACATTCAAACCATCCGACTTGATTGCTTGATGCCTTTTGCAAAAGTGAGAATTTGTAGCATAACCACAAGATTTATGAATTCCACTTCTGGTGAACTAATGTAAGGAGTGAATTTCAAAAAGCAAGACACCACATGGGTGATATCATGTCTTTAGAAAGCAACAACAAAATTTTAAATAATTAAAGTGTCTTCAATAACATATTAAGTAACTTAAAATAAGTTTAAAATGTGTAAGTTTTGGAAACCTGGAATGTGTAATAAGAATTCTAAATTTAAAGATTTCAAAGCAGGGATTTCATTTCCTCTGTAGTGCAATGTGAAAAATTAAGGATAAGTGTGATGAGTTTCTACTGCAGTGAATTCTGGAATACATAATCCATCAACCATACACATTTAGAACTCTTCACCAAATGTGGTATGTAGTACATTTAGACTAATGGCATTTTCTCCCAAAGATGAAAAATAAGGAAGTAATCAAATTCTCTTTAAGATGTGCATGGTCTATAACACATAGCTGAAGTGCTGAGGGAGTTAATAAAGGACTCTTTCTAGTCCTTTAAATTGGCTTCTTTAGATTTTTGCCAGTGCACAAGTATGCTTAGGCACTGGGGCATTTTAAATACCTAGGCCATCTAGAAACATTATCATTCTGATATACATAATTAACTCACAGGTTTATAAAATTCTAATTACTGTAGTTAAACTTGAGAAAATTACACTTTTGTCTTTGTACATTCTTGTCCGTCTAAAATACGTCAGAAAACTAATGTAGAGAGCGGCCCTAGGTGTCCAAAGAGTGAAACTGTGCAGGAGTGCAAAAGTCAGTTTGGATCAAACACCTGTTAGGTGCAGAAAGATCCCTAATCTATATGGCACATTATTTATTATTGAGAATTATCCTTTCAAACAGAAATATTTCATCTGTTCTGATTTAGAAATCCAGCTAAAATGGAAAGAAATATTAAGTTGAATAAGCTGAAAAATAATAGTGAAAATAAAATAAAACAAATTGAAAAAACATTGGTTAGCTAGCCTGGCTTAATGTGTAATTGACTATGTGTTTTTTAGTGCATTCAGAAACCTCCAGGTTCTGGAATTATTCAACAAATTTCTAAAACAGTGTTGGTTGTCAATCTGAATTCCATTTTTTATTTTACTACCGAACAGCCACAAGAGAATTTCGAGCTTGTAGGCAGATTCAGTGTTCAGTGGTCCATTTCTGCTTTTGTGAAGTCAGTGGTGTCATGGACACAAAATACATCTCTCAGTATGGAGAATTCCAGAAAGTCCAGTTTCAGCCTGAGAGTACCTCACTCTTAAACTTTCTCTTTCTGAGCATTTGCTGTTACTTCTATGCACCTATGAAGGTAGTGATAGTAACACTGACCTTTATGTGTGTTCTTAAAGCAAGCAAATGGCCTGCCTGCAGTATCTGAACTGTCAGTCTTCCTGTGTCACATCTACCTATGTCTTTTTCTGTTTATGCCTTATGTTATTTATGACTCTTGCTTACAGCTCGGCAGAGGAATGAAGCAAACTCAATGAAACTCAGCACTGCTACGGATGGACAAATTTATACCCGTATTAATAAAGTTTTTATTAGAAAAAATATTCTCCAACTTCAATTCTTACTTCATGTTTTAATATAATTAAAATACAAGAGATGGGCTGTGTTCTTAGCTTGGTTGTATGTGAAGATAAATTCATAATCACTGCGATTAAGCTACTAGAGGTAATGATTGGCTGAAATATGACAGATGTTCACAGAAATCCCACTTATCAAGGCACATGGTGGGTTTTATTGTTCTTCCCAACAGAAAGAAAAAGTTCCGAAGAGTGGTCTGGAGCACAGAGAGTTGGTGATGTTGCAATGTCTGAAGAAAGATCTTTAAATTCTACAGGAGTTTATGAGCACAAAATGATACACAGTGAAACTGCCTTATTTCTGCAGTGCCAAGTTCTGTTACATTACAACCTCATCGAGGTCATTTTGTGGCACTAAGTGAACAAAGTGTTTCTGACCCACTCTCCTGTGAACCTTCCATAGCAAGTGAAGTGACTGGGACTTCACAGCTGGGCAGGGCAGCTGTTGTGGAAGACATAATGCAGGTAAGGGACATGGGGGCACACAGGGGATAACAGTTAAAAAAAATGAAATCCTTGTGAAGCCTATGGAGGTGCTTTATATTGAAGCATACCTGCTTTATTTAATAATGTCTGAAAAACAAGAGTGGAGCTATAGATGAACATGAAAAAGGTGTTTGAAAAAGTGGTTAAACATTTTCTTCTTTCTCCATGTCTTCTCTTTTGACCTCACACATTTTTCTATTTATCATACAATGAATAACCTGCCCCAAGACATTGAATTTAGTGTTAAAACCTATGCAGTTGGTAATGGTATCAGGATTTCAGTCGTGGGATGAACCTCATAGAAACACTGACAAATCTTGCCTATATTTCCTGCTCCCTTTCCTCTGTGGTAACTCACTGACTGAGTTCAGCAGTGATCTCTTCAGCAGTCATCAGAAGTGCATTCAACAGATTGTATTATTGTCAAAAATCCAGACCTGAATCTTTGAATGTGACTGAATATTTTTTTCTGTTCTTCAACAACCAATATAGGGTTTTCTAAACACAAATTCCAACATGGTCTCCTGTGCTTTGTTCTGTGATAGAGAGTGGCAATAAGACTGGAAGAGATGATAATATTCTCTCTGTTTTTCCCAATATGTTTCCCCAGAATGCTATTACTGTAGTATGAATACCAAAAGGTATGACAAATTTATGATAAATACTCAGAATTAAAATATAGTTCTGTGGAAGATGAGAAATCTTCCATGTCATGTAAATGGAAATGCCACACTGACCTCCTAAGAGCTTAATTTCAAGTAGGTTTCATCTGAAGGATGCTTAGACCTTGACTCAGACTTTTCCGGCTGTGGCATTTGTTACTTATCTGAAAGGGTACATCTCTATAGCTGGGAATCACCAGGTGCCACATCCTTATCACATGGAAATACTAATGGTATGCTACATAGGAAAGACTCTCCATAATTGCTATCTTAAGGTATAATGGATAAAGCCTGATAATGAGATTTATTTAACATAATATATTTCACCCTTTCCAGTAGCAAAGTTGATATATTCTCAGATAATACTGAAGAGAGATAAACTTAGCAAAAGTTTATAAACTGGGAGAACAAAATGATTCTTTATCTAAAGAGATTTAGCAATAAAAATGTTTTGGGAACGTTTGTAGAAATCTTGAAGATAAGGAGGCTACTGTGTATGTCACTGATATCTAGATAGGTGTGGATTGTTGGTAATAACATGCTGGGAGAAAGAACAGGATGTGGCTGGAGAAGGGGCCATATGGAGGGAGGTCAGCACTTTTTGGGACAAACGTCCTTGTTCTAGCACCTGGAGATAAGTACAGCACAGCACAGTGCAATCACAGGAATGAGGTCCAGAAGTGGAGATGGACTGTAGGGTGGGATCAAGACCACCCAAGATCCTTGAAGCCTCCAACCCATTTCAAGGAAGATGTAAAAGAATGGACTACACATGAAAACTAATTTGCATAGAACACAAGAAACTTATCTCCAGGGCAGAGTAAAGTTATCTATAAAAGGGTACCCCATCAATCCCAGGTGCACGTGTGCCATAGGACCCTGGGCACATCATCAGCTGGATCAATGCTGAAGCCAGGACTGGTGATCTTTCTTTCTGCCTTTCTTCCTTTTCTTTTCTTGTTTTGCTCTTTAATCTCTCTAGCTCTCTTTCTTTTCACTGTAGCCCTTTATCCAAAACCCACCATGATGTGTTTATCGTAGAAGGTCAGGGACTGACTTATACCAATTTCCATGCCAAGTGTGTAATTTACTAATAAAACTTTGTAAATTTTTGTGGATTCTCTGACTTCTGTCATTCCTTTTAGCCATGAACATCTGTGAATCTTGGGTCCTCCCTTCCTCTTAAGGGTGGGACACCACAACATTTTAGCATGTTTCACTCAAGAAGCCAATCTATTAAAGATAACATTGCTGTAAAACCACAATAAAGGAAGAGGAAATAGTACAGTAATTCAGATGTTGCAATATATTTTTACACTGTCTTCAACCCTTTAATAAAAGGTTTCTAGAGCACTAGACACTGTACTGACACAATCTAATTCAACAGGGAACAACCATTGCTTAAAGAAGAGTTGCACACCATGTCCAGATGGGACCACTACTACACCAACAAAGAGCACGCTAACCCTGTGTTGAGTTCACCATGTTTTCTTTCCATACTTTTTTAAGGAAAAGAACAAGTAGTGCAAACAAGTTACAGATTCCTTAAAGTGTTGAATCTGGAAGAATATGATGTAAAATATATGTATTTCCATTTACCAGAAGTGAATGAGAATGAGAAGTGAATAACTTGGGATTCCAGGCACTTGTACATCAGCTGGGTTTTACCTACAAGTATAGAAGATTTCAAAAGGAAGTGAATTCAGTAATTAATGATTGAAGAGGAGGGAGGGGAAGATGCAAAGTCAAGCATCAAGACTCTTAATAACGATATATCTCTTAATTTTGTTGCTCCTTAACAGTGTGTTGTTTCTTTATCAGTCAGTATAATTAATTTATAAGGTCAAAGACATGGCCGTGACTTAGCTTGCTATTTGCCAAATGCATCCATACAATTCCTCAGTACAAAACCAGGATGATAATATATTTTTTTAGTTAACTTCTACTGGTGAGCAGATTAAAATATTTTTATTCAATGGTCACCTGATGCAAAACTTCAAAGGTATTTTCAATTAAGATGTCAAAAAGATGTTAGTTAAGTTCCCCATATGGTTTTGTCCCCCAAGACAGTCAAAAGCTGTTCTGCAAACAATAATCTAAATAATTATGTTGTATGTTTCCAATAATTTTGATTCTTAGGTAAATTTTTTTGTCACTGTAGAAGATTTTAGAACAGTTAAGCATTGAACACATAAATTTCATTTTACATTATTCCCTGGTTATATCTTTAGCTACCTCTTTAAGTAAGGAATTACTTTTTAACAGAACATGTAGACGTAATGGATGTATGGTTGAGTCCTGGGAATGTTGAGATTACTGCTGATTTTTTTTTAAGAGGTGTGAAAGACCTGTCCTAGTCTAATGCCAGAAGGAAGCAACATGTTATCTGTTCCACACAGCAGATGTCAATGTATTGCACCAATCGACTATTGCGCCCACACATTCATCAAATCATGTCCCCTGGAAGTGTTTTCAGTCCTGGTTATGACTCTGCTGAACAGTAGTGCCCCTGTGGGTGCAGGTCAGAGTTTGATTTGCCTTTGCTGCTGCAGCAGTAGTGATTGACACCTGATCATCTTGTTGTCCACCAGGAATCCAGATCCTTTTAGCAAGGTTCTGCCCAGCCACACAGACCCCAGTCTGGTCTGGGCTCTTTGCTGTGCCATCCCAGGGGCAGGAATTTGCACACATCTTTGTTAAAGTTCTTGCCCACCCACTCTTCCACCCTGCCCAAATCTCTCTATGTGAGATGGCTTTTCCTTCTAACATGTTCATCTCACCAGCCAGTATTGTGTTATCAACAGCTTTATTGAGATTGCTTTCAATTCAGATCATTTATGCAGATGTTGAACGATGTGTGCCCCAGTATTGACCCCAGCGGGACCCTGCTTGTGATGAATAGGTCTGGCATGAACACAGTCCACACATGTGGACTCTGTATGTTAACAGAGTCACCTGAATATTTGTATAAGTTGCAGATACTTTGAAAATCCCCAATAATAGACACTTAGAATTATTTTTACATTCCTATGCTAAAAATGAGGTTTGTGCAGCTGTTGGTCTGTGTTTTCAGGAGCATGCTCTTTTTATTTTTCTGATGATATAGCCTTTGAAAGGTTTTTGAGAAGATTCTTGGGGAACATATAATTACTCTAAATTGTTTCTGAGTTCCCTTTTCCATAAAAATCTAGTAAATAATGTTTCCCATATATGAAGGTATATAATTTGAGAGAGAGATATATAGCTACCTTTTTTTTTTTATTTAATGATTTAATGATTAACTTGTTTAACTCAGAAAATGAAATGCCTTTATTTTGAAATTTCCAATGAAGTGAAATCTCTAACCTCCCAAAGAACCTATTAGAATCTTTAATTACTCTGACAATTAGCATACTACATTTCCTTTCAAAGTATCTAACTTCAGTTTCAGTCTCTGAGTTTTGTCTTCATTAACAAGTTTCCATGTCTAAACATCTCATGAGGTTAATGAATTGTTCATTACAGTCTATTACAACTGTAAGACTGTGTTATTTCAGAAAATGAATTTTAATATCAAACATCAATTCTATTTTCTTCTCCACAGCATATTCAGTCTCATTTAGACTACAGTGATTGCTTGAAATTTAAGCACATAACAAATTTTATTTAAAAGTCTTTAAAATCAGTTCTTTTTACCCTCAGCTAAACATGCATGGATCTAATGTGTTTCTCTTCCTCAGTGCCTTCCTACTTCTCTTCTGAAACTCAGTGATTGTTGCAGGTACTATTTTTACAATATTAAAGTCAATAATTGTGAAGCAATTGTGAATTGAGAACAACAGCAGAAGGGCGAGAAAACTTTTTTCGGTCCAAAGTCTCTTTTTTTACCAGTAACAATGTGGTTTAGTGCTCCAGTGATGTAAAACCATGCAAGTCCTAACAGAGTACTCTTTATCCTTGTAAAAGAGGAATCTCTTACACTCTGCATGGATTCCATCCTGGACTGTGTTGCCTGTAAGGTTCTTGCTGTATCTAGAAGATCTTGTCCAGAATTCAAAACTATTTTCCCTGCCAACTAGCCCACACACAGTCAGTGACCACAAACCCACACAGATCCTGTTGCAATGAGTAATACGAATCTTATGTTTCAACGCTTATTACTCACACTTCTCTAGCATCTTTGCCCATCTTTTTCATGGGGCTCAGAAGAATCTCATACATAGTGCAAAAAAGCTGGCAACCAGAATCCTACAGGAGATTCTGTGGGTAAACCATTGTGAGTAAAATTTTGCTATTTATTTCCTTGAGCGCACATGTAACATAAGGTACCATGATTATCATACAGTGGATGTAACGTTGGGAATTGCATTATAGATGAATCATGCTATCAATGGTAGTTGCTTCTATGCAGTGGGGTAGACTGATCATGTTAATATCCTTCATACAAGGTATGGTACAAGCAACAAGGTAGCTACCAAGAGAATTCCTTCCCTGTCATGACTAGAATTTGTTCTGCAGCATGTAGTAAGATACATTCCCTAAAAAAAACCCACATTATACAGAAATCAACTTGAAAAGTTTGAAAAGTCAACAAAAGTGATAGGTAACTGGGAGCAGGAAATACTGTGTTTTTTTCTGTTGCTCCACCATGACTTCAATGCTGGATTTTTATTTTAAAGCTTATGAACGTATGCAGTTAATAAGTCTTAAGACTAAGAGTTATAGGTGAAGCACAGAAGAGGTATTTTCTTTCTCTTCCTGGCACTGCTCTCTCTTTTCTTGTTGAAAGACAGTTAAGCCAATTTTTATATCCAAGTTTCTTCCCAGAGAGGAAGCAGGTTATATAAAAGCTATACTGCTTGAAATTATTTTGTTATAATTGATATGTCTACTTTCTGGTTGAAATCTACTATGCTATTTGCGTTTTAAAAACGGATTTAAAAGATCTATTACTTAATGCTACGAGGATTAGCAGAAATTAATTTTTAAAGATTGTTGAAGTTTTAGGGCATTGTGTATAAGGAAAACCAATTAGGCACTGACTAAGAGTTCTGGCAGGCATTTCCTATCATGAGGGTTGTGATTTACTTTGCCTCCATTTTCACTTTTATTTCTTGTTGCCTTTATTTCGTTTGAAAGCAGGCAGACTCCTGAGGCAATATTTTCAGATGCAGCTATCAATCCTGCTGTAATTCCCGTTAGTCTGAATGATGCAGAACAAAAGGTAAAAGAAATTAATAAATACTTTATATTTTAAAATACAATAAATCTAGATTCAGACTAAGACATGGAGATTAACCTGAAGGAAATAAAGAAATACAAATTTCACCAATTGAAATTACATTTCAGTTTGTAAATAACAAGTGAGGTAATAACAGATCCACACACAGGTCTGTTTTCTACAAACTATAAGACACAGACAGCAATTAGAGTGTTTTGTAAAATATATTTGATAAAATAAAACTCTCATTCTCATTAGCTATTTTGAATGATTGCATTTTTAAAAGATCTGGCAATTAAAAATGTTGGGTTTACAAATAGTTAGCTAAGATACATGAGTCTTGTGTTCATAAAGTAAATGCCAAACCCCTTCTTTGCAGGGAGGAGGTATGGCCTCTGGGAGAGGATGTAGTTTGGCTTGTCAGCAGGAGACAATCAGGCAGAAAGTACTCCTGAGAGCAAAGTCTAAAAAACTATGTTCACGTTTACTTTTACTGACCTCTAAGATAAGTTGTTTTTCTCTTCCCATAATTCTTTTTTCCTTCTAGAACTAAAAGGCACAACCCCCAACTTGGAAGAGTACCTATGAAAAGAGCTAGTTGGGGATAACAATACTGTGTCTGGGGATAACAATACTGTGCCCTTAAATTCTACCACTGCTTAATTGCAGACCTGAAGATCATCCTGATTATAGGATAGTTGCAGATGGAAATCTGGAAGTTCAGACTGCAGCTCAAAGGATATAGACAGCTAATGTGCAGTAACTTGTTACCCTTTGAGGTAATTAGTTTATGTCTTGAACCTCTGGATTTTCAAAACAGTCTGGAATTTTAATGGAAGTGATATATTTGAAATTCCTTAGACTGATCTGAGGAAGGATAGTGGACCTTTGGTTGTTTTCCCCCCATGTGACAGTCTGAAAAGCAACTGCACTTACAGTAGCTCCTCCTGTTCTAAAAAGTCAAGTTGTAGAAATGGAGAGATGCGTCTTGACATGTGTCCCAGTTGCTGTGTGGAATAGTTAGCAGGGTCACTTCCTGGTGACAGAGCAAACTTGCAGACTTTCAGAATGAATCCTTCTGACTGATACGCTGTTAATTTCATTCTGAGACTGCTAATGGTCTCAGGGTAACATAGTGGTTTGCATTTTGGCAAGTAGAGTAAAACATTACTGGGCTGTAGTTCAACATTATTACCAATGCACCCATCTTCAGGAAAACATGCTTTTATTGGCAGAAACATTTTTATTTACATCCAGATTATTAATAAAAGGTCTGATAATCATTGGAGAATCACAGTCCCTGTAGTCAACTAAAAACATCCCCGTTCCATGTTTATTTGTCAGTTACATTTGCTTTGATGTCTATCAGTCAGCTTTCCTAAGCTGCTTATTTAGCATGTTAAGGGTATTGCATAGTGTTATTTTTAACCAGAATGTTATGCAGCACTATGTCAAACAGCTTATTGTAACTCCAAGCATGTTGCCTCTATGTTGTACCTGTACCAAACCTGGAGTCTGATTGGTGAAAGCAGTTTCGTTTGACAAGATCTAATTTCTATAACACGATGTTAACAAGCATTAATTATGTTCCCATCCTTTCATCTTTTATCTCTTGCATTCCACATTAAGTCATCTCTTACTTCGACTGGATTAATCAGGTGATAAGTATTTAGGTCATTTCCCTGCCATTGCAAATAATTGATCGGTAGCTATCAACCTGTCCCTAGTTTTGTAAGATATATACGAAACTAGTATTAGTTGTGATATTCTTGGTTAGCTCTTTTAGGATTCTTGGCTGGAAGTCCTACTAATTTTAAGAAATTTATTTCCAACGATGATGCTGAACACAGCATCCTCAATAATAACCCCTGAGCTGGACAGAACTTAATATTCTTTCCTTTACCCTGCTGTTTTTTAAACATGCAAGACACAGAAAAAACACTGCTCAGAGAACTGATACCACTGCTACAATTCCTCTGAGTATTTTACACTTGACTTATGAATGTTTCTCCTGCATTTTTACTCTTGCTGAATTGCCAAGTTTTGCTATGCATTGCTTGTTTCAGTTCTATTTTCTGCTTTCAGTGTCCTGATTTGTATCGCGGGTGGGGTTTGGTCCCGCGACAGACCCAGTGGCACATCTTGTATGGGAGACAGGACACACACAAGCGTATGTGACCCACAAAATGGCGTTTATTAAAACAAGAAGACAGTTTATATACAGGGGGATACAGAAGGTTCAGGAACAGAGGTGGGGTTCTTGCTGGGGAACCTCGAATACCGTGAGCTAGTGATAAGTGAACTTGGAGGGATAGGCTGCATAGAATATGTCTGGTCACACCAGGGGAAGGGAGAGCTTAGGGAAGAATGGAAGGATTGTCCTGGGGGCAGAGACATGGGAATCTGCAAAAGCTGCAAGGCTGCGGCCTTGTAGCTGGGTCCCAAGCAGTTCTGCGCAGCTGCAGTTACTAGGAGACTTCGATAGAGATCTCTTCTTCTGAGCCTTCTTTGTAGCTCTTTTGCATCTCTCTCCACTCTCTGTAGGCCTCTTCTGGTCCACCCCTGACAGATTTGCTTTCTCATGAGAGCTCAGTATTTTTTCTCACCTGAGTTTAGTCAAGCCATATAATGAAGTCATCTTCTAAAATCTTCATATTTCATTTTGAAACATGTATGCCTTCATTTTTCACTCAGTTTTATCCTTTTTCCTCACCATTAGGTATTTGATTCCTGACTTCTGAGTTTTCATTTATCTCACTGATTTGTGAATAAACACTTGGGCTGAAATTGAAATAATCCAAATTATCAGATGCCAATCTGTAGATGTTGTATTTTGTCTTTATTTGAAGATAGAGGAAGAGCTGGGATCAAGATTTGGGTGTGAAGGTCATTAGTGTTTGCATGGGTCTATATCATATATTTGTCTATTTGCCATAATAGAGTAGACACACCCCAGACAGAAATACTTTGAACAAACATGACCATACAGTGACTGACTGTGTGTCTCCCCTGATGTCAGTGATGTTGCATCTCTGGCTAATGCCATAACCTCAATTTTTGCTATCCTATCTCTTCACTGGCATTCAAAGGAAAATGGTAAAGGAGGCCATGGAGATTCTTATTTAGATGTTTTCAGGCACTTTGTATCTTCAAAATAAACTTTATTTTAAACTTTCTGTCTTACTCTTCACATTTCTTTATCTTTTTAACTGATAAAAGCTGTGCTGTCTCCTCTCCAGGTGTCTGAGTCTTCTGGCATACGGTAATGCATGTCCAGATAACGTACTTGCAAGTGTTATTATTCCTTTCCCCTTTGCTGGTGGTTCCCAGTTTAAGATGGCACTAACAGGATAAAATGTAGACTTAAAGAATAGAATTTTATCGATCAAATTTCAAATGAAGTTTAAGAATAAAGGAAAATAAGGATAAATGGTGACATTTAGCTCCTAGATTAAGTTAACAGAAGTGTTCTGATCACAGCCTCACCACATATTGAAACCTTGGAGAACTCTGGTATTAAATAAAAACAGTGATTTTCCCGGAACAATTTATCAAAAAAGAACAACATATTGATTTGCTTGGTCTGGCTGATCATATTCAGGAATATTCCTTTAACAGGTGAAAGCTAAAATAAAAAACTTTTCTGATATAGATTGTTTCTCTGGCCAAGCTTCCTAGCAGTTTAATTCTCCTGATGTTCTGTTTCCTTCTAGGGACTTATCTAGTCCTTCTAGGGACTTCCAACTAGGACTTAACAGTTGAGAAGTTGTGCTGTTAGTATACAGCTGGTTTCTAGCAGGGGCCTCCAGGGGAGCTGTACAGTGCCACAAGTTTCTTCTTGGTGACTCACAATCTTTTTCCCAGCATCGCAGCCCTGCTCTTTGCACAAAAGAGACACTGAACTGAAAAGGAGAGCTGGATTATCTTTTCTGTTTTGTTATTACAAGCCCTCTGGGTCTTGGTAAGCTGCCAGTGGTAGATGTTTGGATTTTCTTGCCTTAGCAGGTACTGAGACTTTTTCATGTAGATGGCGGGGTCTTAAAAGTCCTTCTGTCTGAGTCAGGGCCACTCAGCTAGACAAAAACTCAGCAGGAGCTGCATGTTCAACAGAGAACGCTGTCCTCCCAGAATTTCAGATCTATTCATAGAGACTTTTTGTTCAGCTTCAGCCAAAACAAAAACAAGCAAGAAGAGTCTACCTCCTGCACTTTCCCTTCCAGCAGATTCACAGCCTGTAAACAGTGGAATAAATCATCAGTCTACAGGCTGCCTTCCTTTCTCTTGGTAGTGTTACGACCTAGTTTCTAGTAAATAATCAGCCTATCTGCTGATTTCACAGCTTGGGCTAGATGAGATCAGCCTGAGTGGAGGAATGGAGCTGCCTCCTTACGTTTTTATGGAAGTATTTCCAAATGGAGCAGTAAAATATAATTCAAACCTACTTTCAAGTAAGTATTCCAGCTGCCAAAGGTACATCCAGCTTTAAGGTCTGCTTTTATGTCAGTCTTTCCTGCTTTCATTTCTTTGTCTAGACAGTAGTCAGGGTCCAGTAATGGCTTACCCCAAACATTTTACTTTTTAAGCCCTCTAGGTCCCAAGACCAATCTGTGTAACGTTTAAAAATAGTTATTTGTGTAGCTAAGTTTGGTTGGGTGGGGCTTTTTTTCTTTAATTCCTTAGTTTGTTTAGTGTTGTTTTTTTAACTTGCTAGTTGCTAGTGAATCATATATTCAAGAATTTTCCTAAACTCCTGCAAATATAAAATCTATCCCTAGAAACTACATCTGAAATTACCTAATCACCTGCTCAAAAATCTTTCAGAATTTTTCTGATATCTACACAGTTGTTCCTCCAGATCAGGAATAACAATGATTCTCCTAGGCTTTACCAAGAAAACCAAAACTGAGCAATTTATTTAGAGGTAAGCTAGACAGTTTCTGTATGAGCTGTATGTTGAGATGTTTGTTCATGCCTGGATGACCTAGGAAACATGAAAAATTGCTGGCCATCTACATAGGGTTGATTTCTCTTCTGTTTCCATTTAACCTCCTCCTGACACTGTTTCTTTCCTGTGCATCAACATCCTAGCCTAGGTCAGGGACACTCTTATGTTAAAAAGAATTTCACAGTCTGAAAGATGCATCTCTCTGTAGCCATAAATACTATTTTTCCACATCAGCAATAGTGTCAGGGGTCTGAAATAGCTCTCAGCATAAGCCATATTTATTTATTAAACCCGGTTCATGTTACCTCTACATTTACTCAAAATTTCCACTGCTTTAGAAGGTCTTGTGTACATTCTTGAGTCCTTTTCTTGCATTTAGAACCAGTCACTCACGTTTTGGTAAAAATATGAACAGAAATTTTATATTCAATTAACTATGAACAGTCTTCAGTGATGTGGATTAATTTTTTTGTATCTTTTACAACTGGTAAGTGCTGACTTAGCCAGTTGACCAAAAAGTTCAGGCTAATTTTATATTTTTTTTCTATAGTTTTACTGGAAATCCTTTGTATTATTTGGGATGGAAGTTTACTATTCTCTTACTGTGAGAAATAAGATTAAAAAATCACTTGATGAATTAGAGTGAATCCTCAACACAATCATAAAAACAAAGACAATTTTGCTACCACAGAAAATGGTACTGAAATTTTAACTTCTCTGTGATGGTCTTGAACTCCATACCTTTTCAGGTTTAAGCAAGGAAATAAAATCCACATTTATTAATTTATCAACAAATGTTAATGTATTCTCCTCTTGCCTCATTGTATGAGGCCCCAGGCTCATTTGCTTTTATTCTAGGTTATCCAAATTCTAATTTGAAGATGAGTATTCAGTTCTTCCTGAGTATGATTTCCAGCTCTTCCCTTTGTAAATAGTTTTTTTTTATAAAAACTCTTCAAATAATCAGAGAAACAATAGAACTGAAGGTGAGGGATTGGTTGATGAATGCTGTTTATGATAAAATAAGGCAGCAAATGGCTGAAAAAGCTATGAAGTAAACCCCCATTCTTATCATCCACATGCGTAAAGGTAGCATTAAAGCTGAATTTTGGGACCATGGGCAACTATGAATCACATGGCTCATGCAGTTAGGCCAAATCTAAACTACTGTATATGTCTTAACCATAGAAAAATCTTTGAAAATTGTAGACTTACAGCAACGAAGTCAGTAATTTAGTTTCTACAGTAAACTCATTTTCATGACATCTTAATACATCTTTAGGTTTAAAAACCTTTCCCACTCTATTCACCTAGCCAGGAGGGAAAGAGATAATTATTTTGGTGTCAAAATCAATTATTTAGATACCAGAGGAAATGGTCTACTGACTTTAAAAATTGTCTGCTGACTCTCAAATAAGTAGGAATTGCTGGATGATATGATCTCTAATGTGCAGCTATTTAGGACATATAAAATTAACTTCTTTTTTTTAATAACTTGTTTGGAAAATATGAATTATAAAAATTCAACTTTAGTAGAGACACAAGTGAAATTTTATGCCTGTAGCCCAAATATGGTCCATTTCAATAGTAATTCTGAAACATCATTCAATTTAAACTAATGTCATGTTATTACATCTCTGGAAGTCCTAACACAGCACAAGAAAATATCCCTGAAAAGTTATGTTTCCCTTATACTAAAAACAAACCTAAAAACAAAAAACCAACAAAAAACCAAACAAAAAAACAACAAAAATTTAATCGCTAGTTACCTCTCAAAGTAAAACCTCAAGATCATACTTCTCTGAAAGTCTCAGTGAATAATGAGTTAATGAAGAGCTTCACAGAGAGTCTTCCCCTTTTGCAGAACCAGTAGAAGGAGTAGAAATATCCTTTCTGTTTCTTCTAGAAGTCAGTGAGACTTTCACTGCTGGGTTAAAACCTGGAGTAAGACAAAAGAGTGGATAGTAAGTTTGGAGTGTTGAACATTGCTTAAACAAACCGCAAAATCAGGCCAACTGTGAGAGCAAAGTACAGTGCAGCACCATGTCTTCCATCTTTTCTGAAATCAGCTTCCACCTAGAAATGCAAAAAACCAACATGCAAAAAACCAAAACTGTGGCTTCTGGTGTGTGCCTGCAATATGCTTCATACAAGGAAAAGAAGTCTTACAAAGGCAAATTATGGTCTTGTGTACAGCCTCTTTGAGATGGTCAGCTTTACTCCTGCACTTCAGTTTATTATGACTAGAAATGGTCTTGGGTCTCATCCTGTGGAGAAAAATGCATCCTTGAAATATTGACATGACCACAGAGTGTTACAGTAGTGTTGTATATTCTTTTCCATCAACCACTAAAAGTCACAAGACAATAAAGTCCCTTGAAAATGATCTCCCGTGTTGACAAATTATTTCACATTACCATAATAAAGAAACTTGCTATGAAATAAAGAGAGAAGCAGCTGATAACAAATAAGCTGAATAAAAAGTTATGCAAATTTTCATAACTTCTCAATTTCTTTATGATCAAACTTGCCCTATCCTTGTGGTAACACTCTAGGAGTTGAATTGGTAGGGGGGCACAAGATACCATCGCATACAGACAATACAGTACAGTGTTGTTTTAGGAGGTTACAAGTTGTTCTCAGTTTCTTAATCTGAGAACAATTTCCCTTTTCTGACTTTTCAAGAATCTATAATGGTTCAAAGGACATGTAAAAGTTTGTTATTTTAAACAATTTACGCCTTGGATCATAAATAAATTTTCACAGATGTGAATAGAAAACCATTAAAATAAAAAAAAACCTTACAGGGTTTGGGAAATGCAGTTTATATAGTAATTGTATATGATTAGACTGGAAAAGCATTAAATATGATTTTTTGAAAATGCTTTTTCTTTCTCCTTCTCCCTGACACTTTGGTTCCTATTCCAGGGTAAATTTTTTTTCTTGGACAATTTAATTTTGATAGTTGGCGTTACATGAGAAAATACACTATCACTTAGAAGAACATACATGGAGTTATAATACATAAACAGCTGAAAAAGACTGGGCTGGGCTGACTGGAGGGCAAAAATCTGACACTTTTTAGAACTGATATTTCTCCTTCCTCATCTACCCCTCTTTAAAGCCATAGTTTTAATTGATTACTTTTGTGTCTGCATATGTTTATAATTCATGAAAAAATGCTTGGAACAGAGATTTAGCCTGGTACCAAAAGGCAGAAATCCTTCACACAAAAAATTTCTCCTTTTAAGGCTTCTCTATCTCCTAGTTTGGCTTCTACTTTGTAGAAAACAAGTTGCTGAACATTTTTTTGCTGTAGATTTCATTTTTGGCTTTTATTAAATCTATATGCATATCTCCCAGAAGCCCAGTACCATGAGCAAAATCAAACCATCTGGCTCCAGAGCTCATTATATTGTATATAAACGTAAATATCAGATGTTCTGTATTTTCAGTGTGAACACACTTTTCTTCAAGTTGGCAGAGTAATGTTTTCACCTTCATGTAGTCTGATTTTTTTTGGTTACAGCCAGACATAATTATGTTAATGAAATATCCTCAGGCAATGTACTATTTCAAACAGAACATCTAGTTAAGGTACCTTTTTATTTTATTATTATCCCGGGTCAGTGGTTTTTAGAGCTCATTTTGCAACCAGAGTATCTACAGGTTTCAACATAGTCCTTAGCTCAATACCAAGAATGTTAATTGAACTAATAAAAGGATTACTACATATTTCATAGATTATTTATCTTGATGTTTAAAATTCAAGAGACCTTAAGATCAACTTTTTTTTTTTTTTTTTTTTTTTTTTTCCTGATAAGACCCACTTCTGGGCTATTTTCTCTATATTCTCTTGATAGACTTTTGTCGGGTTTTGACACATTTATATTGAATCTATAGCCTGGATTTACAAAAATGGTGTTGATACGGGAGCACTGATCCAAACCTATCTGAGTATTAAAGATCGAAGCCTACATCTGCTTCTCTCTAACCTCAAGAAGGAGTCACTATTGTCTACTCTGCAGAAGAGTTGTTCTTTCTCCTGGCAACTCAGCATACTGAATCCCAAGAGCACAGAGGTGCTCTCGTGCTGTCCTGAGTCAGTGACTAATGTCATCTACTATTTCCTAGTAGGCACCTCTGGGCTGCTGCCTGTAAGCACACTAGATTATCTAACTTTTTCATATAGTCAAAAAAGAGAGAGTGCCTTCACTGTGCACACCAAAGCAAAATTTCACGATGGAAATATCTTAGTCTTCTAAAGAAAGCCTTTCAGTCAGGTGAGAAACCTCCACTGAGACACATATTTTCTGTTTGAAGCTTAAAAAAGGCTCTATTATATAGCTTAATTCCACCTCCAAAATCCTGAAAATGCCTTTTAAAAGCCTTTAAAATTATATTTTCCCATGGATTTGACATAATGAATTAGACTTCCATATGCTACTAGTACTTCAAACTGCTCAGTTTCAATGCCACAGTTGGTTATATACAGCTAGAAACAAATACTACACCAGTTCTGCCATAGCCTTGTGACTGTGAATGCATGCAGCTCCCAAGAAATCAGTTCATAGGGCAAGAAATTTTCCTGTTACTCCAAGAAAAGCCCATATGATGATACTTTTATTCATTCCCAAACCCAAGGAAATTTAAACACCCCTGCTGCTCTTTTTACAGCACATATATTCCGTACCAATGCCATCATAAGCTAGAAAACAAGTATTTTTGGTGGCAGCAATCTCTGTTATGCTGTTTGGATGACATCTTTCTTCAACTATTAAGGATTCATACAACTGAAACTGCTGCTTGCTGTAGAATTGAATGATGACATTCCAGCTGTCATAAAGTAACACTAACATCAGCCTCAGGGTAAGAGACCCCTTGGCTTAGTAGGTTGCATAACAGACATTCAGTTCTGAGCTGGGAAGGAAACAAGGGGAACAGCATTGCCTGTAAAGAATTGGATTACATCAGGTCACCTGCAACCCCTTTTATTGTTTGAAATGCAATCCTAGTACTCATCTCAATGCCTGATATATAAGTAATAATAGTATCTCATCACCATTTTCCCTTATTGTATAAAAATACAACATCACAAGGAAAAGTGTGGTTGCCATGAAAGTGTTTTTCTGTACAGCTATTTTACCTGTGTGTAGAGAGTAGTAATTTCAGCGATGAGCATGCACAACAATTCTTAAGTAAAGGAAAAAAATTACTATGTTCCAAATGAACATCAGTAAACACCTATAAATTTTTAATTATATTCTTGTGGTTTTCATTAGCTTTGCTTGTTTCAGCTGATGAACACAAGAAGAAAAAATAATGTAAGAATATTTTAGAGAAGTAAAGAGACTTTTTTCCTGTAAAATTTACATTAAGGGTAGGTCATGATTTTTTTTTAATCAGTTTAAATGCAGAAGAAATTCATCATGAGCAATGGAATAAATACAACAGATCTGCTTACAGTAAGTGAAGATCATCTGGCACAGGTTTACTCCAGTTTAGTGTTTTTGGCTTTGATGTGAACTGGACCATTTTACTTTTGCTGTGATATTCATACTTACTATTATATTGCTGCAAAGGACAGCCAAAGACATATAGTTGTTAATTCTTCAGCAACATCAGAGTCCAAACCTACACTAACATGAGTCCTCTATGTTGTGGTCCTCCTGCAGCTTTTCCCTGCACAGGGTGTAGGCGTTGCAGGGGGGCCTGGCTGTGTGCACACACCACTAATATAGCCTCCTTCCTTCCTTCCTTCCAAAACCCTCTAGCACTTTCTGATTCCAACCTCTTTGCATTTTATCAGCTATATATACAATATCAGTCCTCTGTTTAATGAAAGAATATTAGCTCAGCTCCAAGCCTCAAAAACATTCATCTATGAAAACATTACAAGAATGAGGTATATTTTTTCTTTCATCTTAAGAGTATCCACTAATTTCCTGAATATCATGTCCATTAATGACAAGTTGCCAGTCCTAGTGCACAGCCGGAGGCAATGTGTAAAACATGGGCTGAGAGCACAATGGTTTTTAGTTGATTAAAAAAGAAAACAGGAACTGGTCAGAGTAGTCAGATAACAACAGCAATGTTTGGTTTTGAAGAACAGAGCACTTACAACCCTCAGAAACACTGACAGCATGTGTGGAGATTGTTGTCAAAGGCTGTTTTCATCTAACCTAGGCTTAGTGACTGCAAAAGAGCAGTCTGAAACAAAGTTGATTTGTCGAGTAACCTGTGCCCAGAGAGTGGATCAGTGCAGCCTCTTCTTTTTATCATACTTATTTAAATGGGGACACCTCTGTACTTCAAAGATATTAAAGAGAACTTTCAAATTGACTGGTTCATGGGACCGCTCAAACTTGCCTCCAATTAAGGTAATATTTGCCTTATTTCATTCTGTAATAGCTTTCTTCTGCCACTGAGATATGTGTGACCATAGTACTGAGTGGCTGCTTATGACAAAAAGAGACTCCTGTTTGCATCAGATCAAAAGCTGTCCCAGTGGACTAAGCTGGTGTATTGTAGCCTAGTATAGAGAGTAGTGACTTCAGACTGAAGAGATCAAGGGTTTTGATTGCAACAGGTATTCTGGGATGTTAGGGGCTACCTTCCCCAGGAAAAAAATTCTTAGAGCAGATGAACTGACTGTAGAGTTTCCTTTCCTTCTTTACTCCAGTATTAACCCTTTTGGATATTTCTTGGATCACCTGGGCAGAAAAAGAACACTGTACCATTAATTTTTCTTCATTGTCCAACTATGGTTATGTCTTGTCCTGCTTTCTGAACTTCTCATAGGTCTTCTTTAATAATATGTTCCTAGGAGGTAACCATTTTTTGCCTAGAGCTTCACCTGGCCTCGAGGAGAGATTTGGCTAGTTTTTAAGCAGTGGGTGTGGATTTCCATCCTTACACAGGCACCCTGTTCTGTTATACACCAGTAAACACCATTGAAGGTCAGTGCAATGTCAGAAGACATAGTGGCTGAACTGTGGATGACGGGACACAGATGGGTCAAAAGCAGACCCCATTGTTACCTGTACTTATCAGGACAGGTGTGTTACTAAAGGAAGTTTAGAAAAGAAGTTCATGAGGTTCAAAACAAATCAATAGTAAGGAAAAAATAATGAAGTGTGGTAACCCCATTGTTTTTCCCACTGAGAAAAAAAGTTGTTTTCTTGCTGGTTTTAGGTGACTGCCCTGCCAGAATCTGATTATATTTTCATGTAACAGTAGTTCTGTTGCATTCAACAGGACCACTGTTAGCAGAGTAAATGTGCACATCTGGTATCTACTGCAATGTATATGCAAAAGTAAGGTTGAGTAGACTGCTGAATACTATGGCAATAAGAATGTACAGGAAAACAAAGAGAATATTATCTTTACTTTACAACACATGGAGGGTATAATAATAAATAATATTACCTGTCTCTTCCTTTTACGAAGTTGGTAATGTATGTAGATAAATCAGTACCTTAATTGATAGGGAGACACAAAGACAGAAGGTTTATGTGTGCTATGAAAATAACAAGCTGAAAATTGTGAATAAAAAAATTTGGCTTATCTGAAACTGACACATTCTGTTCCAACCACCAGTGCCCTTAATAGAGTGTTCAAATAAGAAACTGTCAGGCTGTCAGGGGGCCTAAAGGCAGTATTTATAAATGCATGGGAAATATTCAAGTTTGTTGTCTGGGAAGGCATTCACTGGAAGGATTAAAATGTGTTTGCTTTGCTCTTATATATTCTCTAGAAATCCACTTCTGTCCAATTTGACGCAGCACAGTTGTTTGCAACTGTGACAATGAGAGTGACAATGCAGCTGTTTTGGTTTGGAAAGGCATCATCTATTCTTGGGATCTGATGGTTCTACGTGACTTCTAGTAACCTCCTGCAGTAGCTGTGACTTTGAGAACAGGACTCTACTATCCTCATTATGAAGAACCATGGGCATACAAGATCGTGAAAAAATTATTCCAAATTTAAAAACATTTGGAAAAATTTATCAAGTCAAAACCTCCCTCAAGTAGCCTTTTTATCTGTCTTGGTTTACCATCTGGAAGTAAAATATACAATGCCTGTGAGTTCAGTGAGGTGTTACTGAAGTGTGTCATGTCGGCAAAGCAGATGAGTCTGTGTTTACCACTCTGTGAGTTTTCATCATGTTTTCATGCTTGAGTCCGAAGCTGCTCTTTATCTGGAATGATATTTGATGAGATTGCAGTAGGAATGAGGAGTGGCACAGATGAGAACCTGGGTTGCAACTAAAATATTGGTATCTACAAAGTTTGCTTTACTTCAGACTGTGCTAGTAATGATTAAGCAATTCCTCCTTTCTCAGACCCATGATTTTTGTTGCACAATTATAAGATCCTTTCTCTTGATTTTTGTTGTTTCCTTTGTGTTTTCTTCCTTCTTTCATGTTATTTCTCATCTCCTCTTTTCAATAGTCATCTTTATTGAATGTTTTTTCCCACTTCCAGAAAGGAAAACTGGGTAAATCATTTACAGCTGGCTGAGTATGTAGGTGTAGGAGGTGGTACCCATATAGGTCCTCTGATGTTCTGAATCAGAACCGTTCATAAGTAAAAAAATGAAATGAAAAAAATGTTTGATATTAAATGAAACTGAGATTGAATTTACAAATTATAAAATGTATAATGGAATATTTATCCTCAGTATTGGACTGGAATTAAATCTTCAAATTAAATAATTAGATTAAATGGAAAATAGTCCATCCTCATGTACACATTCTAAAAGATCTCAGGTTTGTGGGGTCTACTACTCAACTAAAGATCTGGACCAAAACCAGTCTAATTGATGACTCATAACTGGTATAACCAGGATTAATTTTGTGTCAGAAGGGGCTCAGAATAATGTGTCTGCTTTCCGTCAGATAGATTAGTATTCTGGCTTGTTCTTGCATCTCTTTCACTACAAAATTAACTGTTGAATTAAAAACTGAAAATAAAATACTATCTAAAATCTAAACTACAAGTTAGAACCAATTATAAAATTTCCTTCTTACTTTGTAATTCTTGTGTTATGGTGACTTTTCTCCTTCCAAGCATGGTAGTACAGATCTTTCTTGTAACAGGCCTTTTCAGAATTATTGTAGATGGTTTCAGGACTCTTAGGATTGGAAGCCTGGGAGATGAATGTGTTCACAAGATAATATTTAGGCATCTGTCTCCTGGTATATTCAACAGGTACATATCAGGAGAGTATCAGCATCACTCAGACAAAGAACTACCCTTTCACATTCTAAATTAATGAATGCAAAGATGGATGGACATCCCATAGAACAGATCAGAGGGCTATGTAGAATTTTGAGAAGCACAGTTATTCCAAGACTTTTACTCAGGCAATACAACACAGTTCTAAAATGCAATTCCCACAGTATTATATTCTTATTCTTTTAATTGCTTACCGAATCTCCAAATCTTAGGTTTCATTGTGGTGAGATTGGGATTACATTTTCAACTCCAAAAGTGATGTCTGTCTTTTTTTTGGTGTTTTTTCTACCTTTCCCTTGTATGAAAATTGTAGTCTTGTGTAGCCTCTGTTGTAACTTTTGTATGAGTAGCAGTTATGAGGATCATGCCCTCAATATCTCTCTCACCTGTAGCTGAGATGGTTTATATTTTCATCTTTAACAGTATAAATAACTTTCAAGTGGAATTAATTCCCTTAAAATGCATGTGAAGTTCAGTTCTCTTTTCCTTATCCACCATTTTACATCATGTATTCTAGTTTTAAAAGAAATAAAACCCTTTCAATGAATTTTGCTTATAAACTCTTGGAAGACAGTAATAGAACAAACTAAATATGAAACAGTTATTGAGAAAAACCACAAATTGTTATTTCTGTATGAAGGAAACATAATTTTCATTTCTTTCTAGATTTATGAGCTGTTGGCCTTCACCTGATGTTGAGTGCTTCTCTAAAATAAAGAAAACCAGACAGTGTAACGGTCATTGAAGCTGAAGCATAGTTCCCCTCAAATGATTAATTACCATCATTAAAAATGATGCCCTGCAGTAAATTTCATATTGCCAACACAAGAGTATGATCCAGTCATTTTATGCTGGGATTTGGAAGGATTTGGCATTGTCCTTTGTGTGTCTGTTTATACCAGTATCTGTAAGAAGAGATTAAATCATGTCAAGATTAGGATACAGTGTGACAGCTGGGTAGCATAAGTACTGAAAAAAGTATTTTGACCAATAGACTGATGAAAACGAAGAGCTACTTTTTTTCTTTAGGCTGATGTGATCAGTGTAAACGTAGATTGTTTCTGAAATTGAGGAATTTCTGGGACTTTCAGCTTTTTTTTCCTTTCAGTCTTGAAAGCATCTAACAAGTACATTTCAGTATATAAGGGGGATTACATGTCCTGATTACCTTCAGTTAGAAGAAACTGAACTTACTGTCCTGTTCAGGCCTGTATGTTCCTAGTCTAAGCAGGACAGCTTGCTCTCTTGGTCTCTGTACACATGCCTTTCATAGCATCCATAGCAGAGCTGAATAATGTATAGTTGGTGGTAACTGGCAAGTTCCAGAGAAGGGAATTAATGCAAGAAGAGCTTGGATCACATTAGCATCACTGTTAGGCTGTCCTGGTTATTTGTGTTTGGCCACAGTGTCACAGAATGTTAAGGGTTTTTGAGAGACCTTACAGATCATTTCATTCCATCCCCCCTGACATGAGTAAGGACACCTTTCACTAGATAAGTTTGCTTGGGGCCCTATACAACCTGGCCTTGCCTAAAAATTTTACATAATTTTTCAATCAAAATGTTCCACCACCTTTAACACCACAGAAAAACTTTAATGAGATCAGCAACAGCATATTAACTAGATTCCTCTTGTGTCTTTTAGCTAGTTACATACCCCAACAGCAGAATACTGGAGATCAGTTACTCTGGTCTGTTGTTCTGTCAGTGGAGGACCCACTGGTTAAAACATCGGATGTAAATATGACAGGCAGTTTTTTTAGTACAAAGGTAGTTTTCCTCAAAGTCAGTGTGTCTAAGTCTCCTCACTGGAGACAGCAAGAAGATGATGCTCATATTTTCTTTACCTATTGCTTTGTGAACATCTTAATCAGAAAAGGACATGAAAATGAGTGCAATTAAGGAACTGGTGGCAGTGGTGAAAGATACAACTCAATAAAAACAATTCTGAATACTACCAACAAATAGAAGAGCCGAGCTGCATTTTTCAGATCTGGTTTAGTCTGGGAGAACTGACTATGCTCAGCTGCAGGAGTAACTGAATGTAAATGTGTTCTGTTCTACTAAGAAGGGGAAAAGAAATACTGTCGCAGTTCCTGTCATAATGTGTTTTATTAAATAGAAGTGCAAATGCTGAGTTCAGAAGGCAGAGAAAGCATCTGATAGTGTCAACATCCCTCATCAGGTTAGTCACTGTGCACTTCCTTTATACTTGGTTGAGGGACAGATACCACTTCTGGAGCTTAAGTCATCTTACCCTAAAGCATATGTCTAGAAATAGGTCAGCTGAATCACCCCACCTGGGAGCTGAGGACAGCTATCTCAGAAGTTATAATCTATGTTGCAGACATCTCAAATCAGTGAGATGAATCCCAGCTTTAAGGTCTCTGTTCCAGCTCAGAGTCTTGCACAAACAGCTATATCTGCCTGGGCAGTTTCAGTTGTTCATCTGATCTGGCATGACATGAAACAAGTAGCTTGAGACACGAAATGCCCTGCAAAACTGAGTGTGTTGGGAAGCTCTACAGTATAAACAGAGTGTAAGTGAATACAAAGAGGCTTTACTTGGACAACAAAAAACAGTCTTTGGCATTAGCAATGCCACCATGATGTGAAGTCTGACTGCCAATTTTTGGGACTTTTTTATTGAAGAGACAGATTACTATTTATAAGTTCTTCTGTCATTTCCTTAGCTTCATGACAGGTCCAGTTGTGACTCTGAGACACTTCAGCAGGTCCTGACACAAATACTTTAGTACCATTGCAGTAATAGTTCCAGGTCTGAGACTTGGTAAATGATGGGACAGGAGTTTTTCCAATTTTTTTGAGTGTGTAAAGATTTTTTAAAGTAGAAACTATTGCTTCAAAGTCCTGAGTACAAATCATCCAAGTCTGTGCAGTGATTATGATTTGACAGAGATAAAAAGCTCTCTGAACATGGGTGTAATCGTTGCTTACTTATTGCAATGCCAACTTACTCTGCTAAAGAAGCCAAAAATGGTCTAAAGAAGTGATTGGTTTTCTGAAACAACTCCCAGGTGTCTACAGCAGTAAACCAACCTGATGTTGCTGGATGCATATAACTAGGCTGCCAGGATCAGTCCCCAAATTGTTGTCATGTCTCGTGTCACATGCCACTGAAAGGAAGCTATTGACACTATATTAATATAGAAAGCACTGTTTTGAGTCATATAGCTAGAGGAGTCAGATGGTTATAGCTCTTAAAGCTTAAAGTTGGCATAACCCAACTGCTGTTGAATGTGTGACAGTGTGGATGACAAATCTGTTTATCTAAACAAAGAAATAGAAATAGCCAGTGGAAACCCTCACAGTGCAGTAGCTGAGCAAACATTGTCTGCTTACATAAGCACAGACAGGGGGGGTAAGTGAACTTCAAGAAGGTGAATATTTATGAGATGGAAAAGAGTGTTTCAGCACACTGTTAGCTAATCCCCATCTTGAGTAATAGCTGATGAGCATCACACCTGGAAAATCTCAACCAATAACTTCAGGGGCTTTAATCAGCATATTCTGGGTGATTTGACAAGTCTCTGAATCAGTCTGTTTATTCTCTGATGTGCTGACACTTTTTTGCTTCAACAGAGGTGTCACAACTACCCCAGAACAACGTTTAAGATTTTCTCTTCCTTTTTCCTTTTTTTTAAAACCCATCTCAATTGTAAGCTTTCATTCAAGTGGATTATGTGACTTTTAGTTTCATTAAGTAATGTCTGAGTTATAGTGTTTTCCCTTTCTCCAGGTATTTTTAAATCCACTTACCCCTTACTCATTTTCTCATTATCTTAGAGGTTATATTGTTTTGTCCAGAAGCTAAAGCACAATACAAATAAGAAAAAAGACAGTATCTAATAAGGCTGAAATGTTTAATCTCTGCTTAAGATTTATTTTGATAAATGTCTGCCTAGAATTATGGGTCTGGATGGCTGTTTAATGTTAGCATTGCAAGTGGAGTGAAAAGTGAATGTATTTCTAGCTCACTAGGTACATAATGTAATGTTACCTTTGTAAATCTAATAGCCAAAGTGGTGTTTTGCGGGTATGATATGGGATTATTTGTCATGGACAGATGGCAGAAATCCCCTTGCAACAGGGATCAGGAAAAAGGTTTCAATTCTTTGAAGAGGCATACTGAAATGTGCATTAAGCAGCACTGAGAGTAAGAGTGTTCCATTTTAAACAGGATAGATTTTTCCATACAGGAGAGGCAGCCTGGACCTGGCCTTGAGCTCATGGAAACCTATCACTTCATTAGTGCAACTGAATCTGAAGGGGAAAACATGATCCAAATGGTGTTATCTTCATTGGTTCAGGGCATAGTGATGCTTTGCTCGGATATGTACATACACATATCCAGTCCCATTTGGTATCCAGAATTCAGTTTGGAAAGGATTAAGAAGAATTCTCTTCTCATTATGCGTAACAACAGCTTGGTCTCACCAATATCCAAAGTCAGTAGTGTTTTGTGTTTCTAGAGAGTTTCAAGCCCTGTGACAGTCCCATTGTATTTTAATTGGAGGTCTGGATGATCACAACTCAGCTTTGATTGTGATTTTTATGAGTTTAGTGAATGAAAATATTACTGGGATAATACCGTGAAAGAAGTCAGAATATCATTCAGGTTCATTTCCTTGGCATAGCTATCAGGGTTTCACTGGTGTGCAGAACCGAGTATCCATTGAGTTAGTAACTCTGAAGAAGATACAGTCTTTAAATCATGTATTTTGGGACAGAAGTTCCTGTCAAAAGTATAACATTTCTGTGTACATTTCCCATGGACTTACAGTAGACACTTTAAGGCCTCAAGCTGTATTTGCTATTGTCAGTATTAGACTCATGAATTTAAAATCCAAATATCATATCCCTGAATCTTTGCCTTTGAGAGGATGTTTTCATTTAAAAAAAAAAAAAAAAAAAAAAAAAAATTTAAGCACTTATGCTTGTGAAGTAAAAGTTTGAAAATATTATCTAACTCCTATTAAAAAGGGATCAGCTGCCATGTTACAATAATATATAGATCATGATTTTGGGTGTCTGGTTTGGAATTTTGGGATATGTGCAACGGATGATACACATAGAAAGACTTATTATATCCAACAGAGTAGATTACTTTGCTGGTAATTGCAATGTTCTTTGGTTAGTAATTGCAGTACAGATTTTAATAAAGTTATCAGCAGATCAAACTAAGTAATTTTAGTTTTAGGAAAAAATCTTGTATCTTCTTTGTAAGGT
The DNA here is from genome assembly GCF_022539395.1 of Myiozetetes cayanensis. NCBI lineage: Eukaryota > Metazoa > Chordata > Aves > Passeriformes > Tyrannidae > Myiozetetes > Myiozetetes cayanensis. The sequence goes on along the minus strand of NW_026087631.1, from coordinate 59,892,618 downwards.
GAAGATTTAACATGATAACTTGTACAACCACTTTATTATTATTTTCTGCAAAATGCCATATTGTAGTAGTTTTATTCAGCTAGGACTCATGAGCATACTGACTCTTAAAACATCAGAATTATTTCCACAGGATATTAGTAATGCTGAATGAGTTTCAAAAAGGTTGTGATAATCCTTAGAATATATAGAAATTGTCATTTAGTCAAACAAGTGTATTGTAATTTAATTTGGTGAAATACCCAACTCTTGCTGGGGAAAGGAGATGTATGCTTTTCATTATATTGGACTTTATATAATTCTGCAGCATTGCTGGAGTTAGGACAAAATTTCTGCTCTGTATTGAACTGTTTTATCAGTCAGATACATAACTGAGTATCTCCCTTGAAAGAAAGGGTTACTATTTTAATGTATTTTGGTATCTTTTAGTTCTATTCAATATAATAAGGGGAAGGATGAGGGATTTTTCTTTTGTATGAGCAAACTTTCTACCTTCTCAGCCAAAGAAATTGGCATTCTGACTGCAGTGTAGTTTCTTTCATAAGATGCTAATAGGAACAATGCAGAATATGCATGTTTATTTACAAGTTTCTTATCAGTATTTCTTATCGTTTTTAATTACCATGGGTCTTCAAGAGTTTACACACTGAGGTCCTGTAGCAATGGATTTGCCCTATATAGAATGGAAGAAGTCCTGTCAGAGATGGACTGGTGAAGGAAAAGAAGAAAACAGCTCAAATGTTATAGAAATAGAAGTTTTTAATGTTGTTTGAACAGATCTTAAGATGGCTTTTCTGTATTTTGCAAAGTCACTGCTTCTCCTTCCCGACACCCCCCTGTGAAGGACCCTTATGCAGGAATGTCCTGGGAAGATATCCTGAGGTCTTCCCATTGGCCTTTGTTCACCTCTTTCTATTGGCTATTAACTCTTTACCTGATTGGGTTTTTCTGTAGTACCTTGACCTTGTAATTGGTCCCTTTTCAATCCCCCTGAAAGCCATATAAACACCCATCCCCAATAAACTCTTTCGTCCGTTCCTCAGCCGTGGTCTGTGTATCCTTCTTATGGGCTCACAGAGCCACGTGCTTGAGGGGCAGGTTGGGAGAGCATTACACCTCCAGAGAATGGTTTAACACCCAAGACCTGAAGGTGCCCCCCTCCAAATCAACCGTTGTAAGGTCCAACTTTGGAATGAATGGGACCACTCCCATTCAGAAAAAAAAAAAAGCAGATTAGGAACAGATTATGTGAGTATGAGCAAAAGTAACCAACTATATTTATGATGTTCACCATGAGATGTGTTTTACACTACCACGTTACTTGATGAAGGTGTGATAACTGCACAGTTAAGAAGCATGGGTGTAGGTGAGGCTGTTTGATAGAAACAATTTATAAAACCATCACTGGAGAGACAAAATGTCCGATATATTTTTAGCCTGTGCTTTCTAAGCAGTTGGTGAAGTAATGGCTATCCCACTTTGGAGTGAGAAACAATACAGCCGTGACTATGTTAACATGCTGCTGTCATCATAATAATTCTAAAATCATCACTTGTCTTTGCATGCAACTCAGATATCACGCTGGGCTCTGAATGAGCAAGTCATGAATATTTCAAAAGAGTATTTTTACCAGATGCTCTATGTCTCTATGATCTTTTTGAAGCAGTTACTGAACTAAAAAGAAAACGTGACTGTTAAGTGTGCCAATAAGAACACTTTGTTTTGCTGACTATTTGTGTCTTTTCAGAAGCGTGACCTACAATTAAAGCAAGATGGAATATATAACTGGATCACTTGGCAGCACTTACCATAGAATCAACTTTAACACAATCTCTTCTATAATGGCTATTCTTTCTCACCCCTGTATTTCTATTGCAAGCAACCTTAGCAACACCACTGATTCCAGTTTTATTCCTGTACCACCAGTGTTATTTGTGAACTTTTGTTCACAGTTTAGAAAGCCTTATTTAAAATGACTATTGAAAAATATGAAATAAGTGTAGAAATGCACAACACATGCAGCTGAAATTTTTACTCTAATACAATTTTATCATCCCAGCAAGAAGACATATTAACAACAACATGGTTTTGCCCTCTTATAAGGAAGGATTATGTCCATATTTCCTATTACCAGTTGTACAAATGATATTTTTGTATACTTTTCCTCATTAGGTCAGTAATTTATCATTGGTTTGGAGCTGGTGCTTCCAAAGACACGTTGTATGTTTTGCATCCTAAACATGGGAAAACTTACAATGTTTGTTACAAACTAAAAAAATGTTTTACTCACTAACTTTTGCTTAGAAGTTGAGAAATCTGAAACCTGCGTTTAAATCTCTTCTAATCATTCTTATAACAAAAAATAGTAATAACTCAATCTTTTCTAAATATCTAGAAGTGAGAAAAGAAGATTTCTTGTTTGCTTTTCAGAAATATTATACAAACAACTTCATATTTTGTGTGGGACAAACCTGTAATGTAGACTTCTGATCTGTGTTATGCAGGTTTGTAAAATAACGTGATAAAAAATAATATTCCAAAATTTTCACAGACAACACACTCAGTAATTAATTTTATTATTTTAAATGCAATGTAATTTAAATGTGGCCTCAGTGACATTAGGAATTGAAAAGAACTAAGGCAAATGCCAGGAACAGTAACTTTTCACATAAAACACAATGTCACATGATAGCCTAAGTTACACCTTAGAATGAAGACCCAGATGATTCTCTTCCAAAGCGTACTAGTAATTCATACTATAGCCTAGTCTGTGAAAGTGAACCTTGGAATACCTGGACTTCATTTTCTTCTAACATTTCGTGTAAGTGGATATTGGCTGCTGGAAGAGTTCATTAAACCAGTAAATGGTTATTTTACAAGTAGTTCCTACAGTGTTTGTTCTGAAAAATCACTTTGGAATGATGATAGAGACCAAATTGTAGCAAACAGTGACTAATGATAACCAACCATAGGAAGAACGACAATATGCCTAAACCATGCGATACTTGGCCTTAGCTAAAAAGTAAAGCACAATTGCTCTGGTTTCTTAGAGAATAATTAAAGCATTTCAGGTGTTACCAGGAACATTCCTAACGAAGTACATTCCTAACCACATCTGCTTGTTCAGCAACATCCTCTGTCCTTGGATTTGAATTAGGGTTTTTTACCTCAGTTGAATTCACACTTTTAATTAGTGTGTCTGTCATTTGCTACCATTCCTACTAATGTCTTACATGTTAACTTGAAGGAGCAGAGAAGGACCAACAGCCCTGCTCTGAACTCGTGAAGGTATCTAAGCTAAGCCTCTGAATTACTACAAGCTGTTCTCGAATTTCCTTCTGACCTTCTGGCTGCCTACTCCTTATTTCATATCTCTCCAGTGGTTGTTTATCATGGGTTCCAGCTGCTCCTTCCCCTCTGCTGTTTTTCTGTTACTTGCGTGACACTTCCTGAATCCTAAGACACATTTCCTTTTAAAATGGCACTTCCTTGTTCTATGTCTCTGAGGTCTTTAAAATGTTAGTAGTGCTTTATTTGAAAATCTTCTATAGAAAAACAAGATAAAATTTCTCAGGGTAAATGGGAAACCTCTGTTTTTCCTTGCTTTTCTTAACTCAGAGGCTTCATAAGCTTGATTGAGGGTGTTTAAGGAGGATTTTGGCCCATCCTATTCCTAATACACTTTTCAGGGTTTTTCAAATCAAATAGTTACACACTTGGCAGAATAAGAAAATCTTGGACACGTAGCAACTAAATGGTCAGTAAAAAACAGACATTGTTTTTATCAACAATAAATTAAACTTTACCAACATTTCACAGCCTTCCTACCAAGGTCAAGTCTGGCAATAATATGCAGTTGTGAGTCATAATCTTAAAAGAGTGATAAAAGTCTGTTCTTATTTTTTTTGCTCTGTGCTTATTGAGAGACAAACAGAAGAAAAGGGCAAAGACAGGATTTTAAAGGATTCTCTCTCTATTGAAAGGAAATGAACCGAAGATAATAACTTCCCTATTGTTGCTTAATAAGGCATGGCAAATTGTAATAATAATAATAATGAAGAATTATTGGGAAATGATGAAGAAATAATAATAAAATCCAGAATTAAGGTTCCCCATGGAACTCGTATTTTTCTTTCGGTGTGGATAAAGATTTATTGAATATATTATGGTATTAAACTTTTTAAAATCCTGTCGAGTATTAATCAAGCACAAAATAAATTGATTAACAGTTGACAAAATGACCATCCCCAGGATAAATATCAGTATGGATACCTCACCTGATCAAATTATTTCTGAAAGGACTGTGTGCAGTATGATGTGAATTTAGTCAGATTCAACATTTTCACCCAAAATTTGAAATAAGCATAAAATCACCATTTAAAATCTTTCCAGTTATTTTATAAGTTTAGGCAAATAGTATATAACAAAAATTGCTTGATAATGAAGAACTATTAAGAATTACTTTTCTCATACAGCCAAATGCTGTATTAGTCATCTGGAATCTAGGATTGCATATCATGCTTTTCTATTTCATCCAGATTGTGCATTTCCCATCCCCTCTCTCCCTGCCTCCATGAAAAACCCAAGAATTCTGTAGTTTGTTGTTAATTTAGCACCTTTAAATATTTCTTAGGTGTTTGAATCATCTTCTTCATCCGTTTTTTGAGAAAAGAAGACAGTGTGCCCAGAAAAAAACTTGTTTTTTCTTCTCTACCCAAAGAAGCTGTGAGGAGCCTTATACTCATGGCCTTTGGCAATCATGAATTCAGGTTCTGGTAAGACAGGTGTACAAGGCAGAGGTAAGAAACCTCAGAGAAACCTGTGTGTACATGAATTGAGATTCTTCAGACGCACATAATTTTCACAAATATCCATGTATTTTCAAAGAAACTAACAAATCTGTGTTGAATAACAACTGACAATTTCCTTAGCAGTCTCTAGATTTCCAAGGTTTTTTCACAGAAGAGCTGCGTGTCTTTTTAACAAGGAAAAAACATATCCTTTCTTGTCTCATTCAATTTTTTATGGATGAAATTTTGCCAAAATATTTATCATAGATATGGGAAATTTCAGTCCCCAGGGGTGAAGTTTAGTAGGTGTGTAAGGAGCTAAACCCAATATTCTATCAGAAAGAAAGGTCTCAGGTAGTCTTAATCCCATAAAAGATTAATTAAAAACAGATTTCTGAAGCTCTCCTTGAGCCAATAAGTGATGAGGATGCCAGACAGATAAAACTACCAGGAAGTATTTGCAGCCAATGTATAGACAGTCCTTTTTCCTTTCTTCATCTGAGTGAAAGAGTACTTCAAATTGCCATATACTGTCCCATGTTCTATTTTTGATCCTTTTCCTTCTCTCATCCTGGATAGCCTCAGACATGTGTGGGAAACCATCAGTGCTCAGACATCTTCAGAACACTTTACCCAGCATGGCATTACCACGAGCATGTCAGACATAACCTTACTCTGCTTACCAGTTTCCTGCTGAATTCTGAATCAGGTTTAAAAACTGGGTGTTCACATTCAAAGCCTTCCTAAGCCTGAAACAAAGAAGGAGCAAAACCATATCCATCTGTGCTCCTGAAGCACAAAGAAAGAGGGAAGGTCTTACCTGGTAGCCTGAGGAATTCCCGCTATTCCTGAAGACCACTATACTCATTCCGCCTCCCACTCTGATTCCATGAAGCATTACTCTGACCTTGTGTTTTCTGTTGTAAATGCATAGCAACATGCATGCTAAACAAACAAATAAACAAATGAAAAATACTTTGCCAATACCAGACCCTCCCCTCCTTCTTCCCTGGGGAGAGAGAAGAAAACAAACCATATGTAACAGATGTTAGTCATGTTGCTTAATCCTGAGCAAAGACACTCAGATGCCATGGAAACAACCATGACAAAAAAGACATACAGAATAACTGATTTTGGAAGAGGTCTCAGGAGATCTTTAGTCCAACATCCAGCTCAAGATGGGGTCAGCTAAAGGCTTTGTCCAGTTCAGGCTTGAAAACTTTCAAGAACATACATAGATGGGTCTGACAATAGTATAAAGATACAGTGGATTGAATGTATTGGAATCCCCTTCAGAAAGTCTCCTTAAATACTGAATTTTGTTATGTTCAAGGAAGCCCGAGATCTGCAAAAGAAAAAGAAGTTGAGAAAGTGAGAAATAACATAGTAATTTTGCAATAAAAAACTAAAAGAAGGAAAAACTAACACTTTCGAGAAAAGTACCATTTAAAGAAAGCACAGTAATTTGACTGCCAGGAAACATAAATCCTAGGTTGTGGGTGACAATAGATCATATAGGTTAGGGGTAAAGAACAGGGACTGCTGTAAGGTTTGCTTACCTGATACTTCACACAAACTGTGTTGGATTTCTACAATGCTTTATTAGTGCTCTGTTTCATCTGTGGAGATGCCGTGCAAAGGCTAGTGAAATAACAGCCTCAAAGTGTCTGCTCAGCTCTAATGTATGGGCAGCCGATTTGTAAGTTCTCATTCACAATTTGCGGTGAAGCGTTTCAAGGCAAGACAAAGTTAGTGATTGGATTTGCTCTAAGAGACTCCACTGTAAATTAAGATTGCTCAGCTACTGCTTTGCGAAAGGCAGGACAGTGATGAGCTGCTTCATGCTGTGCTCACCCCAAACCATATTCAGGAACCTCGGATTCAGGATTGCCCTTAGTACCTGCTCTTAAACTACTTAGAGCCAACAAGTGACTACCAGTGATGACATGCAAGGGCACCTGAGTAAGGACAATGCTGTAAAGTATTAACTCTTTGGTCTTTGGGACCACTGAAGCAGGTTGGAACAAATTTGGAAAAACTGGTGTACTCAGAGTTTGTAGTCAGGTGTTGTAAATCTAATTTTCTTCCAGTATCACCTGAGATAGTGATGAAATTGGTGGAAAACAAAATGTGATCTGTGCTTCTAATTTTGCTTCTTGGGAACATTGTTCTGATGGCAAATAATGCAGAGAGCTATGCCTCTCTTGGGAATTGGTTTAAGTAGTCCATTTGCTAGTGTAAACCACATCTCTGCTGGAAACAACGTGGGAGAAACACCATACTGTGTCTTCAACTGAAGTCAAGACAGCAAACCGATTTCAGTGATGACTTGTTGTTATTTATTGAATACTTTTTTGATTGGTTGTTTTGTTTTCTTAATTATTCTAATTGGAAACACTCTGTTTTCAGAGGTTTAATTGGTCATATAATCACTTGCTGCTGTAGACACCAAAAAATCTGGTCATGCAGCGGAGAGAGATATGCCTGTGTTACTTAAGGCTGGTTGATTTAATGCAATGCTGATTATATAAAGTCATATAGAACAGTTTGGGTTGGAGGGGATGTTGTAATGATCATCTAGTCTGACCACCTTGCAATCAGCCAGGACACCTTCAAGTAGATCAGGTTTCTCAGAGCCCTGTCCAACCTGATCTTGGATGTTTCCAAGGATGGGGCATTCACAACTTCTCTGAGCAACGTGTTCCAGTTCTTTACCTCTCTCACAGGGAAGAATTTCCTTCTTATATCTAATGTATACCTGCCCTCTTTAAGTTTGAAGCCATTCCCCTAGTCCTATTGCTATATGACCTTATAAAATGTCCTTCCATCTTTTCTGTAACCTCTAGGTACTGCAAGGTATTCTCCCTGGAGCCTTCTCTTCTCCAGGTTGAACAACCCCAACCCTGAGCCTGTTCTTATAAGAGGGTAGCTCCAGCTCTATGTACATTTTTGTGTCCCTCCTCCGGATCAGCTCCAAAAGGTCCGTGTAAACAGGTCCACAGTAAAGATACTGCTGAGGACTGCAGCCAAGGACCTCTACTTGCTGCTGTTTCAGCACCCACACAAGCTGGGCTGACTGTGTGCTGCTGGTCCCTCACAACTCAGCATATTACAGGATTCTGTGATGTAAGGTGTTGTTTTGTCCTTGAAGGAACCTGGCTGGGAAGAGAAGAACAGCTAATGGGCCAAGTCAGGGTGTGAGGCTCAGGCTGCGGGTGGGACTCTGGGGCTCTGCTGCTGTGGGATGGTTCCTCCAAGGAGGAAGGTGAGCTGTGGCCAGCACAGGAATGCTTGATCTGAGACTAACTCATGAGTGAGATTTCAACCCTACCTCTTGCCATTGATGAATAGACAACATAGGAAAGGTTTTAGCATGGAGTGTGACTGTAATGTTTGCTCTGCCTTGGATTTGTGGTGACTGGGTACCAGTTTGTCTGTGACACAGTGGCAGAGAAGGCAGGGGCTGGGCAGCCCTCAAAGTCTGTTTTCATTATAAAAAGGCAGGGGGTGTTAGAAATCTCTTCCATGCCATGAAATCAGGCTGCAAAAAGAGGACTGTGTCTCCCAGGAGGGTGACAGTGCTGCAGGGCCAGTGACTCCTCCTGAGAAATGTCATCTGCTCTTCAGATCTGAAACACAGTGGCTGCTGGTTAATGATCTGCGGCCTATACAAACAGTATGGATGTTTAAATTTTAAAAAGGTGGGAAACTTGATAATACATGAAAAGTACAGTAACGGGGATGAAATTTTTATCTGTTATATTTTATGTAGTTTCTGTATTTACATATTTTTTCCATGTGGAAACTTCACAGTTCTGTAAATACAGAAACTTCACAGTTCTGTAAATACAGATTAGTTTGCTCTTCTATTTTGACAGCTCCAAGTTTTGTGTATTCTTAATGTCTCCGGTTTCAAAATTGACTGATTTTCTAAGTGTCTTGACCTCTTGTATGCAAATGAACACCACATTCCAGCTTTTTAAGAGGCACTAAACTTTTTATTCCAGCAACTACTCCCTTGTCTTGAGAAAACTTGAATTAGCTCCTGAAGCTTGGCCTAATCTAGTGTAACTGAGAGTTCAGGCTGACCTCCAAATCTTGCAAATGGGTTTTATAGCTTCAGTATTTTAGGCTTTTGGCTACTCCACTTAGTGAGAAGAAATATCAGGTGGTCCCTGGGTCAGCACTTCCTTTTTTTCACTGAGCATGGTTTTTCAGAGCAACTGATAAAGATCTGGTTAATCAAAAAAATCTCAAGAACCTTAGTGAAGACCCATGCAAAGCATTTACTATACACTACCGAGTGCTTTCACAACGGCAAACGACAAAAAGAAGAAGGTTTTTAAAGTGCTTCATTTTGGTATCACAGCAGTTATTCTAAAAACCCCTATTATTTTACTAAAATCCAAGTCCTAAAACACTGTTCCATTTATATTTTATAGCTAGTATGAGCGTAGTATGAACACATTATGCGTGGCTGGCTCTTTCTTTGTTGGTTCAGAGTATGCCTTGCCAAATACGGAGATGTTTAGTTAAGCCCTAATGTTCCAATAATTGTTCTTTACTTCTTGATGCTGAATCCTGTGGTTAGGAATTGCAACATCATAATAGGCAGTAATTTGTTTCCCTTAATTCCCTGGGAATGGATTTCCGTGCTAGAAGGGGAAAACAGTTATTGAAGAGCTATCTCTGTGAAGGAAAGAGAAGAATAAAGACATTACTGATACCTGAAATAGTTAACTCATTGTCTACAATGACGTATTTTGGCCCAAATGCATGTCTGTGGAAATCAGCTTTATTTATACACCTCTGAAACTGGGGAGAGGGTTCAAAGCCCCTTATACCCTACACTACGTCTGTAGTGTGAGCACAGCCCTCTAGCACTGGGAGATTGTGAGAGTGAAAACTTGTATTTCTGGGCTCTGCTCTCAGTGCTGGAGCTGGGAGACCCAGCTAGAATAGTATCTGGCTCTGGGTCTCCACATCAGAGGAATAGGGGACAAAAAACCAGGAAGGTGTTGGCAGAGGGACAGAACTGGAGTTGAACAGACTCCTGTGAAGAGTTTGAGGGAACTGAATCTGTTTAATGTGGTGAAGGATGATACTAAGGGTTTATCTGATAGCTCCCCTGTCAGGTAAAGATGACAAAACTAAACATGGTAGTGACAGATGAGGCAACAAGGGGCAGGGTCAGCAAGTTATGGTTTGGCTTGTTCTGCTTCAGTATCGAGAAAAACCTTTTCAGTGAAGATGTGTGCCAGAAATTTAGTCAGATAAAACTACTGGGCTGGAAACCTGTGGATTTTCATGGAGTGATAGATAGATAGGAAAGGGAAGGACCCAGTCTGATGCATCCATAGTTGTACCTTTTCATTCAGCTCATTTCATGCATTCTGTCTAGTCTTCACAGTTTAGTCCATGTTTCTTCCTTCACTATGACTTCAACAAAGAGCACTGAAGTGAGTGATGGTGATGTAAAGCATTGTGTCAGAGAGTCAAGTGGTGGTGTAAACACTGAGTTTGGTGTGATAGGAGCGATGTTGGCCAGAAGAGAAATGGATAATACCCCAAAAGAACAAATCTCAAGGAAAATTCTTTCTTTTATGAAGTAGACTGCTTACTAATATTGTCAGAAACAGCAAGTTCTTTTCTTCTCATTCTCAGGAAAGGTATGAAATTCTTATTTTCTGATCTCTGGATAAACTTGCTCTTAACATGTGCCTCTGCTTATATTCTTCAACATTTCCAGCTGAATTCATTGGCAGAACATAAAAGGTAGTCCCTCATGAAACATCCCACCAGTAGGAAATACCCTTAAAAGCCAACAATATCAACAATGTGATCTTTTTGTGTCACAAATTTTTTCTCCTGCTCTCATTTGAAGAAATACAAAAAAAGGACAGAACATGGAGAGCCTTTTTAACCATGATTCCATTAGGCTGATGCTATGAAAGTCAGGGAAGTGTGTTTTTTACCCTGTTGTTACCTTCACTGTGAACTTCCAAAAAACATAGATTCCTCACAGTTTGGCATGTCTGGTAGGACCTACTTGGGCAGGCAAGTGGAGAGGCTGGGGAGCTGGGTGTCTAGGTAATGATACTCTGCAGAAAACCTTGTCTTGTTCCAGCCATCACTGCATTTGGCTGAAGCTGTTGCTGCAGCCACCCTTGGTATAAACATTCAGCCTTCAAGTTTTTCACAAAAGGAAGTGCTAACACACAGTGTTTTCTCAAAAACAGTTGATGGGTTGGGGTTAAAAAAAAAATGAAGGGGGCAAGGATGAGTCATTTTCCTGGTAACAGAATTAAGATGCAGAGCTTTTTATGCATTCAAATCAACCTGTTTTTCAGAAAGGAAAATGTAGACAAGGTAAGTCTGGCCAAGTTCACATGCAGTAGTATTTTGGTCTTTTGTACAGAATGCTTGAGAAACTGAGTCAAAGGCAATGAAGTAGTACACAAAGACGAAAAACAGTTTGAACCACTGGATATGATTCAGTATGAATCAGTTAATCAGCAGGCTCGAGAACTCGGAATGATTTCTTGTGTGATATGGCAGACCTTAAGTCACTGGACCAAAAACTTTAATGAGAATAAACTATAAGAATTTCTGTAGTTTGAAGTTCCTGTGATTTGCTGTCCAGAAATATGAAATACCCAAGAGAAAGAATTTCAGCATGGGGCATAAAAAAAACCCAAACCAACAAAAAAACAAAACAAAACACCAAAAAACAAACAAACAAAAAAACCCACCCAAACAAACAACACATTAAAAAAAACCAACAAAAAAACCTTTAATTATTTTAATCTTAATTATAACAAAGTATTTTATTTAGACTCTTTAGGATGTTTATCAACTTTTATACTAACATGCTACTAAAAGATAACACAATTACCAGAAAACAACAAATAATCAAGCACTGTCAGCTTCTGAAATTTAATTTGTGAAAAAACCCCACATTATTATAAAGGTAGCTATTACTCTTTTCTTGATCTACAGCTGAAACCTAGGTGGTTACTTAATGGTCAACTATGTTAAGAGTGCAGATCTGCAGATCTGAGTCACTAGAATGTGGAAGAGTTCCTGAAAGATCTTGCTACATTGCATGCCTTCAAAGGGCAGTTGGGAATGATGCAATGTCTTCAACAGATCACACAGCAGCAAGGTGATTAAATCAGCATGGCAAGTTTCACAGTTTGAGCTGATAGCAGTGCATCTTGAAATGATTGATTAATACTTTTAGTTCATTTACTGAATCTAGTGAGGATAAATTACTTAAATCATATCACTAATTTATTACAAATGGGAGTTCTACGTAATGGACTCTGCTATTCTGAAGGTTGCTCCTGAAGATAACACCAACTCATTAAGGTGGGATTTTAATCAGAGGACTGACAGCAAGGGTTTTCTTGCTACAAATTTGCTATAACATATTCTCTAATTTCTATAAGTGTACAAAATAATAGTTTAGATTACTGTAACAGTAATCTATCCAATCCTTTTGCTAAGAGCAAACTTACAAAAAAAGATTATATTTTTTATTTTACTGGAGGGGTTGTGGGCATTTATTTGTTTGTTGTGGGGTTTTGTATATTTGGTTGGGTTTTTTAAATACAGCTTTCCTAAGTAAATTAATAAACAACATACTTTATTTGTCATTGTTAAGTATGGTTAGAGAAATACCCTGTTGAGTGACATGGATCTCTTGTAGATAACACACATAGTAGTTCATGGTGGAATAATTCATATAATTTACAACCAGATGAGTACAAACTGGGAATGGGGTAAGCGTGGGAGCAGCAAAGCACCTGTTTCCATGGTAATTGATGTGATTGTAATCAAGCCATTGGTAGGCAAATCTCTACTCTGTCCACTACTGGTATTAGCTGTGTAATTGATATGGCTCTCTTTGGTTTGTAAAAGCAGAAGTCAAAATGGTCAGCTGTCATGCAGTCTGGCCTCCTGTGTAACATCTGTGGAGAACAACATTCCTCAGCGTCTAAGTAAAACTTTCTTGAATTATGAAAAAAAATAAGCCATTCTTGACTTTGTTTTGATAGGTTTAGGCTTTAAAATAATAATAATAAAAACACCTTGTTGTTAATTATTTTAAGCAGATGCAGTTTATCTTCTGCTTGTTAAACCTTGAAGAGAGCAGGAACTCTCTTATAAAAGCCTGGGAAAGTTGACCTGGCAATATGCCCTGATATTCAAGCAATAACGGGATCTGGGGAGAAAATTCCAGGAAGAAATAACAAAAATACTTCTTCTGGTGAAAGTGGTTGTCTCAATGAGTAAATATCACTATGCTTGTCTGGTCTGTGCTGCATTCAGGCCTCATGTGTTATGTGTCCGTGATGCTTTCCCCTTTTGTGTGAAGTATCCAATGTTCATGGTCTTGTCAAAGGCAGTTTTCTTCTTTTAAACGTTTTGAGGTCCTACTGTTCTCCTTGGAGGTCTATGAGATAATTAAAAAGTAAGTAATTAAAAAAAATAAAAAAATAAAAAGTAAGTAAATAAAAAAAAAACAGTCATAAATCAATAGCATCCAAACAACATTCAGAGAATCTCCACTGGTATTTTAGTTTCTTGTTTTGTTTCTGTCTTTCATCACAGAATCACAGCATGACAGAATATGCTGAGTTGGAAGGGACCCACAAGGATCATCAAGTCCAAGTCTTAGCCCTGCACAGGATCATCCCCAACAATCACACCACGTGCCTGAGAGAATCATCCAAATGCTGCTTGACTTTCATCAGGCTTGTCACTGTGACCACTTCCCTGGGGAGCTGTTCCAGCACCCAACCACCCTCTAGGTGAAGAACCTTTTCCTAATATCCCATCTAAACCTCTTCTGACACAACTTCAGGCCATTCCCTCAGGTCCTGGGATGCCTGTCCCTCATTTTCCCCTCATGAAGAAGTTGTAGACTGTGACGAGGTCTCAGTCTCCTTTTCTCCATACTGAACATACTAAGTGACCAGTGCTCATACGGCTTCCCCTCAAGGCCCTTCACTATCCTCATGGCCCTCCTCTGGACACTCTCTAAGAGCTTAATGTCTGTCCTGCACACAGGACTCGAGGTGAGGCTGCCCCAGTGCAAAGCAGAGCAGGAAAATCCCTTCCCTCAACCAGCTGATGACGCTTTGCCTGATGCCTTCCAGAATATGGTTGGCTCTCCTGGCTGCCAGGGTACTGCTGACTCATACTCAACTTGCCACTGACCAGGACTCTCAGGTCCCTTTCCACAGCACTGCTCCTCAGCTTCTTCCTCAATCTGTACCCATCCAGGGTTGCCCCATCCCAGCTGCAGAATCCGTCACTTTCCCTTGTTGAACTTCATATGATTGGTGATTGCCTATCTCTCTAATTTGTCAAGCTCTCTGTCTTTGAGGGAGTCAACAGCTCCTCTCAGCTTTGTGTCCCTTCCAGTACTGCATCCATGTCATTTATGAAGATGTTGAAGAGCACAGGGCCCAAGATGGAGCCCTGTGGAACCCCACTAGTAACAGGTAGCCAGTCTGATGTCATCCCATTCACTATAACCCTTTGTGCCTGAACTATGAGCCAATTGCTCACCCACCATAGGATGTGTTTATCCAGCTGTGTGCTGGATGTTTTGTCCAGAAGAATCCTACGCAAGACAGTATCGAAAGCTTTACTGAAATCCAAAAAAATTATATTAACTGTCTTCCCTTGATCAACTTGGAGAGTCACCTTGCCATAAAAGGAAGTCAGGTGTGATAAACAGGACTTCCCTCTCATGAAGCTGTGCTGGCTGTGAGTGATAACTGTGTTGTCTTTTGGGTGTTTTTCAATACCTCCCAGAATAATCTTCTCCATAACTTTAGCAGGCACTGAAGCAAGACTGACAAGCCTGTAGTTTCCAGGGTGCTCCTTCTTGCCCTTCTTGAAAACTGGGACAATGTTCACCAGCTTCCAATCAGTTGGCACCTTTCTAGATTCCAAAGACAACTCAAAAATTGTCGCGAGAGGCTTTGCAATGACATGAGCCACCACTTTGAGGATTCTTGGATTCATTCTACTCCATTACTTTTCTACAGAGGATATTTTCTCTTGGTTCTACTAATGTTGTAGTGCCTTCAAAACTTTTACCTTTTCTTCCCATGTATTGTACTACCAAAACTCATAGGAAGACTTTTGCTCATTATGTCCAAACTGATATATGTTCCTACTTTGAGCTTGAGTTCTGTTTCTCAAATTGCAAACTTCAACAGGGTCTTTTCTGTGTACTAGTCTCAGTGATTATATACAGAACATCTTCACCTTTTTAAGTCTGAGCTGAAGGATTTGTCCCCATTATGCTGTAAGAACAGATTGAGAGTGATCACAGTTTCCCCTTTCAGTTCTTTTCTTTAAAGTTGAAGAACTATCTCCTGCTTAACACTCAATGAAAGCCCTATTGGAACTTGATTTCTCGATATTTATACTTTCCACAAATTTAACTTTTACTCATCAGTCTCCTCCTAAACTTCACGTAAGGAGGTTGAAGTTTGTTAGGTTGAAGGTAAAGTGAGATGATTCCTCTAAAGGAACGTTACCGTTACCTTTATGTAAACTTTAATGCTTGTGCTGCTGAGGACTGAGCCGCTTTCCATTAAATCAATAAACTGAGAAATTGCCTGGAAAATAGTTACTGTTGAATAGTTATGTTCATGAGAGTGAGAGTTCACATGAGCAGAGAATGGGAGCTCATAGCATCATAGCATGGACAGTCTGCAGAAAGGCCTGTTGGTGAAGTTTCAAGGGCAAAGAATCTGGCCACTACTATTACCCTGGACTAAATCTTTAACCTCTGATGTCAACTTCTTTTCACTTACAGTATGAAGTCCTAGTGCCAAAACTTTTGTACCATAGCTCAAATTGTCTGACTGAACCACAGTAGGAGAAACAGGCTTGGATAAAAAGCCAATCTTCTACTGCCGGTATTTGCAGTTTATCTATGGTAGAATGACTTTTTCCTTAGAAATGTTCTGTATCAGTGAACATACACTAGCTGCTTTCAATTTCTTGCCCTTTTTGAACTCTCTTTTGGATTTGTATAATTGACCTTCCTCTTTCCATCTTTGTGGTCACATCATTCTATAGTCATAAGCAGCCTCCACAACTGTGTCAGCCATCATATTTCTGACAGGGTTTTTTGCTAAGGAATGAAGACATACTTCCCCCTAGGCATATCAGCATGCAAATCACCACCTTTCCTGTGACCTTGCCAAACATTCTCATTTAGCCTTTATTTTTCTGACATCTCTAAGCAGTAATAACTCCAACTGACTCCAAAGACTTGACATCAGATAAAAATAAACCATATCATATCTGTGCTTTGGTGATGGGAGGGAAGGACACACTTTGATCTCTGTTATAAATGTGTCAATAATGCTGGTCCTTGTTTACAGTGAATGGTGTTTGTCCTGGTATACTTGAGAGCAGAACCTGTCAGTGGGGACAGAAATGTCAAGGAAGTGTTATTTGAAAACAGATGTGCCTGACACCTCTTCTCAAATGCTTGGGATTATCTAAAATCTAAATTAGGTGAAAGATTTATTCAGATCTGTGTCTCCTTGTTAAATCATGACTGGGATTGAGTATCCTGTAGCTGCAGTTACACTTTGTCTGCCAGCTGACAATGACAGCCTTTTCTTCAGGAGGAGAGAGCAGTGCAGGGTTTTGTTTCTTCAGCCTCTGAAGGAGTGGGAAGGCTTCTAGAAATATAAGTGTGGTTAACAAAACCACTGAGATGAGAACTGTGCCATGGAGATTGCAGTGACACAATAGGGAGCATGGGCTTCATATTTAAGGCAGTTAATACTGAAGAATAGGAGTGAGAAATCACTCACATCTGACCTAGTAGTTATTTTATTGCATTCTAATCAGTAAATTTAGATACGTAAAATAGTTAACAAGTACAGATGGATTGCTGGTCAATATTAAATACTGCTCTTAAAGTATGGGATACAAATTTTACTGTCCATGCTTACTACACGTATCTTAAATGTTATATGCATGCACAAAAATGTCGCTTACCAACCCATCGATGTCTGGTGTCCTGTTGGGATCCCTCAGCCTTGGGCAATAACTGTGAGAGGTGTCCCTGCTCAGGAGGAGATCACTGCCATGCAGACAGCTGCCATGGAGGGACAGCTCAATGGGTGCTGATGGGTGCACGTACTTACAGTGTAAAGGGCCTGATTTGTAGTTAAATTTTCTACCATGTTAATACAGTTTTGTCCACTTATCAGCCTAGTCTCCTGCCAAACCATTTGCTTGTATATTGTTCGATGCTGCACTGTTGCTGACAGCCTCACACAACAGGACTGACTTTAATCTGACCTATGTGCTGAACATGTGTCTGGACCAAAGTTCAGTTAGTTCAAACAGGAGGAGGGCATCCATTACAGCTAATGAAGAAGACAGTGGAATTACTGAAGCCAATTCACCATTTTCATGCTACTTCTTGAAACTTCTTGCTGCTTGTCACAGTTCAAGAATAGTCTTCAGATATGGTAGCAAGTCTGGAGCACAGAAATGCGGTTTGCTTCACAGCACATGTGAATACATTGCAGGAGGTTTTGAAGGGAAAAACATCTATCTTTAAAAACAATTAGTCACATTAATGGGGTTTCCTTCCATAAAGTCATAGGATTTCTTTTGGTCATAAACTGCTGGAAACCTGAAGGACACACAGAGGAGAGAAGCACATCTTATTTTCCTTTTTTCTTCAAGTACCTGCTCCTAGCCCCTCTTTTGTCAGATCTGTCCTTTTTCATGGTCTCGTAATGTGGAAGTTCCCCAAAGCCTAATTCTCTAAATACGAGTAAATGGAAATGATGTACTAGCAAAGTGATAAACACTGGAAAATGAAAAGTGTGCCCTTGAGCTAAGGGGGATTTTTCATTTGCTCCTTCTGCAGCTGAGAGCTCTGACCATTAGAGAGCCTGTCTTGCAGTCCTCCTCTCTGTGCATTTAGATGTCCTGAAGTAAATCCTCATCTATTCCCCAACAGATTAAACGATCTGTGCCTTAAATCAGTAAAAGTTTTTAGGATATTGCCTCTTCTGACTGCTTGTTCCTGCAGGGATCTGGTAGGAATTAGGTTCCTAGATGAAATTTGAGGATCTGAACACGATGCTTTATTCTGTTCAGCCTTAGCAGTGCCCAAAAGCCTGGTTCAGTATTTGCTGATGCCTGCAATAAATCTTTTTGTTGAGCTCTGTGGGCCCCTTATCAGGTTCTGTGTTCATGGATACACTGCTATACAATTGCATGGTTTCTAATCATGCAAGTTTATTGTGTATCAGGTTTTTGTTCTTTTAATTGCTTCATGATTCTCACACATCATTTTCTCCTCAGTGGTGTATGTAACTATTCAACAGGTGAAGGATATTGGCTTTTTTTGATCTAGTAATGGCACTCTCTTATGTTCATGGAGAACACTGTAAAAATAGGGCAAAAGTAGGATACATAGGGAAAATAAATATCCTTCTTTTATCATTCTCCTATGTAAAAATGGTAGAACAAGTAAATCAATACCAAGTTGTGGCAACCAGTTAAGCCAGCAACACCTACATTCAGTGAATTAGGATCAAAAAGGAGTGTTTCAGCCTTGACTGGTGTTTTTGATAAAGAGAGTGCTGTGTTCTCAAAGCAAACACCACTTTGAAGGGTCTACACAATAAGTTGTGTTTTTCTCCCGTGGCTGAACACAGCCACCAATGATGTGAGGTGAATGTGTGGGATCAAGGCACTGGTTTAGGATGATCCTGAGAATTTTGGTTAACTGAAATAAAAGCATAAGATGCTGTTTACAAAGGAACCCCAATAAAAGGGGAACACCAGAAAGATCAGTGGACAAGTCCTGAAATTGAACTTTGTGTGTGCAGCCTCATTTTCTCTTCAGCACCCATACCAGGCAATGAAGCAAAGCTTTTAAATGTGTAGCTACAGAGAGTGTTAAATACTTGTTATAATTGTCTCAATTAAAGCTAGGTCATAAAATATTATTTTTGAAAATAGATCAGGAAGTCTTTTCCCACCTTTTAGACATTTGAATGTAGTTTAGAAAAAAAACCTGTGTTTTTTTTTTCTTACTCTCTTACATGAGTTTATCCAGTCGCTGGAAAAGTTATTGTTTTTCCTCATACTAGAGACTACTAATGTAATCTGAGAGATCAGAGGGATCAGATGAACACATTAAATAAAAATCTCCTTCTCATTATGATATCCTACTAAGTAGAAAACAGATGACTGAAAGAAAGCATCGGGGAAATTAAAAATCACTTAAAAACACATTTTTCTTAACTAGGAGAGTTTCCTCAAATTCCTTGGAGATACTGGCTGCTCTCTCTGGCTTTAAGTCAGAAAAGCATTCCTGCTCAAGTGCATGAGGACATACTTATCTCCTCTTGAATCTGATGATACTGGAGCCTGGGGAGGTCTCCATCCGCACTTGCAGTGGAGGGTTCTGCACAGGACTGCACGAAACTGAGCTGCCTTCTGGATCTCTGCACATTTTGCTGAGCGTGGGAAAGAAACTTGGTGCATGTACACCCACAGAATGTATGTACTGCCCACATTACTTATCTCTCACTGCAACATGCCTGTAACTGTGTTACTAAATTGCATTCTCGAGTGAAGATGCAAAGCTGGAATGATCCAGCTTTGATCAAAATGATCAGGAGATTTATCTGAAGGATGACCTTTGTTAGGAATACTGTTTCCTTATTCAAACAGCCTGTTGGTTTTCTGATGCCAAATAAATAAATCCCACGGAGGAGGTGCTATTACAGTGATTTCCTTTCCAGTGCATTTGTACTTTTTAAACCTCCTCAGCCACATTCAGGTTCACACTAGGTTCACATATCATCAGTGTAGTTTAAATATGGTTGACAGGAGGACATTGCTCATCATTTGCCCCTCTTGGAGCAGTGCTCTCACTGACAGGCTTAAATCAGCATTCACAGTAGTCCATTTCATAAGGAAGACCAGTCATATAAATATTGCTGTACAAATCCTTGATTTCTTTGATGTGCCTGGTGAGCTAAAATACAAACTGGAAAGGTGTCTGTGTTTCTGTTGCACTCCTAACTGATACTAGCTGTATCTAGATCTAAACAAACAGGTTTGGGTAGAATAGGCTATAACATTTTGTTTTGGATAGCTGTTGGTTTTTTATGAAAGGAATAGGTGGGGCTCATAAAACTGCTCCTCTAGGTTTTGTACTCATAACCCAGGTCTCAAAAAGTTTCAGCCTGTCTCTACAGACATCTAAGTATCCTGTTTTAAATCTCCAGATTTATTTTAAATATGGCATACACTAAAATACAGAGCTCTGGAAGAGAAAAATATTTCCAAGATGAAAAGGTATGGTTACAGAGCAGTAAGCCTTCAAAATTTAATTTGTTTTTCTACTTCTACTTTACCACTTTCCTCCAGCCTCCTGCTTAATAATGTAAACCCTTTAGTCTGCACACACCCGCATAAAGTCTGTAAATAAGACATTTATTTCATATCCTCTGGAAGGTCAGCTCAGCATAATGGAGTATTTCACACAGGATGCTTTTCACTTCACTTAGCTGAACTTGCTGACTACACATGAGCAGTGGGTAGGAATTTAGGAATTTTATCATATTGTTAGAATCAAAAACAAGATCAAAACTTTTAAAATGCTAAGAATAAGAGTGTTCTGGATGCTTTTATAAATCACAGCCAATTTTTTTACTAAGCTTGTATTTCCTAGCAACCTGCTGTCTTACTGCAGATGGATCTGTTGTACAATTTACTGAGTAACAGTGTCCCTTACAAACTTCAATTGCTGTTGCCAGTTCCAAGGCAAAACCATACTACACTTGAGTAAATGAGGTAGCATTTTATTTGGTGTGTTCTGAGAGAAGGAGAAAGAAATTATTGCAAACCAAAGCGGACATCAGGTTCTCAAAAACAGTACCATGAAATAAACAGTAAAAGTTCTTACAAAAATAAAAAGCTATTACAATAAAAAACAGCAAAGGCTTAGTAAAAAATAAGAATTAGAATGATTTTTTTTAAGTCAGCGACTCCATTTCTGTGTTTCACTATGGGGAGTGAGACTAACATTGGGACAGAAGTTAGAGTATTTACAGGGATCACTTTTGCAATTTCTTTACCTTCTGCTCTTCAAGGTATTAGTAGGGAAGGTTGTCAGTCAAAAGATCAACAAGGCTATATAGTAACATATTTTAAACCCAGAAGATGTTTGGTAAATTATAAAAATGAAAACTTGCAAAGTCCCTAGAAATCCTAAGAGAAATATTTTCAGGTGATGTATCATCTCCATCATGCAGTAATAGTAGATTTCCATTCAGGATACTCCTGAAATAGATCAAACTGAGCTCAAGAACTGTGGTCAATAACCAGAGAGCAAAGAGTGCAGGGCATATGGTTCTCTGTGCTAGTCTGAGGTGTTCAGAAATTAGAATTTTTGCAAACAAGATACAGGTCTCACCAGAGTGCTGTTCTGCATTTGGAGGAAAAAAGAGGAAATTATGTTCATTTACAGAATGACTGAGAATATAATTTTTATTTAAAACAAGAACCATGTGGAATGCTGAAGTATGGTTACTGCAGGGTTTTCTTTCTCTCATTAAAAACCAAACCAAAACAAAACAAAGGGAAAGGAAAAGATAAAAAAGCAGAATGGTTTCTGGGGGGAATAGAATTGTATAGAAGGAACTGATAAAAGCTGCCCAGAAAATTATCTGGGATATTCCTCTAGATTTTCAGTAAATCTTAGAACAGTATGGAATTTCCAAAGAAGATAAATAAAGAAAGTTCGTGTTGCACCAAACTCTGGGACACGTTAACAGGCTAGCCAGAATAATTAGAGCCTAATGATAACAAGTAGATTAATGGAGCCCCAGACAACAAAGAAGAATGAAATCATTCCACCAATCAACACAGGTTTCTGGAGAACAGATACTGCAAAACAAATGTCATTTCTTCTGCTTTAATGGAGGCTTTGGTCAATAACAAAGATGTAACACTGAACTTCTGGAAAGTATCTAATAGAGTAGCCTGCAACATTTACTTATGCTTGCAGTTTTCTAGTTTCTTAGTATAGGTGGATCAAGAATTGTAGTATAATTGACCTAACACTTGACTGTAACTCAGTGAGGAGTCAAAATAGCTTTTTGTATTTTAACTCTGTGGTATACTAATATTCTATCAGGGAAAAAAAAATATTGCTACTCTTACTACTGAAAAGAGTGGCTGCTGACGTCAAGACTGAGACATGGGTAAGAAGATGGATGGTGGAGGGTGTTGTGGACTGACTTAGATTGCAAATGAGTACCATGTGTTTTTATATGCCCAACTTCAAAATGTTTCCTGTGACAGAAAAAAGTATCATATCTCTGAAGAGAAAAGTCATATCTGTAAAAATAAAGATTCTCTCTTGTGAAATAGAAGCATGAAAAAAAACACTGAACATCGTGGTGGGCAATCTCCTAGTCATGAGTTCCCAGCACAACTCTGAATCCCAAATCATAGAATCATAGAATCATAGAATAGGTCAGGTTGGAAAAGACCTTTTTTCAGGTTTGTTAATAGAATCGGGGAAATTCATACCACCTCTGTCCTTTAGAACCCACTGTGAGTGTGACTGAAATACTTGATGGGTTTTGATGCCAACAGCTTCTCAGACTGAGAGCAGCTTAGAACTGTATCTTAGAAAAGCTACTAAATCTACTAAAGAAAATGTCTTCTGGTGAAGAGACAAGAAAAAAACAAAGGAAATGAAGAAAAAAAAAAAAAAAGAGTTAGGGTCTATGGACAGTACCTACCAAGCTAGAAAAACCACAAATAATTTTATCTGCATCTCATAAATGTTTTCAGGTATCTTTGGTATTTGCTTGAGATTTTGTTGTTTCAGTTTGGTAATATCCAGAAAATGAGTTGTCTCCTAGGACAGAGATGTCTGGCAGTCAGTAGGTATTTCTCCCAGGCAAGACAAGATTACTGATCAATTCTCAGGAAAGACCTGAGGGGAAAACGTGAAACTTAACTTCTATAATGTTCCTAAAACATTGATAGTTATAGTTCACATAAAAATGTAGAATAACTTCTGTCAAACATGCTTTCCACTGAAATAATTCTTGTGTAATGGAGAATTTTGGCTTGGGTTTACTTTAGCCAATGGATGTCACTGTTGTTCCATTGCATGTCAGACATGGTACGTATCTACCAGTTATGAAAAATGCCATCTGTGCTGAAGTAACAGAGAGATGAGTACAAGCTGCTGGTAGGACATTCTACTGGAAAAGATGAGGATATAGTTTAAGATATAGTTCAGGAGAATCTACCCTATCACCATAAAATTGATACCATTTCCTCAGGAAAGGTCTTGTACTACTTTCAAATGTTGACTGCACACAGCAGTTGCACTCTGATGTATAACTGTATGACAGGTGTAGGAGAACTGGATTGGCAGGGGAGGAAAGAAAGCTTTGCATTACATCTTGGAAAGTTTGTATTTGCTCTGATGTAAGAGAACCTTGACAGGCTTACACTGGCAGGTTCACAGGAAAGAAAAGAATGACAACTTCGTTGCTGATAAATTTAATCCTACCAAACTAGCATAATAGGGTGGTCAGGATAATGATGTTAGTGACTAATTGTAGAATGGAAAGGATCAGCTGCTACTGGGTGACAGCCTAGAAAACAGTCAGTCTAAGGACAAGACTCAGAAGGAAGTTGATTTTCTTGTTTTGAGAGGAGCATAGACATTTTTTTATGTTTGAACATTACAAGGAGAGAAATCTGAAAACAGAAAAAAAATTTATGAAGAGGAAGAGAAAAAGATGTAGTTATAGGAGCTGAGGAGAGTTAAAATCAGAGCAAGGGCAAGTCACTCTGCCTATACCATCAGTTATATCCTTACCAATAAATTACAGTGGGCTAGGACTCCATCTTAGGTCTAAGGGTATGAGGACATGGAAACCCTGTCCACTTACATTGCAACAGAAAATCTCAGTGTCCTTATCTGCACTGCCTGTCAGCACAAGAGGAAGATTTCTCCTGTTCCCTGAAGTGCTGGGAAAACTGGCTGGCATAGGCCAAAACTATGCCAGGAGCGGTGTTAACAACTACAGTAGTTACATGTTGGGGCCTGAGTCTTAAACCCTGGCCAGGTTTGGGTTCTTAGGATAAACTGATGTGTTAAGGCTAATGGGGGAAGGGCTTCCTGATCTCTGAGGTCATGGCCAGCTGAAGAGTCATGACAGCCCTGGCCCAGTGCAAGGCTTGAATTCGCACTTGCACAAACTGCTGTGAACATACTTGATCAATCTGCCCTTCAAAGGCAGAGGAAAACCCTAGGAAAGTTAAGCTGGTTAGTGCTGGAAAAACCTCTGGAAAAATTTCTGGAGGAGAGGTATGGGGTTACTGACAAAACCTGAAAGGAACTAGGTTAATGACTGCACAACATGGTGTTTCTCCCAAGATTCCCAAAGACTATGATGTTTCCTAGATCCTAGTTGGACTTGGAATGGCATGTCACAGTGTGGCATGTTCACTCACTCGTCCAGGTGTGGGGAAATTTCCTTGGACCATCTCTCTCCTTCCCCTTACTGGTGACAAGCTCTCTGCAAGACTTTGTAAGTTAGTTCTTCTACAGCACTGTGATGGTCATGTCGTGGGGACTTGCAATGTGAAGTGCTAGGTGGGCTGCATGAGCAGAGGTAGCAACATCATCACTCTCTGACAGTGTAGCAGATCTGCTCACCCCTGAGTTGGTGGCAGTATTTTCTGTTTCCAGGTATGTCTCTCAGGTTTAGGTTTGACAAAGTTTATTGAAGATTACTGGTTTGCTACTGTGCTTTAGGACATACAGGTTATGAGAGACTCAAGTGTGCACATGCATGTGTGAGCTTCAGAAAAAGAGTAGTTTTAGAAATTAAAGACTGCTTGATTTCTGGAAGCAGTTCCTTTACTATGCTGGATGGAAGACTGGGAGGAGAGGGGAAACTTGTAGGGTTTTTCTTGTTCACTGATGATTAAAGTGTGTGTTTTATTTCCTATCTGAGCACCTGAATTAGCACAGCACCCTTTTGCGCTGTCATGTGGAAGGAAGCTAGCACTAAATCTGAGCAAGGGAAGCAACCAAATTACCACTGTGTCTTACTGAGCCCCATTTTCCCCAGAGACCCATTGCCAAGTGCTATTTTGACCAGACCTGCTGAGCTGAGGTAAAGTCTAATGGCTGAGCTGTGACTTGAAGTGGTTATGTGCTATGCTGAGAAGTCATAAACAGCTCTTATGTAAATGGCTTGTGAGGGAGTAGGGAACCTTTAGCCATGCTACAAGCAGATCTGAGCTGATAACTTCATACCACACTGTTCTCACAGATTATTTTGTTTCATAGAACAACAACAAAACAAGCCTTCCCCTCCCTTCCCCCAGCTGGGTACAGGGGTGGGAGGCTATGGCCTCCAGGAACAAGGGAGATATTCACACACAGCTGAAGGATTGAATTCAACAGGCTGAACAGAGAGGTCTGGACAAAGACCTGGTGTCACAAAGCAAAGTTGTGCAGTTCCTGGTTTAGATCCTGCATCTGATGTAGGTGTGAGAGTGGCTAAAAGTGTATCATATTTGAGAGGTTTAAATCAATTAGTAATTAGTAATCCCCAACTGATAGCAAAAGCAGAAAGATATCTTATTAAAAAAAATACATATAATGCCATTACTTTCTTGTTTAATTTGTGCTGTATGTAGTTTTCTAAGTGACAAAAAAGGAGTCTGCTCTTGCCCAACACATCGGGCAAGATCAAGGTAGAATTGAAGGCTGATACAGCAAAGATACTTGAAACTGCCAGTCTTCACAGAAATTATTTTAGAGATCTTACTTTTTGCTTTTCAAATTTAATTTCTAACATGACTTATTTGCACGAACTGCATTCCTTTGCTTGTAATACAAGGCTGAGTTTTCATGGAGACATAGCTGTGGGAACTAAAATGGCTTTTAAAAGCTAATTTTAGACAACTTAAATTGTTTATGTGTGAAAAATCCTTTGGACAACTCTTCAGGGAGGTAAGAAACTCAATGACTTCCCATCCAGGAGCCACAACTTGGGAAGTCTTAACATAGGTTAGTTTCTTTTTGTAAATTTGAAATTAACCTATCATGGTTCTACACTGGTTTCTTTTCTGTAGTCACAAAAGCTTGCTTTTTGTTATGAGAGTCAGAATGATTTCAAAATTTTAATTTGTTTCCAGGTATAGTAGTAGCAATGAGTCAAAACCTCCTCAAATGCAGTAGTTACTCTAGATTTTCTCCCTCCTCTCCTCCATCTTTTTGTTCAAAAGCACATACACCCCTTGTAACTCATCCAGGAGGAAGAGTGCTGTAAGAACTTGAACAGCAAAATGTTCCTGTTCAGCTTCAAAATACTATCCCAACTAAAGACCTGCAAATAGTTCTGCTGAACTAAGAGAAAACTTAAAACTCCAAATCTGCTAATGGGTAAAGTTAACCATGAACTCTAAGATAAGCATTGCTACAAATGAAAATTTTATACAACTAATTCAGCTTCTAAGTTATTTCAGTGATCATTATTTTCAATATGATTATAACCTCCTTGGTACCTACTAGTATTTTACCTCTTCCCTATATTCTATATCTAAAGTAATTTTATTTTTCTGTTTGGACACAAACAGAAACTTTTTCTTCTGCCAGATAATTTCTGTTGTCTCTTCTTTTTCCTCCCTTCAGGTTCCTACAAAATTGTAAAAAACAGTTAGGGCTGTGTTTTGAACAGAAAGATCAGGATCTGAAATGATCACTTTTTCTTAAAATGGTCTCTACAGACCAGCTAAGTCAGTGCATTAACTAATGTTGGCACCTTGGCCTGGCAAACCAATTCAGATGATTGCTGCACTGTCTGCGCACACAGATACCCTAAAAAATCCCTCCAAAATGCCCAAGTACATCAGATGAGCTTGACTACAAATACATCTGCAAACTCAATCTATTTGACTCAGTTTAATTTAGTCAACAGTGTCTGGACTTCTAGAAAACGTTGTTTGCCCAGGGTAAAAATGAAATTCTATTGTAAATAAAAAATTTTGAACCATGGTAAATTCTGAGACAGGCTTAACCACATGACTAGGTGTTCCATTGCAAAATCTTGGACACCCACTAACGAGCTATTGAAAACTCAGACAGAAGACATTCATCCAAAAGTCTGGAACAATTTCTTCCTAAAAATACTGTTTCTAGATGAACACATTCAGCATGTCAGACATAGTCCAGAAATGGAAATGCATCTGCCTTCAAGTCAAACCGTAAATCAGGATGCCTTAAGGCCCAGACCCAAAAGCCTACAAGATATCTTGGCAACTTATTTTGAGTTCCCAGATACAGGCAGCTATGGATTTATCCAGTGCTTTAGCTGCCTGCCTCTCCCTAGCAATAGCCATTGCAATGCGCAGTAGGATACATCAGCGCTGTACTAGTGGCATAGTGCCCCTTCCACTTAGATTAGAGCTGTACCATCTGTCCCCTATTTGAAGATTAATATATCCAATATATTTTTGTCATGCCAATTACTGTAGAAACTGAGAATGTAGTAAATGCATAATGCTAGTGCAACTTATCAATTGTTTCTTCCTCCTTTGGAGCATGGTGACTTTTCTTCCCCCCCCTTCCCCCCCCGCCCATCTCCCCACCCTCCCATCTCTCTTCATAGTCTGTTAGCGTAGATAGCTCTTTTTCCATGTCTTTCATCATGTCACAGTGTCTGCCAGATTCACTGCTGAATGCCTCTTAGTGGAAGATTTTCTACTGACCAGGCCAAATGCAGAGATGATCCTTTCTCATGAGACCACTACTGCCCTTGACAGTTTTACTATTCATGATAAGCAGAGCTGCCATTGGCAGCTTCTTGTCCCAAAAAGAGAGCTGGAGAGGATATACAAGAAAATAACTTAGTTCAGCGCTTACTCTTCCTGCACCTAAGGAGCCCACAGGGTGAATTTTGTTCTGTTAATCTTCAGCATATGGAAAGGGCTTAACTCTTCAGGATCCATTTGTTGAGTAAGGAGCTTCCTAAATGAGGTAGTGACAAAATGCTGAACTAGCTTGGTCCTTATCTTCAGGGGAACTTGTTTTTACTTTGGTGTGCCGGAAACATATTAACCAGTTCACAACCAGTACACTCTTTCTTCCAACAGCTGAGGAACTGGAATGTCTCCCTGGAGCTGAAAGCTTCCTCTTTCTCTGCCTTTCCTACTGAGGAGCTATGAGTATTGGCCTGCTGGATGTTCTGGCATTTTCTTAGATGTTCTTGCTGAAACACTATCCTCTCTTTGCATAGAATAATAATCATTATCCTAGATGCCTGAGCCCATTAGGCTACAGCCTAATGTTTAGGGAAAAGGCTGGAGGATTTATTTAGATTTAAATCTCCTAAAACCTCTCTGAGTTCTATAAACATGATACTAGGAGAGTGGGGGAAATACACCAGTTTTTAGGTTGTGCAAGTCCAGCACAGCACCTTTCCTTCAAGAAGCTGAAAAACCCCTAATGAACTTAAAGGAATTTTATAAATACCAGGTAAGTCTTACTGGTGGCTTCTGGCCATTGTTAGTACTAATAGGACTAGTTATTCAGCACACACTGTAGAGACCACCTTTATAGCTATGATATCAGATGCACAGCACATGACATTGATATCCACATACGTGTTTGTGTTATGTTTTCTGTTGCACATTTTACAAGTTAAGAATGGAGGTGCAAATAGTTTGGTAAGGGTCCCCTTCTCTGCCTACAGGTAGCTGGGAGGACTGGGTTAGATTAAGAATGCTCTTCAAGCATCTGCTGACTTCAGCTGAGGCTGCAAGGGCTCAGTGGCTGTTAGAGCCCTTCTCTGCTCCTATCAAATAATTATCACTAGAGTCAAACCTAATGTCAAGGGACATTTGCTGCCAAGATAAATATCTGATGTCCTCATTAATTTGGACTAGATTCCAGAGGATGAACTGCTGCACAGCTGAATTGCTAGCACATTTTCTGAGTAACCTATGCAAAGTTTAACATTTTTGATAAAAGCTTCCTTTTGCTACTCTTTACTGACCTTCCCTTTCCTGTATTCTAATCCGTACCTCAATTCTTTCCCTTAGTTTCACTCTGTTTGCAAATTTTAAACTTTTCTTGGTAATTTTTCACTGAGATGAACTGAAGAATTAGCAGAATATATGAAAGACTTTTCTCTGTTTCTTTGAACAGAGCCTTTCACTCAAATCCCTCTTGTTTTGATCAAATTGTAGCCAAAATTAGTGTCAGTCTCTGGTCAGAACTTAAAAAGAAATTAAAAAAGAAGCTTTGGGAGTATTTTGCAGCTGTTTTCCCACTTAATTGATTAGCTTTTCTTACATATTTGGTGACTAAACATTTTTAAAGTACAAAAATTTACTTTGATTTTTTGATTTTCTCAAATAATAACTTTCTTTTTGAAGTAGATATTTGATTTTTTTCAAATTTACAATGAGTTATCTGTGTCCTCTAAAGTCTCATAACATAGAACCACTTCCTGGAGCTTTCCTTTTGTACATGCATATTTTCTTATCTACGAACTAAAGCAATTTTAGGCTTTTTAGGGTTTCATTTACCTCTCCCGCCCCACACCTCCAAAGTCAATACTGGGTATGGAATCCTTAAACTGATGACAAGTGACAACTTCTAACATGGAAGACTTGTGTTCTAAAGTTTGAAGCCAGAACATGGAGTGGTGGGGGATATGTAATCTCTTTTACTTCCCATCAAGTTCTGTGGTGATTTCTCACTGTTCAGTTGTATTTTCATTTGAGAGAGAAAATAGTAGCAACTGTAGAGACTAGGAATCATGGATTACCTGGCCCGAGCCCTTCGATTCAATTCCTCTTTCATCAAAGATCTTGTTTAACTCAAAGTATTCTGTACCCATCCCTGTGTTAAAGTCTTGGCCTGGGACAAGCAATAGGTGAATTGTTATACTTTCAAGGTGCACAAGTTCAAAACCCCTGATATACTTGAGAGAGATGAGCCTGTGTCTCCAAAACACATGGATGTGAATCACCTAACCACTAGGGCATTGTATACACAAGGAGGGAATTTCTCCTCATCCTGTTGTTTTATGTTGTGTTGCATCAAACAAGTTAGCCAGATAAACTCTCTCAGAGCAAAATAGGCAGATTAGTTCTTGTTTTCTCTAATCACATAAAAAATTGAGTCTAAGTTTAGAACTTACTCATAATTCACAGTATGTGTGCCAGATAGCAGCAGAAAGTCAGGTGATGTGGCTCGCCGATGTGTCTTTTCAGCTGTGAAGGCTAATTACTTAATTGAATGTATTAGTAAGAGTGTAGCCAGAAGGTTGTGGGGTGATTATTTCCCTTTATTCAGCAGTCCCAAGTCCACACTTGGAGAACTATGCACAGTTTTGGGCCATGGGTACAAGCAAAGTTGTTGACTGTCTGGGCAAAGTCCAGTAGATAGTCACTGGGGCTTGGAGCATGATGTACAAGGAGAAGCTCAGGGAATAAGGTTTGCTTAGCCTGGAAAACAGGGTTAGATCAGAAGAACTGGAGTGAACTCTGTTCCACTGCCTGATAGAGTTAACAGAAAAGATGGAGCCAGAACCTCAAAGATGCACAGCTATAGGCCAAGAAGTAGTAGCCACAAATTGAAGAGCATCCATATGGATATAAGAAAAATTCTTCCCTTGCAGGTGTCTAAGCACTCATCAGGTTCCTACAGAGGCTATGGAAAATTCCCTGTGGGAGGTTTTTAAAATCAACAGTACTTGGAGCAACCTGATCTAACTTTGAAGCTGGGCCTAGTTTGAGACAGGGGTTAAATGAGATGACCACAAACCTCCATTTTTACCTGAAGTATTCTGGTATTTTTACCAAGGAAATTAGTGTCTGTGAATGTGTCTGTACGCTTCCAGTATCACCAGGTCTGCTTTAATTAAGAAGCTGTGAGTTCCTGGCAGCAGCTGCCAACAAACTGGATTTACTGCTTAAACATGGGATACTTTGTACAGCATCTCCAGTCTTATTGCTCTTGCAATGCAGAGCCTGTCTTCTTGCATATAGGTGGTGGATGCTGTACCCAGTGTGGAATCATACTGTGCACTAAATACCTGGCTGTCCAAGAGTGTTAGGCAGCAACACTGCCTATGGCATAGATATCCCTGAAGATGGACCTCCCCACCGGTATTCCAAAGTGAGCCAGCTGCAGACTAAAAACCTTGTAGATAACATAATACTGAAGCAGTGTCTGAACAGGGATTGCTTAACATTTCTTGTGTGGAGCAGGCACAGTATTCCTGGAATTTGCCTTCTGTGCAATCTGTGGGGACTTTTGAGCTGTTGGAACTCCAGACATGGGATACACCTTTGTAAATTTTACTCTCTGGTTGTTAAATGTCTAACAAAGGAAATCCTCCATTAAGTGGATAGAAAGCATCATTAGACCAAGTAATCTGTATTTTTCACAAAAAAAGTAAATACTTCCATCCACTCATTCTCTCATACCCTAAACTGTGAAATTTAAGTGTAGAGTTTGGGTGTGAGAATGGGGTAAGTCATATGCTCAGATGCTGATGGCTCAGAACCTAAAGTATACATTAAATTAATTATGACTTCCATGAAAAAAATTACTAAAAGCTATTGATTAATTCTTGATTCATTGTATTACTTTGGTTCTTATTTAGTTTATAGTAATAGTCTTATTTGTCATGAGTTGACAAATTTAGATGAGTATGATCGCCTGAGAAGCCTATACCACAGTAACCCATAAAATTCTTTATTCCAGGTTTTTACAGTTTAATATTCCCAAGAAGCTCTTTTGTGGTTTTATTTTTAAAATAAAACATGTGCTTTTCTTCATTACAATTTCACTCTACTCAGAATTAATGACTTGACCCCACAAATCTTACACTTGTTGCTTTTCTTGTTTATTTGTTCTTTTTCAAATAGTTCATAAACTAAGTTTCGCATTATTTGTTGGCCCAAGGCCATATGGCTTTGGGCAAAGTTTTTAATATATTGGTATTAAATAAATCAGTACTGTTATAAATGCAAACACCAGCAACATTTCTGCTATGTTAACTCACATCTCATGATTGCTGAATCTGGATTTTTTTTTTCCTTAGTTGAGCTCAGTTTATTGATCAGTGCTTCAGGAGTGAAATAAATGCATCTAGTGGAAAGAAGTTTCAGCTGAGATCTTAAAGTGTGTATCTGTATATATATATATAGTAGAGCACACAAATCATTGCATAGGCTGGTGCAATGACAGAAAGGATGTTCAAAACTGACCAGCTCTCTGTACTGTTTCAAGTTTAAGGGTTTTTTTCTGTTTCCATTACTACTCAACTTGGCATCTTGGCTGGAGTTTCCTCAGTGTTATTGGTGATCATTTGTTCCCTGGTCTATATGTAGGACTGATTTTGCTGATGTTGCCAGCATTGACTATTACTGAGATCTATCAAACCTCCTTACTACAATACCTTTGTCTTATCTTGTTTACAGCTTGGTCAAATATCAACCTTTTAGGCTAGAAGTTACTGTGCAATGATATTGGGCTCACTTAATTTCTTTTTCCAAAAAGTTTCAGCCAAAACAGTTCAGCCATTTCCAAGAAAACGCTGGAGAAAATACATCGTGTTGCAATGTTAAAACAACCCTGGCAACCTTTTCTTCAAGTAACTGTGTATTGTCCATGCTTTGGAGCAAGGAGTTGAAATCTGGTCAGAGCGCTGCGGCCTTTTGGTCAGGAAAGAGCGCCTTCCTGTCCCCATGAAAACTCATGACGTAATGTTTTGGAAACTCTGAATCTACATATGCAGAAGTTTTATTTCTTGGCACTAGGTAGCTAAAATCAACTTAAATCACAGTCTATCGTGGTTTTGACTGCTCTGGGCATGCAATGTTTCACTAAACTACCCTGTATACCTGGAAAATGCATGCCTGCACAGCAGCATTTCAACTCTACTGTTTTTCTGTGCGTACAACATAAGCAAAAGGGAAGATAATTATTTCAGAGAGGAGGGAGACATAAAGACTACAGAGAAATAGTTGAAACAAGGTGGACAAAACCAAGATGAAAAGAGGTTGAGGGTAATATTCTTTGGAGGGGGTTTGCAGAAGAGTAAGGATGTGCAGATGATAACTGTATGGTGAAGGCTAGGGGAGAATGCAATGAGGAACCTACAAAAGACACTCCAAGAAAATGTTCTCTTCCAACCTGAGTGCAAAAGGGATTCATTTAGAACATCTTGCACTCATGCTTTTGCCACTTTCAAGACAAGTTTTAGTCTCAAATCTTGTTTCTGATTCTGGGTACCATTTCTGAGAACACTATTTATTTTCACTGAAAGTTACAGAGCTCTGGTTTATTTGCAGTCCACTACTCAATGTGGGTTCAGTATATGACGTAATCATGAAATAGTTGAGATTGGAAGGCAGCTCTAGAGATCATTTCAGCCAGGTGTCACCTCCAGGGTTACTCAGGACCATATTGAGATGTCTTTTGAAGACCTACAAGGATGGAGATTCCACCATCTCTCTAAGCAATCTAATCCCATGCACTGTCACCCTCACAATAAAAAAAATTTGTTTCCTCATGTTCAGCGGGGACCTCCTGTATTTTAGTTTGTCCCTATTCTCTTTGTTCTTTCACTGGGTACCTCTGGAAACACCCTGATTCTGTTATTTTTTTTATAGCCTCCCTGCAGATACATATACAGCTTCATGAGATGTCCCTTGAGGCTTTTCTTCTCCAGGCTAAATAATCCCAGCTCTTTCAACCATTCCTCCTATGGGAGATGTTCAAGTCCTTTTGTCATGTTAGTGGTCCAGAATCCATATTGACTACCCCATATCACTTTCTTGTTGACTACCCCATATCACTTTCTTGTTGACTACCCCATATCACTTTCTTGTCCTCCATGTACCTGCAAGTGGTTCCTAGAATTAGTCCCTCTATCGCTTTTCCGGGGATTGAGGTGAGACTGACTGGCCTCTAGTTTCCCAGGTTCTCCCTTCTGCCCTTTTTGAAGATATGAGTGACACTTGCTTTCCCCCAGTCTTTAGATACCAAAAGCAGAGATCATTCAAAATAATGTGTCCTCACATTGATTTCAGTCAGCTTCCTCAGCACTCATTGGTTCATCCTATCAAGACACATGGATTTATGTGGGTCCACTAAGGGGAAGTCTTCCTTGTTTTAGATTTTACCTGGTTTCCAGGGCTATAGTTTTCTGAAAGCCGGTCTTATTAGTAAACACTGAGATGAAGAAGCCACTCAGCAACTTAGCCTTTTCAATTTCCTATGTTACCAGTGGAGACTGCTCCATTCAACTGTTGGTTCACCGTTTTCCTAGTCTTCCTTCTGCTACTTAAATAAATAAATAAACCCTCCTTGTCTTTAACATCACCCACCAGATTCAACTCCAGGTGGGCTTTGGCTCTCTTAGCTGTATCTCTGCATCCTTGGACAGTCCCTCTGTATTCCTTCCAGGTTACCTGCCCCTGCTTCCAATTTATGTATACTTAATTTTATGTGTTTTTCCAGAAGTTCCTTGCTCATCCATTCAGGTCTCCTGGTTTTATTGTTTGTTTTCCTGATCCCTGGGATGGATTGTTCTTGAACCTGAAGAAAGTCTATAGACTCCACACGCTAGTGTACAGCCCCTTGAGAGAGACATCCCAGCTGTTGATTTCCTTAAAAGGATCCAAGGCCTCCCCATAACTGTGCTTTGCTGGTACTTCCTTGCTTAAATAAAGAAGTGTGAGATGACTCCACTTAAGCCTTGTTTTCATTATGTGTTCCCTGTCTCTTACACCATCCTAGGTGCCTTGATTGTGAACTCTGTTTGTCACTGCCTCCCAGTGCTACTGGTAGTTCTCTCCACATCTTTTCTAGCTATAAGTGCTTCTTACTGTCTCAGTAAAACAAATGTTTTTGGTCACTTATGAGGTTATTTACTTACGTCATTTTAAATTCTGAGTGCTGAGCTCTGCAACCTTAATGGGTTTTCCTTGCTATATGAAATTAATTTTCAGAAGACTTAGAAATGGAAGGTTCTATACACAATTAAGTAAAAAGGAAGAAGCATTAATCTTTGTTTACATGGCAGTCATGGTGCCAGGAACGGAGTAAAAAAACTTCACACTGCAGTTCTGCTTGTGTAGCAGATATATTAATACATTTCAGGGACAGTTGTCCAAAACTTCTTAAAATTACATTCTTAAGACTCACTCTGTTCATGTTGTTTGGGAGATTCTCAGGAAAGTGACTGTTTTGCTCAAGATACAGCAGTTCTCATCATCATGGTACTTCTGAAGTGTTCTACAGGAAGCAAGGGGTAGGACTTCTGAAATGCCTTTTAGGTCCAGGAGAACTTTGGAATTCCCTCTACTCTTCCTCTTGCTGTCACTGATAACCCTGTTCAGTTGTATCTGTATCTGGTCCAATTTTTTTTTTTTTTTTAATGTTACATTTATTGTCGAGTTATATGTATAGTTTGACATTTTCCTTTATGAGCTTTTACCCTCTTAAACAGTTTCTTGATATAAATACCATTTGAACACTGGTAGTGAATATTGAGATGCAACTGTTCACTGTGCTTACACAAAATATCTGAAAATACAAGTAAGAAATGGAATCATGAAGTTCTTAATTGCAGAAATGCTCTTTTATACAGATTATGAGATGGATGAGAAGCACTGGAAGAAAGTATGGAGTATTTTCTTGAGTGGCCTAGAGAACATCACCTCTGAGGACAGTGCGAGTGAGCTGGGCTTAGTTATACTTTGACAAATGGGAGTCTGAGGAGCAATGTTGTAGGAGCCAACTTGAGGAAGTGTTATAAAGATGAGGTAGCTGCACTCTTCTGAGGAGGTGAAGGTAGAATGACAAGGGACAGTGACCACACTGCTGCTTGGGAGGCTGACCATTAGGCAAAAGGGAGGTGGTGCAGCTCTGAAGAGAGTTGTGCACAGGACTGTGGAAATTTCACTCTTGAGTCTGTCATGGCTTTGTGCAGCCAATCTCAAAAACCTCTAGTCTGGTTTGTTTCACAGACTGACTTCAAGTAGCTTGTGCTGGATAGCTTCCAGGAGTCTCTTCCAGCCAATGTTTCTATGATTCTGTGTGTATATCCGTGAGTTTCTGCTTTACATCGTGTTGATTTTTGACATGTCTAAGGCCAGAATGTCAAAGTTATTTAGATGCTTAACTTCCGTTAAACTCAGTGGGTGGTGTGGAGACTTGAATGTGGAAGGGGCGGTAGAAGAATAAATTTGCCAAATATTTTCCTCATCTTAATTCATTTAAACTAAATCCTGTATACTGAGTGCTCAGGATCCAGCTGTGAGGAAGTGTGGAAACTAGTGTTGTCCCTCAGCAGGAAATGGCCATGAAAACATATCATGGAAAGGAAGACCTGCAGTAACAGTACTGGAAATGTGTAAAGTGGCCACATGTAGCCATGACTGGTGCTCTTTTACTCTTTCTAGTTAAATTAGGTGGAAGGTAATAATGAGAGATTACTCAGGTGACAGCCTAATTTTCAGCAATGGATGAGATTTGAAGATGAATAATTCCTTATTTTTCTTCTAAACATGGAAACAACTCTTTACCTTTCCCCTGTTTACCTTACCCTGGGACAGAAGAGAATTATGCAATAGCAGTGAAAGGAAGAACTCTTTTAGAAAATTGACTTTCTCATATCTCTATCTCACAGCCCACGTTACTAGGGAGTCTATTCAGGTTTGAGTGTCTCTGACTGGGAATATATAAGGCCGAGGCTGATAACTCCCAACAGCCTGAATGTTCATTAGAAAGGACCACATTTGCAGAAAACTGGGCAGTCAAAGCCAAATAATTTCTGATAAAACAGCTGTGCTGTGGGAACAGAAGGACTCAAAAATGCCCAGAGATCCAGATACAAAAATTTAAGGACTGCACAGGGTTTCTCTGCCTTTAAAAAATGAAAAGTGTTGTCTTCATTGGAAATCTTCATATCTTTTAAAATGAAGGCTCTAAAAGTTTATTTGTATTTCTGTGTGTTGCACAAACACACAGAAATACAAATCTTCCTCTTAGTAGATTTACAAAGCATTCTTTAGAGGTCCAGTTTTAGATGAATAATCCTCTTAGTTCTAAATGTCCTCCATCCTCTGATTATTGTAGAATCAAATGGCTTGTCTGGGTTTGAAATTTTGTGGAGGTCTTCAGTGATGGCCAGCTAACATCTCTAGAGCAATTTCTTTACCACAAATATTACCATCATAGATTTTTTCAAAAATATTTGCTCACGGCTCAAAATTTACTCTTAATGAGCTTACAGTGAGATTCTAGGCCAGGATATCATAGCTAAAAATGGAACCAAGTTATTTAAAATACTTTAATTTGCTAAGCTATAATTCATTTTTACAGGCAGTGTGTCCTTTCCTATTTTTAATATTGGGAAAATAGAATTGTTTTTAAACAATTATAATAAGTGTGCAACTAAAGCATCATAAATGTGGATGAGAACCATACACCATTTGAAGTATATCCCAATGTCACATTTATGTTCATTACGAGGAGAAATACAAGTCGGGACAGAATAAAGAAACTTCAATAAGTGCATGGAAATTTTTCTTTTCTTGGCTGAAGGTCCAACTGCTAGTTGCTCAAAATCTGGGGTCAAACCAAGAACCTCTATCCCTAGAGAACAAATTCCTTGCAGTTGGTTCCCAGGATAGTTTTACCAGGTTTCCCAGTTTTCAATACTGGCACTAAACTTTAACAACATCCTGAAAATGGTTAAATTTAAACTAGATAGTTCTTTGTATAGAGAATTCATGGGGATTTTATGTGTTAGTTGATCTACAAACTCATGTGAAATCCAGGGAGAAAAGTCAGTATTAGGTAAATAGCAATAATTCATATAAAATTATTTTCCTCTACTCTTTATCTAATGTGATCAGGTTTCAAAATTTGCTTGTGATTAACTTTTGGAAACTTTTAGTTTATTAACTTATAGGGAGAACTAGCAGCTTTTGCAGTATTTACTATATTTTAATTTTTTCTTAACATATTATCTGAAAGAGCTCAGAAACTACTCAAAGTTTGATTTTGATTGTTATCAGTCCCATTCTACTTGAATTATGAAGTTACTGTCATATTTACATGAACCAATTTTTATTGTCCTTGTGCTTTAATGTTTTCAAGGAATCAAAGTAAGATTATGGTCAAACAGGGAAAGAAAAAAGGTAGCCTGCTACTTTTGTTCTGAAGTGAAAATTCTCCAAACTGATGTTTAGTAAGGGGGTTCTGGTACCTAGGTACCTACCTGGTACAGGCTACATCACAACAGAACAAAACTCTTGTTCTCAAAGATAGTCTTCAGTTTTATTAAAGACGGTTTCATTGCAATTCAAATGCAAACTGGTAAGATAACTATCTTATAAAAGTAAATTTAGGTTTATGAGAGAGTTGAGAGCCAATTACGTCAAAAAGCCTTGCATTATTTTTTTTATCACTCCCTGTCAATAACCTTCAGAATTCATTTATTTCCCTGGATGAAGGAGAAAAATACATACTTTAGGGTGAATTTAGCTTTTGTTGCACAGTTTTTTTGCAAAATCTGTATGAAAGGGACATGCTACAGAAATTATTCACTGGACAGTGTTGCACAATCATATGATGTGCTCCTGAAAATGGGAATTTGTAGGGGAAAACTGCTAATCACAGAAAACAGGGCTAGAGGGGACTTCAGGACTTCATTAAATTATCCCCCTGCCACAAGACAGGATCAACTGTACAAAAATTATTACTGAGAGATGTTCTTAAAGACCTCCAAAGACAAGACTCCATAAACTTCCACACAATCCATTCCAAAGCTTCATTCTCCTTTCTGCTAGAAAGTTTCCCAGATTATAATGGGGTTTGGTTTTGTTTTTGTTTTTAATTTATCTCACTGTGCTTTTTCTATCATGGTGAGTATAGGCAACATCAAACTTTTTTCTTCTTCATTTTTTAAAGATAATGAAGTACATGCAGTTCTATACAAATGTGTAACTACCAAGACAGGAACAACAATTCCAAAGTCAGGATAACTCTGCTACATTGACTGATTAGAAAGTAAAGGTTACAGAACTATCTGTAACCTGAGAAAATGTAATCTAAACTCAGTGGGAGGGGCCACATTTTCTCCCCCCCCTTTTTTTTTTTTTTTTTTGTTTTTCCTCTAAGCACACCCCTTTCAGGTATCATGCTAGGTTTAGCTTTTGTTCTTGTAAAAGTTGTGAAAATTTCTACCATTGAATTTTGTTAAATAAGTTCTAATTACAAAGGTTTATTTATTTTTAATGGGCCTTGGGAAGACTACACGGCAGACTCCTGTCACAAGGTTAAATCAATATATGTTGTACAAACCAAGAACATGGAGTTCTACTTCTAGATACTGCATGGCATTTGGAAGTTATGTAATCGTTAAATTTGCTAATACAAACAGGATAGTATATCTGCCATGCAATGTTAACATGCCTGTTCAAACAAAATTACAACAAATCCAACAGATTATTTAGGTGTGAGCATAACACACAGATTCAGAAAGGTTTGAGTACATTCTTCCAGGCCAACTGCAATTTAGGTGAAGGATGTGAAAAATTTTTTTTATGTCCAAGGTGACTCAAATGTTTGTGTAATTTTTGAATATTCTTGACTTCTTTTTCCTTTGGTTTGTTAATAGAATGTCAGAACTTTTGTGTACTATGTTAATGTAATCATTGATTTAAATTTTTTAACTTCATTACTAATATTCAAGTATATAATCTCCAACAATAATAAATCTCTTCCTGAAGGAAATGGGAAGTGGTTTCTGTAGCATTCCTTAGTGGAATAAGAGCTCAGAGGATGAAGAAATAAAGATGTCACATGATGCATAATGTAAACCCAAACCAGAGCCCCTTAGCTAAATGTAAATAGCCAGCAGGTTGTCTTTTACAACAAACAGTTTTGTCAAAATAAGGCTAATACCTTCCTTAATGTTGTTCTTGCTCTTTTTGTTGGTTTTGGGAAATCATGAGATGAGCTGTAGGAGCTTTAGAATGTCTAAACTTGCTGCAAGTGTACTGTACTGTGAAGAGTTGCATTCCAAGTTTTCAGTCACGCAAGAAAAGAAAAAGTTCCAGTAAGTATCTCTTTCAAGGTCATCTTGCGTTCATCACTGAGACCAGATAGTCAGACACACTTAATACTAAGGCAATTTGATAGGACTAAAAGACTTGGACACTTAATATATGAGACCTGGGGGCACCAAAGCCCAAATTCCAGATCTTTTGAACGACTTTCATTGTGAATCCAACCCAAGAGGCATCCAGAGTACTGAGATTCTTGTGGTTTTTTTCCACTGTAGGTTTTACAAGGGATTGGTGATCTGCTTCTGGGCAGGCCAGAATGGTTAAACCTTGACAGTTCTTTACTTGCTGCCAAACACCTATCACATACCTAGTCTTCCCATACTTCATAAGGAAGGAATTCTACCCTTTACCTCCCTATTGGATACATCACAATCCAATAACCAACCTTGCTGGGATTGCTGAGTGGCACCTCCAGCAGTACTCCATTGCCCACCATTCTCTCTTTTCCTTTCCCATCTGTTGGTCACAGCATTCACCCAAAGACCCAGGGAGGGAACACAGCCCAATTGCCCAGAGTTAAAAGTCAACAGGAAGGCCATGAAACTACAGATAGGATATAAATGGAATTTGTATCTTTTCATGGACTCCTTTTAATATGAAGAGTGCTGATTAGTGATTCCAAAGCATGACCTTTAAATCTGTGAAAACTTCTTTAG
Source organism: Myiozetetes cayanensis (assembly GCF_022539395.1). Lineage (NCBI taxonomy): Eukaryota > Metazoa > Chordata > Aves > Passeriformes > Tyrannidae > Myiozetetes > Myiozetetes cayanensis. The sequence continues at coordinate 59,851,940 of NW_026087631.1, read as the reverse complement.
TTGCTAGTAGATGTTGTATGCTGGCAGTTTTGGAAATCCTGGAGTTCTCTGTAAGCACATTGTCTAGCCATGAAAAGTATTGTGTCTTTCAGAAGGAAGTTGTTGAGTAGCCACTGTTTTTCCTAGTGAAATTGTTTGAGCATAAAAATTGTAAACTCTTCTCCGGGGTGCAGTTATCCTCAGAAAGTTACTTAAGCTTAAAGCAAAAGTTTTTGAAATAGTTAGGAAAACAGTCATCCTCTATGTGGAAATTGCTAATACTAGGAAAAGTATGGTGCATTCTGAAGACTTGCTTCTTGCATGAGGCATGGGCAGAGTCTGGGAGAGGAGGTTGAACCCACAAAAGTCCTATGGGAGATTCCTGCTTTTTGGGCTGTCATTGTAATCACAGTTATGATAAATTGTTCCAATTTTTACTTTATCTGTATCCAGAAAGACATTTGCAACCAAATGTCACTACCTCAGGTCATCTTTCTACTGATTAATATTTTCTCTAAGTTCTCACGTGAACAGTGAGGTTTCTTGTGTGTTCTTTTTTTAAACTGTATCTGTCATGTCAAGGTTAAAAAGTTGTGGGTAAACAAACATGCTGTTGCTATTAGGTAGAACAGCTAATCTAGGGTGAAGCTGATTTATATGTTCTGAGTTGTAAAATACTGGAAATTCTCAAGCAGAGATCAAGGCTGTGATAGCACTATGGCATTAGAAAGTAATCTTCCAGCTAATGTAAAGAATTTTATTATTGTTTTGTTAACAATCCACATTTTAACAAGTCTCCTAAGAGTCAAGATCATCCTTAATGTAGTGCAGTCATAAATTACGGAATTGTAGGTCATATAAACCAGACCAATACATTTACCTCTGATAGCTCACTGTATTTTCATTTGATTTTTCTCATGAAAGGTAAAGGGAAAGTAGTTGCCAAGTTTACAGTTCCTTTTGCTGAAATCAATGGAAGCTCCTTTCCAGAGTCCCTTTGGAATTTGGATAAAACTTTTTTACCTTTAGGTGAACAGTTTAGCAAAGATTCATGATCTCAATCACATCCTTTCATGGCAGAGGGAGAAGGCAGAATAACACACTAGTCATTAATATTTTTGTTTCATAGAATCACAGAATGTTAAGGATTGGAAAGGACCTCAAGAATCATCTAGTCTCCTGCCATCATCAGGTCTCCCTTGCCATTGGCAGGGACACCTCTCACTATAGCAGGTTTCTCAAGGCCTTATCCAAGCTGGCCTTGAACACTGTCAGGGTTGGGCCATCCACAACGTCTCTGGGTAACCTGTTTCAGTATCTCACCACCCTCACAGTAAATAGTTTTTTTCCTAGTGTTTAATCTAAGTTTCCCCTCTTTTAGTTTGTTCTGATTACTCCTTGTCCTATCAGTACAGTTCCTGATGAAGAGTCCCTCTCTGGCTTCCCAGTAACCCTCTTCAGCTGCTGATAAGCTGCTATAAGATATCCACTTAGCCTTCTCTTCTCCAGGCTGAACAGCCCCATCTTTCCCAGTCTGTCTTCATAGGGGTGGTGCTCCAGTCCTCTTATCAACTTCTTGTCCCTCCTCTGGACTTGCTCCAACAGTTCCATGTCCTTCTCATGTTGGGGCAACAGAACCATACACAGTATTCTAGGTGGCGTCTCATAAGAGCAGAGCAGAGGGGGAGAATCACCTCCTCATCCTACTGGCTGTGCTTTTTTTGGTGCAGCCCAGGATTAAATTGGCTTTCTGATCAAGCATATACTACTGGCTCATGTTGAGGTTTCCATCAGCCATCAACCAAGTCTTTCTCCATAGGGCTACTCTCAATCACTTCTCTGACAAACCTGTAGGTGTGTCTGGAATTGCCATGACTCAGGTGTAGGACTTTGCACTCTGCTTTGTTGAAATTCATGAGGTTTGCATCAACCCACATCTCAAGTGTGTAAAGGTCCCTCTGGATAGCATCCCTGTAATTCTTGGTATCCCTGGACAGACTGAATTCTAGCTGGGCCTTGGTTTCCCTAACTTCCCTCTCTTCCCATACAATTGTCCTCATTGCCATCCTCTGAAAGCTTCGTTTTTTTGTTCTGAGTTTGCTCAGTAGCTCTTTATCGATTAGTGGAGGCCTCCTGGCATTTTTGACTGATTTCCTCCATGCATGGGATACATTGCTTCTGAGCTCGGACAAGGTGATCCTTGAAATTTAGCCAACATTCTTGGCCCTTCTGCTCTCTAGGGTTCTATCCCATGGGAGTCTGCTAAGTATGTCCTTAAAGAGATCAAAGTCTGCTCTTCTGAAGTCCAGGGCAGTGAGCTTTTTGCGTGGCCTCCTCACTGCCCCAAGGATCTTGACCTCTACCATTGTGAGGCAGTGGATTATTATACTGATTAATTATTGGCTCAGACCAACTTGGGGGGGGGTGTGTGGGGGGCGGTGTGTGTGTGTGTGTGAAGGGACAGGTCAAATTTCACAAAATGGTACCTTGCCTCGATCCAGCCCCTTGGAGGTCCTTGGGCAGCCCCATAGAAGCTGTCAGTCACTGGACACTGGGAGCACTGCCCCATACAACACACTGGAGCCCCTGACGCAGCCCCAGATTGACTGACACAATGGAATTCCCACCTGGGGAGATGGGGCTGGACACAGGGATCAGAGCAGATAAAACTGACAGTATATGGCCATCGCATGCCATTTCCTGGACCCCTGGCAGCTTGATGTACACCAGATCTGTGGTGGTAGCTATAATTGTCTCTTCCCCCCCCTCTTTCTTTACTTATTCTTCTTCCCTAATCTTCTTTCTTGATATGTGGGTAACTAAAAGCTGGGTGGATTGCATTTTGCTAAGCTGTATGGGTTAGCATGTGCTAAGTCATTGCTTTGTGAAAAGCTTTATTTTGGTTGAATGTTACCCTTTAAACTTGCCAAGTTTCTTTATTTTCTAAAGCTTGCTGGTAGAAGTGTGCTATTTGACCTCCTGAGAAATGTGTGCAGTGTCTTCTCCCGTGCACTTTCCAAAGGTATTAAAAGAACTGAAGGTCCTTTTAATAGATCCAGCTAGTGGACTTTTGGAGCCTTGCATATTTTAAAGTAAAACCCCTTCATTGAGCTCGTAGCTCAAACCAGGGGTCTTACAACCATCTCAGGCTCACTGCAGCCAAGATTGCCTTGGAGCACCAGCTCCTCCCTCCTGGTGAGTACAAGGTTCAGCACGGTACCTCTCCTTGTTGGTTCCTCAATCACAAGTATAAGGAAGTGGTCATGGACACATCCAAGGAACCCCCAGGATTGCTTGAGCCCTGACATGTTGTCTCTCCAACAGAGCTTGTACTCCATGGGGCCATTTAAATCTTTCATGGATGTTCATGGCAATGCCCTCTCTGCACCTAATTGGCTCACCAGGGCTTCTGGATCCAGAGGGGGCTCTGGGGTCATGATTGGGTGTCCCTGAGCTCAGGAACCCTGCTGTACTCCTCAATCTAACACTCACCCTCAGACTTACCTTGCTGATTTTTGAATTACATCTTAGAATTCATACATTGTAATGTTTCCTCCATGTGATACGATATTATATGATAGGTATATTTATCACCTATTCAGTGGGTGATGTTTTTATAATCAGTTTCACTATCTTAACATTTTAGGTAAGAAATCGTATATGGGCACATATATGTAGATATATCTGTATACATGCATATACAAATATAAACCGAAGGACAGATGCTTTCTTTTTATCCAAGAGTAGTTAAGGCATTCATTACTTCATTCACTTTTTGAACATAGAATGTCATGTTTATAGAACAAAATAATTAACGAACCATTGTGGTAAAGACAAATGTGTGCACCTGTCCCATTCAGTGACCATGTTCATCCAGAAAAAACTAAAAGACAGACATGAGGAGTATATACTCTATGGAGCCTGATGTAGAAATTTCCTGTGCAGAATAATCCTTAAACTGTTAAAATCGGTGGTGTGCTACCTCTTTTCCAGTTTAAGTGAAGTCCTATTCAATGGAATAAGTATTTCAGGAGAGGTTCTGATATATGAGTAAAAGAATGACTTCAGCCTTTAGAGCATTGACTAGTTTTTACCATCCTTGTCCCTGACATACTTCCTATCTTTGGAGAAAAAAAAGTAGGTGACACCATGGCCTGGATGAGGTGATGAAGATGTATAGCAGGCAGGTCAATCTAAGAATTAGGATGTGTGTGTAAAGGCTCACTCTCACTTGCAGAGCTCTTGTGGCTGAGACTGTTGGCATGAATGGTTAGGGCCCTAGTTAAGACTCATCAGTTTTAATGCTAGTTTTTCCTTTTACCATATTCATGTGGCCTTGCAGTAGGGATTTGATTTCAGGTTTATCACATTCTGTGACATCCCAAGCATGTACTGGTGCATGGGCTTGTTCATCCCCAGGAGAAGGAGCCTAAACCAGGGCTTTAACACCCTCCTCTGATGCTTAGAGGGGTAGGCTGGAAAAGTATAAGTTAGGTGTGTCACAGTAATTATGTCAGATAAAGTCAACTCAGCCTCCAGTAAATTCTGCTCTCTGGATTTCCTGTGCTGTTGAGAGAAACACTGAAGAGTATTCCTTGCAATGGGTAGTTCTTTAGTTTTGAAAAAAACCAAACCAAACAAGCAAACAAACAAACAAACAAACAAAAAAAAAACCTCACCAACTTTGAAAGCAACTGAAAGTTTATTTGTCTCTGTGAAAGGAGACCTGAGACCTGGACATGCAGAAGTAGCAGAGTCAGCATGCCATTGTGGACATAGCCTCCATCCCCAGAGCCAGCCACTCAATCCCATATGCTCAGTGGGTTTCACATCCAGGAATTGCTGGGTAGAGGAGCCTGCTGGAAGATGATGCTTGGTGGCACAGCAACTCTGACACTCCTCAAGGATTGGTCACTTCCCACAAGCCTTCTTCCCTGAGCTGCAGTCTTGTTGCCCATGAACATGTCGTGCTGCCACAGGGATCTGTTCTGGGACCACTCCCTGGCCTGTTGCTCCTGGGACAAACAGGCAGGCCAGCTCTGTCCCCTTCTTCCACAGTAAAAGGCTGCCTGCAGAGTGGGCATGCAGCTCTCATCATGGCCCACTGCTGGATGCAGCCAGAGGAGAATCAATTGAAGCACGAGGCCAAGCAGGCTGTGTTGCTGATATTTCTTAAGCAGATGGGACATGGGGCATCTCATACCTCTGACTGCCCTGCCTGCTGCAGGTGTCTCCTGCTGGCTGATACAGCAGAGCCACTCTCCTCTGGAGCTTCCTCATCAGCTGACATGATGTCCTACAAGAGCAGTTGTGCCATGTGCCTGAGCTTACTTCATGCTGAGGGGAAAAGGATGGGCAAGTAGTTGATGAGACAGGGAAGTTCCAGGCTACCCAAAGATTCCTTCTTTCTCTAGGATTGAAAAGCAGCTGCAGCAGCTACTCTGTGAGGCAACCAGACCACTGAGCTGCCCTCCACACCTACCCTCCTTACTTCCCCCTGGAACACTTCCCACCAGTCCCAGATCTCAACGTTATCTCCCAGGCACACAGCATGGCTTGAGCTAGCAGAGAATACCTGAAGCACAAGGTGGTCAGGGAAGGCAGAAAAACTCACCAGGAGCCTTCAGTGAAGTCTCTGGCTCCAGAACAGATGCTGTGCTGGGTGGACCCCACAGCCAGGCAGGGATGAGAGGAGTGACAGAGCAGTCCCAGCTGAATGCTGCTGTCCCCAAAGCTGAGCACCAAGCCCCAGACCGCGGTCCTGCTCAAGGATGTTCTGTGTGTGAGCCTGCAGAGTCCTGGGAAAAACATGCCAGGAAGAACCTGCAGCTGCTGAAAAGCAGCAGAGCCAGGTCAGCCACAGCTGTTCCACAGTGACAGCACAGGGCTTTAGGGGACTGCCCCCATGACCATCATACAACAAGGGCAGCAAATGGCACAAAGGGAGAGAGTCTCTTCTTCACAGGACATTGGCCATCCTTTTGTGTCCTTTTATGGGGAAGTCTCAGGCTTACCAGGCCCTGTGTTGAGAGACTGGTGCCCCTGAGCTCAAGGGCCTGGCAATGGTCAGCAGAGAAGTGCTAGTGATCTCTTCAGTGCCAGATCCCTTCAGTGATCTCAGCCTGACACTGCTCCTCAAGGTCTGTCAGATGAGAATGATTTGCACCTTGTTACCTGGTGGTCAGAGAATAATTGAGGTTGGAAGGAATCCCTCCATTTCCCCTTGGCAAGGTCAGCAAGAGCCAAGGACCACCTTCAGACAGCTTCTGAACATCTCCAAGGGTGAAACTCTATCACCACTCTGGGAAACCTCTGACCGGGGTACGGTCACTCTCAGTGTTTCCTCATGTTCAAGATGAACTTCTGTTCACTTGCCTCTGTCTTGTAGTTCCATTTCTCTGCTGAAGGGCCCAGGACACAGTACTCCCCATGTGACCTCTCCTGGACTGGGAGAGGGAAAGCGTGACCTTCCTCAGCCTCTCAGCAACAGCCCTCCTAACGCAGACCAGGATATCATCAGTCTTGAGGGCACAGTGCTGGCTCATGCCCCCCTTGGCATGTACCTGGACTGCCAGGTCTTTTTCTGAAGACTTTCTTTCCAGTATATCAGTCACTATTTTCCATCTTTGCCTGGAGTACTGGTGCAGGGCTTTGTCCTTCCTCTTCTTGAACCCTGTGAGACTCCTGTCAGTCCACTTCTCCAGCCCCTTGGGTTCCCTATGGGTGGCAGTGGGACCTTCTGGTGTAGAAACCACTATTTTCAGTGTTACAAAATGCTGGTAGAAATGTGAAAACTCAGTTTAAAGCTGTTTTCAAGCTGCTCCATGCTTTGTCTCACGCAGCTGCCTGGAGCTGTGACACTCTTTCTAGCACTTACTAGAACGGCTTTAACCCTTATGGTTTGTGATCCATATACCTTGGATTTCCACATACATCAATTTGAAGACTACCAGGTTGTTTCCTTCCTCTGCTGTATTTAAATTGGATGAAGATAAGGATAGGGACTTTTTTTTGTTTGTTAGTTTATTCCTAGAGAGAAATAAATTACAAATGTGATTTTAATACAGCATTTTAAAGCATCCTGAGAATAGACTAAGTAAAGAAGTACTGTGATCACTACCCTCTTCCCTCACACAAGGGACCCAAATGTGACATATAGGCTTATTCCTTTGTCTCTCTAAAAGAGGAAATTGTTGTCGTGTCAAACTGACAAAAGACATCTGGAACAATGCTGCCTCAAGACGTGACAGGCGGGGATAAAGTATTTGGCTGTTTCCTGGAAGATATGTTTATTCATTTTATAAACAAAAAGAGACTTTATTAAGCTTTTAGTAACTGCTAAATATTTTAGATTTATACTGGCCAAATTGCCTCGCAATGGTTTTCTAAATTGAAGCATCGGGAATGAACTTGATAAAAAGATGGGTAACACAATTATCAATTACTTTACGACCTTTTTTCTCTATTTCTATCCAAAATAACTTGATGATTTACTTACACTTAACACAACTTACTTATCAGTTTGATATTTTGGATTAAGAATTGTCACTACTTGTATGTGAAACTTGATGTGTCCATCTCATATCTCCAAATCTCAATAGCTGATGAATTTACCTTTAAACAAATACTTTTATGGACAGTGACATCAGCAAAAAAATGCAAACAAACACAAAATTTACTCCAAATGGCTGAGATGAGAACGTATGGTGAGTGGTTTCAAAGCACCTGTGTGATCAGTAAGACTGGCCTCTCATGTACAAGTCAGCTCTGCTGCGTTCTCGCCTACTTCCCTGTTAGTTCAGCAGCCTTGTATCCCTGCTCAGACCATCTTCCCACCATTTTGATTTGCTCTGATTATTCTCGATCATCTAGAAAGTTAAATTATTTTAACCTCCTTCTTTGAACTTTACAACAGCATAGACTTTACTGCCTAATCACTTGTTTCTCTATATCCTCTCACCAAAATAATGAATAATTTAGGTAACACCTCTGTTCAAAATAATTATTGAAGTCACTACTCCAAGAGTCCTGTGTTATTGTAGGCAGCTGTAAGGCAGTTAGTCTGTGGTCTTCTGTGGCAATCAGCAACGTTAACTGACTGTAAATGAAGTCACTTGTTTCTTCAAACCTACATATAACTATTTTCAATCAAGGATGTCTAGGCAACATCTGCATTAGGTATATAGAAACGAAGGCAAAAATGCACAAGAAAGCAGAGAATTCCTCTAACATGCTGGAAAAAGATATTCCGTAAGGAAAGATGATATTACACTCGATCAGAGAAATTTTGATAGCTATATAGTATGTCATTGTGTATTTCAGCCAAAATAAAAATATTTGTTGAGATAGAGTAAAGCTTACCATGCTGCTTAGGTTGTGTTGGGGCAAGAAAAAATGTACAAGTTTTAAATTTTTAAAATACTTTGAGTTTCTTTTGTGATAGTTCAGACAGATTTTTCATTGTTGGTTTTTTAAAAATCTGTATTATGATGCAGATTTGAAAAATCCTTAAGAAATTTCTAAACTAAAATGTCTTTACCTCCAGATTATTTTTTAATTTTTATTTTTCTTTGCAAAGGAAGTAAAATTAAATGTTTAAATCTCGCACATATGAAATAATATTTCCTTCAATATAATCCTGCTAAAAAGCTTTACCAGCAATATTTTAAAGATATGTTGCTAAACAAGTTTGTGGTGGCTTCTTTCTTATGAGGTAATGTGTTTTTAAATAATATCACAGAAGAGAAGCATGTATCTTACTATCTGGTACTTTATTGATTCATCTTGCCATAATGTAATCATAATTTTCATAGTGGAAGTGCAAAGGTTTTCATATTTACTTGATTTTTCATTGTTGTATTCATGGCATATTTGCCCTACCTCATGCCAACCAACTAAACTGGTTTTTTGTGGACCTTATGTTCTACAATAAAAAAAAAAAAAAGAAAGATGACATTGACTCCTCAAGCTGTGGTTTAGAAGCACGATTTTTGTCAATTCCCAACAAGTAAACAAAGAAGTCTGTTTTTATGGAACAGATATGCTTTATAAATGGTATTTAAGTTGCATTTATTGTGTCTTTCACTGAAGTGTTGCAGAGAAAATTACATGTTTTCAACATGATTTGAGAATACTGGGTTCCAAAAGATTTATTTTTAACATATTCCAGCCTGTGAATTTCTAATGTACCCAGGAAGATCATCCTTCTACAAACGGCCCATTGGAGTCTAGCCTAAGGTTCATCCAGGGTTCAGATACTTCATTACCACCAGGCAGGAAATGAGCAAGTTAGACTTTAGACCAATATTGCTCTGCAAATAGCAGTAGAATTTGCTGACTAACATCTGATCTCTGATTCATCACTTACAATTAACATTGCTGTTATTCGAGACATCTAGAAGCACTGGAAACACCAGCAGTAAACATTTCATTTATTTGCTAGATAACCAGGACTGAGTATAGAGGCATGGATAGAACTAGATGGAAGACTGGATAGATAAGATAAAGGAAAGGTGAATGGTGGGGGCATAGAAGGAGGGTTGTAGAAATCACTTAATAGCTATGTCATTGCAATGTTGATGTATTTTTAATTAAACATACAAGAGTTCTTTGTTATCTGATCAGGATTGAGACATCTTTGTGTCTCAGCATGAGTATTCCCATAATTTCTTTTTTGGACTTGCACCTTCAATAGCGCTGAGTGTGTACAGTAGGCACAGTTCAAATAAGACTTAAAATCATAGAATCACAGAATCAACCGAGTTGGTTGTGTCTCTATATGCTCTTATCAAGGGATATAGGGATGGTGAATCCACCACTTCTCTGGGCAGCCCATTCCAGTGTCTGATTACTCTCTCTCTAAAAAATTTCTTCCAAATATCCAACCTAAACCTCCCCTGGCAGAACTTAAAATGATACCCTCTTGTCCTGCTGCTGGTTGCCCGGGAGAAGACCGACCCCCACCTGGCTACAACCTCCTCTCAGGTAGTTGTAGAGAGTGATGAGGTCTCCCCTGGGCCTCCTCTTCTCCAAGCTAAGCAACCCCAGCTCCCTCAGCCTCTCCTCACAGGACTTGTGTTCAAGTCCCTTCACCAGCCTGGATGCTCTTCTCTGGACCTGCTCCAGCACCTCAATATCCTTCCTGAACTGAGAGACCCAGAACCAGACACAGCACTCCAGGTGTGGCCTCACCAGCGCTGAGTACAGGGCAAGAATGTTCCTGTTCCTGCTGCCACACTGTTCCTGATGCAGGCCAGGATGCCATTGGCCTTCTTGGCCACCTGGGCACACTGCTGGCTCATGTTCAGTTTCCTGTCAATCCAAACTCCCAGGTCCCTTTCCACCTGGCTGCTCTCCATCCAACCTGTAGCGCTGCAGGGGTTGTTGTGGCCAAAGTGCAGGACCTGGCCCTTGGCCTTGTTGAACCTCATCCTGCTGGAATCAGCCCAAGTTTCCAGTCTCTCCAGGTCCCTCTGCAGAGCCCTCCTCCTTTCCAGCTGATCATCACTCCCCCCCCTCCTCAGCTTGGTGTCATCTGCAAATTTGCTAATGATGGACTAAATCCCCTCATCTAAATCATCGATAAAGATGTTAAACAGGACTGGGCCCAGCACTGATCCCTGGGGGACACCACTGGTGACCAGACACCAACTGGATGCAGGCCCATTCACCAGGAATCTCTGGGCCCGCCCCTCCAGCCAGTTCCTAACCCAGCACAGAGTGCCCCTGTTCAAGGCATGGGTTTAGTTACTGAATCAGCATTCCCACTTTTTTGCTAGGTTCTCACCAAGATGACTTTACAGGCCCTGATCCTGGAAGTAAGATGGGAGACAAAGCATGAATCTCAAGGAACTTATACCAAACAAGAGATTCATGGCAGAAAAAACTTCAAGTGAGACCAAGCTAAATCTGACCTAACAGCTGTTTTTTTTTCTTGTCTTGTGAAATGTTGCATCTGACCTGTACTGTGAAAAGCTATTTACACAATTATTCACAGGAATAATTCTATTCAGGAAATTACTTTTTTTTCTATAGGAATCCATATGAGGGGGAAATGACTACAAGAAGCTCTAAAAAATTGACTTAATATAAGAAAAACACTGTGCTAAAGATCATATTTGGACAGTGTTCTCTTCTGGTGTTATTTTTCTATGATTGTTGTATATCATACAAGAATAATCTACATAATTATTTGTACTATGCAGAGAACTAAGTCTGAATTTACCTCTCTTTTTTAAATTATCTATGTAACTATAAAACTGTGCTTCTGTAGACTTGTATTCATTTTATTCAAAACACTGTTGCCCGTGGTGAACCTTCAGCTGAAGGAAAGCCATCCCAAAGTCAGTAAATATGTTTATGTACATTGGTCATTATGATGTAAACTAGACAAGCAGGGTCCAAAGGAAGAAGTGGAAAGGCTCATTTCCTCAATTGCTATAAGTAGCACATTCTAAATTAATTCTTAGGGCATAGTTTAAGTTGTTTTTCCATTGCTAGCTGTTTCCTATATGCATGATTGCTTTAGTCAAATAGCAAAATTTATATAACTGTTTGAAGGAGTGGATACAGTAGGAATGTACTCTTTCCTATAGAAACTCTAGGAACTATTTTCGTTACTGGGGGCTCTTTTAGTAACTGTAAAAAAAAAAAAAAAAAGAAAAAAAAGAAAGTGAAGAAAATGAGCAATACTGAACAACAAATATGTTATTTACTATTTTACTTCTGTTCTACACAACATCCATCTTGTCATCTTGTCATATAAGAAAAACAGCCTTTCGACTTGCATGCAGCAAGCTACAACAGAAACTTCGTGGCATCCAGAACAAGTGGTGGACCAATCTAGCGGAAAAAATCCAATTATGCGCAGATACAAGTGACTACAGGGGATTCTATGAGGCTCTGAAAACAGCCTACGGTCCTACACACCAGGTTCAAAGCCCTTTACTCAGTGCAGATGGCCAAATGCTTCTCACAGATAAAGCTTCCATTTTGAATCGATGGTCTGAACACTTTCATACTCTCTTCAGTACTAGTCGTGTAGTTCAAGACTCAGCAATGCAGTTCATTTCACAACAACCAATGAAAACTGAACTGGATCCTGCTCCCACCATGGGAGAAACTCTTAAAGCAATACAGCAGGTGCAAATTGGCAAGGCAGCTGGGGTTGACGGAATCCCACCTAAAATCTGGAAGCACAGTAGCCAAGCACTCCATGCTAAGTTTCACGAATTTGTGGTGCGCTTATGGGAACAAGGTGAACTGCCTTCAGACCTATGTGTAACTGTCATCATCACCTTGTACAAGAGAAAAGGAGATAAATCAGAGTGCTCAAATTACCAAGGTATTACTCTGCTCTCCATTGCTGGTAAAATCCTTGCAAGAATTCTGTTGAACAGATTAATACCCACCATAGCAGAAGATCTTCTACCTGAAAGCCAGTGTGGTTTCTGAGCCAACAGAGGTACCACAGACATGGTATTTGTTCTCAGACAACTGCAAAAGAAGTGGAGGGAACAGAACAAAGGACTCTATGTTACCTTTGTTGGTCTCACCAAGGCTTTCGATACTGTGAGCAGAAAAGGTCTGTGGTAGATTTTGGAACGTTTAGGATGTCCTCCCAAGTTCCTCAAAATGATCATCTCACTTCATGAGGACCAGCATGGTCAAGTCAGATATGGTGATGCACTTTCTGAGCCCTTTCCAATAGCCAATGGTGTGAAGCAAGGCTGCATTCTCTCACCAACTTTATTCATAGTCTTCTTCAGCATGATGCTCCAAAGGGCCACGGCAGACCTCGATGATGAAAACAGTGTCTACATTCGATATCGTACCGATGGGAGCCTATTCAACCTAAGGCAACTGAAGACCCACACTAAGACCTTAAATCATCTTGTCCATGAGCTACTTTATGATGAGGGTGCTGCCCTTGTCGCTCACACAGAAGTAGCTCTGCAGCGTTTAACATCCTGCTTTGCAGAGGCTACTGAGCTTTTTGGGCTGGAAGTCAGCTTGAAGAAAACAGAAGTTTTATATCAGCCTGCACCTCAGGAAGTCTCCCATCATCCCCATATCACCATTGGTGAAACAGAGCTCAGATCAGTCCAGCAGTTTAATTACCTAGGAAGCATCATTTCCTCAGACGGTAAGATTGATGCAGAAATAGACAACAGGTTAGCAAAGGCATACAGAGCTTTTGGTAAACTCCATAAAAGAGTGTGGCAAAACAAACACCTGAAGAAAAGTTCAAAGTTCAGCATTACAGAGCTGTTGTACTGTCTACTCTTCTATATGGGTCCGAATCATGGGTCATTTATCGGCACCACTTGCGTCTCTTAGAACGCTTCCATCGGCACTGCCTCCGTTCAATTCTAAACATCCACTGGACTGACTGTGTGACCAACACGTCTGTCCTTGAACAGGCAGCAGTCACGAGCATTGAGGCCATGCTGCTGAGAACACAGCTGCGCTGGGCAGGGCACATCTCCAGGATGCAGGACTGCCGCCTCCCTAAGATCGTGCTCTATGGGGAACTTGCCACTGGCTGCCGCAAGAGAGGAGCCCCGAAGAGGAGATACAAGGACTGCCTGAAACAATCCCTCAGCCTTGGCCATACTGATTACCACCATTGGTCTACCCTGGCCTCCAATCGGGAGGCCTGGAGACACACCATCTATAACGCTGCTGCTGCTTTTGAGAACACACGCAGGATCACTCTCGAGGAGAAAAGACAACGCAGAAAGAATCACGTCTCGTCAATATCACCTGGGGAGTCTTTCTGCTGTGCTTTCTGCAACCGGACTTGTCTATCTCGCATTGGCCTTTTTAGCCATCAGTGCGCTTGCAGCAAGCGTGGGTTGAACCCTTCTCAAATCTTTGTTCATGAAACCTAGCCATGATGATGACACAACATCAGATACAAATACTGGTTGGGAAGCAAGAAGGTTTGTCAAAATGCTACCAAAATTCACTTTACCAGAAGCCTTGCATTTTAGTCACTGGTAATGAGTGGCAGTACCACCTTATTTTTTCTCTCGGCAGCATTTCAGCACTCCAAGAAGCAGGGTGCATTCTGGGATGACCTTAAGAAAAACTAAAAAAATAAATGAATAGGTAGATCTGACTACTGAAACCTTACACAAAATGAAGTAAATACTCAACAGTGTTGAGAATTTGGAAAGCTGTTTTATTCCCAAGATAAGCAAAATTAACAGAACTGGTTATACTAAATACAGTAGTTCAAAAAAGGAATGGAACTGTTGGTATTGCATCTGAGGGTCTCTATCAATAAAGTTCACATTCTCTCCTTCATTAATTTCAAGATGTGCATTGCCTTGATTTCAGCAAATTCTCAGTGTGCAGATTGTGGCAAGTCTTGGGAGAGTAGAAACATGTCCTGGACATGTGATTCAGGCAGCTGAAGGTAAAAATCTCTAGTAGCATTTAAGACATTCTATTCTTTTGTAGAGATTCATCTCAGTTGTCATGCCTTCTTAAGAATCCAAATACTAATCTCAGAAGGAAAGCTGCTGTATTGAGACCTCTGAAAGACGTCTGTACTGGTGTTCCTGTGCATGTGTCACATATGTAGTTCCCACAGCTTAAGTATCTGATACCTGGTACATCCTATTTTTTAAATGTCTGTGTGATACGTGGCCATCCACGTGTTCTGGGTTTAGTTCTAGCACAGATGCAGCTTCTTAGCTTGACACCTTTAAGAAAACGTCTCTTGCCCAATGATGAGGTTTTTGCTAATGTTCCTCGCTGCTGTGACAGAGTAAATCTGATTTCTTTGCTACCCCAGAGTTTCTTACTTGGTTTTTCTTGCTGTTGGTCTTTACAAGGTCTGAGAGAGGAAGAAATACTTAGGGACTCTGGAAGAGAAGGTGTTTTTCGACAACAAGGATGTGTAGATTCATGCAAGGCAGGCCCTTGTAACCCTGAGGAGAGTTGTTGCAGGTCAGAGGTGTTTCAGGTGACAGTTTAAAGAGGAAAAACACGAAGAAATTTATGTTCTGTGTTTAGTGCCTACAAGATGATGTCATGGTCAGTTTATTCACTGAAGAAAGCAGGACTGGTAGAATGGTCTTCTTATTAATAAGTTATTAAAGGAGGCTAAAGGGATAAATAAAGAAAGTTGGTAGACATACTCCCTCAAAATTCCTGTTAGTGAAGATGAGAGAAAAATTAATGAGGGGGAAAAACTTTCATTAGGGTAGACTGTTCTCAATACCTGGTAAGGTTTTGATAGAGGAAGAAACTATGTGCTTGCAGCTCTTGCACTTAGTGGAGATCTTATCAATATTTATAAATACCCAAAGCGAAGGTGCAAAGGCAACAGAGCCAGTGGTGCCCAGTGACAGGACAAGAGGCAACATTCCGAAGCCATCTGGACATAGTCCTGGGCAACTTGCTCTGGTCGACCTTCCTTGTCCTTGGTGTTGGACAAGGTGACCCCCAGGGGTCCCTTCCTACCTCAACCATTCTGTGATTCTCTGTAAATCAACAGATACTTATTCTCCCTCACAGCAATAACAGCAATAGTGGTGAATGAAAGCAATCACAGACTCTGTTTTTCTGATTTGAAGCATGTCTGGAGGCCCCAGATTCTCCACAGAGGCCAAGCTATAGGGCAGTGGCAAGGAAGGGTTTCCTGTTGTTTTATGCATGTTCCTCAGTTCTGGAGAGCAGATTCAAACTCATAGTAGGACCAGGCTTTTCCCTAATACATCTATCACAGCTGCAGCATGGCAAGTTGTTATGGGCATATCATTCTGTGTGAGAATAGGAATTGAAATAATGGGCATTTTCCTGGAGAGGGACCATGCTGCTGGATGAGATGGTACTGGTTTCAGTTATTAATATCCCCTGTCTGAGACAGCCAAACAGACCTGTTTTCTTGGCAGTATTGGGCTAGGATAGTCTGAGTCAAGTTATAAGCCTAAATTATTGCTTAGAATTCATAAAGCTGCCCATCCTGCTGCTGTAAAAGAGTTCATTTTGTGACAACTATAATTATGCAGCACACAGAAAACAAAAATATTGTCAGTGTTTTTTCACTTTTAGCTAAGGTAGTGGGAACAGCACAGACCCTATAGGTCAGCTATTCCAGCGTGAGAAAACTCTACACTGTTCCAAGAGCTGTCAGACAGGTTCCAGTCTGGTCTGTCTGCCTCATGGCTTCCCCAACCTGCTACCTGTAGGCTCCTTTTTGGTCTTCATTCTTCTGCGAATAAGCTGGATTATTTGGTATTTAGTGATTGCTCTAACACTATCTGCACTGCAGCTGTCTGCCCGTAATTCTTCCTCCTTAAATATTGTCCTGCCTTGGGATTGCACTTTCCTTCTGACAATTTCTTATTTATCACTGTAGAGAAGGAGGAAATGCCTCTATGATACTTAGAGGGCTTTGCTTCAAATGGTTGAATTCCTGTAGCTGTCTCCTAATGTTGCTGAAGTGCCACAGGAAATCTGTGCCTGTCTTTAGCAGGTCTGTGATGGTCACAAGGGTTTGTTTCCAGCATCTGCTCTGACTTTGGATTCAGACTGACACAGAGCCAGATGTGCAGCAGAGCTCTGAATCACTGAATGTAAATATAAGTGGGTCTGTTTTGTAAATAACCACCACATCATGCTTAAACAATTTAAGAAGGCAAATGGGACAATACAGGGTAGGTTCAAAAAGTACAAAGAAATCAAGATATCTATTCATAATTTGACAGCTATGTCATTAGTGGTTTAATAATAACAGCAGAAAGCCAGAGAAGGAGCTAGAAGTAGCAGAAAAGGTTTTACAGTACACAGCAGGGATGAAAACATCAGGAAGCCAAAAGCAGAACTCATGCACACGCTGCAGAACAGAGAATAGTTTCCAACTCCCTTAAAATGGGGAAGTTCAGCTGTAGAGGGGAAAGGTTTACTGCATTACTTGAGTGGAAAACATTCATTACCATCGAACCCAAGATGAAGTAATTGACACAAGTTCAAAGAATTGATTAAAGTGCTTTGCAATATGTCCTGCATGACTGAATGATCCTCTCAAAGGCTGAGCAGATTCTTTTCTGAACTCACTTGATGGGGTTTTTTTAACCAGTTCCCCTTGCAGAGTTTGGGGATGATTTTATCACCCCAGAAGTCTGTACTTTTTGGTTTTATGTTATTGCACTCAAGAACCAGCACCTTAAGTAAAGTAATTTGATTGTAAGAATAATAGTTTGCTATATAAAATGGGATGGCATGATAGAACCTGCATTTGGGGGCTGAGACAAGGAAAAGCTACTTGAAGTATGGTCTGATGTAACTAAAATTCCTGAAGTATTATCAAAAGACAGGGAGTAACAGAACAAGATGAACCCACTTGATTTTATGGATCTTGCCTATAGAATGACTCCACAGAAGTCATCAAAAGTAACCAAGGTAAAATTCTAGATGCCAACTCCAGCAAGTCAGTGCGACTCATATCTCTGTGATATACAGAATGGGGTGCTGGAACTTCTACTTCAAGTGCCAGAAAGAATAGCTTTTAAAAGAGTGCATGGATAACTTGTCTTATTCAGTTATTGACCATAAAGCAGTACATGCAAGAAGGCCAAGACTAGTACCTAACCTATTCTTTCTACCACAAACTGCATGTGGAAAAGTAACTTTCCTCACAAAACAACTAACGGGAATAAACTGCAGCTATGTTTAGATAAGAGATGTCCTTGTCTTTCCCATGACTTTGTACCCTTCACAATTCCATCTTCTCCCTGATATCATTAATGACTGGGTTCAGACTTGCCTTGCTTTTCCTGGACTATTTTCAAGAAATAATTTTGTTTTATATTATTCCTTCCTGACCTATTTATTTTGCATTGTAAACTCTTCTGTTACTTTAATTAAACTCACTTGGGGGTAATGATTTTTTTGTTTTTAAATATGGGTATGTTAAATCTGTGGTTTTCCTAGGCTGTTGCTGATTTATTAAAAAAAAATAAAAATCTAAAAACTAAAAACAAACAAACGAACAAACAAAAACTCAAAAACAAAACAGTGTGTTTTTCAGGGAGTTTCTCTTTTCTAGAAGGTTTCAAAAATGAGTCATTGTGGGCACCTGAAATCCAAATATGTATATCTGGCTTTCAAAAAAGCATTTCTGAAAGCCTCTACCACAAAAAACCGAACAAAACTCCATTTCCCCTCAAAAACCTCCAAACACCATCTTCTTTACCACTTTCCCTAATGAAACAAGTATAAACACCATCAAAATGTTTAGTTTATGTATCTGGAAGTGTTAAGACGCTTATGGTTCTAAAAGATATTGGTGCACTGCACACAGATGGCAATGCATGGGCCACCAGACCTCAAGGGGATGCTAGATTATGTTCTTCTTTCATAACATGAAACGTGGTTAGTAGTTAGATGAAGGTGAGAGAGGCAGCATGACAAACAATCCATGTGATCATATTATCCATTATACTTTTGCCTTTGCAAAACAGCAGTTTGAAACAGTCATTGTTTTTGGGATTCAGGAGCTGTTTCTACCAGATGCCTCTCTTTGAATTCTGTTGCTCCCAGTCTTGCCTTGTGGCACTCAGAAACTCTTGTACTGTGGTGAGTAGTATTTTCTCTATCGTTTCCTGTGCTTGAACTGAATACACTTACTTGTGTTGAAGGTCTCTGGATATTCTTTTTGCTTTCAGGTGGACTGAAGAGGATTAAGGGAAGAATAGTACTTGCAGAATGTGTATAGTACTGTAGAAGTGGAGAGTAAACGAAGTTTATGGAGCTACTCCTGGCTATAAATGCCATTTCAGGAAAATACTTAAGGGTTTAAACTTTATAGTTGCATAGCATTATAAAATCCAAACTAACTTAGCAAAGAGGACTGTTGTGGAGGTGAAGAGGATTTAACCAGTGTTAGCAGAGAACAGAATTCATTCATTGGCTGCTGTGTTCATCAAGCCTGGATAGTGTGTTGTTTTCAGCTGCTTTTTCCTTTGGGCTCACCTCCCAACTCCTGGGACTGACATCAAAGAGGGAATCTTGAGTGTCAGCGTTCTTCAGTAACTGGTATGAAGCAACATGTCCAAACAGTTTCACTGCTGGCTGCTACTTTCCCACTGGAGGGCATTTCCTCAGCTCTGTGACTTAGCTACCCTGTATCTCGCTGGGTGCTGCTGAGCCCTGGGCACTGCAGAAGTGCTTCTGCAGTGTGAGAAGGATTATTACATTAGTTAGTGGGTTCCTGGCCTGGTCCACAGCTGGGAAATCTACTATACAAACCACTGCTTCCTTTTTTCACCATGAACACTTTCCTTCAGGACCGTTTTGTTTCCACTGAAATCGCCAGCGATTGATAATGCTATGACCACTGTTTGGGATGTGATGCTGGAAACTGGGTAATTACTGTAACATGTATGGATATGCCAAATGTGTTACCACTGAACAGAAACTCTTTTGTAAGCCGGTGGCCATATTGTTAAAGCAGCTTTGACTTCAGTATTTGAACTGGTACCTGGAGATACTGTAGTAGAGGGGACTCCATAAAAAAACACAACGTGTGGACATGTTTTCTGCTAAAATGCCATGTGGGGTTTATTTCAAGCTACACCCAAGTTAAAGAAATATGATGTGCTAACAAATTCAAACCTGAGAAAGCTGTGTGGGTAATGTTCCTCAAACTCATATGACCAGGGCCCAAACTCTCATGTATTAAGTCAATAAGTGAAAGAACAATGGCCAAATTCAAATATGTGTCAATACATTCTATGGGGAAATAAATTAAAGTAGCTTCTAACTCTGCATACCTGATCTATCTTTCATAATATGTCCTAGCTTATCTCTGGGACTGTAGCCTGGGACCGATGTAATAAGAGGGTATTTCAGTGTAGGACAGGCAATGTTACCAAAGTGCTCTGAAGATCAAAGGGAGACCTGTCTGTGCATTTACAGTGCTAATACCGTTTTGCTGTATTCATCCTGGATTTGGAGTTCTGTGTTCCTTACTGTAGTTCCAACTGCATGTTTAATGGACATAGATCGTATGTACAGCAGTACTTGTTCAAGTTTACCTTGGCTAGAAAGAAGAAATAGAAATACAAGACACCACTTAATCCTCTCTTACACACTGGAGATCATAAACTCTCTCTGAACATTCAATGTCTCAAATGCCTAGCAAGGACTAGCTGTATTTCCCAGATCACAGAATATTGAGTTGGAAGGGACCCACAAGGATCAACAATTCTAGCTCCTAAGTGAGTGTCCCACAAAGGTATTGAACACACAACCTTGGCATTATTAGCACAAATCTCTAACTGACTGAGCTAATCTCATTTCAGCCTCAATACCCCCTTTTGTTTAAAGAAAGATTAAGAAAGCACTATTTAAGCATATTCCTTTCAAGGAACACATTAACCACTGAATTTGGACAGCAAAACCAAGGAGAAAAAATATCTGTATACCATACATTAGAAGCAATCTAAATTCCATTATTTTATTATTCACAGATTTGCAGAGCAGTAAGTTGATTCTTTGCACAATCTGTATCGCTAAATATCAACAGTAATAAGTAAGTAGTGTAGTCACATGAACCTGACCTTCTTCCACATTGCTACATGCACATTATCCACAGATAGCATGCAAGCACAGGTAAGAGACAGGGCTGCACATGAAAATTAAGCTATGAAGTAACCTATACTCTGTAATTTAAAGAAATATACCTTTTAAATTCCTGAGGCTTTTTATCAATTTGCACCTAATCACATTCATTGTCAGGTAACAATTAAGAAAGGACCTCAGGACTTGGTTTGCAGTAATGGAATTTAGCTTTATTTTCTGTCATGCTAGAAATACTTCAAGACTAATACCAAAATATGTCAAATGCAGAGATATTACCATTCCAGTCAAGCTAGACATTTGGCTAAGACAACAGTCTTCACTGAGTCAGAAGTACTCACAAAAATGAAATGTTTGCTAAATTTTGTCATCTTTTAATTGTATGATATTAGAATATGGAATAGAATATGTAATAGTAGAATGGAATAGAATATGGAATAATAGAATATTAGAATATGTGTGTGAAAGATAAGAGTGAATCCAAGAAATAAGTAGAATTACTATTACGTTTAATTGAAGAAAGTTCAAGAACCCTGCCAAAGCTGACTCTCTGTGATGGTAACTTTCATTAGACCTAGTCATGAAGGACAAATACTTGGTTCAGTCTTTCTGTCATAGAGGTTGACATAAGTGCAACCACACAGCGCCTACAGGATGGACAAGGGATCAGAGCCAGCCAGCACAGGTTTGGGAAAGGCAGGTTCTGTCTGACCAACCTGATCTCCTTTTATGATCAGGTGACCCACCTGGTGGATGAGGGGAAGGCTGTGGATGTGTTTACCTGTACCTCAGCAAAGCCTTTGACACCGTCTCCCACAGCATATTCCTGAAAAAGCTGCAACCCATGGCTTGGACAGGGTGCTCTGTGCTGGGTTAGGAACTGGCTGGATGGCTGGACCCAGAGAGTGCTGGTGAACGGAGCTGCATCCAGTTGGTGTCTGGTCACCAGTGGTGTCTCCCAGGGATCAGTGCTGGGCCCAGTCCTGTTTAACATCTTTACTGATGATTTAGATGAGGGGATTCAATCCATCAGCAAATTTGCAGATGACACCAAGCTGGGAGGACTGTTAATGAGTTGGAAGGCAGGAGGGCTTTGCAGAGGGACCTGGAGAGACTGGAGACTTGGGCTGATTCCAATGGGATGAAGTTCAACAAGGCCAAGGGCCGGGTCCTGCACTTTGGCCACAACAACCCCCTGCAGCGCTACAGGCTGGGCACAGAGTGGCTGGAGAGCAGCCAGGTGGAAAGGGACCTGGGAGTTTGGATTGACAGGAAGCTGAAGATGAGCCAGCAGTGTGCCCAGGTGGCCAAGAAGGCCAATGGCATCCTGGCCTGCATCAGGAACAGCGTGGCAGCAGGACCAGGGAAGTGATTCTTGCCCTGTATTCAGCACTGGTGAGGCCACACCTGGAGTGCTGTGTCCAGTTCTGGGCCCCTCAGTTCAGGAAGGATATTGAGGTGCTGGAGCAGGTCCAGAGAAGAGCATCCAGGCTGGTGAAGGGACTTGAGCACACGTCCTGTGAGGAGAGGCTGAGGGAGCTGGGATTGTTTAGTCTGGAGAAAAGGAGGCTCAAGGGTGACCTCATCACTCTCTACAACTACCTGAGAGGAGGTTGTAGCCAGGTGGGGGTTGCTCTCTTTTCCCAGGCAACTATCAAGCCTCAAGTCTCAAGCCCTGCCAGGGGAGATGTAGGTTAGGTGTTAGGAAGAAATTCTTTACAGAGAGGGTAATCAGGCATTAGAATGGGCTGCCCAGAGAGGTGAATTCTCCTTCCCCAGAGATATCTAAGAAGAGATTGGATGTGGCACTTCATGCCACAGTCTGTGGTGGTAGCAGATCAAAGGTTGGACTTGATGATCTCAGAGGTCCTTTCCAACCCATATGATTCTATGATTCTGTGATTCTATGATTCAATGATTACAAATCCATTAACCATTAGCACAAGGAATCTGTAAAATACCTAAAATCCATATAATCACTGTTAGAAGGGAAACTGTAAACCCTTTGTAGAAACACTGATTGTTCTTTCTGTCATCTGCACAAAAAGTCCAGAGACCTCACTGAGGTCACAGCCAGCAAATATTTTATTTTCTTTTCTATAGAAAAGGCACAGTCTGCTTAAGGCTTTGCTCAGTCCCTGTCTTGTTTTGAGTGGGGTTCCTACTTGGTAACAGAGTACACAGGGTAATCTTGCCCCAGTGGCAGAGCTGTGCACTCTTTAACTTCTCAGGAATTTGTGCAACCTACACATTTTATGTTCTGCATATATTGATGCTTTGATGTATTGAGAAAATTTATTGTGAGGGAGAACGAAAAAGTCTTCAGTGCTTTCTGTCTACTTGATTTAGGGTGACATATCAATATAGAAAATAGAAAATAGAAAAGGGTGACGTCAGCACAGAAAATAGGAAAAGAGAAGTGTGACAAAATTTGCTTTTTGTAGTGATGTTATTATGCCTATATGAATACTATTCCTTTACAAAAGAGGACTTAATACCAGTGAGTTCAACTAAACAAAGTATGCTTAAAAAGAGGTAAGATTTTCAGTAATGGTCTTATTTGAATTTGTCAGAATATAAAATCATAGCCATAAAAGTGAAAACTTCTTTTTTAAAAAAATACCACACTACCTTGCTCCAAACAGAGATACTTGATATGATGGCTACAAAAAGTTTAAAAGAATGAAAATATCATGGCAGCCTGTTCATTTTGAATAAATTTATCTTGGCAATCATATCTTTGCAGTGGTCCTGCTCAGCCAAAAAGGTGTGTTCTATGCAAGAAGTGAGTTCTATACAATGTAAACAACATATGGATTTCCCCACTGTGATGTGTTTATCTTGGTAAAATTAAAGGCTGGGATGATCCTGAAATATTTAATTGCCTTTCAGCTGCAGTGTTGATTTTGCTGTTAATGATCTAAGCCATGCATTCATTGTCTCTGAGTAAGGAATTAGATTGTGCTTTATGGCAAATATTTAAAGAGGGATGTGTTTGAAAGCCTGTTATATAACCATGACCATAAAACATCCTGTGCTCTACCTAATCTGTATCTGGGGTGTTTAAGCATACCTTTGGCATATCTTTATAACTGCTGGATTACAAAGAGAGTCTGGGAATAGGTCCAGTTTCCAGGTCAAAATATATCTGCTCATTTAGTAATTACTTAAACTCAGCCACAGTGACAAAAGCCCCAGAGATTTGCTCTAGTAGTCAGGAATAAGAGTGCTGGTGGAAAGGCTTGTCAGTCCCCTGACCATACCACAGTGAGTTCCCTTCTTCACCGCCCACAATCTCAGAAGTGACTTCACTCCACAGTCACTCACAAGCTGTCCACTTGAAGACAGTTCCTCTTACGCCAGAACTGGAGGGAGCTCTGCCTGTTCCCTGTGTACTCAGTGTGGGGACCAGAATACTTGTGCGCTGAGGAGGCAGAAGAAAAGGTGAATCATGACTGTACAGACAGAGAGGGTGATTTAGCTGTTCCTCAGAGAGGGTCCACGACATCTATTATATGGAATGTTTCTCTAGGAATGTGGAATGGCTGGGAAATCATCTTTTATCTGTATTGTGAGGTTGTTCAGAACATGAGCTAAAAAATAAGCACGAACTCAACTCTGGTTGATAGTCGAAAATAACAGAAAGAAAAAAGACGAATTTTTCTCACTGTGTTTATATAGTGAGATGATGACATGAAATCAAATGTAATTATTTTAATTTTGATCAATGAAAGGGGAAGAATTGCCATGTTGTGTAGATCCATGTTGTCCAGTGCTGTGATATAAACTCTTGACAGAGACTGTAGACAAAGAATTTTTTACCCTTGCCTGTCACTGTAGGATTTTTTTTTTTTTGTGCAATACAAATCAGAAATCTTTCTACAGTCTTATGGAAGGAAAATACACAAAATTATATATTTACCCAAAGAAAATACCTTATTGAGATTCATACTTAGTCTTAAAATGGGATTTGTTACAAGGCTGTAATCTTTTTCCTTCCATGCAGACTAGTTTACCATTCAGTTCTGTAGCTCCACAGTTGTTTTATTCCAGCTAGGAGTTCCCACTGTCAGGCAAAACTCCTGGCATACAGTAAGAAATTAAGGAGTCAGTGAAGAATGCTGGTCAGAAACCAGTCATCCTGGACTGAGTCTGGCACAGAAAAGGAGAGTTGTGAAAGAAATGGTAGAAGCAAGCAGATTGCTTCTATAAACTTCACTGATGGCAATAAAAAGATTAAGGAGTAGACTGAGTAAGGGAGAATTTGTCATGAGATGGAGGAATGTTGAAAGACAGCAGAATGCACAGTAAAGAAAAAGAAGGCTTTTCCATGTCTTGGAAAATGCTGCTGTTATGAAAGACATATGCATATCAATTTGGAATAGAAAGTTTGGTTTAGTCAGTATGAAACAAAACATTTACCAATACAGGGAGAGGAAAGGAGAAAAGAAAGCATTTGAATTTACCAAAAAATAATACATTAACTCTGAAAAGATGCCACAGACAGGATAGGGTGATGAAACTGTGATTACTGCTGGAAAGTCAACCCTGAATAGTAATACTCACAAAGTCAGAAAGATAGAAACAATCAAGTGGTTTTGGAGAGAAAAAAAATCCACTACAGATTAGATAGATCTGCAAATCTGTTTGTAACCATGTCCCTACTTTTCTCTGGTAACCTCATCATTAAAGCAATGCATTTAAGCTGCTTCAGGTGAATAGTGGTAGGCTAGAGCAGTACTTTGGATCATGAGTAGGTTCGTGGAAAGAAAAAAAATGAATCTGCAACAGAATACCATGATTTTCAGAAAGCTTTAGTTTGCATTGACTATACTGTAGACTTTAAAAATGTGAATGCAAAAGGTGACTTGTAGTTTCTGTAAGTCAAAGGGACAACTATTCCAAGCATGTATCCCAAGCAAGAGTAATACATGAAAGAAAAGGCATCCCAATCCAGATGAGTGAAGATTTGACTCAAAAGCATTAAGCAATGATCTTATAAGCAATGTACAAAGGACTGGGATATGTTCATTTGGAGAAGGGTTGCTGGTATTGTGGTTGTACATCATTTGGTCCAGACCTGGCAGAACAGAGCAGACCTAGACAACAGCTATCCAGTTTAAAACACAGGAAAATGAACTTGCATCTCTATCCATTTACCTGGTTACACATACCCTACAATGCAAACAACCAATATTCTAATATTAGCTCATCCTAATTCTTTACAAAACTGAATTTGACTGCCCTCCTGGCATAATACTTTAAAACAGAAGGACACTCTGGTGGGAACCGCTGTGACTTCCCAAGCGACAGCCTCCATTATACATGGAGTTTTGCCTGCTATTCCAGTGCTGTTCCTATTAATAATACATTTTGCTAACTAGATGTGCTTTTCTGTTTGGAGTTTGTTTTGTGTTCTCTGGTAACTGCAGCCTGTGCTTTGGCAAACTTGTGCATAAGAAACTGCCCGCATCACCAGCACTCTGAGCACTTTTCAAAATATTACAAACTTATCTTTCTTTTGAGTAGTCTTATCCTGATAAACATGTGACCTAAAAAACAATATAGGAAGTAATCTAGTTTATATTTTCACTTTTGAAAAACAAGGTGTGTGCTTCTGCAACAACATACCTAGAAAGGAATTTTGCTGTGCTTTTTAAATTGACTTTTTAATGATGGAAAAGACCGCTCATTATGTAACAGCTAGAAGTGCTTGTCAGCAACATTATAAAAAACTATTTGGATGGAAAGAGTGATAGATGCGTCCCTGATGTTAGCTGACTGTAAACAATTTAGGAAGAATTTGACCCTTGGTTGTGCATTGGATAATTCCCTGTCTTCTCAGTTTTCTTTCCCCACTGGAACAGCACTGAGGGCCTCTTCATAACTCAGCAGAGATGTATGAGGTAGTGGAAGTAGCCCAAGCTGGAAATGGGAAGCAGTTTGGAGAAATGGTATTGCACCACTGCTGAGCTGATTAGGCCAGCTGAGAGACGTGGGTTTAATCTGCAACACCATTTTGACACAGGTTTTGTCTTGGTCCTTGATGGACCCTTTACTGCCCTGTCATAGCCTCAGAGTACTTAGTGTCACTTAATACTATCACTCTGCCTAATCCTGGCTGGTGCCATCTGCAGTTCTCAGTGGCATAAGGCTCACCCTTATGAATTTGTAGAAGTGTTTTTTTTGAAGATGTAAAACTTGACATTTTAAAAATAGGTGCTTAGATTGGTGCAATGCCAGCTCATGCCTTCCCAGAAGAAAAATCCCCAGCACATGAAGTAGGAAAGGAGATACCATGTTTCCCCTTCCTACACTTCTATGGAGTATTACAAGGTGGTTTTGTATCTCCACAACTTGCAAATTTCCAATTTTGCTGTATCTAGTCTCTTCCTGTACACTCTCTCAGTGGCTTTGTATATAGCAAATACAATCAAACAGATTTTTGACAGGGGTTCAGATTATTTCAGTCTGAAGGATACAGCCTAAACACTCTCAGACTATTTTCATTTATTCCTTCTGGGATTTTTTTGTTCATTTGTTTGTGGGTTTTGGTTTGGTTTGGTTTGGTTTGGTTTGGTTTGGTTTGGCTTTTTAGGCAGAAGAAAGGTATTTTAAAAATCATCAATAGCACGAAATCTTAGGAAAAATCAAGCAGGTTATATATGGCCCTGTCTCTTTCTAGACCCAAGAGATAGTTTGGCAATGCCATTATATCAGTCCTAAACCAAGAATGACCTCCTGGTTGCCAAGAGTGTGACATCAGAGTAAATCTGGTTTAAGTGAGAAGCTTGATTATCCCAGTGAGAATGGTTTTTGGTGCAGTTTTTGAAAAGAAAATCAGTTTGCACTATAGATGCCAACAAAATTTCAGTTTTTCTCTTTTGAAAGGGAGACTTCAGAGCCCTAGGGCTCAGGCCTGACCAGCTCTGGGTGTGTGGTAGGTGGGGGCTGACAGAGCTTCCCCTGGGCAGAGTGGCAGATACACAGGCTGACACTACTGACCTGGTACCTTACTTCTTTGCACCACCAGTTCTAATGATACTCTAAATTTCCATGTTTCCAAACACTGCATTTGGAAATGGACTGCCAACACCCCCTTTGTATTTAGTCAGAGCACCATTTCTGTTTTGCTTGTGGCTGAACAAGGATAAAGATGCTGGTTTTCTAAGACTTTTGCCATACTGACTTGGGCAAATGCTTTGTAGTGATACCTGTGATACACCAAGGTAAATCCTTTGGCATTATTAAGAAGATAACCTTTTCCCAGGCTTAAGATAAAACTCCTGTTTCTGTATTTTCTGTTCTTCTACTATTGTGGTTTATTGCAACAAGAGATAAAAAGGTTAAAAAGAGTTCCCTTGAAACCAAAGCACAGATGACGTGCCAGCAGTGAGAGGGATGATGCTAACAGAGTTCTCTGTCAAAGAAATAGATGTACTATTGAAACAGATAAACTGAGTGAAAGCATATTGTTTACAATGGAGGAAAGTGGGGACGAGGAAGGATAAATAAAAAGAAAAATACTGAGTGTAGTTCCTGATGAAAGGAAACTGACATGAAAACAGATTCTTGTTCAATGAACAACGAGCTTGAACATCTGCACAAGGATGTCTAATCTAGTATGAAGGATATGTGCTGGTATTCGTGTCACAGAAGCACACCTGCAGTTATAAGCATGATAGAAAAACAGTGTTCTAAACTTAACATGCATCATATTCAGCACTTATTGAACATAACTGAGTTAAATTGCACCTGCTAGTGTGCAGGCACATCGGACCTGAGAATTCTTGAACTGGGGAGACTATGCAGATCTTCACACAGAATTGTTTTCACACTGAAGAGCTCATCATGTTGAATTTGTTTTCATCAGGTGGAGAAGTTTTTGATTTCAGCTTTGGTAAAAATGTGGGCTCTGCCTGTGTTTCTGTCCACTGCCAGTCTTCAAAGCATCCAGGAGCAGAGGGAGCTTTACCTTTCATTTGTGAACAGCCCAAGAATCACCTAGGTGGGGTTGGCAGTGTGGTGGCCACCAGGCAGTGGCTGCAGATGGTGCGTCTGGCTACACATGTGTCTGCTCCACCGTGTCCATTTGGGTGAATTCTTTCAGACTAGGAGCTTTTTTGGCTACCCAACTTCTGCAGCATAGTTAAACCCAGTGGGTTGCTGCCTTCCTAGTCCTTAATTCCTTGGACCAGGAATTCTAGCTAAACTTCCTGAGTTACTTGGTAAAAGAGAAAAAAAAAGATTGTTTTTCAGAGGATAACAAAGCATTAAAATACTGCTTAAATTTCTCTGAAAATTCTCAGATCTCTGGAGGCATCTCTGGTCAAAACTGCTCTGCCTGGTATCCATCTCTAGGTAGACCAGTACTTGAAACATTAATTTAGGTTGCAAGTAGAAGTTCAAGTTGCTTTTTTCATCTGGCATAGCAATTACAGCCATGATATTTCTAGGATCTATGGGATTGGAAGAACATTTTCTTTGTTCTTTTCTGCATTTGAATTATCAATTATTTCTTAATACAGAGATCTGATTACCCAGTGGGGCAGGAAACTTCACCTTTGACATAATGACTCATTCTGTATCTTAGGGAATAGTTAATGAACAGGATAGGTGATCTTGTGTGTCCTATATTGGGATTTTGTTCAGATGTTTGGCACATTGGATAAAGGCAGAGCCATGCCGTCATTCTTTGTGTTCCAACCGAGGGCAGTTGTGAGTAGGTTGTTGTTCAAAAGAGCTGCTGCCTCCTTTGGCTGGATGCACTTCCTGTCATGGTCATGAAAATCTTCGAAAGCTTGTCCTTTCATCATGCAGAAGAAAAAATACACAGGAGATATATAATGGAAATATTTTTGAGAACAGGAGAATTAATTTACATCCCACTGAGAGTAAAATAGGCTTTTGCTCTACAGAAATGACAAATTTTGTTTTCCGAAACCAGTATAATTTATTGCAAAATAAGTGACCATTTTCGTAAAACAATGGCTTTCTGGAAAACTCCTTCTGTATTTGCACTATCTCTTTATTTCTCTTTTTCTTTTCTTTTTTTTTTTTTTTTTGGCACTAGATTAAAATTGGTTAGTTAATTATAAGCCAGAAAAAAAGCTTTGATCCTTTGCTGAAGTAGCATAAATTATATGGCATTTTATGTCAGACAGTATCAAAGGCTATGAACAAAAAACATTTTCATAATGAGAAGCCTTGTCAGTAACTGGGCATATAAATTAATTATTACTAAAGAATAAATATCTATTTTTAAAGTCTCCTAACTTACTTCTCCAAAAAGTTCCCTTTTACCAAAGACAGGGGAGCAACTAGTAACTCTCTGCAGGTTCCACATGAAACACCAACCAACAGGTACTAATTATAAAAAGAGAAAAGGCTTAAAGTACACTGAGATGAGGAGATGTGAGACCTCTGATACAAAACATGCAAGATGGCCAGTAAAGCAGCTAATGTCTAGACTAAGAGATACTATTTAAAGCAAACTTTTCCCTATGGTAGATGAGTAGTTGCATGATTATTTTAATTGACTTTACTTTTCTCTAGCAAGGCAAATACTGTCACATTTTTTTTTTTAGTACAACCATAATGATGGATCCTCTTCTGATCCATTTGTTTGGCCTGATAGTAACTTTGTGTGTGTGTGTTATTATGCATTTTTGAGAGGACACAAACTTTTCTGCCTGCTCATCTCTGCTCTTTTTAACGAAGTGAAGTCTATGAGACTGAATGAAACGTCTATGAAAGACTTGATTCTATTACTCACTTAAAGTACCCCACATGCAGTAAATTAGGATAATGAAGATCTATGCAAGTTGTTCAGTAATGCATCCTTATGCAATTGCTAAGGGAAGGACATGCAGAAAACACACATGGAAAGAATAAACACAGCAAGGGTATTCAGCTGGAGTTAGCAGATCACCAACAGATAATCAAACACAGATGATATATGTTTGCATATTAAATTCAGTCCTAATGTAAATGGATCCAAATATCACTAAGGCTAATGGGAGGTGCTGTCATAAAAGGGTGGAATCTGCCCATCTGCTTTCAAGAGAAGAAAAGCAAATAACCTCATCAGTAGCTCAATTGTTTAGACAGATTCATTGTTCTCCTACACGTGCACAGTAAATTAGTCAAAGAGTCTCAAGTTCAGCTGATGAAAAATGTGTAGAAAAGTGGTAGAAAGGAAGTGATGAAGCACTGCCACTAATTGCATTTGGTAAAACAGATGCTCTGGAGAGAAAATAACTCTGCATGCGTAACTTTGTCACTTGAAATAGATTATTTTTAAAGGTTATGCAGTATTCAATTAAGTTTGTCTGTATCCAAGCCAAAGGAGCCCAGACTGCCATGTACCCTTAGTGCAGTCCAAGGTAAAAGGTAGATCAGTGAGAAACTTGCCATTGCTTGATTCACCGTGATACTCCCCTCCATGTTGGGAGACCCTTTTAAAGGAACAACAGCCTTTCTCAGTCTTGTCCACACCATCTACTGGAATTGTTCCTCTTTAGATGATGTCCTCCAAACCTTTCCTGAGCTTGTTTTTGGTGACTGATAGTTGGCATGAGCCAAAATTCTGTTAACACCTTGATAACCAGTAGGATGAACTATAGAGAACTCTAACTTTTCTCTTGTTTAGGAGACAAATACCTAGTCTGGTGTTCAGAGGGCAACCCCCCTGAACCTTTCTAACCATGCAAAAGGACTGACTAGAAAAATATCTTACTGCTCTTACATTTTTTTCTCATATGTTTTCTCCTATATCCCGTGATATAGGGGGACAGGGGATCTGTTGGAATCTCCATGAGTTTGGATTCCTGTGTTTTTGAAAAGAGGGAAAGTGGAGTAAATCTGCCCCCTTTCATGCCTGTAAGCTGCTGAGGGCTCCAGTGAAAGAATGACTTTAACTTTGCTCCCACTCTTGAACACAGATTAAATAAACTATAACTATATAAAAGTAAGTCAGGAAGCAGTTTGGCCTACCTGAGGAGTAATTTTGGAAATTTTGGGACCTAAGGCTGCAAGTAAAGGTGTTTCTAAATGTTAATGAGAGAAAAGCCCACCAAGTCTGTCTGCAAAGTTTAATATTAATATTAAACTTTTTTTCTTTCTTAACAGGGAGCTGTAGAAAACTGTCCTTACCTCTCAGTTTTACCCCTTTAATAAAGGATGCTAGTCTAAAATCACATTGTTCATTAAACAAGGGGGGAAGGATGATTTTTTCATAATTATTATTCAGTGTAAGGTTTTCTCTATTTTAAATGTTAGATAGCTCTCAAGTAATTGTAAGGGATCAGTAGGGAGTGGCCTTTAAAGGTCACTTTAAGCCAGTGTAACATAATTAAATGAATTACGTGGAAACATGTTCTAAGATCTCATTAACCACATTTATATCTGCCACAGGAAAGTTTACCCAGATATCAGTACAAAACACACTGAAGTAAAGTCAAAGTTTTCTTAGAAGTGCATACAAAATTATATTTTATATTTTTTTATATAATGACATCAGAGAAAGAAATTATCCGAGAGTTATTCTAGCTTAATCTTCATGGACAAAAAGAACATTCTAATTTTTGGCTTTATGTAACAACTGAGAAGAATGAATAAAAACTTGCATTCTTTCCCCTTTTCACCTTGTTACAGTCCTAATATCTATAGGAATGTTTACAGGGTTGGTTGCAGGAGCTCCAAACTATTACACAGCTGCCAGGCTCAGAGTGGAGAATGAGACATGCAGTGAGGCCTGGTATAGGGGGAAGCAGATTTTTCTGTATTTTAAATTGTTTTTAATAGTCATGGGTTGTACCATGGACCAAGCATCTTCCTTAACTAATTTTTGTGTGTATCATAACAAAAAAACATGCCACTGTATGGTTCCTGGATTGTATCTAGTGTACTCAAGTTTACTGTGTTCTCTACATGTTGAGACTGTGTGGACGTGCACCTCAGTTAGACATCAGGTTCACTGCAGAAAGTTTCATGTAGTTTGATTTCTCCGGCATGTGCAAATTGCACTTGCTGACAACTGGAATTGTCCTCATTAATTTTCATTGAGCTGCAGACTGTCTTCTCCATATTGGAGTCAGATAAACTGAGACTTGCCAGGAGGAAGCCAGGACGAGTGATGAAACTGACCTCAGCAATATTTATTCTGTGAGTCACTTCAGCAGTGTGTCACACACTCACTGGTCTAGTGATGTTCAGTGTGGATTTTCTTAAAGCTCTGTTCGTTTACAGAGCCATGGGGTTTTTTTATGTCAGGAACTCAGCATTTACTTTTGATGATAGAAATTGTTAGCTTTTATGATTTTGAAATAAATCTTTGAATCACATTTATTTGACACTAAGTGATGGCAGGTAAAAGTTTTCAAATTTAATAAATTGATATGGTCTTTTGGTCCTTTGGGATATGAAATACAATTTTTGTAGTGTTTGACACAAACATACTGGTACAGTGACATGTATGGGAAAATAATTTTCAAATCTGTTTGAGATGTATTATGTGGAAATGAAATGATCAGTGTTCTCAGAACAGCTCCAATCATGTTTGACAGATTGACATTTAGAAGTCTGGATGCTGCTTAAGGGCTCTCTCTAGTTTCCAGATAGTAAGGAAAGAATTTGTATCAAATTTCCTTACCTGGAGTTAGCAGAATTAGGGCTACAACCAGCAGTATGTGGACAGGTACCATCCTTAGTCCCTAGTGCTGGGTAATGTGGGTTAAGTGCTTTCTTTGCTGTAACACATTTCCTTACTGAGCAGACCTATTGCTGCTGCTGTGTGTTTTTTTTTCCCACCGGAATGATTACCAGCTTGCAGGTAGTAGAAAATGAACATATATAATCAGAAAAAGCATATAAACTAAAAGGCTCAGTCTTAGTGTGATTGGTTTGGGTTTTTTTTTACTTTTTGTGGGTTTTTTTTTTGGTTTGGTTTGGTTTGGTTTTGTGGGGGTTTTTTTGTGGTGCTTTTTTGTTTCATTGCTTGTTTGTTTTAATGGCAGCTTACAGTTGATGTTTGAAATAGGTATTATAAAATCACTCTGGAAGTAGAGTTCCTTTGCCCAAGTGGCAGCTATTATTATTAACGATTATTATTAATGATCTTTTAAAATGTGGAAATTCCATCTCTACCTTATCTCTGCAAATAGTCTCAAAAAGACAAGGACAGCAGCAGAGCTGGGCAAACTCTGAGTCAGTGTATAGTGGAGCGATGAAAAGAAAACCACACCAACACCCAGAAAACCTTCACAATTTTTTTCATTAGTGTGATTTTTTGTTTGCTTTTTTCTTTTATAGCACCATTAAGGGTCTGCAACCCTGTTTATCAGCTAGTCTCCTCTCAAACACACAATGATGAAATAGAAGAGAAAGCTATAACCCTTTGCACCCTGAAGAAGGGGTTTTGGGAACAAGTGTTCCTCTCAATGGCTTACCAAGAGAGAAAAAAATCAAGTGATGAAATCTTTTCCACCTTGACCTTGTGCCCAGGTTGCTTGGGCTTTGGTAATCATTGTGAGTCGCTTCAACTCAGAATATTCTACAAACTATTGAAAAAAGAGATTTCTCCTTTCCTGAGCCACTTGGCAGCAGAGAAAGAAATCTGATGTTAAAAAGAAAAGGAAGGGATCAACAACTCAGTCCCTGGGGAAGGAGGAGAGTGATGACCTTGTCATGCTTGCCTGCGCAATGCCCTGGGAGCGTGTGCCTGATGAGATCAGCTGTGCTTCCATGTATGTATGGCAAGGTCAGCAGAGCCCATTAATCACTCCTGCAGGAGGGAGTGATATACTGCTTCCAGTTCATTATGATAAACAAATTCTTAATCCTCTCTTTCCCAATCCATTCTGAAACAGAAGACAACTGAGAAAAGCTTGGCCTTTGTCCCATCAATACAAATGCCTTTACCCTGGGCTGAAGGAAGCACCTTGATTGTTCTGCACATGGGAAAAAATATGATGTGTTAGCTGTTCAAGGGGAAGCACCCATCCTGCTCCCTCTGACACTGAAAAAGATGCAGATGACATCTGCTCTATTTTGAACATCCCTGTATATATATGTATCTGCTAGACATACATATAAAATATATCCAGAAATATTTTCCAAATTGTATTTTTTATAATAAATTGGCTCATCCTTATGCTAATTAATCTAATAACTAAAATTATTTTGAGTCAATCATTCCTAAAACTGCTACCAAAAGTTGGAAGAAAAAATGAATTTAATGATTGAATTATTGACAGCTTGCCTTCATGTCCTGTATTTCCTGTGTGTATTGATTCTTTGAGTATATATTTCATTATTTAATGGCTTGCCCTTGTTCCTTAAGCTTTTGTTTTTAGTGAAAATTTGAAAATTTGAAATTTGCTTTTTGGCATGTGCATCTTTACTACTTATGAAATGGAATTAGGTAACCAAATCTAATCTTAAATTACAAACTTACAAACTGCCTGTGAATTAATGTGGCCAGGAAATAAGAATTATTTTAGACACTGCATCTAAAATAGCCTCCTAAAAAAGAGGTGGATATAATTAATTTACCAGTTTTGAAGTAGAGCTTTAAAAACTGTATGAACAAGGTAGCATGGTATTGTTATCTGCAGCTACTTGTCTTCATGTCTTGCATTCCTTAACCTAAATGTTGAATCAGTCTCAGATTTTGTAAACTAGAGATGCTCAAGTCCTTATAAATAGAGAAACTTAAATCTGTGAATTTGAAAAACCACTTTAAAAACTAGACTTCATGTGCAGAAAGTCATAAAAATACCATGAACTTCAGTTTTGTTGTCTAGAATGAAAATGAAACCTAGAAAATGAACCTAGAAACTCCAAGGTTATTAAAGCCCTGAGTCTGAAATATGTTTTTTGTCTAGCAAATTACAGTGTAAAATGTGTTGTGTTCGGTGGTACTGTTTCTTAACTGCTAGTACCAAGGGTTCACTGAGGGTAAAGTCACAGAAAGCACACTTCAATTGTGCTTGATATCTTACTAATTAAAGAGAAAATCGAAAGACAAGTACAGCTGTCTCTCTTCTCAGACCATTTCTCTCTCACTGAGCTAATGCAGCAATTCTGAGTTTCAGTCCAGAAGCAGACATTCTTGTAATTGTCTGCAGTCTCATATTAAGTGCTTCATCCAATAAATGATTTTTAGCTTTAACTCATTTCCTCAGCTTCAATGCACTGTGTTCAAAGATGTAATTAAAAACTAGTGCTGTTGTCTAAGATGAGTTTAGCCTCCCAAACAATCGTTCACCATCTGGAAGTTACGTTATACAAAGAGATTATCTGAAAAGGAAAACATACTGGTGTTTGATTTCCCCTGAAAGATATAGACTTCATTTTCATTTGCTGTAAATCAGGAGCAATTCCACTGTATAGTCATCATAATTGTATATTAATGTATGCTTTTGTAATAATGTGGCTTGTATGGGGCTGGATGTGCAGAAGAGAGGAAAAACGAAAAGCCAGAAAAGGGAAAAATGCTCTTATTCCTTCTCCTCTGAAGTTCTTTCTACAGAATCATCTGTCCTGATCAAATAGGAGGTAAAACTCTCTTCAGCATAATTGGGTAGGGCAGTACCCAGCAATTGGGTAAGGGCAGCACTGAAAAAATATTTGTCTTGCTTTATTTGATGGAAAACAATGTAGGGCAGAAAGAGTATTCTTGTAAACTGCATTTTAGCATAGGTCTCATGATACTGAGCATGATCCTAAAATAAAACAAAAAACTAACCAAATAATCAACCAACCAAACAACAACAACAAAACAACCAACCAACCAAACAAAAACAACAACAACAACAAAGAAATAAAAGGAAAAAAAAAGTCAAGAAAAACCTCTGTTTTCTCAATGCTTGTGTAAAGCTTGCTTTTGTTTGGTTTTGTGTTTCTATTAGCTCATTCCTGATGTTGGTAGAAAAACAAGAACTGGTAGAATGAAAAGCACACTCTCAAAAGGCCCATAAAAGAATGCATGATTTTAAAATATGTTTAGTTTTTACCCTAGAGTGCAATTTTTTGGTCATGGTAGGGGAAATGATATATGACTTTTACATGCTTTGGTCTGGCCTTGCTGAAATATGCAACTGCAGAGTTAAAGCCCCTGGGGTGATTAGGTGGTACATCTGGGCCAAATTCATGGCTCGCTGCTGCCAAGAGGAAAAAAGCCCTTTCCTGTTTCCCATTCCCCTCACTCCTGCTGTGCAGCCCCATCCTTGTCTTTACACAGATTTTGGCATGTGGTCGGCCGAGCTGAAAGCTAATTTATCTGTCTAACCCAGGAGCAAAGATCTGCATTGGATCACTGTTCTGTCACATTAGCAATGTGATCTGGCTCACCAGGGGGGCTGTGGAATGCAAGAGTGGGTGCCAGGCAAGGACTAGGAACATTGGCTTGAACTACAGGGTAAAGTGGTAAGAAAAGGAGCTTTTTGGTTTTGGTGGCAGAAAGCCATTAGATTCAGTTGTGATAGCTAATAACTTCACTTTGAGAAGCACAGGTCATCTGACTTGGGCAGAATAGTAACATTAATAAAAACTTGATACCTGCTGATAACAGGACATTGGTAGTTCAGGACTTTGGTGATTTTCTGACTCCTTCTGAATTTTCTCCTTTTTAAATGAGCCTTCTGACATCTTTTCTGCCTCTTCATTTTTATCCCCCAGTGAACCTGCTTATAGAGCTCCTGACCCTTTCTCACCTCTGGTGAGGATAGTTTTCTTTCTGATGCACTTTCTATATAGAGCTTTCATAGTAGCTGTATAGTTTATATAACTATTGCAAGGGAAACTTGATGTAGGGTTGTTAGTGTTTCTTTCCATTAAAATGCAATTCTAGTGAAAAAAATATTTTTAAGCACTAAATAGGGAAATCTAAAGAAATGTCTTGTAGTGGTAAGATATCTTTTCATTTTGAAACAAGACTATTCATGCAAAGTTAAAAAAAAAAAATCAATAGATTTTACATGCTCCCAGGCAAAAATTATATCAGGTATAGAAGCTGTATACCTTACTTAGTTCACCTCTTAACATTTTATTCCCATTCCATGTTTTTCCTCACTGAGACCACTCCAAGTGTGGGGGATAGCTTTAGAGATTGACTTTTAACTTCAAGAAATAAAAAAAGCATGCTTCTAAATATTTGAGTGACCTTGAAAACCTATTGGTAAAGGGAGAACGTGTACTAATAGCTGCTCTTTGAGGGATTATTTTCAAATGCCTTGTCAAGTTAGGAATTGCAACTACTAAAGCAGTAGCAGAGTTTCGGGTCTCATTTCAAAGACATTCAGATGAAGACCTGCCAGTTGTGACACATGCCCTTTGATTATCCTACAGCTGATTGATATCATGCTGAAGGCAGTAATACCTGTGAAATATTAAGCATCTTTTAAACAATTCCAGCTGTTTCTGCTTTAAATAGTCTGGTACTTACAATGGAAAATGGCCAAAGAACCAGCGATTTGTTTTTCTAATATATAATAATAATAATGGCCAGTCTTCACTAGTGAAGATCTAGGGAAGGTCTTTACACCTTCCAGCCTGCGCATTGGATTTTTTAGGTGAGACACAGTGTGCGCGGAACTGAGCCCACCCTTTAATCCTAAGGTTCATCTGCCGGGGCCAAGCGAGCTTGGACGGTGGCAGCGAGGTCCTCAGGACGTAGGTGGGTTGCCTTTAAGGGCTAACGAGCCCCACCTGCCCGGGAGTGGCCCTGACCGGGAATCGAACCCGGGTCTCCGCGGTGATAGCGCCGCGCCTTTACCACTAGACCACCAGGGGCTCCTTGTATTCCCTATAATATCTCAAATCATATCACAGGGGAATTATGAGAGAGTTGGCCTCTGGTAGCAATTGGAATCATATGTTTTTCCTAAACAGCATCTTCTATTGTCACTCTCAGAGGGAGAGCACTGGATGTAAACGAATCATTGATCTGACACAATAAGATGTTTCTTATGATGGAAATTAAACCAACACTGTAGTTGGCTGTATGGGATATAAACTTAAAAATCAGGCTGTGGCAATTATTTTGTACAAGGCTGTATATTTTTATTTAGTATCTTTGTT
Organism: Myiozetetes cayanensis; assembly: GCF_022539395.1. Classification (NCBI taxonomy): domain Eukaryota; kingdom Metazoa; phylum Chordata; class Aves; order Passeriformes; family Tyrannidae; genus Myiozetetes; species Myiozetetes cayanensis. Next base: position 59,813,285 of record NW_026087631.1, on the reverse strand, counting down.
TTCCTTTCTTAATAAGGTACTTTGCAAGTGGTTATCTGTAAGCATATTATTCCTGAACCAAGAAAGATCAAAATACATTTTAAAAATAAATATTATTTTTTTCTCAAATAAATTATGAAGGGAAGGGTCTTCTGGCAATGTTGCCCTTACTGAGGCTGGGGGAAAATTTGGAATACCTCCTTGCCCACATGAGAAACTCAGATATCAGGTAATTATTTTTAAACTATCATACAAAGACAACTTCTGTTATTATTCTTCCATAGAAGGGTTTGCCAGTTATAATGTATTTAGTGTTGATGCCCTGCCATTTGGCTTAGATGCAAATTTGCCTACTGTAGTTACCCTCCTTTTGTCTAAACCCTTTTTCATTATCACAGTGACCTTTGAAGTGTCCCAGAGATTAACAAGAAAGTTGCAAAAATTGTAAAGCTGGAAAAACACATGATTTCATTTAAACATTCATTAAAAAAATATTTTATTTTAATGGAAGAGTTCCAGCTTCCAATAAGAAAGTGAATGAACTCAATAATTCTATAGTTTTGACCAGTTGAAGCTGGGACTCTGTCCTTAGTTGAGTGATCTGAACCTATGTCTCTCATTTTGTGAGATCAATATGATGAAATGTGTTTCTATTTTTCCATGAAAAACACTTTGTAACATTGCAAACAGTTTTAGGGCTATTAAAATCAGATAATTTTTTTAAAAATGTATCATTACACAGTAGTTTTTCATTTTTTCCATATTTATTCATGACTAGGCTTCGCGAACGAAGATTTGAGAAGGGCTCAACCCACGCTTGCTACAAGCGTGCTGATGGCTAAAAAGGCCAATGCGAGATAGACAAGTCCGGTTGCAGAAGGTACAACAGAAAGACTCCCCAGGTGATATCGACGAGACGCGATTCTTTCTGCGTTGTCTTTTCTCCTCGAGAGTGATCCTGCGTGTGTTCTCAAAAGCAGCAGCAGCATTATAGATGGTGTGTCTCCAGGCCTCCCGATTGGAGGCCAGGGTAGACCAATAGTGGTGATCAATATGGCCAAGGCTGAGGGATTGTTTCAGGCAGTCCTTGTATCTCCTCTTCGGGGCTCCTCTCTTGCGGCAGCCAGTGGCAAGTTCCCCATAGAGCACGATCTTAGGGAGGCGGCAGTCCTGCATCCTGGAGACGTGCCCTGCCCAGCGCAGCTGTGTTCTCAGCAGCATGGCCTCAATGCTCGTGACTGCTGCCTGTTCAAGGACAGACGTGTTGGTCACACAGTCAGTCCAGTGGATGTTTAGAATTGTACGGAGGCAGCGCTGATGGAAGCGTTCTAAGAGACGCAAGTGGTGCCGATAAATGACCCATGATTCGGACCCATATAGAAGAGTAGACAGTACAACAGCTCTGTAAATGCTGATCTTTGTACTTTTCTTCAGGTGTTTTTGTTTTGCCACACTCTTTTATGGAGTTTACCAAAAGCTCTGTATGCCTTTGCTAACCTGTTGTCTATTTCTGCATCAATCTTACTGTCTGAGGAGATGATGCTTCCCAGGTAATTAAACTACTGAACTGATTTAAGCTCTGTTTTGCCACTGGCGATATAGGGATGATGGGAGACTTCCTGAGGTGCAGGCTGATATAAAACTTCTGTTTTCTTCAAGCTGACTTCCAGCCCAAAAAGCTCAGCAGCCTCTGCAAAGCAGGATGTTAAACGCTGCAGAGCTGATTCTGTGTGAGCGACGAGGGCAGCACCCTCATCGTAAAGCAGCTCATGGACAAGATAATTTAAGGTCTTAGTGTGGACCTTCAGTTGCCTTAGGTTGAATAGGCTCCCATCGGTACGATATCGAATGTAGACACTGTTTTCATCATCGAGGTCTGCCGTGGCCCTTTGGAGCATCATGCTGAAGAAGACTGTGAATAAAGTTGGTGCAAGAACACAGCCTTGCTTCACACCTTTGGCTATTGGAAAGGGCTCAGAAAGTGCATCACCATATCTGACTTGACCGCGTTGGTCCTCATGAAGTGAGATTTTTTCCACATAATATATCCATAAAGGTCTCTCTAAGTTAGAACGATAGAATGGCCTTAATGTGAAGTCACCTTAAAGATCACTTAGTTCCAATACCCCTACCATGGGCAGGAACACCTTTCACTGGATCAAGTTGCTCAGAGCTCCATCCAATCTAGCCTTGAACACTTTAAGGGATGGGGAACTCTGAGCCACCTGTTCCAGTGCCTCATCACCCTCACAGTAAAGAATTTCTTCCTAATAGCTAATCTAAACCTATTCTCTTTTAGTTTCAACCCATTCTTCTTGTCCTGTCACTACATGTCCTTTTAAAAAGTCTCTCTCCATCTTTCCTGCTAGCTTCCTTCAGACAGTGAAGGGCCACAATTAGGTCACGCCTTTTCTCTTGCAGGCTCAGCAATCCCAGTTCTCTCCACCTCTTGTAGGAGAGGTTCTCTATCCATCTAATCCGCTTGGTGACCCTCCTCTGGACTTGCTCCAACAGGTCGATGTCCCTCCTGTTCTGGGGACCCCAGAGCTGGATGCAGTGCTCCACATGGGGTCTCACCAGAGCGGGGTAGAGGGGCAGAATCACCTCCCTCAACCTGCTGCCCACACTGCTTTGGATGCAGCCCAGGACACATTTGGCTTTCTGGGCTGTGAGTGACATGACCAGTTCATGTCCAGCCTCTCACCCACCAACACCCCCAAATCCTTCTCTCCAGGACTGCTCTCATTCTGCTCATACCCCAGCCTGTGTTGATATTGGGGGTCACCCCAACCCAGATGAAGGGACAGATCCATGGGCCCACTCCTCAAGCTTTTCTGGGTTCCATCCTTCAAATGGGTCAACAGCACCGCTCGTCTTGGTGTCATTTGCAAACTTGCTGAGGGTGCACTTGATTCCTTCATCTAAGTAATTAATGAAGATATTAAACAACACAGGTCCCCATATGGACTCCCCAGGCACACCACTTGTCACTGATGTCCATCATGACTCTGAGAGGTTGACCACTACCCTCTGGATGGGGCCATCCAACCTTTTTCTTACCAAACAGTCCACTCAAGAGCCTAATTCAGAGAGAAGGATGTTGTTGGGGATCACTAAATTGGTCAAACAGGGCTTAAAGTTTAACTATTAATGAATACATGAGTCTGAAAAGAAAACCTAATAAACACTGAATTAGTTCAATTCTGAGTAATAGACTTCCTCTGTTTGACAGAGAATTAATACAAGAAAAATGCTTAATGGGTTGTACTTGTTAATGGCATTTGACTTTACCATCCCTGTCAAATTAAACACCATTTTACAGCCTGTGTTTCTAACCCAGAACCCACTTGGTGGCCTAAACTTTCTTGAGCCAAGAAAATGTCTTCAAGATGATTTGGTTTGATTTTAAGAGCAAAAGTGGAACCTTAATGTGTACCACATGAAAATTCTTTAAAAAATTACAAGCAAAAAACGATGGAAAGCTGGCTCAAGCTGTGCTCCATACTTTGTTGAAGAGCGTTTTATTGAATGGGAAGGGACTTGGAGACCTTCCACTAGAAAAGAGAGGCTTTGAAACATGGAGCTCTTGAAAGCAAACTAAATTTAAAAAAAATTTCTTGAAAGAAAATTACAGAGTTTGAATGTCACTTATTATTCGTTTACACCAGTGAGGACATTTCGTGCTTTGATTCTCTCTCAGTGCTGATTTGCTGATTTTGGGTGGTGTATGGGGCTGTGTTTTGTATTTGTGCCAGAAACAGTGTCAATAATACAAGAATGCTTTCATTGTCACTGAGCAGTGCTTGCACAGAACCAGGGCCTTTTCTGCTCCTCATCCTAGCCCACCAGTAAGGAGGCCTGGGGGCACAAGAAGCTGGAAGGGGACACAGCTGACCCCAAATTCCATAATTCCTATATGGTAATATGACAATTCCCATATGGTGTCATGGTCAGCATACAAAGCTGGAGGAAGAAGGAGAAAGAGGGAGCATTCAGAGTGATGGCGTGATGGTTGCTGCTTTCCTGGGGATCCTGAAGACTTGACTTCCTGTGAGAAGTGGTGAATGAATTCCTTGTTTTGCTTTGCTTGTGTGTGTGGCTTCTACTTTCCCTCTAAAACTGACTTTATCCCAGCTCATGAGTTTTGTCACTTTTACCCTTCTGATTGTCTTCTCCATCCCACTGGGCAGGAGTAAGCAGCTGCATGGGGCTGAGTTGTTGACTGGGTTTAAACTACAAAAGCTGAAAATCAAGGCAGAGGTAGAAAGGAGTGACATTGGATGAAATCATGATCAAATAAAAATTATTTGAATTAAAGTAAACTCAGCTAATTACACTGTATTGTGAAATGTTCTTTGACAGGTCTTTGACAGAACTAAGCAAGTTCTTGGCAAGAATTTGGAGTTCAGCTCTGACTCGTCAATAACCCTGCACCACAGGAGTTTGTTGTTGAATTTAGGATCATTCAGTTATCTGTACCATAATTTTTAAGACAATGCTGCTGTCAATGGATGAGATGTGCACTTACTTTTCAGACAAAATGGTAGGTCAAGAGTTTAGTTGAAAGTTATGTGTATTCTTGTATAAATGGGTCTCTTCAGCTTCTTCCTGTCATTGCAAAGCATCACCTCAACGATGACGCTTTTGTAGATGAGGTCTCTTCACAAAGTTATTTTTCTAGTGAAGGAACAGTAGAGAGGTAACTGAAAGACTTCTACTGGGAAAAGTAGAAGAAAAAATGGTTAATTCTGCTGCTTGTGAACACTCAGAGGTAAAGCTGAAGCAATCAATTTTGCTTTAACAAACTCTCTTTGATATCTATTTTTAGTTCTACCCCACAGGCAAAGTAGATAGAAACACACTTGGAAAAGAAATATTTCCTGCATGTAGAAGGCAAATATTATTCCTGTGTGAACCTGTTTAGAATTGGCTAGAAAGTTTATACATACTCTGCCTGTGCAATTATTTTTTTACTACATTTTTGAAAGATTAGCTGAAAATTAAATTTCAACATAAACTCATGTGGAATTTTCCATCCCCATCAGTTCTTCTAGTCAGTTTTGTTGATGTAAATCTATAAGGGACTGTAAAATGTCCTCTTCACTTTTCCTGGACAGCTGATTCATATGTGAGTAACTGAGATCTGTATTGCAAATGGCAAGACTGATATGGACCTCACTGACTCTCACAGCATATGCATTGGAGGGATTCTGTGTGCATACATGGTGGGCATTTGAACTGTTAAATATCTAGATGTCTAGGTGACTGTAGTCATACAGCCAGCAGAAAAACCAGGTTGGTCTGAAAATGCAAAATTGTGTGCAGAAGTAGGCAGGTTTCTCCAGGTGGCAAAATAGTAAAGAATAGATCTGTGAGACTGATGAGATGTGAAGGGTGAGGAAAGCTGAAACATGAAAGTGGTAATGGAACAGATAAGTGCCTACAGAATGGGGGGAGGCAAAATACCTCTATTAGTGGAGGGGGGGAAATGACTTACAGCCCTAACCTGTTAAAAGCAGATTTACCCAAGTATGGATTATTTCCTTCTCTCAATTTTTTAATGAATTCTTGCTTTTTAATACCATGCAGAGCACTGGTAACAAAGAACTATGTAGTAATACTGAGTGTGCGTCACATAGAAAACCCTGTTTGCAGCCCCTGTTGGAGTTAGAATTCCAGGATTGGACAAATCGCTGCACTGCATTGGCTTTCAAATGGTGGTCTAGTGTTACATTCTGTCTGCCACTTATACCAGAGAGCAGACATGAAATCTAGCCAAGAGAGTAGAAATATTTTTGTCTCAACATCAATCAAAGTTCATGTCATGGTTTAACCCCAGCTGTCAATTTAGCCCCTCACAGCAGCACTCTCTCCCTCTTGGAGGAATGGGGGTCAGAATCAGAAGGGTAAAAGCAAGAAAATTCGTGGGCTGAGATGAAGACAGTTTGATAGGGAAAGAAAAAGCCATACAACCAAGCAAAGCAAAACAAGGGATTCATTCAGCCACCATTCCTCATGGGTATGTAACTTTTCAGACATCTCACGGAGAACAGAACTCAATCACGTGTAAGAAACGATAATCACTCTGAACGTAGCACTCAAATGTTGTCACTCCGAATGTCTCACCCTCCTTCCTCCTTCTTTCCCCTAGTTCTATATGCTGAACATGATGCCATATGGATTGGAATGTCCCTTTTGGAAGCTGGGGCCAACTGTCATGGTCCCCTCCTAGCCTCTTGTGCCCCTAGGCCTCCTTACTGGTGGGGTGGGATGAAAAGCAGAAAAGGTCTTGGCTCTGTGCAAGCACTGCTCAGTGATAAGGTAAGCATTCTTGTATTATCAACACTGTTTCCAGCACAAATACAAAGCACAACCCCATACTTGCTACTATGGAGGAATTTAAGTCTACCACAGCCAATGCCAGAACAGTCTCAAAGATGTTTAACCTTATTCAGTATCCGTGTGATGTAAAATAATATTCAACAAGGAACACAGATACTCCAGAATCACGTTTTATGTCGCATTGTGCCATTTGAACATTTTCAAGTTTCTCGTATTTTTCTGAAGATATGTTATATTAAGGATCAGTAAGCTGGTTTTATCAAAGTTACACAAACTCTAAACTTCATAGACCTTCCTGTGAGATTGGTAACGTACTTCATTATGGTAGTCAGTCAGACTGCCTGTTCAGTTGCTAATTACAATGAATAAACATTTCTGCTATGCTGGACATAGCATCCTACTGTTTTGACCAAGAAATCAGGCTTATATTTAGGTTATATACCAGGTTTTCAATGTCTCTGCCTGTGTCATCTAAGACAAGGCTGCTTATCTTTGCTAGTGCCTTGTTTAAAACATTTGAATTGAAAATGCAATTATCCAAATAAAGATTAAAACAATCCCTACTTTCTTAGTCATCAGATACACTTTTTATGGGAATGGAAGGGGCTTAGACTTTCTTGTTGGAGTGGTGAAAAGGATCCGAAGGACTGAAGAAAGTTTTGCTCATAGTCTTACCCATAACCGTCTTAGCAGAAGTAACATAAGGTTTCTGAGTATTTGGTGCTACCTTCTGATACAGCTGGAGCTTCTTCAAGTAGCCAGACTGCCCCATGTCTATATAAAGGTCCTGTCTAAGCTTCTAAAAATTCACTGTTTAGGGACTGTTCTGAGAGGCTGAAAAAAAATGTAGGCTGAATATATCTCCACAATTTTTTCCAAAGCCTTTAATTTGTGTCCAGTAACATTTTGTCTTGAATAGCCCATACTTTTTTTCCTATATTAAGATACCAGATTGCCTTTGCCTACATAAACTCAATTATGATATTCTCTGAAAAGATCTCTCAAGTGGAGAGATCTAAGATCTTTTAGTTTCTCCCTGTTAACTCTCAAAGTCTCAATTTGTCTCTGCTTCAGGTTTATGATAGAAAGGTGGGGCTTTGTTCAAGGTTGTATAATAAATATATGCATGATCATATAAATATATGCATAAAACATTAGAAGGTCCTTCAGGAAGTTAGTATTGCTTTCAGACTTGGGGTCAAAGCATATTATCATATTCTTCCAACTTCAGAAAATGAATAATTAATAAATTTAAATCCCAAATATGCAAAGGTAAATAGTCAATTTCAGAAAATATCCTGTCTTCACTGCTGAGATGACAAGCAACTGCCATCATGGATACCAGCATGTATAACTCTTTTGAGAGCACAGGAATACCCAGATGCCTCTGGTAATCTACAATCTTCTTTTGAGACAATGCCATTTAGAGTTATACCTTCTGGTAGTTTTGACCTAAAAAGGAAACATTTGATTCTCTAACAGGGCAATAGGAGTCATCAGCCCTTAATGGGTAGCCAGGTAAAAACTGGGATCAGTTCTCAGAGTTTCTCCTCACAGAAGATTTAGTGCTCTCTCTGTACTCTCACTGGGGAGAGATGGCAGGAAGGAGCTCCTTTCAGGGTCTGTGGTTTAAAATTACTCTGACTACTCCAGGTTTGCTATCCAGTCTTGGGTTTCGGGAACACTGGCATTCAGATCTTGTTGGGGATTGTGTGCAAACAGAACAAAGCAGAAGCATGTAAAATCTCTTTGCATGAGTATTCAAATCTGATACCTACCACTGCACTTTAGCAGAGGCCCAAAGGATCACTTGGACATTACACAACCCCAGTAGTATTAGATAGACTCATGTAGACCAACAAGACAGCCTTCTGGGTGCTGCCAATATCTGGAGTTAAGGGGTTTGAGGCTGTGAACTCTGGAAAATACAGGCAAGCCCCAGGAGAAGGGATAAGGGACTACTACTTTTTACTGTACTTGCCAGACCTTCCAGAGTTGGGGGATTTTTTGTGCTATAGAATGTATTTTATTTTATTTTATTTTAACAGGAAATGGATATGCATAAAAAAGTTTAGTTTGTCTACTTACCAGGCAGTTAAACTTTCCCATGGCCCAGCCTTACATTCGCTGCAATTGATGTTGTTGTTTTGTTTTGGTTGAAGAAGCCACTGCTCTGTGAACTGCAGCAAGAGCACACAAAAATTCATCTCCTTACTTTTTGAGGATTCACCCAGTGGCTGCTCAGAAAGTGAGCGTTTGATATGGTTTCCTAATGAAGACAAGATACTTGGGAGCTTTTCTGGAGGGGGAAAAAGATTTTAGGAGTTAACTCTCCAAGGATTAGTTAAATTTCCCTTTGACCTCTGTGAACAAACAAACTGTGTGTTTGGAGTCTAGCATCAGATTCTAGCTAGGTCTTTCACGCTATTTGTTTCATAAAGGATTGTTGCGATAACAAAGTTTTATGCGTAGAACTACATGTTTGGGACAGACTGCTGCACAATCAGGGCAGTGGACAGGTGAAAAGCAGGGCTTCACACTCACTCTTTGTGTTGGAAAAGCTGTAAAGTCTTTCCACGAACAGAATGAAAAAGGGAAGACAGGGAATTTAAACCCTGTCACACTGTGCTGCAGCCAAACAGTCATTGAAGTAGGAAGATAGATAATGGCAGTCCAAAATCCTCTGTAAGATGGTGAGAAAGGAAGTAGAGGGCAACACTCACCACTTTTTAATTGGTTTAATAGAATAATCTGTAATATCTCTGCAGGGAAATATGGCAGGATTTAAAATTAGAGCTGTGGGAACTCAGTGGGGGAAATTCCACCTGGCAATAAACTTTCATTTGTTTTGGTTTTAGTTTTTCTTTCTTTAAGAAACTGAAAATATCTTTTAACTTTGTGAAGATGAAGACAGACAACATAAAGCCCACAGAGAATACAGACGTCAAAGTAAAATAAAACCCAGTGATTACAAAGCCAAAGAGTGGGTCTTTGTATTTTTTGTTGTCATTGAAGTAGATTATATAGAGTAGAAGGAATGTGGACATTAAAAGTCTTGACCTTCGAGCTTGCTTGCTAGTTCATTTTTTTTTCTAGTACAAATCAGGAACTGATTGCTGGTGAATTAATTTTTCAAAACAATTGCCCACTTCCACTAAGTTCTTGCTGTGTTGAGCACTTTCCCATGATGAATCTTAATCTGATTACATAATTTAAATTATTAAATTCTATTAAACATTGAGACTTTGCCAAATAAGAATGCTGGTGCTGCATGTAAAGTAACTTGATAGTTTCAGTATCAGAACCTTGAGGATTTTTGAATTTTCAAAGTCCATTCACTGGTTTTGTAGCTTTAGGGATAATGGTTTTAAGCTAAAAGAGGGTAGATTCAGACTAGATACAAGAATAAATCTTTTATGATGAAGGTGGTGAAACATTGGAACAGGTTGCTCAGAGAGGTAGTAGATGCCTCATCCCTGGAAATATTCAAAGTCAGGTTGGATTGGTCTCTGAGCAACCTAGTCTAATTGAAGATGTTCCCAGCTTATTGCAGGGGGGTTGAACTAAGTAAACTTTAGAGGATCCTTCCAACACAAACCATTCTATGATTTACTAACCTAGCTGCAGAAGCCAACATAATTCAGAAAATTTTATTAAGTGGGAGAAGAGGAGAGAAGAGAAGAGAAACAGATGTTTTGTTCAAAGATACAAAACTAATTAATAAGAGGGTCATCTAAATGTCCTGAATGTCATAGCCCAAGAAGGTTAGGGTGTGTGGGTACTGGCAGAAGTTAGATATTTCTCAGAATGAGGCAAGAAGTTTGTGGGTGTATGCTCTCAGTAACTGCAGTTGCAGAAAAAGAAGTGGGATCTACCTTGAGTGTGCAGCATTCAACCTATACGAATTCACCTTCTTGGGTAGTTGAGTGTTAAAAATTTATGTCCTTGACAGCTCTTTCCTCTGGTTAAAGATTTGTGGGAATATTACAGAAAACCCCCACAAGAGTTGGAAGTGTCACATCAGCAAAGATGATGGATTTAGACAGCAGTAGTGGAATGTACCCTACCAGGGCAGTGCACTGGCTGCAGAATCTTGAGCGCTTGTGTCTGCCAAACTGATCTTTGAAACTTCTTGTGCAGTGGTTCACAAAACAGCAAATAGTCTGGTCAGTTATACAGGCAGAGTCATGCACATTTTGCCCTGTGGTTGTCCATACTGACTTACAGACTTACAGGAATGCAGATGTTGAAAATCTCTGCTCTTCTGAGGTCTCTGCATTGACTACAATGAAAGATTTCTACCTTCAAGACGATGGTCTCCCACTGTGTGAAACAGGATGAAAGTCAAACTCTCACAGTCGTAATATAATCTGATAGTTTCCAGTTAGCTCCAAACTAGGAGAAAAATATAAGAAAATATTCTTAAACTGAGAAACAAAAACACAAACCAATGAAAGCTGTGTACTATGGTGAAATTTAATTTAATTTTATAAAGAGATGCTATAATGGCAGATTTAAAAGTGATAAATCTTTTTCATATCTTTAGATGCCTTTAGATAAATCACAGTTAATATTTATGTGGCTTTGGAAAACAAAATGAACCAAAATCCAAGTGAATCAGAGCCCAGAGAAACTCTTTCAGAAAATCATTGACATAAACATAGTGTCACACATTTATTAAAGAATTGATAGATCTTCATGCCACTTAAGTTGGGTCATGTTTCCAACAGGCATTTCTGTTGGAGAAATAGATTCTGTGCTGTTTTGAAAGACCCGCACTGAAGTAAAAGGTCTGGCTCACAGAACCATGGTACTTCCTTGCTTACTTAATTCGTAAGTATGGCTTCCTAGCAGTAGATTAAAAATAGCAGAACTTGGCTTTATATATGGAAATACAAATTGCCATCATGGAAGGAGATCTTTCTGCGTTGGCGGTGTTATTTTGGATAGATTCTTTTATTAGATTTGGATAGATTATTTTATTATTATGGGTTTTTTTGGTTTGGGGTTTGTTTTTTGTTTTTCTTTTATCACAGCATGAGCCTCAAAAAGGCGTTGGCCTTTTATTTTAAGTGGAGGAAGTGAAATGTAAATGGTGATACCATCTAAAACTGCTGAGAGCTGTCTGCTAAGTGGAGGCCAAAACTGAATAAGCAAGGTTCTAAATTTAGGCACATATGTTCTCACCTCTGTTTTGGCATTTTCATAAACTCACTCACATTCAAAGTGCTAAGATCCTCCTAATTGCATTAAGACAAATGGAAGTTGCGTTTCTAAATATCAATATTTTCCTGCCAAAAAGTATTTGCCCTGTCCTGGTTACCAGCAGACAAACTACAGTAAATGATATCCTGACACTACTTGAAAATAAACTTATTTTGCTGACAGAGGCATTCAGCTGTTCTCATGCAATCCATTTGCCTGAGTCAAATATGTATGAGTCCAGTGAGCAATGTCTTGAATCTAATTTTTTTCTCACAGTATCAGAATATGAAAAAAAGTGTAATTTACATTGGGTAATTGAAAAATGAATTATGTTTCTTTCATCCTGAGAAAACTTCTAGTGCAGTAAAAACCCCAATAAAATTTTTCTAACCTCTAATAATAACTGACTGCTACTAAATGCATATAACATTAAATTACTGATTACAGATCTAGCCCCCTCATAGAATGTTGACCTAATTAAAATGTATCAGCATCCTCTAAAACAAAAGAGGAAAAATGTGGCGATTTTAAATATTAAAAATGTTGTTTAAATGCATTTCTACCATGAGGATATTGAAGTACTGCAGCAATACCCTGAGATTTTATGTTTGCAATTAAACGCTGCAGAATAACCACTCATGTAGGGCAAAAAATATCAAATCATTCCTACTTTATAATGTCCTACCTTTAAAACAAGACTGCATTTTACTAAGTTTAGCAAGTCAGCACTTGTATTTCCATCCTATAGAAAGTTCTAGAGAAGTAATAATATGAAAAGATCCCAATTTCCATATTCATAAAAGCTTAAAGGCATGGAAAGTGGTTCTTTCTGCCACCACTTGCCTCTTTTGTTGTCTACCACCAGTTAAATCACAAATAGATTTTACTTCTGAATAATCATTTTCAATTCACTTGGTGGGAAGAGGTGTCAAAGAAAACAGCATGAGACTGATGTTCATGGGGGCATGGACAAGGTGAAGAGGTACACTCACTGTCAGCAAGGGGAAAGTACAGTGTCTAACTTAGAGGACCAAGTCAAGATGAGGATTCCTTGAGTTCTGTGTATCAGAGTAAAATGGGCTTCATCAGTTGATTCAAGATCTGAACTCCTAACTGTCCCACGTTGCCTTCTAGACAGTTCAGTCCATTTACTCTGTATAAAGAAACTTGCTATCCATATCTTTTCTCTATCCCACTGAAGGGAGTGCTGAATATTACTGGTTTTAAGTATGTTTTTGATATCCCTTTACAGTACTTTGATAAATTATTTTGCAAAAGAAATTGCTTCACTTCAAACTAGAACCTCCAAAGAATGTATGAGCCAACCTGTTTGGTGTGTGTCTCATGGGCAATATTCCACATAACTGAAACTGTAGAATCCAGCATGCTTAACACAGTTGTAATAAACAACCACACTAAGGAAAAAGCATTTTAACTGATACATCTTTTTACCTTCTCCTTGTCCTGTATCGTCTCATCACAGCCATATAAATGTTACTTTTTTAAATAAAATGCAATAAAATGTAAAACTCCATACTAGTTATGCTCACGCTGAGAAAATAGTCATTAGAACTAACCTCTGACTTTTTGAAAACAGTTATTATTTTTGAACAGCCTAATAAATTACACTCTATCAGGGAATTACATTTTGGCTTAGAAACAATGACCTTGCAGACCACGCTACATAAATTAAGGCTTGAGAGTAGTTTTCAAATCTAGTCTCTGCTGTGCCCAGTTCATAGCTCTGATCAGGAGATAACAATGCAGCTGTTTCAGGCAAGCACAAGGGAATAGTGGAAAATCTCTGCTCGATTCACAGCAATTGTAACAGATTGTACTACTAATAGAGCAGGATATTTTGGAACTGAATGAGTTGTTTCTGAGGCATATGTGAGTTGGGGCAGAGACTCTCAAGAACAGCAGAAGTAGGAGGGGTGTAAGAAAAGAAAATGGGCTGTGGAAAAGCATAAGAGATTCTTTAATGTATGAAATAGATAATAACTTGTTTCTGTTTGGATTTTATGGTGCACAGTACTTTAGGGAAGTCATTGAGAATCAGACTAGAAGGTGCCTAAGCTATGAGGCTCTCTTCCTATCTGATAAAACATATTGATGTCAGCTGCGTGGGCAGGGAGATCCACTGTAGACCAGAGCATAAGAGATGTTATAACAGGGACACTACTGTTAATGGTCTGAATACAGTCCAAAACACTGTGAATTCCTACAAATATGCAGGAGAGGAACAAATGACAATCCAAGAGGTTCACCTTCTGGTCCCTCCCGGAGCAGAGTCTATCCCCTACAGTTTCTTGCACCACTCTTTATTTTCAGAACATATTTCCCTCTTTCTTAGTCAACACTCTACAGAAAATCCAATCATGTAACATGTTTTCAGGGAGTGGTAAAAAACTGTTGTTCACAAATGCAGCAGAAATGTTCCTGTGCCATGTCTGCTCTTGTATAGTGAAACATTTCTGCTTTAAGGTGTGTTTTAGTACAGTGAAAAAATATAGCAATAAAAATAGATGTGTTTCTACATGCCGCAAAAACCTCTAAAAGGAGCATTTTGCAGATATCTCCATATCAAGCCCAGGATAGAACCCAAAGTATTAGTAGACAAACAATAAATATATACTCTTTATATCTCTTTTCAAGGGGTTTTCTGCAATCATAATGAGAAAACATGCATTCCAAAACGTTCTGATACTTAGTATTTGCATTTCATTAACTCATATCTGGTTATATTTTAGCTGTGAGATCAGCCTTGACATTATGATCTGGAACATGGGAAATAGTTCTCCTGGTCTGGGAGAACAGAGGAATATAATTACCATTTCCTAACACCAAGCAGGAAAAGTAAAGCTAAGGTGCATGAGTGGTGTCAGAAGTGGATGACCAACAGCTTCAAATCTGTATGGAAGCTTCCTAGGATGATTCTGGAGTGTGTTTCCCTTGCCTGTAGAAAAGAGTAACAAAACCAGCTTTTGTTCTTAACTCTTCCAAGTTCAAACTCATAAAAAGGAAGTTACAGCTAAGTAGTTGACAGAGTCTGTGGTATCTACCCATTTGGATGATTTTGGGATCTGTGAGTTTTTGTTGTTACTGTTGTTTTTGTAATGCTCTGTCACTTCTGGCACGTCTTTGGAGTACACAGCTAATTCTGCACCCACGGGAACAGGAAATGTATAATTTTTGGATACAGTAGTTTAGATATGGTCTGCTAACTGCTCAAATTCCTCTGCATATTCTGTGTTCCATCTTGCAGTGTAAGACATATTTTACATCATCTGTCAAGACAGCTGCAATTAGAAATATTTTAGGTTTTTAATTACTGTTATAAATTTAGAAGTTGCTAGATGTCAGAAGACCTTTCTTTTTCTTTTTTTTTTTTTTAAAAAAGTAGTTGCCCCCTAAGGGACAATTTAAAGAAATTATCTGGAACCAAATATGTGTCTTAGTATGCTTATCCAAAGGCATTCTGAGTTCTCCAAATGGCAGTTACTACGATGAAAGGAAAACTGGAGAACAAGTTACCAAATGGCAAGTCTTGTATAAAGCTGAATCCTGAACTCAGTTTTTTGTCTTTGGTCAAAATTATTATTATGAAAGTGAATCTGGAAGCTTGTTTTTGGAACTAACTCAGAGAAATAGCTGTCTAGAAATAAAAGTTCGGATTCTGTTCTCATTAAGTTAGCAAAACAGACATGGAGAGAAACACACACATGGGTTGTGTGCTCTCTGAGGGATGTATTTTCTCATTTTGAAATTAAAAAGCAAAGATACAGTATATAATATATCCATTTTAGTCACTGTACAGCTGATCCTATCACAATGTTACCTTTACTGCTCTGTTAAATTCAATCACAGTTTAAGTGGGAGACCTGAGCCTGAGCACTCTGAGTTACATTGGTGGAGCTGGAAGGGAAATCATGGAGAAGAATTCACAGCCACGTAGTTGTTTCCTTTGGTGGAAGTGCTTACCCCTGCTTGCTCTGTTCAGCCCAGAGTTCAAAAATTCTCCGGAACTGTTGCAGAACACAAGGCCTTTACATATCTGTTAATGAGTAAAGCAATATGGCATTTTTCTCTGGTTAGAAAATTACCCATTTTGGTTCTCAGTGACCTCTCCTCATTTACTGAAGCTTCCATGACATCTCAGCTACTTTACTGCAGTTGAGATGCACTGCAGTAAAACCTTCCAGCTTCCTGTAGGAAACTCAATCTAATCAAGAAGATTTGTAGCTTGTCTGCTCAAAAAGAGAGGCATGGATCACATGTTCTGTTGGTTTATTGTTCTGTTGCTAAAAAAATACTTACCTCCTTCTTCTCAAGTAAAGACACGTTTAATTAAGTTTGTCAGAATCTTCTAGCTTTAAAAAAAAATAATGAGCTAACAATAGACAAATTATCACTGGAAAATTATGATTTCCAGTATACAATTACCCTCAATGAAGAGGATTTTTTTCCAAATATATCTATTGGGAATTTCCCATGCCTTGACTTATGTCCATCTCCCATCATTTCACCATGCACAACTTAGAGGACTCTGACTCAATCTCTTCTACAGTGACCAATTAGGTAGCTGAAGACAAAAATTAGATTAGCTCAGTCTGAACAAACCCAGACTTTTTTCTCAGTCTTGTGTGTTGAATGAGAGACAATGGGATGCATTAGGAAGGTGCACTGGGAATTTAATATAAATAATAATTCAGGTTGATAGCAGTTTATAAGACTCCAGCTTCTTCTTAGGTTTCATACGCAAGTCATCATGAGCTTGTCTATGTAACTAAGGATTTTTGTTTAAAAAAAAAAAAAAAAAACCAAACAAAAAAAACCAGTGTAAATATGAGCAAATAATATTGTTAGATGTGGCAGATGAGTGTCTATCAATTACCTACAACAGCAAAACTGTCTCTGAATATAAAGTCTCTCTTCATGCCAAGGATTATTAGATGAGACCCTCCTGAAGCACAAGTGATTTCCAGCAGACTATGATAGCAAACATCACAAAGGTATGGTGAAGGCTTTGCTAATAGGAAAACTTCAGAGGTGAGTCTGAATGGGTAGATTCTTCCCATAGTGGTTGAATTAGTGGGTCATTTGTATCTGAGCAATGAAGAAATAAGTTGCTTGCCCTAAGTTATTGGGAAGCCCTTCTGTGTTGGGTTGTTAGGCTTTTTTTGTATTGGAATGGATTGAGCCCTTAGATACTGAGTCACTGTAATAGATACTTTGTTGATCCTGAACAATGAGAGTGACCAAAGCAAAGAGCTATCAGAAAACAGCTAACAATTTACTTTATGTGTAATAAATCAAAGGAAAATCAAACAATGAAACAAATAAACACTTAGAATTTTGCTCAATACATTCCGAAGTGTCTCTAAATAGAGCAAAATGGAGCATAATTCTTAAAGGAGAGATGGGTAATCTGTCAAATTCATTTTAACATTTTATTTTGAATCCTTTTGAGTGATGATACTTCTCTGATTATAGCTATGTCTTGAGAAACGGCAGCCACTAAATACTTGCTCCAAGACAAACTTAGTATATTAAAATATTGGGATAAGCATCCCAAACAAACATCATAATATTTGTTCGATTCTCTTTTAGAATGTAAAAGTTCTAATCAATCTAAATGTAAATTTATGCTGATCAAAACCAACTTTTAAAAAACTATTTTCAAGAAACATATTTCCCACCAAACCCAACAAGTTCTTTACGTTTGAGCTAATATGTTGTGTCAGGCTCTGGACCAACTTAAATTTGGTCAGGTTAGAAGCCTTCAGTATATGGGCTGACTAACAAACAGTGACAGAGACAGGTATTATTATATTTAACTTTCAGGCATTATATAACATCAAAAGAAATACCTGAGTTCTCCAACAGAGGCTTTGTTTGAAAAAAAACTATGTGTTTGGTGAAATCTTTTATCACTCCTCAAAAACACTGTTTTGTCTTTGGAGGAATATTTGGCAGGATATTTTATTGGTTTAAATGTGTATATGACTGACATAAATTACTATAATGAATATTCCATCATTTCCCCTCTGGTTACAGGGGAAAGAACCAATATCTACGTTTCTCTGTTGCATTATATAAAAAAGCTGGATAGCCAGAAATGGATTTTAAAACAGTTCTCAGTACTGGTGCAGGGGTGTTCAGTACTGTGCTGCCTTGCATGCTTGTATTCCATGCAATGGAATGCTTTAGAGCAAAGCTCGGTATTTATGGAATACCAGGAAGGTATTTCTCTTCACAGTTACTGATATGCAACAGACGTATAAGGTATTAATGATAGAGCTAAAGGGTTTGCCTTCAAGATGCTGAGCTCTCTGGACTAATTTCAGCCGTGTGTCTACAGTCAAGCTAAGGAGTAGACTCATTGCCTTCAGCTTAACTATCCTGCTGAGTAGGACAGCACACCCACAGAGCCCAGGTAACTTGGACAAATTAGATCTTCAATAAAATGATTATGAGCTACCAAGAAGAAAGTTGAAGGGGAGGGGGCAATAAGGAAATAAACTGATATTGAGCTGATATAGAGCTTGGGTAAGGCTGCTATTGGACCAAATGCATCTCTGATCTGAGAAGGGGAAAGGACTGGGAAACTGCTGGTACAACCACACAATGTTAATCACAAATGCAAATGTGAAGTTGCTTGCATCTGAATACATGATGCCTATACATATGGCAAAGTAGAAATGCTCAGACTGATGGGAAAGGAAGCAGATTGGCAGACACTCTAGTGACAGATGAGGGAGTGCTAACAGCTCACTTTTTATCTGCATTTCATTAAGACAGACTACGTTGAAAAGGAAAATATATTAATAGTTATATTTCCATAGAATCAATTTCCTGAAAAATTTAATGAGAAAAAAACTTGACTAGCTTGCCCTGGTATTTAAAGCACATTTGATTTCTGAGGCATTGGCTCTGTTGTTTAAGGGGGGAACTGCTTACACACAAAATTGAATGTGCATGACAGGAATAGTAAACACACAAATAGTAACACCAGACATAGTCTTATGCAACTACACAGTTAGCTTGCTCAGTTGCTTCAAGTTACTCAAAGGTAGCCCAACAACAACGAAAAAAGGAATCAAATCAACAACTTAACTTGATTTATGATGCAACTACAGAGTGCAGCTGCTGACATGCAGGGAGGGTGCAGCCATATGGTGGCCCAGGCTTAGCTTGGCTTACTCTATTCTGTAATAACAATATCTTCAGTGACAAACAGGGTCAAAATAGCACATAGTCTTAGCATCATGATAGAAAGTTGAATTTCAGAAATATATTTGGATGTGCGCTTAATCAATAATGCACAGTGATTGGGAAAAAGTGTACATCATGCCTTGTAACTGACACCAGACATTCAAGAGGGAATATAAAGATTTTCTAATGAGATGCTTTCTTGTGAAAACACAGTGCTTGAGGTGGTTGGAAACTAGAATTTCCATTCTGTGAATAATTTGTTCCATTTTAAATTGCAACAGAAAGTAAAGCTTTCCAGTGAGACAAAACTTTTCAAACATTAAAATTCATGACTCATGGAGTATTTGATGTTGAGAATATCAGATGATGATGATAATGGTGAACAATGACATTTCAGGAGGATTAAAAAAAAAGCAGCTTTTGTTCATTGTTCAGATTAATTTAATTATACATTGTGGGGGGGTTTTCAATATTAATGCAATACAAATATTCCTCAATAGTCAACTTTACATACTTATACTGTCAATCTTACATATTTTACTTTACTGAAACAGCAATATTAATAAAATGGAAGAAAGTGGGATATCCTACTGTAAGGAATTGAAGACTGACAAAAAAAATAAATTGTCCTGAATATGTAGAAGGTTGGGGAGATATCTTGTTCCAAGTATCCTTGAGAACCTATCTGATGTGGCAGGCCTAGCCTGTAGCAAAGGTGTTTTGCAGAACAGAGCAAAGCAGTGGAAAACTTACTGTTAGTAAACTGCAGAGATTCCCTGATTGAAGTTTTGTAAGAACAGGTTGGGCAGACATCTGGCAAGAGGTCATGGGCAGGAGCAGGCAATCTCTGTAGGATCCTTCCATTCTTTGTCTTCGTTTGTAATTCTGTGACTCCAAGTACAGTTTGGAGCAGCTTCACTGCAACTTTTCTCTTTCTGTCCTCAATCTAGCTCCTAAGTCTCCTAGAAAAGAAGACAAGGCCCCGTCAGAGGCAGACATTGATGCAGAAATCAGTTTTAGAGGGCATATAAAAGTGTGAAGGCATGAAAGCACAGGGTTAATCAAAGCTCAGGTTTGCTGGATGTGAGACAGGAAAAGGATAATGTCAGCTTGGAAGTTGTGACACCAGCAGCTATACCAGGAGCATCAGGACTGATAGCTGAGCATAGCTGAAGTCAACGTATTTCTGCAGCTTTCATGAGCTGCTGTTGCTGCTCATGATTTAGTTTGGGCTCTGAACCAAACTAGGAGGCAGATGGCTACCGCTTCTCTTTGTGTGTTGCAAGTTTGTGTCCATTTAGCTCATGGTGTACGGAAAGCAGGTGTACCGGCTAGCCTTTCCCACTGGTTTTGATATGCCCTATCTCTGAAATACCATTACAAACCAAGTACTGGAGCCAGAATTTTCATTAATTGTAGGGTATTTTTTCCTGATGTAGGTGAACAGTAAGTTTTCTGTTTAGGAGATTCATCATTTGTAAAATTCCTAGATGAAGGGATATGTAAGACACTGTTACTGTTACCTTGAGTACCTGTGAGCTTTGGCTTTAGGAGGCTGGTAGTTTACCCTAATTATGTTTTCACTTCAGTTTCACATTGTTTTCTCTTCTGTGTACTGACCATGTAAAACAGAATAAACCTTATAAAACATTCTACAATATGTAGGAAAGTTCCCTAAAAAATTCTTTTTTGTTTGTTTTATTACGCCGAATATATCCCTTTCAACAAGGAAGCAAGATTTTATGGAGAGTACTGGAGAAGGAATACTTTAGTTTCCCCTTCCTAATGCCCATATGATGATTTCAAGATGAAGATTTCCACTTAGTACTTGGTAATTAGATAGACAGACTCTTATTAGAACTACCATGGGAATGTAAAGATATTCAGATGGTGAAAATGGACCTCTCTCAAATTCAAGAAAGTCATGTGTTACAGAAGGCTAAATTTGATTATTAGCAGAACAATTATGTTGCAATATCCACAGTTTAATAATAGGAGCTGGAGAGCTACTGAATAAAATTCCCGGAGTCAGTCATCTGTATTCCAGGAAGGTTGGCTATTGGTCCAGAATCACAGTGGAAGAGATTATCTCTATAAAGATTAAGAGCCAAAAAGGGCACATATTTGTTCCTTTAAAGCATCTAATTTTTATGCCAGTATTCTGGAAATTACAGAAAGAATTAATTCTGGAGGAGATTATATCAGAAGTAATGATCTAGTAGCAAACGGGAAGGAAAAATATTTAGGGCTGCCAAATAGATATAGCAGGACAAATTTGCTAGACTGGTAAACAGTCACTTGTCCATCACAACACAACCAGTTAAATCCTGTTCCGCATTCACAGCCTACGAAGGAAAAATACCTACAGAGTGGAATTATGCTCTTAGAGAATAATTTGTTCTGTGTGTTTGTGCAGCCATGTACATACCACGGCAACCAAGGGCTTTACAGACTGCTGCATTGGGTCGGGGATAGGCTGTTGTGCTTCAAGGAAGACCAGGAAAGGCCTAGATGACCATCTATCCCTTACAATATTCAGTAAAGATGATCCAAATGAGTTTCTTTGAATTCCGGTGCTTTTAAATGTGCTTTTGGTTTTTAAATGTGCTTTTAAATACCTCTCCATAAGGCAGGAAGAATAACTGAGTATAGTGTTCCTGATTGTACAAACCATCCTGATGAAGAGAATCTTATTAAATCATTAGAATAATATTTAGAAGCTTAGCCACAACTGAGTCTCATCATAGTGACTTAAATAAACATCATTTCCCCATTTCTTGCACTGCAGGAGCTGGGAGCAGGTGCTGGTACTCTGTAGGGACTCATAACCTCATTTCTTCTTGTGTTTTTTATTTCTATTGGAACAAGTATCTGCTTTAATCCTGAAATAATTCATACAAACCTGGAGGCTGTTCTTTGAATGAACAGGGTCTAAGACTGTCTGTATTTTGCCTGATACTAATTATTTTCTCAGTTTGTCTTGGCAATTTGCTGTGATAATGAGTGTTTACTTTGAATTCCCTACTGGCTATGCTGTGTAAAGAATGGGCACACAGACAAGATATCAGTAGCAAGGAAAATATATCAAATTAACTGCATTCCATCAGTAAATTAATTTCATTAGCATATTAAAATTGGTGTGACTCAAATAGAAATTGGCCTGATGAATTTGGATCTCATTTTTGAATCCCCAGTATTTATTGTTTGACTGACTGGATATTTTGGTTCAGGCCACATCACATGGCAGAGGTTGGAGTCATGCATGAAAACTGGATCACATTTTGATACCACACTACCATAGCCAGCCCAATTCTATCAAACAATTCCCTAGTTCTGATCTTTTTATTCATCTTTGGGTTTTGCTTCCATGAAGACAGAATACAAGAATTATTCAGTCATGACCTTGATTCACTCATGACATGTTTTTCCTCAGTTTGTTATCTGAGAGAAGCCTAAATAAAAAATTTTTAAAAAGCATTAATATTCTTGAGAATTCATAGTGTTCTGTGTAAAAATTATTGTATAAAACATTTTTCTTGCATCAGAGATTTCCCTTTAAAAATCAAATTTATTACGGCTATTGATACTGTCTTACACTTACATATGAAGACTAGCACGGGCGCATCACAGATATTTTTCCTTTAGCAATCAGTAGGCTTCTCTAAATTACCTCCATTTATGTAGAACATCCCTAATTTATAACAGCAGTTCAGAGATTAGATTATTACATTGAAATGGGAAGTGTCAAATCAGGGCTTGAAAGATAATTTTGCTTTGTGGCAATGTTGTACAGACAGTAATATCTAATATGATTTAAAACCTCAGTCAGCAGATGCATTTCTAAGATACCAGACTGGTTTTATCTTACACATAGTGAAACCCTATTCGTCATTTTCCTTGTAGAGCGTTGTTATGGAAAGGCACATATTTTAATGGTGGAGACAGAAAACTTTATATTCACTGTGCTGCCACTTATTCATCTGTGAATCACTTGCACTGAATGCTTAACACATTTTCAGAGAGACTAAGTGACAAAGCCAGAACCAGAATCTGTAGCAAAATCACAGCCCTGTCCAAGTCAAATGGAACTTTACTGAATTTTATGCCCTTTTCCTTATGTTGTCTAGAGTGACAAGATGTTTTCGTTGCCAATGTAAGTATTACAATCAGTCTTGTCCTCTAGAAATTAAACTTTGTTGGAGAGAAGCTCTAGCACTCCAGCCCTGAAGCAACAGTCATCTCATACACACTGGGCTGTCTGTTAACTAATCTTCTGGGATAAATATACTGCATATTTATTCCAAGCACTTCTCAGAAACCAGTGCATGGAATGCCTTAGGCCCCAGATGGACCCAAACAGAGATTTGGAAACTGAACACCTACCATCACCTCCTGAGCTCCTCAGGTTTTCCCAAACATGGAATGAAAAATGGAGACAACCAAATAGAGAGTCTGATTTCAAGACACATCAAAATGATTATTTAGCAGCACCTGCACTGATTTGACTTGATGATTTGTTCTTTAACAAGGCACTACTCAATTTAGACAGTACAGGTGCTGCTGAAGCTACATTTTCTCCACAATGTGATGTTGAGGAGGAGCCATACTATTATATATGGCTCAATGATAAAAAATAAATCATTGAAGAACTAGGTGCAGCTGACAAAAAACACGCATTCAGTGTACTGCATGTAGTTTCAAATTGGAGAATTATTCACACAGAAAAAATGCCTTGTAAAGATGACTGCTATATGAGTACATAGAGACCTGAAAACTTTTGAAAGAAAAATAATTAAAATTTGCTTTCGCTGTTAAATTAAATGAGGCAATGGTACTAAACAAAAACATAATTTTCATGATATTTCTTCATCATTTGAGTTTTTCTAATGATCATATGCACTGAAATATTCAAACAAGGAGCTGTGCAATTTTGAACTCTAACATATCTCACTTGTTAGTTTTTATATCTGAGGCCTTCATTTCAAATGCATTTGAAAGTATGTGTCTCTGTAAAATTAAACAATAAATACTCACTACAAAAATGAAGGTAAAGCAGTTTAAATCAACACCTGTGAGAAGATCTTTTAAGTTAGCTTAAGACTGAGGGAACAACAGTGATTCAGTTTCATTTCCCTCAATCTAAGATTGTGACTTTTCAGCTGAATTTATAAATACACTCACATAGCAGCTGTGGCTGTTCATTGTATACCAGTTTTTAACAAGATGATGCCAGTTGACCTAAGGAAGACCTGAGAAAAGTCTTCTGAGTTTCAAGAAAAAACAGACAACAGCCAGGTTTCTAAAAATATGCCATTCAATACCAGATACTGAATGCCCCCTCTGTGGTAAAACGCTGGACTGCATTTTTCCTGTTTTCCTATTTCTCTGTTGACTAAAATATTACACCGCAGTGCTCCACTGAGGTTGGGTAGTCACCTCCAGAATTGGGTTTCTGCTGTTTTTATGGCTGAATGTCTCTGAAAATTAGCAGGAGGGTACTGGGAGGAAAACAAACCAACCTATTTTCAGAATATGGTTATATTATTATGTTTGCAGTATTATTATTTAACATTTGTATGTTAACTGCACTCATTTGTGTACCAGGTATCAGATCAGAAAGCCTAAAATAAACTTCAAGTATTGCAATTCCAACTACTTACTAAAAAATATCCACTCTCTTTGGTACAATGGAAACACAGCCATAAATTTATCCTCAGAACAGATGACAATAAATTCAGAGAAAAATCGAAGATATTTTCAAGGCATTTTGCATAAAGCTGCATTCTGGAGGACTTCAGATTGGAAAACTAAGAGAGATCATCTCTGTTTTAAAATACACTGCATATAAATGTTGTTACTTTTTTATTTCTCCTCCTTTTTCTTTTTTTTTTTTTTTAATGAATTGTGTGACCGAGCTTAATCAGAGCCATAACTGTATGGCAAAATAACATAGCAAAGTAGCAATAATGACTTATACACTGATATTGATGTGTATGCATTTTCAGGAGATATGGAAATAATGGTTTCACTGGTGGAACACTCTTGGCAGCTCAGGCTATGAAGAGAAAAAAAAAGCAGATAAAATTAAATAAGTCAAAATAGCTTTAGCAGGGATGGAGAAATATTTCTGTTGGAATGAATGCATCTTGACTTAGAGGTCTCAAAATACTCCTCAGATTTATGGAAGGAAAATAATGATTGGAAATGTCACTTTGGGAGATCAAAACTGTATTGCTGGCATATGTGTTTTTGGAACAACCTGCTCACATATACATGGTTTAAGTTAAGAAAATCTTGTCCTAGGAATTTTAGACTGAGTTGTTATGAACTAATGTAGTTTAAGTGAAGGCTAAAAGTAGCATTTTAGCTATGGATTTTTCATCCATTCAGGCAGACTTTTCAACCACTTAGTCTGTGATACAATTGAAAATGAACCAGTTTCCATCCATAAGCAACATCACAAGCTTGGTGTGAAGTAAGCTCCATTCAAAACCTGGATAGAGTTGTGCACATGTGAAAGTAAGTTAAATGAACACTCTGAGCCTTATTTGTGCATATGGCAATCCAGAGCTGTCCATGAGGGACTCCACTAGTGGCAGCCCGGAAATTAATGGAAGTTTTGTCTCTGCAATCTCTGCTTTCATCCTTTCCTTTCTATTTCTTAACTTTTTCATGGTATCGTGGAATCATAGGATCATAGAATGATTTGAGTTGGAAGGCACCCTAAATACCATCTATTTCCAAACCCTCTGCCATGGTCACGAATATCTTCCATGAGGCGAGATTGCCCAGGGCCCCATCCAACCTGGCCTTGATTCTTTCTTCACTTATTCTGTCACCTCACCCACATTTTTATCTATTTTTTGCCTCCTTTTTTCCTCTCACATTGTGGCTTTTCAGTAAGTTAAATCAGTATTACTTGAGTTTCCAGTGAGGTTTCACCTCAGACATTATTCTAAATGGAATCAAGAGTAGGTCCAAATTGTATAATAATCCAAAATGAAAAAAATGGAGGAAACCCTCTGAAATGGTCCATTCTCCATTTTCATGAACCTTCCTGAGATTGTAGTGACTGAAGCAGACATTACCTTGTTTCACAGATGAGCACCTTCAGCGTTTCTGACCTTTCCAAGGAAGAATACCGAAACTGAATTACAGTTGAATGTTAACTGTAATCTCTCCTATTGATAGTCTTATCCCTGTTCCCATTAGCACTGTGTGTTCAAATATAGTGCTTTAAAGTATTACTTTGTTTTACATAGCCCTAGGAGTAGAATGAGACTGTATTTACAAGACAGTAACTCAGCTACAGCCTCATTTAAAAATGAGAAGCCCAGAATACAGCGCAAGGTAAGTTAGAGTGCCAGAGTCTCTACCAGTGCATGTAACTACATCTCCAGCATTTTCCCAGTAGTTTGATAAAGAATGGGGTAATATGAGATGAATTTTCATACAAGAGAAGAGTTTTGAACTCATAACAGGCTGCTTTTTGCCTTATTTTTTTGGATTACAATCAAATTATTTTAAGAGGGATTTACATCTGCAGCCCCTGGTGGTCTAGTGGTAAAGGCGCGGCACTATCACCGCGGAGAACCGGGTTCGATTCCCGGTCAGGGCCACTCCCGGGCAGGTGGGGCTCGTTAGCCCTTAAAAAGGCAACCCACCTACGTCCTCAGGACCTCGCTGCCACTGTCCAAGCTCGCTTGGCCCCGGCAGATGAACCTTAGGATTAAAGGGTGGGCTCAGTTCCGCGCACACTGTGTCTCACCTAAAAAATCCAATGCGCAGGCTGGAAGGTGTAAAGACCTTCCCCGGATCTTCGCTCGTGAAGACTGGCCAATAATAACCCTCTTTGGTGACAAATGATCTGTACAACACTAAATGTTTAATGGTCCACTGGTGGGTGTTGTCTTCTACAAAGAAGACAACCACCTCTGGTGGTCTCTAGGAAGCCATAGGAGAAACATACCTTTGTGGCACCAGTGGGATGTTATTCCCTGTGGTACTCATGCAAGTAGGCACAGGCCATCTGGAGCTCTCCAGAGCCTGGGAACATGCCAAGTGGGTGAAACTTCTGTTTCACCTCCTCCACAGATGCTCTCTGTGTGACTCATCAGGCACCAGGGCTGCATCTAAAGTCATTTATGTCCATCTGTGTTATCCAGAAACAAAGGACATGCTGAAAAATAATTTTAATCTTTTGGTCAAAAAATATAAAGATTTACACATATCATGTCGTTAAATGTCAGTACAATTGTCAGTACAAACTTTTGAACTGGTGTAGGGTAGAACTTAGTATCTTTTTGTGTAGAGTATAAAGATTGGTTGAAGGCATTTTACTCTTCTTCAAAAATGCATGTCTTTTTAAATATTCTTCAGTTTCTTTATTTCATTGCAGCTTTGTAATCTGCTGCCAGTTATTTCAAGACACAGAAAAGAATGTCTGGAACACACTGTATTTAGTGCAAATGTACTGAAGAAATAATTCCCAATTAGAAAATAATACTTTAGCAGCAGTACAATGCTCAGGGAGAAAAAAACCCAAAACAAATCAAAATAGAAGTCCCCAAACAAACAAAAAACAACAAGCAAAAGAAATATCTAAAGCCTAGTGATGGTAATAGGAAGATAGTTACTTGTCCTTCATGACATCTCACGAGATTGCTTAAGAGGATTAGAGATTTTGTTATTGTTAAAATGAGACCTAATTCAAGTAGTTACAAGGTAGTTTAGTAACAAAAAATTCTCTTTTCAAAATGGCTGAACTCTGTAAATGTGGAACATTAATATGAACCACTGCAGGCAGAGGCAAGATTTGTACCAGAACACTGCTTTTGCTAGTGGTCCCCATACCCAAAGAGTAAATGAGAGTATGTCACAATATTATTACAGTACTTGGTTATTGTAACTACTAGTGATATATGGTACATTGATGAAAAGAGATTTTATATTTTTCTGATACAAAGATAATTCAGGTGAAGTTTTTTTATCTTTGTAGTTGGAATGTTAGTCAATTTACTAAATAATAATTATTTTCTTGCAAATTACCATAAAACACAGCCTGTATAATTTTCTATGACTCCAATTTTAAAACTGCTTAATTTCTTAGTAGTATTACATTTCAAATGCCCTTAAAATACATTGATATGCTTGCAAAAATTGAAACAGGAGATTGACTTTGCCATAATCTTGCCTTTTCTCTATTGGATTTGGTTAATATAACTTAAATTGATTTTTCAGTATTCAGAATCTACATAGTCAATTTTAAATGGTAGATTATATTTATTTTCTATTATGCTTTGAAAAATACCCTAGACTCAAAAATTGTTTCTTCCTGTTCCCTGGTGAAATCTCTGTGGCACTGAGCAGATTACATTAGTTATTAGCCATTCAATGGAATATTTAAAAACAAGCAAGTACAAACCAACACATTCCAGATGGGTTTTCAGTTGTAATGTCTCCAAATATTGTACATGTTGACAATGACTGACTAAGATAGAGCTATAATGTGCCCTGGCAAGTGCATCCCACATGGCAAAGGCTCAATTACATTTTTTATCTTAATCAATTTGCACATCCACATCTGACTGCATATGGAATAGAAATTACCAACTGGTTTTCAAGAAAACAGGGCACAGGGGATTTCCTGGCTTCTCCCTAGCACAACACCTGCACTGGTTGGTTAAGTATCCTCTCAGACTACAAGGCAAGTTCTGCAGGGTCAGGGTACAAGCACCACAATGGTGTCATTCTTGACATCAATGTGCTGCCTGAAAAAACACTGTTGGCATATTGTTTGTGGATAGCCTAAGCTCAGGCAACTCCCAGAATGGAAAAGGGGATGTATGTTTGGTTGAGGAAGAGAGTTTAGTCCCACAGATATAAACTGCTCAGTATTTTGTTCAGAATTAGTTTTCTGGTGTAGGTAAACTCTAAATGTATGAAGGTGCACATCTCAGCCCAAATTATCCTCCTAAAGAAAGGATGCTAGGGAGCAGTCCCTAAGGCCAAGTGGTGCAACTGCTGTGTATTCATTCTTTGTAGGGATAACACCTTCTGCAGCTGCTACGCGTGTCCACATAGCATAACCTCTGTATCTGTTCTGGGCCTTCTGTCATACTTTTGCAACCCAAAGCATTTTTTAATGTATGCTTTTCCAGTTCAAACTGTCTGAGAGAACATGACCTGGTGCTGCAGGTCACCAGAGAGGTGGTATTACGGCACAGGAGAAGACCTCACATAATTCATACCTCGGGGCTGTGGCATAAGGGACCATGGGACCTTTCAGGGTTCAAAGTCTGCCCAGATAGAGTTGAAGGAGTGTGAATAGTGTGGTAGAGGCATCTAATCTCACAGTCTCCATGTAGCCTTGGAATAGTCCTTAGGGTGAGCTGTTGATAGAAAACTTTCCAGGCTGTGCACTGGAGAACACAAAAAACGCTACCAGATAATCAGCATGAACTAGCAAGACTCTCTGCTTGCTACCACCTCTGATTGACCAATACAGGTACATCCAAAGTGACTGGTATTGCAGTATAATAAATTATGTGTATTGAAAAAGAGGAAAGTACTCTGTACACTTTTCTGTGTAATGCTGCTTCCTTCACACAGGATTGCTGTTTTCCCAAGTAGTGTTGTCATATGTCTGAGTTTCCCAAGACCTTTCCCCCTGGAAGACTTCGAAGTTTTCACTTAATTATGGAAATGCACAGAGGCTGTGTCAGAGCAGCAACTTTTCTCTAGCTGCCAAGTATCTACTGTTGTCTTTTATGTACTTACTACATATGGCAATTCAGCATACGGAAAAGTGGAGTAAATTGGCTATTTCCAAGAGACGGTGGCTGTGCAGCTCAAGCACTTAGTGTGTTTGCATACATAGAGTCCTCCTGACAGGCCCCAACTTCCAGAAAGCACTGTAAATCCCAGACAAAGCCGTGCTAACTCTATTTTCAGAGAGATGAAGCAGTGACCGATGAGCGTGCCTGATGCCTTAATCTTTGCATATGTTGTCTCTTTTCTGTTTATCTTGATGCAATTAACTGAACAGTCCCCATATTAGTTCAGTTAGTGTCATGAGAATTGGTATCTTCCTCTCGTATCAGTCACAGCTGTCCTTTCCTGATTTGACTCCAATGCACACACTGTACTTCTTGCAGTGACTCATATTCTGAAAAATGTCGTAACCACATGAAAACTCAGAAATGACCTAGAGAAAGCACAGACATTCACTCAGATATGCCAGTGGTAAATAATGCTTAACACAGACCAAAAGAGCACAGAAAGCAAATAGGTTTCACTAATAGTGGAAATGAAAGGGAGGGAGTTGAACTATTCATTAAGAAAAAATGACCTGACATGTATACATCCTTCTGGCTGAAAATTGTTCTAGGAAGGAGTTGTAGTGAGGCAGGTGATGTTCACATGAGTCTGCAGTGTACCTCCTGTGAACCAAACTCAGGGTTGGAATTGATCAGCTTGTTTTATTTATTAGATGCTTAAAACTGCTCTTCATTATTCATAGGAAATCCATATTCCAGTGGCACATGCACCATCAAAGATAAATCTGTCAAATTTTGCCATCAGTTTTTCTTCCCTGAAAATTTAATTTGTATTTTCATATAACAATAGGTGTTTGTTTAGAAACTGAGGTCTAGCAGATGATATATTTCTGCTTCAAACAGCAACACAGTCTCTCTGCAGTCATTCAAATTTTCTCACAAATTCACGTATCGTGCAACAGCCTACCACAATGTGAAACCTCCTTACAAACTATAGAGGGCAGGTGAGGATTGTGAAGCTGTGGCTGGTCTTGTACACTCAGTGTTTGAGTGCCTAATATGAAACCTGTTCTTACAGGGATACAAGCCAGCTGATTCGTGTAGGCTGTGACACGTCCTTTCTCCCTCTGTTGAGAGACGACTTCTTAGTTTTTCCAATGCATTCAGGAGTTCATAATTCAAGATAAGAAAAAGGAAACAGAGGGAAAAGTTGCTTAGCAGATGGAGTCTAAAATCAAGTATTAACAATGCAAGTTATGTAAATGGAAGGTTATTGTTTAAGTTTCTACATTTCTTTTGTTTTCTTGCCATCAGAGTTGAACGTGTGTCAACAATTCCGAAAGCATTAATAATTTCACTGTTCACTCTTGTCTCATGTATGTCATACAGTTTGTCTTGGTCTCAATGGAGTGTATTGTGGTTTTTAGTTCATTTTGGTCTTAATATCTAAGGACTGCAAACTGCAGAGCTCTACAGATAGATGCAATAGAGTACTGAGTGGGAAAGCGACAGTGTATACATTTAGTCTGCCTTTTCCAAATAGTAAATGGCAGTTATTTTGGAATAATTGCAAATATTGTATTCAATGAAAGAGTGAAATCAGACCTATCATTCAGGTTTTGTGCAAGCATTTATTTCCAGTACAGATCTGGGGAGGAAAGCTAAAAAAAAAAAAGAAATTCTCATGCATAAACTAGCTAGAGCAGTGGGTGGAACTTAATCCCAAAACAAAGGAAAAAGATGTAAAATATGTTAAAATATAGACAGAGGTTTTTAGGTTAGTGACATAGGGAAAGTGGTAATGGTGTAGGACTGAAGGTTTATCCTTTCTCCATCTACTGCATGATGTCTTTTTAACAAAGACCATAGCCAGGTAAAATCTCGGGTTTGGATTTCTTTTTAAAAAGTAACTTTATAAAAGTTTATCAAGGACCATAACTAGGTAAAAGGAAAGGTTTTCATCTACACTTTTGATTTGTTTAAACTAAAAATTAAATTTGGAAGGTAAATCCTTTATCCCTAATCTTTAACATCCTCAACAGGAAATAAAAAGAGGGAAAACAGTAATGAAGTGTATTCTTTTTATGGTACCTAAACTTGGTTTAAGATTTTTCATGTATGTAGAATAACCCAGGTAGATGGTCTTAGAAAAATTTATTGTTTATTTATTTAATTAACTATTTTTATTTATCACTTCTCAAGTCTTTGATTGTCAGATAACAGCCTAATTTTTTTATTAAAGCATGCAGTAAATTACTGTTGTACAAAGTGTAATTGGATATATTAACTTCAGAGATACCAACTTACCTAGCTAAGGTTTATCCTCAGAGGACAGCATTTTCATTTCAAAATGTGTCCATTTGATGACTGCTAGGGACAACATGTGGATAAATCAATAGTTTTATTTTCTAAGCACAGAAAAATGCATATTCAGACATGTAAATGTAACATATATTTACTGGAGGCGTTAAATTTTCATGAGTGAGTTATAAAAATCACAAGGGGGCATGTTAAGTATTCAGAGCAGATGAGAAAAAAAGCTTGTTTTTTTTCCTTCAGAGATTTCCTCATTACTGAAGCTAAGAAGCTAAGCTCTTGCTCACGTCCCTTCCAGAGCTGGTATGCCCACAGAAAGTCCCAGTGCCTTGAGAAAAGGTATTTGGTAGCTACTAATATGTTAATCAATTGAGTATTGGATTAGCCCAGCAGTTCCCCGGAGAGAGTGCATTACTGAGAACAGCAAGCCAGTTGCCAACTTGCTTAATTTACTTCTACAAGAATTTCATAACCAATTCTGTGAATATTTATCTGATTTTTCTCTCAGAAAGTTGATCAGTCTTCCAGGCTGAAGGCATAGCTTTACTGATAATTTATTGACCTGACAATATGGCCTTGTTTTAATAAGCACAATTTATTTGCAAGTTAGTCTGAAAATAACCTTTTTGTTCCTTAGCCTTTCCCAAAGAACTACAAATAGTCACACGTGGTTTTGCTCTCTGTTTTATGTATCATTATTTTAGATTTGGTTTTTGTGTCTAGTGCTTTCAAAAAAAATTGGTGAATAATGCGCACTACAGTATTCAGTTGTCCTGAGACTATAGCATGAGTAAAATAAATCAAAACTACCATTTCTTTGATTTAAAGATACACTAGAAATTATTTTTCATTTCTGAAGTATTCAGGCACTAGCAAAGGCGGCTTAATTTGTTCTGAACTGATGGGAGTAAAAGATGCAGATGTTACAGCTCCTCTCCAGTTTCTGCTTCTGTTTTTCAAGCTCAGAACCATACACCCCAGGCCCTGAACTCATCAAGCACTTCACATAGAAAATATTTTTTTTCTTTCTATAAACATTTCACGAACATGATATTCCCTTTAACAACACCCTTCTTGGTTGTTTTATTGTTTGTTTGTTTGTCCTTTCAGTGGCAAAAATTCACACAAAGGAGATGTTTATAAGCTGTGCTGGATAGTACACATGAAATATGGGATGACATCAGACCCTGGATTTCACAGATTGAAACTGCAGGCAGGTTCCCTACCCACAGCATTGACCAGCCAGCATATTTCTTCTTGGTGAAGAAAAATGTCTTTCTTTAGACCATGTCCTGTGCTCCTGCAGCCAAAGAGAGCAGTGAACTCTAGGCACAACTACAGTTTGCAGACATGGCTTGGGAAAGCAGCTTCAAACTTGTATTTCTCTGATGTTCTAATGAGTAGAGTACAACATACCCCAAATCCAAAGTTTGGCTTTGTCTACAGGTTTTCCTGACCAGAAAGCAGGGATGACATTCAGGAGCAGGAGTTCAGGTTTTTTCTGACAGTAGACTGCTAATTTGTCTTATGTCATTTTAACAAACTCTAATGGTGATTAGGAGGAATGGTCATAAGGAATTCTAAGTGGCAATATGATCACTTTGTTCTAAAAACTGGGTAAAAACTCACAGGCAAATATTGTTGTTTAACCTGTTTCACTAGCATTTATGACTGCAGTTAAAGGAATGCAAGCCTTGAATCTGACAGTAATTTTAGATGCTAGTTATTTTCATACCTTGAAACTACTTGGTTTAATTTTTGAGTTAAGAATTAGGTCAGTCCTTCCTGCCTTTATTTTTTTCTCCGGGAAGATTAGTTTATCTCTATTAGAGATATAGTTCTGACAAGCCAAAGGAAAACTGCCTTAAGAAAACCAATGAAGTATTTTAGAGTAAATACTAAACTACGTTCTACGTCCTTGGGATTTTCACTAGTGTAGGCAATATATCTGCATTTACTATTTCTTGTGAGCAAGATAATATTTGTTTTTGTAGCTTTCTAAAGCACTTTCAGATCTTAAGTAGAATCTTAAATAGCAGTGTCCAGTGTTACTGCATGTATGCATGGATCTGACCCTTACATGTAAACAAACCAGAGCTGACTCCTTTGAAATCCCTGAGATTGTGTCTGCGTGGAAACAGAGAGAAGTAACCCTAGAGGTTATCAGATTGCTAATGGGGAAAGGAACAAAACCCTGTCTTGTTTAGAGTTAGCTTTTAGCTGACTAGCTAAGAGATGAGTCAAAGTAAACTTCTAAATACTTGGGTGCTTCCTCTGACGTATTCACTATAGCAAATTATTGAGCAGCAAAGTAATAAGTTTCCCTGTTACCCAAACCACTGAAAAGTGTCTGTCTTTATGACAGACAAGAGTTAACAGTTCTTTCAACCACAGGGGTGTGGAGCAGGACAAGATGTGGTGAAAATGGGGAGGTACAGTTGAAGGCATGGAAACGTGCTTTCCTTTCTACAAAGGAAGACTGCAATAAATTGGAATTCTTTGAACCTCCTTACCTGCATTTTGAGGAAGTGGAATAAAACCCCACAAAGTTTAGGTAACTTTGATAAAGCCAGATTGTGCTGGCTAGTGACAGTGTAAAAAAGTAATGCTGTAGTTGTTTATTGCTGTAAATGATGTATTGATACATGGATCCAACAAAAACTTGGTTTGAATTAGCAGTGTTTATCTAAAATGCAATGAATCATGATGTTTGCATCTAAGATACACAGAGAATCTTGCTTAAATGGTTGTATAATTTTTTATGGACACTTGAGTGGTGAAAGTTGCCAAGATAATAAGGCTTTTATAAATGAAATAATGAGGAAATCTCTGCTAGGAAGTGCTTAATTCAATTGTGAAGCAGAATTTCTAATTGATGCAGAAGCCTCAAAGCTCCTATGGCCGATTATGTAAAGCTTGCACACAGAGGAAAAAAAGGAAAACAAACAAAGGGAAGCACAGGAGGTTAGAAATGTACAGACAAGTACTAACCAAGAATTAAATCGTATATCTGACAAAGAATTAAATTGTGTATCTGGCAGGCTGTGAGGGCTTAGGATATTTTCTCAATAACATCTGATTGACAAATTTAATTCCCAGAATGAAGATCTGTTAGGGAGAGAAGTACCATCTAATGATATATAGACAACAGAGCTTTTGGTAAACTCCATAAAAGAGTGTGGCAAAACAAACACCTGAAGAGAAGTACAAAGATCAGCGTTTACAGAGCCATTGTACTATCTACTCTTTTATATGGGTCCGAATCATGGGTCATTTACCGCCACCACTTGCGTCTCTTAGAACGCTTCCATCAGCGCTGCCTCCGTACAATCCTAAACATCCACTGGACTGACTATGTGACCAAAACATCTGTCCTTGAACAGGCAGCAGTCACGAGCATTGAGGCCATGCTGCTGAGAACACAGCTGCGCTGGGCAGGGCACGTCTCCAGGATGCAGGACTACCGCCTCCCTAAGATCGTGCTCTATGAGGAACTTGCCACTGGCTACCGCAAGAGAGGAGCCCCAGAGAGGAGATACAAGGACTGCCTGAAACAATCCCTCAGCCTTGGCCATATTGATCACCACCATTGGTCTACCCTGGCCTCCAATCGGGAGGCCTGGAGACACACCATCTATAACGCTGCTGCTGCTTTTGAGAACACACGCAGGATCACTCTCGAGGAGAAAAGACAACGCAGAAAGAATCGCATCTTGTCGATATCATCTGGGGAGTCTTTCTGCTGTGCCTTCTGCAACCGGACTTGTCTATCTCGCATTGGCCTTTTTAGTCATCAGTGCGCTTGTAGCAAGCATGGATAGAGCCCTTCTCAAATCTTCGTTCGCAAAGCCTAGCCATGATGATGATGACCACCTAATGAGTATCAGTCCTTGGGACTGGCCAGCCACATCACTGCTGAGCTGCTAATAGATTTGTGCCTGATGGCACAGAATCTGAGACACTGCAAATTGGCATGTCAGGAGGGAAAGGTCTCTGTGTCTCCTCCTTATGTATCTTAATTAGGAAAGACCAGATTCTGTATTTTTCTCACATCACTCAGCATCATACTCCATAAGCAGATGTAACTGGGACTACATGGGAATAAGGCTTCAAGTAATGAGCAGAACTGCTGAGCAGCATCATGCTCTGTCATTAGCTCAGTGATATAAATAAATTGTTTTACAGAGGATGCATTTGTTTTTACCCCGCTGCTTATTAAAATTGTGTTTATAAGCCTATCTTCATTCAGACTCCTCAAATCAATCATGCTATCATAAGTTTGCAGCAAAAATGTGAATGTGTTAACCTGAAAATTCCTTTAACAATTTTCTACTTCAAATGAATGAATATAAAATGGGTAGTAATTTTTAAAGTGTTAGAGGGTGGTTTGTTAGGCATGGGTCTAGTGTTTAATTGACAGGGACAGGTCACATCTGACCACTCTCATTTTTGTAGTCTATATTGTTACTTTCAGCTGACAACAATGTTGACCTGTGATATGCTGTCACCATAGATTGTGTCTCCTAAGCAGTTTGAATTGCAATTTAATATTATATAATATCTATCAGGTGAGAAGTGCATTTTGTATTGTGGTCTGCACTTGTTTTCAAATGTCATCTGAGATCTTAATAAATTAAGATATATTCTATATATTATATATATAATATAATTATATGTTCAGAGAAATCACCAATCTAAGACAGTAAGAGTTACTTAGATCTATTTTGCAGTTGCATTGAGATTCCTTGGGTGATACAAGAGAAAACTGTGGAAGGTAAGGGAAGACGTTATGCTTTCCAGTGTTGAAAAGGAAGGGTTTAAAAGTGAAATTAAAAGACACAGAAATGAGAAAATACTTACTATCTCTTTCTTCAAAACAGGGAAGAAGACAGAGGTAATATCAGATTTTCAGAGGTGTAAAATACAGCTATGTCTCCAAATGTCACCGGTTGCCAATGGAGCTTGAATATTTCTGTGTCTGCTTCAGATAACCACTCCCTAAGCTAATTCCCTGACTGTGTATGGCTGTGACAGATTCAAGGAGCAAGACCAGAACTCT
The DNA here is from genome assembly GCF_022539395.1 of Myiozetetes cayanensis. Lineage (NCBI taxonomy): Eukaryota > Metazoa > Chordata > Aves > Passeriformes > Tyrannidae > Myiozetetes > Myiozetetes cayanensis. Next base: position 59,776,391 of record NW_026087631.1, on the reverse strand, counting down.
TGGAGATTGTGATTAGGTTAGCTTTCTTTTTGCCAACACTTTACTACTAGTCTAGACTAAAACTGTGCTGAGCTATGCTAACCTGAAGCAGAGAGGAAGAAGAGGGATGTGACACTAAGCTGTTAGGCAAAAGATCTGTTGCTCTTTAAGGATTGGCAGGCTGCTCTTTAGGAGAAATGCAGAAAATATCTCTGGAGAAATTTCTTGGTATAGTGGTGTCCCCCATGTGCCAAAGCTTACTCTATCTCTGCACCCAACCCAACCTTAAAAAACCTAAAACTTAAACTTTAAAAATGTCTGGGGGGAAAAAGGTTTTAAAAGCATTACTTCCAAGCACTTTTTAATCCTAACGGAATTTTCATAAGTGCCAGTCTTAAAGCTTGTGAGTTTCTGAGACTCCTGAAAGGAACAATTCCCTTTAGCTCATACCAAAATGTTAGGATACATCCTCCAAGTTTTATATCATAAGTAGATTTTTATTCAGCATCCCAGGCTTTTTATTCAGCTGTGGTCTGAATGGAACTGAGACATTTTGTCCCTATTGATTTACTGATTTATTTTCGCTGTTCTTTCCTGTAGTTAAGGAAGTATTCTTTTCATTCACAAGATGAAATCAGTCTCTGCTAAGGAAAGAGTATAGCATTGAACTTTTCTGGTTTTTTTTTTGTTTTTTTTTTTTTTTTTTTTTTTGCTTTGGACCCTCACAACATACTCTACAAATATGCAGAGAGATTAAAAACAAGTATTGAGACAACTGAGTCCTACCCGGGTCAGGACAGAAACGTAAGCCAACAGTCAAGCCTTGCACTGTAACCAGAGATTCAGTACAAATATGATTGTTTTCTGCACTAATATTGGATAGCTCTCTCTTTTCCACTAAGGTACAGTTGAATTTTTGCACCAGTTATTACACTGAACCTGGAAGGATGGTTGGTTGTGTATCTCTTCTTAAACACTAGCCTTTGAATCTCTCAGCTTCTTGTGGAAGGAAAAGCAGACCTATGGGGAAATGTAGAAATCTCCCAGCCATCAGGATCTTTAACAGTTGGTGCTGAGCTAAAGTGTCTTAGAGAAGCTGACGTTGATGCTGATGAAGGTGGAGGTTGAGAGAGCAATGTGAGCCTCAGATCTTCATTACTGAAGAATTTCTGACTTTGTGAAGTTACTGATAGTGAAAGTGTGCTCATGGCTAGAAAGCTCAAATGTAGACACTAAACACTATGAACTTTCTTGATAGTTTGCAGAGAGTAACAGGACTGTTTTCTGCAGTCAGGTTGGGTTTACAGGAGCATACATAGAATAACCTTAGCACTTTAGAGTGTCAAAAAATGGTGGATGTGGGTTTATGCATAAAACTTCAATCCTCTAAAATCCTAAGAGAGAGATTTGAGGATTTATATTGCCCTGAAAGTGTGGAGTTGATGGAACTTGGCCTAGAGTTACCCAATTTAAGGTAATGTCTGGAGCATTAGTGCTGTCTCCTGTAGTATTCCCCCTATAGCCTTAGGTGGATGGACATATGGAGACATTTGCAAATGTGGGTGAAGTGGATTGAAAGCCAGGCTGCTTGTTGTCTCTTTGTGCATAGCATTTGGATTGGTTGTATATATGCTGCCTGGGATGCTTGCGCTCTCATGAACTTACTCTGATTTCAATAGGAGGGGAAGTAAATTTAGAAGTTAGGGTGAGGTCTTTCATGTTGAGCTCTAAAAATGTTATGTTGGCAAATGCATGTCTGAATTCTATTTCTGTATAATTATTTCAGGAAGCAATCACACAGAACAGTCACACAGAAGATTCTCTGCTGTTGATTGCCTTTGGAGGTACAAGATCATGTCAGGCACAGGGTCAGGTTGTACCCCAGAGTGCTTTCCCTGTGGTTTTGTTCTATACACAGCAGTGGCTGGAAGGTGGAAATGAGTTAAAACCTATCTACTTTATTTTTCTGTGCAGTCTGTTGTGCTTCTGAAAGACATTCTGCCATCAACTTACTCAAAGTCTTGGGGTATAAAAATTTACAGGAAAATTCTATTAATATTATAAGGCTGTGTGTTCTTGTCTAATTGGGTTGATAATTTGGTAAGCAGGTGAATACATGCTAATGATTGTGGTTGGTTTTTTTTCATTCAACTTTCTTCTGTGAGTGAAAGGATATCTCATGTCATAATTGCTATGTTGCCTTCATTTCTTTTTGTGCATTAAAAGAGTAAAGTAATTGTTCTCTTTCCACTGTTAGCACTAAAAATTAATTGAAGAAATACAGTATGTGTCAGATGTAGTAGTTGACTAGTTGGGGACTGTTCTTGTAAAGAAGTTTATCTATTAAACTCTGGAAAATTGAGTTTGAAAATTTCTCCATTTCCTAGCCTTTAGAAATTCCAAGGGGTTGATATATTCTGAAAACAGGTAAATCAAATAGAAGATTAGCTTTTCAGATGCAGATTTCTTTGCTCTTATTTAATTTGCTGTTCAGACTCTTTTAGCTGTTGTGAAACTTCTCTCTTTTGCCCTCCAAACAGCCCTAGCATACAAAAGACTCAACAGGGAACAGGAGAATCACTAACCTATTTTCAAACTTAAACAAAAATGTTCTCCTCTAATAACAACTGTAGAGAAGAAACAGCACTGTGAGGGCATTGCATTTTGCAAGAAGTGTTTAGAGTGCAAGTTTGGCAGGGAGATCTACTATATATATAGACATTGTGACAGGGTAGTCCGCTTTGATTAATGGAAGGCTCTAAGCTTAAGACATATTTTAGTTGGGATTTTTCTTAATACACATCTGTAGTCAGGTGATCATGAGAGAATCTAGGTTTGTTTGTTTAAATATTTCCAGCTCTTGCTGTTAACAGACTGAGAGCTCCAACTATGTGCACTCCAAAGGTTCAAGATAAAAGTTCAGAACATGACAGTCGTTAAATGTGCTATTGTTTTTTAAGTAAAATGATTTTCTGAACACTGGGAGCTGAGTATATTAGGTGAGCGTTTCATAGAAACCTTGTTGATACATGTAGGCTTTATTCCTTAGAAGACTCTGTCTATTATATGTGACATAAACTACAACTTCCATCGAACACAAATGTTGCTATGTATATATTAATTTCAAAAAGAGGGAAGTAGAGCACTGAATAGCCAAGACTTCCAGCCTTTCTCCTCCACTGTTGTCCCATGTAATTTGTCCCTGAAGCAATGAGGATGGGAAACAATGCAAGCTGGCTTTTATTTACCTCCTGCAAACATGACTGCATCCATTCACCAGGAGACACCCTTTCTTGAATGCTGTGGGAATCACACTATTTATCATGCAATCCCAGTGCAGTGAGAGTTCTGTTCAACGTCAGCTGAAACACAGCCTGTGGGAAGCACAACACTGGGTTACCAGGTCACTCCCTCTTTTGTATATGACCAGCACAACACGAAGTTCAGATGAATATTTTTCCCTTCTGACTTCTCAAAAAGGGATATTGGCCTTTCCAAGCAAGTAGAAGCTACTTTATTTTCAAATACCAGCAAGACAGCTTATAAGGGAGATGTTTTTATTGCATGCAGTTGGCTCAGTGGAAGGGATTGCAGTGGGAATAAGCAACCATGGTCACATAAAGTAAAACTATGGTAAGGTGTCTTACTTACAGTAAATAAAAGCTCTTACATGGAAAGTCTCTGGAGCAACACCAGAACTGTCCTTTGTACGTGTTTTGTGCCTTTACCCCTTGCACACTTTAATCAAAGTTCAAGGTTGATTTATATAGCATGCCAACCGGTAGCTAAAGATATTCCCTGGGTGCCAAAAGCCAGGACGCTGTGGTTCCGAGGTTAATACACCTCATTTCTCAAGAAAGGTAAATGTCCTGGACACAGTACCATTGGTACCTTGCTTGTGTGAGTGGAGTTGGAGCTGGCTCAGCCTTGAGACACCCTATGGCAAGGTATGAGGTACACTAATGCAAGAAAAAGAATTAAATCCCATTTTCTTAGAGTCTCATTAGGCTGATGACCCTGGTTTTGTCACATATGAATTCAATGAAAAGGATGACTTCCATGTAGCACTTCAGCAAGGCATCCTTTTTCAGGAAAAGGCCCTGGACCCAGCTGTGAGTGAGATGCCCAAGCCCTGGGGAAATCCAGTGACTCTTCCCTGTGCAGACTGTGTAATGTGATTGACCTAAACAGATCACAAGAAGTTCACTCCCCCCTAAAATGGCCATCATGAATCCCATTTTGAGATTCTGTCCAAGCTTTGCATAAAGCTCACCAGGGAGTGGATTCTCCTTGGGACAAGCGAAGGGGGGGACCCAATAGGATTTTGGCATTGCAAGGCATGACTTTCAGAAATGCCTCATCATATTACATCAGGATCACACTACTTCATTCTGAAACTATTTATAACTACGTGAAAGTACAGACATGAAATTCTCATCCTTTTCACCAGGCTCTCTGTGTAAAACTTTGACAAATATTCCTGTTAGGCTGGGCAATGAAAAATAACAATATATTATTTATTTCAAATGTTATCACTGTTGAAGGACTATTTAATAAAGAGATGAAATATTTTCATGGAGTCACCTTAATATGAAAATATATTTGATTACGTCCTTCCAGAATAAGTCTACCATAGGATATTTTGTTGGTCAAAATGGACTTCAACCATTTCAGGGTAATGCACTAAAATGATCACAGGTGGCAAAAATAAATGATCTGACTGGTGGTGACAACATTTCTGTTCACAGATATTAACACTGTGAAATGAGGAAATGTAAGGCAAGTAAGTGCAAAAGAAAATAGATCATTTGGGTGGTTGGGTGAAGTGTAAACATTACGCCACATGGTTTGGGAGATAGACAAGATGAGGTGACTGAAAGAGTGTTCAGAAAGAGGAGGTATAGGTTATTCTAAGACAAAAATGTGAAACTTGCTTTCCCATATGAGCAGGCACATAATGACGTAGCTTAAATTAGCTGAGATTTTGTGGTTGCAAATGATGTTTTCTCAAAGTTCATCTGTAATGCTGGGGAATGATCCTGATCACCATAGGGTATTCCTGAGTCCATAAATGTTCAGGAGGTCCTGTCATTCGATTCAACTGGTGCAAAGATCAAATATGTGCTCAGCCTGTTTGTCCCAGAGAATCTGCCAGAAACAGAGTCACCAGGAAGTGAGAGTCATTCTGAAAATAGCCTAAGAGAAAAATGTGGGCATTTGAGTAACTTCACTCTTTTTTTGACCAGGTAATTTTGTCCAGATGATCACAAAACCACGGTGTTTTCTTGTAATCCCCTTACTCCAATACCCCTTTTTATCTGACACAGAATCTCTTGATATACTTAGACAATAATCTATACTGGGCAAGGACTTCCTGCTCAGCAGATATCATATGGGTTCAGCACAGCATATCCCATCTTGGCATTCTACAATAACAAGGTTTTAAGCTCAGATGAGCTGATTTTTTTCCCATTAGAGGATTTAGAAAAAAAAAACAAACAGTGAAATTCTACATATTTGGCTACAAAGTGATACTTACTCATATTAGAAAAGAAATTACCTACTGGAAAATTTGAAATTAAATATTGTTTGTCCTGGCCTTGATACAAACTTTTTGCTGTATGAGAAATTAGCTGATTTATATTTTGTTGCCCCTTGCAAAATTTTTAATGTAAGTTGAAGATTCACCTCCTCAAAAATTCTGAAGATTTACTTATGAGATTTATTTCTAAGTGCTTCAGTTAACACATAAAGATTCACAGATTGTGTATTACAATACAGAACATGAACTGACTGGTTAAAATGTAGGGGAAAAATAAATTTTAAAAAATTAAAAGTCGTGTTGATTTGATATAGGAGAAATCTGAAGAACGTTAAAAAGAAAGAAAAAGAGAACAAGGTAAACCACCAGAGGGGACAGATGGTGGGGATTTTTCTTGTTCTTCCAGTTTCCAGTGTTCTTATGTGAAACCTCATTAAAACACATATACTTCCCTATATCACATTTTGCATTAATGCTGGTGATTGTTTACTAAAGACTTGAACAAGCACATTGTTATTGGGCAAGTTCTTATTCTTAAATAAATAAAGGAGATCCAAAGAGTGATTCATGCATGAAAAAAGAGCATGTAGGGTCCAAGATATGCTCCTCAATGTGATAATTTCAACATAATCTGGTATTATCCTGAGAGTCAGTTTTTTTCACCAGCCAGACATATATATAGTTATCTCACAAGAAGAAAAGTCCTGTAAAGAGGCAAGCCAGAAACCAAGTAGAAGACAATCAGTCTAAAAGCGATGTACTAATCTTCCAAACACTCTGATTTACCATAAACCATTAAAACATTCTTGCGAGGGTTGCTTGTGGGAAAAATCTCACTTAGTAGGGTAGCCTTTGTACCCCCGTGGCTGAAACCAGGAAACAGAATATTTCTGTGTTTTGCTATGGGACTGAAAAAAGGAGAGTTATTATCAACACGACTTCTGCTATTTTAGCACACGATGTTCTTAAATGAAACAAGAAAATTATGTTTACGATGCCTACAACCGGAAACTCTTATCATTGCTGTTCCAAATGATTTTATTTTGGTGGTTGGGAAATATCCACTTCAAATGGAAACTCTTTTTGGCTTTTATTTTGCCTTTTACTTTGTCATTTGTAAAATCAGGAGAATGAGGTTGCTGTTTGCTAATGTGCTCTTAATAACAGTTGTTGCCAAGAATTTCTTCCAGTGTACTTGTGACTGCTGTTTCCAAAACAAAGGGAATTCAAAATGAAAGTTGTGATGACAGAAATTCATGATTTCATAGAGCAAAACCTTCCATGGCGCTTTTTTAGCCGAAATCTTTCTTGTTCATTTTGCATCCTGATTGTTTTCTTAACATCCTTGCTGTTAAGAAAGAAAATTAAAATGAGCGCTAGCTTTTCTTTCAGGTTTTTATCTGCTGTCTCATTGTAGTTGATAAGAAGAATGTTTATGCAATCCAACCAGAATGATTGCCTTGCCCAGCTCTTAGAAACCTGATGTGGAAACAGCTCTTTCATAGACCCAGGGGAAATCTGAAAATACAGGGGAATATTGTATGTGTAATAGCAGAAGTATCAGATGACATGTCAGTACTCTGTTCATATCACAGTAGTACCCTTTCATTAAATATATTTCAAATTGCCATTCTTTTTACAAAAAATTAAGTAACAGTACTAGATAATGTTTAGTTCCCACTGAACTAATTAAAGACATAATTTTTTTGCAAAATTTTAATGTTTATGGGGTTTACATGGATTAAACTCTGCAGTGTGTACATTAAACTGCATCATCCACATATAACACAATGAACAGGTAAGTCAAACATCTTCATTTTTTTAGAACTGGTCTCTAGAGCATGCTAAGAAACCTATTTAAACTATTTTCCCTAAAAACATCTGATAATTTTCAGATGAATTTGATTTGCTATGCCAAGCAAGACAGTGTGGTACAGCTTAGGTATTCAGATTGGTTATTGAGGAAAATAGCATGCAAAGATAGTTGTGTAGTGCCTTATCACAATTACAAAGGTGCTGGAAAATGTCAGCAATGGGCTGAAGTTCAAGGTGCCCATTAATGATATTTTCAATTATTAAATTGTTATTTAAGAAGAAAACTACACCTCCCCTTTTTGTTCTGAAACATATTTTTCTTTACATTTATTCTTTCAATTATTTATCTATGACATTCTGACTGATATGATAATGCAGAAATAGCGTGGTCAGGTGACCAAACAAACATTTTCTTCAAGTGGGGCTCAGTGGCAAAGTGTGGGAAGTCTAGCTCCTGACAACAGAAAAACTGTGCTTGAGCAGGAACTGGCTTCTACTTCAAGGTGTTTTAGTAGAAATCTGTAAAACAAAAAATCAAGGGTTTGTTTGAGGATATCACAGTAATATAATGGAAGTGTTACTATCAGAGATGTGGAAAATCACTAGGCTGAAATTAGAAACCACATTTGAAGAATACATGCTTCCAGAACAGGGTAACAAACTAGAGGGCTTACCAGCCTCTTAGCAGAGTGTTTCCATCTCTAATGCATATACTCATTCAGTGTTGTAGGATGTTTATATCTTCTAGCCGTGTACTTACCCACCCTAATGTAAGGAGAGTACATTAACACAGGAGCTGGGTTGAAGTTATATTAATGCTTGTTTATAAAATAGTCTGACACACTCAGAAGTGAGAAATTTTAGAAGAGTAAAGCATTTCTGTACGTGAAGATGATTTGTGAAGCAATGTCTGCCTGCTTCTGCTTTGGTCTTGATACACTGCATGTCTATAAACACCCACCTGCAAAATACTTAAAACTCAGAAATAAACATTTTTCTGAACAGCTGAAACAGTGTTTAACAAGGTTTTACTTTGAAGATTAAAGATGTCACATTTTAAAATATTTTCTTGTTAAAAGGGCTGTGTGCCCTTCAAGCACGGATGACAGTCTTGGAAAGGAAGGGGATAAAAAATGAAGGGCTCTGCCTCTTGTGTTTGCAACACAACACCCCTGTGTTGCAAAGAGATGTTCAAATTAACCAGTTCTCCCTTGAAAGTAATAGCCATGGCCACCAGCACAGTTTCTTTGGAGGTTTGACAGCTGTTGCTTGCAGCACATTTCTTGTGAGGAGTAGTCTTGCACTTTGGCATTACACGTGGAATTCATCAGAATTTTCATATTAAACAAACATTACCTGTGTGAATATGCTGGTGTTTGGAGCAGGACCTCTAGACACAAGCTAGAAGAGCTGAACTCTTCTCACAGAGCAGCAATAGACCCTGTTCAATGCAGGGAGAGGGTTGAACTGGTGAGGAAAGCTCTAGGGCTCAGTGAAACCCCAGAGTAAAAGATATATGATATTAATATGGTCCTACTAAGAAGGGAACAGATTTTTGGTTTCCCTCTCCCACTCCCAGAAAGCCTCCACCTCTCCACTCATTTAGGAACAGGTCTTCAAAACGGGTGGTCATGTACCAGTCAAAACTTACATAACTATTCTTTATTTAATTTTATTTTAATAAAAACTTGAAAAAAATGTTAATTTTTAAAATCTTTAAGGAGGTTTCCTCAGAATTATGGTCCCCAGCTAGCTGGTAATTTCTTGAATCTCCATGGTCTTTCACATGATAGTCCCATTTATCTAAAGCGTAAAGACTTCCATCACGAAGAAAAACCCCAAAAAGGATAGTAATATTTGTTTCTTTTTAAGGTTCAACCTTCTCTCCTTGGTGTCCATGAGGATTTCCTTTTGGCTTCAACAGGATAGGGACTGTAGCCCTTAGGGGAATCACCTGTATTCTCAGGTTTTAAGGTGTGCTCAAGGCTGCAGAAGGAGGGGGATTTTTTAGATTTACTCCTTGTTTTTGCTCCTTTCCCCAATAGTAACATGTTTTTCACTGTCTGCAGATGCCTGCCATTGTGGAGGGAGGCCAGGACAGAGATACAACTCTTCCTTCTGTAAGTCTCTAACGTGCTGCTATTTAAAATAACTGCAACTCTAAGTTTCTAACCAAAGTCCTGGTTGGGAGAGAGATTTGAAAGCACTAATTTGCTGTTTTCAGCAACGACTTCACTACAATAGAGTAAAACCACAGATTCCCACTACTAAAGCAATAGGTTTTATTTATAGATCATTGATTTATTGATTTTTTTTTGTCTAAAAACTCAGCTGAGTTACCTTCCACTTTCAAAACTGACAGAGCGAAACAGGATGACCTTCATTTCAGTCACCTGCAAAATGAGGCCTCTGCAAAGTAAAAAGAAATCACAGACCACAGTTTGTAGTAGTGAACTATGGACCCAGAAAGTACTTGTTAGCTGACAGTGGTTTTTGCATTAACAAGCATTTATTATCAATTATATTTATCTAAACTATGATAATATCTATGCTACATCTAAAAACCATGTTTCTAAATTGGCCATGATTCTGCAAGTGTTTGCAGAATATGCTTATCTGTATGCACAGATGGACTCAGAAAAACCCACGGTACTGTGGTTAAAGATAACCCTACAAGCAGTCAGGTGTTTGATTCTAAATTACCGTTTTAGTAGTTTGACATGGGTATGCAGGATATATTTACATGGGAGAGAAGCCCCCACTAAGAGGACTCATTAAAGTCACTGTTGGTTACCCACTGTGCTTAGCTCTAAATCTGAAGGTGTTTATTTTTAACATTACCCTTTGGTATTGTTACAACAGTGCTAAAAGGATAACCTTTCTCGTGTGGCAGGAAGATGACTAGGGTTTTACTGTTTTCTCAAACCAAAGACTGCATGGCTTCTAAGTACTGTCTGACTTCTTATCAGAGGGAAGAGCTTTATTTCCACCTTTCAACTGATGACACAGAGAGTAGAGACATTGAACCTTATTATCCCTGTTAATAAGTGAGGTAAAAATACACTCAGAAAAATGAAGCAACTTCTACAAGGACAAATTGGCCAGATATTTATTTCTTTTCTGATTCCTGACTTAGTAAAATAAAGAGGGTGAACTATGTCCTCTATAAATATCCATACTCATGGCTGTAGAAAATCTGACACCTGTTCATAAATGTAGGGTATACCCTATGTCCTATGAGATGTCTCACAATTACAATAGTTTGAGGAATCACTCAAGGAGAGATCATTCCTAAAAGACATACTAACATTTTAGGCAAATAGAAACTCTCCTGTTTCATTTTTTTACAAACTCCATTTTCAAACAAATAATCACAGTACCCTTATTTCCTATTGTTATCATCTGTTTTACAAATCAGAGTGTTTGTTGGAGGGATTTCTCAGGAGTTCTATAATTCTCATAGAGTAAGAGAAAATAAACTTGTGAGAAGAGGGCTAAAACAAATTTCAATAGGTCATCTTTTTGTGTTGAGTCAGGATTAATTATTTCTAAACCATTCTTGGTGTAGACATAAAAGACTCCTGATCCTGTTCTTACAGTTGTTAACAGAGAGATTTGGCAAACTCCGGAGTTTGCCTGTTCCTAGCTATCTTCACCATTACAAGTGTTGGTGTCTAACTCAAATGTATTAACTCTGCTAATTCAAGCCCCTTGTTTTTTGCTCTATTTGCAGCAAAAGTTATTTTCTCTCCTTTTGCATTAGCCTTTTGCATGTTTGAAAGCTGCTAATATTCTCCACACAGCCTTTGTTCTTTGTTTATACTTGTAAGAATAAACAAATACAGTTCTTTCCTCACGGGTCATGTTCACCAGACCTCTGACCTGTTTGTAGCTCTCCTCCACACTCTCCCCTTGATCTGCATTTCTCTTGGGAAATTGAGAACTTGCCTGCAGCCCATGTAGTGAAAGGATTATTCCTTCTGCCTCAGATATAAAACTTCTGTTTGGATATGGCAGTAAGTTTGGAGGCTTTCTGCTTTGGGCACAGTTTATGACCAGTTTTAAGAACCTTGTCTGAAAACCTGCAGCCTACCATTCACTTCCCAGTTCTTCCTAGTGTACAATTTTTGTAGTATTTTGCAACTTATTCCCAAAAAATAAACTTGTCGGGAAAGTTTGTTGAATGTGAATACTGGTTCTCAAATTATTGGAACACTGGCTGGTGTTAAATCCCAGACAGACCATTTTGAAATCCTACCTCATATATAACTACACAGTGTGACATAAATCTATGATCAATACACCCTAGCCTTTCCTATTAATAGAAGACCTTGCTTAACAAATACTGAATTTAAGCTTTTTTACTAATGTAGGTGGTTCAAAAAGATCCTCCCCAAGTTAATGTATCTCTCCTTTCTTTGTTATTTTTGTTATGGATAAAAATGAGATTTTCTTGATTGTTCTTGACAAGTCATCACTACTTACTATTTATTTCTGTGTTATCTTTGGGATGTTTATAATAGATCAAATTTTTATTTTAGCATCTTCCAAAGAATTTATTGTAAACTGACTAATCATCAATCTCCCATTTTTCAAAGCCAGCCATTCATTTGCTCTTTTTCATCTTCTGGAACCTCACCTAGTCATAAATTGTTCCCTAAGTGCCCCAGGATGATTTCACTCCCGCCAAACCCAGTTCAAACATGTAGTCCATACAAATAGCCTCTTTTCCTGATCAGACTGACTTTTTCCCATTTTGTCACTCATCTTAGTGGCTTTAAGGTGAAAGAGGGTAAATTTAGATTGGATATCAGGAAGAAATTCTTAACTATGAGAGTGATGTCCAGTAAAGTCATGGATGACCCGTCCCTGGACAAGTGTTCAAGGCCAGGTTAAAGGGAGCCATGGGCAACCTGATCTTGTGGAAGGTTCCCTGCTCTTAGCAGTGATGTTGGAACTAAATGATCTTTAAGATCCATTCCAGCTCAAACCATTCCGTGGTTCTGTGACTGTGTGTTCTTGATTACATCAGCTTTCTTACTTTGTCAGTCCTTGTGCTGAAGGCACGTTATATGCTTTCATTCATTGTGTTCACTACTTCCCTTACTACTCTTCCCATGTTTTCTCTGTGGTTTGTTGTTTGTACTTTCATTCTCCATTTTGTGAAAAAAAACCACCAATCTCTCATTCATGTCTAGAGGTCTTGAGATAGAACCAATTTTATATCTAATTAGTATACACACTGGTTCCTGCAGGCATTTGCCTTGCTTCACTCATGCTGGGGTCCAATTCCTCAGTTATGCAAAGTTGTAGGAAGACTATTTGCTTTCCCTTTCTCTCCTTTTACCTTCCCTACCCCAAGCTCTTTCCAGTCCTGAGTCTCTTTTGCAACTTACCTCCTATCCTACAGTAGCAGTTGGCATGCCTTGAACACACTTGCCCAACTCTTACACACCTGCTGGCACTCTTTGTTTAGCTCTGCAGTCCACCCAGCACAGATTAATGAGGATTCTGAAACAATAAGGATATAGAGTAATTCTGGTGGGAAAGGAGAGCTCTGAAGGGTCCCAGTTGTTGGGACCTGTTGTTCAACCTGTTGTTCAAGAGCAAGGCCCACTTCAATCAGATCAGTTTGTTTAGGGCCTTGCATTGTTTTTTAAATCTCAAGGAGTAGAGTTTCTTCAGCTCCTGTGAACAGCTGGTACTAGTGCTGAACCATTCTCACTGTGAAATGCTTATTCCTTATATCTGATTGGAATTTCCCTTGCTGCCATTTGTGCCCATGGCCTCTTGCCCTTTGTACAAACGTCAGCAGACAAGACCTTATTAACTCTTATCGTGTGTTGAGAGGTGTTGAAGTTGTAAAACTATGAGAAATCAAGGTCTGATCTATGCACTTTTTGATGATCATTTCTTTCCACTCTGGATATTATTGCTTTAAGTACTGGTGTTTTTTTCAACCAACCCATCAATATGGAAAAAAGTAAAAAATGAGGAGGCACAATGTGGTGATACTTCTGGCTAGTGCAAATACTGCTCCGAAGGTACAGAGGAAGAAGGAAAGCAGTAGCATTTCATTCTAACAGGAAAAATATGCTGGTTTTTCAGCTAATAGTTTCTACAAAATTTTAAACAGACATAGAAACAAAGCATAACAAAAAATACTACAAAAAATTCCAACCAACCAACCAAATGAAACCTGAACAAAAAAAACCTGAACAAAAAAACAAACAAACAAGCCCCCAAAAACAAACAGACAGAAAAATCTAATCAAACCTGTAAGTGAGTAGTATATTACACAGGTTGGATAATTTCTCTGGATATCTTATTTCAAATATTTGACAAGAAACAGAGCTAGAACAGGTTTGAACAGCAAGTAGTGATGATGAAGGCTGCTTTGTTAGATGAGAGACTCTTGAGCTTTAGGAAGGAGACTTCATGGCATTATGTCAAAACTAAGGTTAGTCCTCATGTTTAATGTTGAGTGGCAGTGTATTAAGAGATGGTAACTATCACCTAGCAGGACCATGAGAGTGAACCTCAGCAGCACTTCTCAGACACACTGTCCTTCTTGTCCCTCCTCTGAGGGCTAAGAATGCCCTGCAGTAAAATGGTTTATGATTTTCAGTTAATTTACTTGATAGTAAGTTAAATTACTCTTCCCCTGGTGGTCTAGTGGTAAGGGCGCGGCGCTGTCACCGCGAGACCCGAGTTCGATTCCCGGTCAGGGCCACTCCCCAGGCCAGATGGAGCTCGTTAACCCTTAAAGGCAACCCATCTACGTCCTAAGGACCTCACTGCCACCGTCCAAGCTCGCTTGGCCCCAGCAGATGAACCTTAGGATTAAAGGGTGGGCTCAGTTCCGCGCACACTGTGTCTCACCTAAAAAACCCAATGCGCAGGCTGGAAGGTGTAAAGACCTTCCCCGGATCTTCGCTCGCGAAGACTGGCCATTATTATTATAAGTTAAATTACTATATACAAATATTAATGTGTAGATCTCAGAGACAAATAACCCACTGCCATTGCCTTTCAGTAAACATAGCAAGCTCTGAGGAGCTGCAGGGAGATATTGATGGGCTTCTGTAAGAAAGCCACACTGTGGAGAGTCTCTTGTTGGCTGAACACTACTCCAGACAAAAGTTAGGGCATTTCATGGATCCTTGGGCTCTTCTGTAGCTGTTCAGTTCTCTTGGCTAATAACTCAGACTCTACAGTTCCATACATGGCAGAATACATATATGTGAGCATGCAAATATGTGCAGCCACTGCCAATGAGTGCTCACTGGGGCCACCACTTATGTCATATGAGCAGCTTGAATGCAACTTCTGTGTGTTAAGGAGCCCTTCGGGCACCAGTAAGCATTGCTCTCTCAGGGACTACCATGTAATCCATACCCCTTCCTGTGCAGAAAAATGGGTGAGTAAGGGCTGCTAGAATCCATACCACGGGGTTTCCTTGGTTCACAGTTAGACCAACCCTGTCATTATGGTGCATTCAGGAGGACTATTATCCAGATTATTAACCACCAATGCTTGAGTTTTTGACCCTTCAGGGTGTACGCTCTATGTCTTGGAGCTCTTAGCTGTGAGTTGTTATGCAGGTGCGCTGCTATGAATTTTTATTTGAAGTAGACCCCTAGTGACAGTTTTGAAGGCCTTGCACAGAGTGTGCTGCATTGCAAGAAGATAACAGATCAAAGAGCCATGAAACTTCCCTTAAACCAAGCTGCCCTGCACTATAGGCTTTTGAAATATGGGACTTCTGAGTATTTATATGATGCTAATAGGGTACGACTTGATAAAAAGTAGAAAAGGGAATAAGAAATTCCCTTCTGATTCAAATGGGTATAAAAATGCAACGTTTCCAGGAATTGTTTTTTTTTAAAGAATAGATGAAACTTACTGTTTCAGTAAGGTCAAAACATGATTTTGATTGTACTATTTCTGATTATTCCAAGTGCTCCTTTGGGTCACATCCATGGAAAATTCAACAAACAATGAAAACACTTTATTTCATGTTTTTGATGGAAGAATATTTAGAAACGTATAGACAAATTCAGTTGAATTTTAAACAGAAATAATAAGAGCACTTGTAATTGTTTACTCATACCATGGTCTTGTTTTTAAAACTCACCACAAAGGCTTGGGAAAATAATAAATAATTTGAATGACAGTTCCATCATCTGTCATCCCTCACAGGTAAGTGGTTACCTAGAGAAATAATTGATCAAAGGTATTGATATTATACCAAAAACTGTTGTTGTAATGCAGAAATAGTATTTAAACTGCTCCCAGTCAACAGAGCACATACTTCAGCACTCATTTTTGGGATAAAGTTATGCATAAGGAATACGTAAAACATATAAGATTTCTGATCTTCCCAAACTAAATGTTAATAATGTCTGCCTGATTAAATAAAAACCAATCCTGCTCTGCCTGATCTGTTTTAGGTAAGCATATTTGATATGAAGCCAAACTATCAAAATAACAGTACATTTCTGAGCATTACTGCCCAGACTCCTGACCTGTTGCTGATGACAGGCATGTCCAAAAGTGTGTGTGGATGTGCACATCTGCACAAAGGATTCTTGTGGAAGTGTGCCACTTTGTTTGATGTTAATCTCAAAACAAGTATGTCTGCGTCATTTCTACAAACCTGGTTACGGAGCCTTTCAGCTTGCTCTCTATTTCAAACAACAGGTCAGATGTTGTCCTTTCCTGCTGGAAGTGGAAAAGACATAGTTAGCTACTTTGGAAAAGAGTGTGTTCTTTTCTCATAAACTGCATTTTCAGTAGTGGCCATTACTCAAATTGTCCAAACGTGCTGAAAAAGAGTTCTCAGTGTGTAGGTCTGTTTTTTATACTCAGGTGTCGCTGAATGACTTCCATTTTCTGTGACATGAATGTACCCCAAAGATTTCAGCTTGTACTGGCCAGCATCAGAATAACTGATGTTCCTACTCCTGCCTCCATCTGCATTGCTCCCACAGAGTTTCTGAGAAATTCAGATTGCTCTTCACTGATGTAATTCTCAAAGGATAGAGAGTATGGAAATCAACCCTTGCACTCTCAGAACTGCAAAAATGCAGATAATTTACATGGAAGCTGGAATCTAGTTTCTGGTTTTAGACTGTGGTGTCGTCTCCACATTTGCTTGTGTTTTTATTAACATAGAAATTAACTTGTAAAACTCTGTCTAAGAAGACACTCTAAGAAGAAAAATGAATATTAAAAAAATAACTGCTAAAGCCTTTGGAGGGGCCATGATAAGTCTTGAGAGAGGGAAAAAAACACCAAAACCCCCCAAACCAGCAACAACAAAAACCCCACACAAAACAAACAAAAAGAAACCAACAACAGGAAAAAACAAAACAAAGCAAAATAAAAGCAAAGAAACAAACAAAAACAACAACAACAACAAAAACCACAGAGGCAAAAAACTTCCAAAAAGCTGCAGAAAGTCATTGGGGGAAAAAAAGAAAAAGGTTCTCTTGGAGAGAACACTAAACAGAAAGCAAGCTGAAAAGTTCAGGAAGCATTAAAAAGTAAAGACTACTTCAGCAAACAGAGTATTTTGTGCAGACGGGGGAGTCATGGAGAAGATCTGCTTTGGAAAAAGATAAATGCGGGAAAGAAGGAAAGAAAATGCCAACAACTTTTCCAAAATATTGCTCAACTTCTTGTAATTTGGGGACTTGTCTTGCAAAATATTAGGTCAATTGAACAATTCTTTTTTCTTTCCTCCAAGAAACCACAGTAAAAAGCAATGAATAGAGCTTAACTTTAGAGTTTGGATGCAAATCAGGATGTGGTGAGGTCTGTTTATCAGAAGCTCAGATGTCTGATGTTCTCCCGTTACATTAAGGATATATTTGAAGTAGCTACCATGTAAGCATTGTGCAATGACTCAAGTGAAATGACCTTGGCAATCTCCATTCCATTTCTCTTAGGCTTTGTCAAAAACTGCCTTTGTCCCATTTGGCATGTAGTGAAACCAGCTTGAAGTTGCATTTCTCATGTCAACCCAGCCTACTGTACTGTCAAATGTGGGTAGGTCACTTCTGAGAAGGGGGTGCATAGATTGATACCTGCACATTTTTCATGGACATATTGAAGGAGGTGTACAGAAATAACAAGTGCAGCTCCCGTCCAATGAAGAGACCAGAGAAAACAGTGGTGATATAATGATGATGACACCAGGTATAAACTCTCTTTCTTATTCTGAGCCTACACATAAAGCAAAGAAGATAGATGACTTTAAAAGTCATCTTTTCTGTGGTTTGCCATGTCTGTCATTTTTGATCAAGATAATATCAGAATCAGGCACATTAACTGAAAAGAAATTCTCTTTTCAGAGGTTTGTGGGTTTTTTTGAGAATAGTTCCTTTTCAGTTGAAGACCGAAGCTGTTATTTTAATCTAAAAACCAGGACTGTTAATGGGGGAACATTTACTGCTTCTTCACTTGAAAATCTCAAGAAAAAAATCCAGAGTGCAAGTCCCAAGAAAGGTGGATCAACTTTTTGATGTTTTTAAAACTAGAGAGCATAAAGTAAGAAATATAATTTAGCAGAACTTTGGACTTTGTTGGTGCTTGACTTAAAAGACCACTATTTCCATGGCAAACACAGAAGATAGTTCTGTCCTTTTCTTGACACAAGAATTGATTTACCTTAGGAGTCGGGTGGCTTCTCTTGCAAAATTTCGGTCTAGATACTGTACTGCTGTGAGCTCTGTAGCATCTCAGAACTTCATCATGATAACAAATTTATCTCCAAAAATGCACGTTGGCAATAAGATTTAAAATCGTTCCTGTTTTACACATATCACAGATTATGTGATCTAGCCCAGCTCTTGCACCATGTCTGAAGGTGATCAAGAAGGTTCTGAGAGCCTTGCTGTCAGTCTTGAGCACTTTGACATAAAACAGTCATTCTAGTCCTCCTTCCAGTGCAAAATAGGCTGTAATACCACACAGCACTCTTAAAAAAAATACATTAGTTTGTCATGAAAGCCATAGAGAGGGCACTGGAACATGAGAAACTCAAATTGAATCACTATATTTGACATACAATGAGTTTCCTGCACTGGAGGCTGGTCCACATGAGATCTACATCAGCCAGATAATCTGTATAAGAGCAGACTGCAGTTTTATTAGTTTATAAACTGAGAGTTTATTTATAGAAGCTGTCAGCAGTCAGTCAGAATAGTAACAAATACGACCAAATGTGATATGGTTAGTAACAGTTGTTATTTGGAGTTCATCTGTTTCTCAGTCATTTCCTTTATATTGTTGTTTCATAAAGAACAGAAGGACCATATGCATGACTCACAGGTCCTGTGCTTGACAAAATCCCAGAGCAAGGAGAACATAGACTTCTTCCAAGGGAATAGCTGAAATCTGTGCAGCTCAATCTGTAACTGGCTGTTCATGACTCTCCATTTCTAATTATATATATATAATATATATACACAGAGAGAGGATAGATAGATAGATAGATAGATAGATAGATAGATAGATAGATAGATAAACTATCTCTGTCTCTCACAAATTTTCAGTCCTTCCCATATTTTTATAAAATTCAAATTGAAACTTGATCTATAAAGAGCCTCAGTAACCCAACAGGTTTCTCTCTTCTTTAATGATCTAGCAAAAATGCAATCAGGATCATGGATTAAGAATTGTTCTGTATGTTTGAATGACATTGTCTTGCTGTGTTACATAATATGGTTACAGCAAATGTTGAGATGCTCTTGCTCTTTTCACACTTCAGTATTCAGGATGTTTGCACCATTTTTAAACCCTTTTTGCATTCAAAAGGCGGCTGATAAATCCTGGTGGATTAGGGCCATACTCTATGCAGGTAACTTTCTAAGGCCTGTAGAGAGAACAAGTCCTACATTCCCATGAGGAAGAAAGAGTTTTGATTACTGAAGGATTACAGGAGCTAGGATTACTGAAGGAGCTAGTTTGTAGAACTGACTGAACTGTCTGGGGAACCAAACATCAAACTGAGATGTAACTGTATGGATACTATATGCCAGAGATTTTGTAATGTAGGTGATTTCAGCCACATAATATGCACTATCAGCAAAGTGAATACTAAGTATTCAATGAATTACTTAGTGTCAAAAAAATGGTAGAAATCCTCACTAAGTAGAGAGATGCTCCAAGTGTGACTAGAGAGAGGTAGGCATTAGTTCTAACATGATTTCAGACATACACCAACGTGGTGGAAATGCATATGAAAAAGGGAGAAGATAAATCATGATCTTTCAAGGGCTAATCATCCATATCAGTGCACTTATGCTGCTCCTTATAACTACTGTACAACCTGCTATTAATAGGGGCATCCTCCTCCCCTCAGCACACCTTCAAATTCATAGAAAACATGGTCAAGTGCTGCAGGAAGTTCATAGCATTTGATCCTATCTAAAGCCAGTGTGGAAAATAGATTATTCCCCTCTTGTTGTTTTTTCCATATCTGAAGACTGTTATCTCTTAGTCCTCTGGTGTTCTCATTTCTACACTGAATGCTGTTGACACTTCCAATTTCTGCACTGACGTTATATTTCTAGATATTTTTGGGTTCTAGCCTTTTCATTTTCCTTCTTTGAATTTTCTTCACTTCCTCCACAGTGGTTTGAAAAGGTGAAGAATGAGGAGGAAGAAGGAAATTCCCTGGATTTCCCCAATACAGACAAGATACTTAATCATTTAATCTGGAGTTTTACCAAGGCCAAGTAAAATTGTTGTTCATGTTCATAGAGCCACTGTTTGCCTTTTTCACATGAGTGTGACACTGTTGATTCATGTCTATTTATGTGCTTTAGTGAGGTCCAGACTTTCTTCTTCTAAACTATTCCATAGACTACTGCACTCCACCTTCAACTTGTACAGCGAAATGCCCTTGACAAGTCTTGTATTTGGGCTAAGTTCATTGTACCTGGCTTTGGTCTATTTGGTTGAGTTTTGCCTTTTTTCCCCCTCAGGACATTAAGTATTATGTTAGCATTTGTCAGTTGAAGGGCAGCATAATGTTTCTTCTTTCCCTTGTGACCAATCATTCGTTAAAGCATTAAATGCAGTACAAGATTGAGCACGAAACTCCAACCCTGTGTTTGGCATCAACAGGGCAATTCCACAATCTCCGACGCTGCCGTTTGTTCGTTTGTTAGAGACAGAGAACTGATGTGTTTATCCAGATTCTTGTATTGGAGCCTGCCCTGGAGCATTTCAGCTTGTGCAAATACTTACAGGCTAAACAAAGCAGCATTTGATAAACATGTATTTGCAGGCTATGCAAACAGCTTTATGATCCACCCAACACAGTGGTGACAAGAGCTGAACTAGATTCTGAAAATAACACCCATTAACCAGGTTACCTTGAAAGTGCATTCAAGATTATGGGTTTTGGGAAGCACAGGGAACCATGTGAGGACTTGGAAAGGCCCTGTAATTTCCCTCAGCCTTCCCAACCTAGATCCTTTCATGAGTATGCAAAGCAGTGTGTATTACAGACAATTTGACTAGGTTGAGCATGGAGCACAACCACCAGTCAATTCCATCACACATCTAGGAGTCTATATGGAGCTTCATGGTTGTTGATGCTTTGCTTAGTTTATGGAGAACAGAATCCTTGAAAGCTCTGCCTCTGAAAAAGTGTAGAGGTGATGGTGAATAGTATCCAAAGGCCTCAGCCAAACCACACCCAAGCTCTCTGGGGCTGACAGGAAAGGCTGACAAATTCCACCTGTCCTTCACATTGTAGTTGGCATGTGTTTGTGAACTCCTCACCTCCAAACTTTATGGCAGGACTGTTCAGTGTTTTCTACATAGATGATATTTTATTCGTCTTCCAAATACTCCTTCTGTTCAGAGACCTAGGCACTTAAGAGTTCTGATGCTGAGGGATCACCTGTTTGAAGGTAGGCTAGACAGGCCTCCAGTCTATGGGATACCTGACTTCAAGCCACTGTTAATCTCTCCTCTTGTTATGGATTCACCTCCAATTTTTTTTTCTTTAAATTAATGTCTTTACAACTGTGATAGAACAATCCTTTTTGATTTTGGCTCAATTCAAATTTCTTCTCTAGGCAGGATATGTACTAAGCACAACTGGGAAAATTGAAGGCATCCAATTCTGTCACAATAAGGGGAAAAATAAAAGTCTGCATCAGGATGTTGCTGCATGTCTATAAAAGCAGCGGGAAAATGTAGACCTACCTCTCTACACCATCTGTAAGATATCTAACTACAGCCTATTGCCCAGAATGGGACTCTCAGCCACTTCCTTCTCCATTACACCAGAAAGAATTTCCTTGGTTACCTAGTTTTGGGCCATAGGTCAGGACACAGAAGCTGACAGAGTAGGGAAAGAGGACAAAACAGTGTAATGCAGCATAAGGAGACACAAACAACTCCTGGGATGGGCAGTAGGAAAATCATGTCTTCAGGCTGTGCCCAAACCTTCTAGGATACCTGTACTGTGCTCCATATGGGCCAATTTTCAAGAACCTGGCAGCTTGCTTGGAGCTTGTCTGCAGCCTGTTCAGATCTGCATGGTCAAATTAACTTCTAAGCATTTCCTGCTGGTTTGTTGGGTCATAGACTGTTTTGGTTTCAGTGTATGTTACTCTGAAATAATTATTGTTACCCAGGGAGTTCTTGTAAAGATCACATGAAATGTACTAGTGCTGGGTACTCAAACATAAATCTCACACATATACATACAGATTAAGAACATAATCTGGAGTGGAGGAAACCCTGATTGGGGTCAAGAGTTGAACACAGCTTGCATCTAAACATGAGTGAATTCATGAATTTTGCTTATTACTACTTAATAAACTGATTTTCACCTGAATCTGTTTTTGAGGCTTGTAAAGAGAGGTGTTCGCTCTGTAGCAGAGTGAGACATGGTTTTCTAATAGGCTTGTTCTCTGGAAATACTCTGGAGAACATCAATATCTACAAGTCAATTCATGCCAGTTAACAGAAGGGTCAGGTTCCCTGTCTCATTTTCTCTTGTTCAGTTACCCATGAGTTATACCTGCTGGATTATCTATTGTTTAGGGAGTCAAAAAGTGTGCCAATAAATTAATTTCTTACTCATGTCTCAGAATCCTCCTACTACCATTTTTGATTGTAGTTTTTATTTTTTTTTTTTCCTATTTGGAGATATACTCCCAAGTTTTGGTTTCTTTCCCAAGATAAAACTATGCGCTTTTTTCACATCTGCTATTCACCTGCAAAGTAATCAAGAGACAGGAACGTGCTGGACCACTCATATTATAAAAATATGAGTCAAGCTCTAAAGGAAAAAGCAAAGATTAAAATAAAATTCATAGTTAGGTTGTTTTTTTTTTTCTTTTATGTTGTTGCTAAGAGATTAATAACTTTGCAGAAACTGCTCTGGAATCTATTTTCAAATTAAATATTTTGATTCTCCCAAAACAGCATTACTCCAGGAAGCTATATATAAAGCATGAAATATGCCATTAACACAATAAAATACAATTTTTCCACATATTTTTTCATTCCAGTAAAAAAGTGGACTTCACTGAAACGAAGGTAGAGAGTGACAAACATTGACTTAACCGCAAAGTGCTTCTCATGTTCTTCCATTCTTCAGGGTCCTGCTTGTGCCAAGGTTTTTTTGTGCCCTCCCCAAGGAAGGAATATCCAGAACATTTTACATGTTAGACACAAGAATTTCCTCTCACTGTCTTGTCTGAGAGGTGAGAAACCCATACGAATTCCTTTTGCCAGTTCCTTCCTTTGACCTTTCTTCCACTGCTCACAGCTGCCTTCTGTTAGAGGTAGTGTGAATTCATCACTTTGTAAAAAAAAAGAAGAAAATGCTCACAGTGAGAAAGTTCTCTTCTAATTTAGGCCAAACTAAACTTCCTGGGAGATTCCTAAGCTGTGCACTACGTTCATTGTGTTTCTTAATTTGAGTTGGTAGTGGCTTCATTACGGAATCAGCCACGTGCTCATTTGAACTCATTAGAAGTTTCACTTATTTCCCAGGTGAAGTTTCATTTGTTTATTGTTATTTGCAGAGTGAACTGAAAAAGCATCCAAACAGACAAGCCTCTCCATACACTCTTAGTGAGAATTGTAAATGATATCTGAGGCATGAAAAGTTTACTTTAGTATGGAACACTGATTCTGATGCACTAATTGGATGCAGCTCATTTTTCTGTTATAATCCCCAGAGCTACTTCAATGTACAATTACGAGGAAAGAAACCTCAGCACTGTAGCTGTATAGATAAAATAACAAGAAAATGAGAATGTACAGGAACATTTTATGTTGTCCTTTGTACCAATAAATTACTATAAAAACACATAGAACAGGAACAAGGAACTAATTAATTTTAAGTTAACATATAGTGATATTTTTTATATCTATATTTTAGTTAGACATTGATTGAATAAAAAAAACAAAGAAAAACTATATAAATTTCTCTCTTAACTTTAATTCTCATCATGTGCATACAGATAATGTGACTATGAAGTTTGTTTACAAACTTGTGTTGATGCTTGTAAATTACCACAAAATACAGAAGTACTTTCAAATGAAATGTGTTAAATCTATGGCTCAGCACAAAGAGGTTTTCTGTTTCTTTGTTTTTTGTTATTTGTTGTTTGGGGTTTTTTGTTTGTTTTCCAGCTGGTAGTACCAAAAACTGTACTGATACAGTTTATAGGGGGGTAAATTTTCATCTGTCATTTACAGATATGTGTGTGAAAGAGCACTACAGGCAAGTAGATAGGCAGAAGGTGTTCTTTTGGGCTTTTGAACAAATTTCTTCAATGTGTTTCTCCAGAGAGAGTGAGGAAAAGGGATTCTACCAGTCAGAGATCTAAAAAAACTGGGGCTCTTTCTGTAGGTAGTGGGTGGGATATGTTCATGTTTGTAATGATGCTGTTGAGGTACTTTACAACCTGGTTATTTTTCTTTAATAAGCATGCTTAAAATAGTTGTCAGATTTGTTCTTTATTCCTAAATCTTTGTCATGTCCAAAAGACAAGCATTACTGAATTTGGTGTTTGTTTCCGGTTCTTTCCCCTTTCCAGCTAAAAGAGACTGAATATATGTTCAGTATCACAGGTCTAGCAGGAACATTCCGCTTGGGCATTTGTGTCTACTATTGCAGAAGCCCAAGATTTTTTTGGACTTCCCTGTAAACTGATCCAATTTTTGATATCTTGGGGTAGGGTTGAAATATTCCATATATTCCCTATGAAATTGTGTTTGGTATTTTTGCTGGCTGCAGGAGTTGAGTAAGGTGGCTTGTCAGTGACCTTTCTTGACTCAGCAGAGTTATCTGCAATTGTGGGGTGTAAACTTGGTGACTCTGGTGGCACCTTCAGTTATATGTGCCAGAGCACTGACATAAGCATGGGAATTGTCAGTCACAGTGCTCCCACCATATGGATAAAGGCATGGGCTGAAGTGCTGCAGTGCTTTGGGAGCTCAGACCTTCAGTCTCTCAACACTGAGATAAAGCATTTTGCATCAGGTAGACTGGACAGGGATGCCTTGTTTCACTAAGTCTGGGATGTCTGGGGTGTATCCTGCCAGGACCTCACTGCCAATGACAAACTGGAGCATCCCCTAACCTCCATCTGCCTTCCTCCTTCCATATGGAAAAAAAAAAAAAATGGAATTCAGCCCCTGAAAGTGTCAGCTAAAAAGAAATTATTTGACATTTTAAAAAACCCCTTTTGTTTCTTTGTAGGCAATTTGTAGTGGAAAAACTTTTTTCGACCCTATGTTAATAAACTCACAAAATTTTGGAGCCAGACAAATACGTGTGTGTCTAGACTTCCACTGCATTTCCCCCTTTCTGCTCACTTCATTTCTAGACAGATGGTGCTCAAACAGGGTATGAATGAGCATGCACATATAGTGCTGTGGCACAATGGTATTCCCAGGGTAGTCAGTACATTCTGACTGTAACTCCCTCCATTTACCCTTAGAGCAGCAGTATGAAGCCTGCAATCTCAGAGGGGTTTGTCTGGACTGGAGAGGAAAAAGTAAAACCAGTCTGTCTGTTAGGAGTGAGAGTCAGATAGAAGGGCAATGGATGGGCCAGTTGGCCAATATGTTTTTAGATAAATCAAACTGCTGCTCTATGCTTTGAAACAGTTATTACTCCTGTCTCTGGGACTTGAATTTGTTGCCTTTCGAAAGAACTGGAAAAAACATTATCCTTGTCAACACACTGGAGTAGGTTACAGATTTGACAGAATATATTATTTCATTCTTCTCCAAAGCAGATTGATGACCCTGAAGAAAGCAGATTTGTGAACTAGGAGCATTATATTCAAGCACCACAAATTATCTCATGCCAGGTATCTGGTTTCAGGTTGGCTTCGTGGCGGACTGGGTAGGGTTGAAAGTATTCCTTTCAAAGAGTGGGCAATGGGAGTGGACAACCTTCTTCTTTTTCCTCAACAGAGAAGGTGGGTCTGTCAGTGTATTTAGAATGAATGGCCTCTGAAAGCTGCTCCAGACAAGTGTACAAAGAAAAAAAACACCATTAGCATGTTTTGTACAGATTTGTACTTGTTTCTCCTTCAAACCAGACAGACAAAATAGGCCTTTTATGCTCTGATAATTCTAAGATTTGTATCACTGGAAAAACTAAAATAGTTTGGCTCTTTTCCCTTATTCTGTAGAGTCTCTTTTATTTACTTTATCAACCTGCTCCACTGACACTTGGCAAGGCCAGTCTCAAGGGCTGATGGCTCAGGTCAGCTACAGGTGTGAGTGTAAGCCATCATTCTAAGGTAGCTAGCTAAATGCTCCATACTGTATTTTTAAACTACAGTACCTCTATGTTTTTGCTATGTGATATGTTTTCTTTTTATTGCTGTTTCTAGAATAAGGGGCAGAGTTGAGCGTACATGCTGACTTGGTATATTCACCTTGCTATAGGAGATTGATCAGAGGACACCACAAACCTACTGTTGATCTGTTAGTATCTGGTTAGATGTGTTAATCTGTTGTGGCACTACTTCATGACTGATTGTTTGTCTCCTAGTTGATAACTTTGAATAAACTAGTGAGTAAAAATCTGTCCTGTGCCTTTTAGTGTAATAATCTTTCCTCTCTACCATCCTAATCTGCAGTTCTATAAATGAACTTCTTTTTGCAAGCAAGTCACCCCATTTATGTAAACTGGTATGTTAAAGATTTTTAAATTTTTAATAGATTTTTAAAATCTATTTTGAAAGATAATTTGCATTTTCTGAGTTTACCTAACTACATGTCTTAAACCAAAAATGACTGTGTCTCCCAGGCAGTGCAATAGCACAGGCTGCACATTCCCCTGTGTGTTCCATCCAGCACACCTCTCCCCTCCAACTGGCTGTCTGGTGGCTTAGTGAAAGGAGTGACATACCCAATAAGAGTAGGTTGAAAAATATAGACATCCTCAAGATAATTTAAGAACATTATTTACCTCACCAATGTGCCTGATCTAAGATCTCTGTTTTGAACATCTGAAACTGAGGATTAAAATCTATGTTTGGATTCAGATTTGAGTGGTTCATTGCTAGTCATGAGATATACAGTTAACTCCTTACTTTTGCCCATGGCTTGCATCCATCTGTGCTCCTGCAAGTTACACCCATTTGAATGGAATACTTTCTGAAGAGATTTCTAATCTATGTGGTGTTATTCATCAGTTAAAAGTGGCTCCAGGGTATTTTCCCTGAATGCTTTAAGTGCTGGTTTCCACATGTCTTTGGATCATTCTTAGGATTAGGGCGAACACGTTGTATTCAGAAATTCCTGGTACCTGTGCATCCAGTATTTTAATACTTCAAAGTTTTCCATCATGGGAAAAGAAATATGGAGTACGTCCCCTGGAATCTACAGGGAAGGATATGCAAAATAATGAGTTAGTTTCTTCCTACTATTGAATCAAAATACCTTTATAGTCATCATCTTGAGTCAACAACAAATACATGAATCATCATTTCCATCTCCAAAAACATTTAAAATCCAAGTATTTTCAGTAACTCTTTTCAGGTTCATATTTGGCTACATCTTTTAGCGTATCAACCTGCATTTCCGTCTCAGCACTATAAAGTTAGGACTAAATACTAGGGGAAGTTTACATTTGAGCATTTACAATTAAAAAAAAAAAAAAAAAAAAAAGAACCAAGCAACAAAAAATGTGGAATGGCTTTATTATGCATTACTCCCTGAAGATAAATATTGCTCAAGTTCTTTGCCAACTCCTTTGACAAGTTAAGTTATTCCAAACAATAAAAAAATGCATGCTGGTAGTTTTCCACTTTATTTGTGTTGAATTACCATTAATTAAATATTTTTCCCAACAGTTTCTGTCCAAGAATACTTAAAATATTTTTAACTGTATGGGAAGTAGTTGATTGACAGCAGGTTGACAGAATCTACTTCTCTGAGGGATGTATGACTATACTATTTCCAAGAAATGGGACACTTCAGTCAGTGAGGTCACTTGCTGTGCCTTTGAAGGGGTCAATTCATTGAGAAAACAACCATCTGAGTGCTATTAAGTGCCACGTAACCACTCTTGTGCTATTACTGTAACTTGCTACAGAAGTAGGACAGAGCAGATTTAAAAAGCAGAAGCAGTTAATTTGATTTCTATATTCTTTAGAAGGAAATACTTTCATAAGATGCTAAGAACAAAGATACAGCAACTTCACTAGGGCAACACCAATCCCGATAGTGAAGACAAGATTATACAGACACAAGTAAATAACGTAAAGGTACAGATGGAAAATATAGTGGGGGGAAGTGTATGCAGTGTCTGAATGAAAAAATGCAGAATGTAAAGGAGGAGCATATATATTTAAGTTATAAAATTATCTGGATGAAATATGTACATGTTTATAGTCTGGCATCTGGCATATATTACATCACCGTTGTTTGAACAAACCCTGCCAGACCTGGGTTAAGACAAGTCCCTCCCTATTAATAAGATCTGTAGTTCATAAAAAGGCAAACTACATGCTACCAGTTCAAGTGCTCTGAGAAATGTCCTCCAAAATGTCAACGATGCAGACTGCTGCCCTTGTGCTAGTGCCACCTGTGCTCAGGAAATCTTTTCCCATTTGTCTGGGCATGCCTGTGGCATATTGTCAACGGCCAGCATCACAGTCAAGTGATGAGGGACTTCGTCCCGCAGCTCGTACCCTCATCTGGCTGATGTGAATTTTCTCTTTGATTTTTACGCAGGTGAGAACAGTCAGCAAGACCAATGTTAATTCTAACTTAAGGCTTCACCCTGGCTCTAAATGTAGTCTGAATAGTTCAATTTGATTAAAAGAGTACTACATCAAAACTGATATTCTGTCCCTTTGCTCCTTTCCCATCAAGCTCCTTTTATGAAGTCAGAATAAAATCATGTGGTTAGAAGAGGATTTATTCTTTCTTTGTACTTTATTGCTGGTAGTAACTGGCTACTCCATTTCTTGGGTCAACATCCAGATTCAAAATTAAGCCATCTCTTTTACCTCTGAGTGTGATCACCTATAGTAAGAATTGTCTTTCACACTAATGAATATATTCCCTTAAGTCCTGATCTTAAAGTGCTGTATATTCTCTTTCACGAACAAAAAGTAAGTTCTGTAACAGGATTTCAAGCATCAAATTAGGCTCAAGGGGGAGTGACTAATATTTATAATAGTTCATGTTTTCTTGAGAACTTTAGCTGTTTGGGGAAGGAAGAGTCAAAAGGTTACATTTTTCTGGATTTCTCCCCCTCTAACTATTAGATATAATGTGTAATTTATGATTCATCTAAATATGGACCTAGACCTTTCCTACAACAATCCCCCCTTGGGGAAGGTTTGGGACAGCCCAAAAAGTTATTTTTATCGACTCCTCCACTCCTTAAGATTCTGTTTTTAAAAGCACTAGGGATAAAGTCTTTCAGCATGCTAATTCCCAAACTGAAATTGGAAGCAGTGTACCTTCCAAGCTTGATATGAACATGACATACCATGATGGAAGAGAAACACCCAGGAAAATGAAGTCTTGACATTTTTGGTGTCCCCTTGTACATTGTTAATTAAAGTAAAGCAGCTATAAGAAGAATCTGTATTCTGCAATAGACTTTTAGCAACTCAGAAGATGATTTCTCCTGAATTCAGGACAATTCATTAAGGAAAATTACTGTGTGCTGTCTGAAAATGATCTTTGGCACAATGAGGTGTATTCCTCCACCATGCTCCATAGTGCTGACCTGAGAACTTCTCCTAAGCATGTGAATAAAGATAGGAGTCATAGAAATTATAGAGATAACTTTCTTGGGATCTGGATTAAGTCTTTTAAGTGCTTAAAGTGCTTTTTAAAAGAGTACTCAAATAAGATGCAGTCACATTTTTCCTTATTTGTCTAAAATTGAAAATTAGCTCTTCTCAGTGCTATCCAAAATAAACTTTCTCTTTTTTTCAATCCATCAAAACAACATGGTCATTCAAACTCTGTTCTGTGAGTCATTTGTATACCACTTTTCACATTCTGTTTTTCAAAGTACTTTATATATTTAAAACAAATAATACCTTCAGGCTTGAATACACAGAATGGGAGCAGGTCTGAACTAGAAATTTTGTTCCAGTGTCTGTTCAAAAGCAGTAATCATAACGTCCTCGTATGCCACTGAGGAAGCTACTTGTTATGCTGGCATGCCTGTCACAAGCTTGGGCACTGAAGGTTTTGCTGTTCTTTCTCCTGTTGAGAGGGTCCCCAAAGCCTCTCATTTTCACCCATCCCTGATTACTAACCAGGACAGTGTTTTCAAACAGGTAGGTCCTTCTCCTCTGTTTTCCCATGACCAGCAACTTCTTGAAATAACTCCACAACTTCTTTAAACAGAATTTCTTCTCTTGTTGATTCCTACTCCCACCCAGCAGAAGAAAAGCACAAAACAGAAAAAGGCTAATATATCTCAGTCTTAGCTTAACATTATGATTTACTTGTAAGTTTGGGATAAATACTCCTTCTCTTGGACCGCTACCCCTACCCAACGCAACTCTTTATGGTGCCTCTCTGCTAGACATGCATTAGCTGCATCTTGCCTGTTCTTCCATTCTCCTCCTCTAATTTCTTTTAAAAGCACAGCTCATCCTTTGACAATGATTTTGGCCTTGAAAGAAATAAAAATCTTACATGCTTCTGACATCCAGGTGAGGGAATGTCACTGAAAGCAGGACTGCATTGTACATATGAGTCCAATTAAGACAAGAAGTAAAATGTGCTGGGAGTATGAATGCACAGAGTAACTTCTGTTTCACAGTTATCAGGTATGCTATTACCCTTTAGCAGCTACAGGGTAATTCATGCCTCTTTTATGGCCATACTTACGGTATTTTTGCAGTTTACATGTGAAATCAACCTCTCTGCTGATGTTAGTCCATACTGTGCTACTGACTTCTGTGATCCCTTCCAAGTAATACCTTCTGATGATCTGATCCAAACCTCTCTTAGGTCAGAGGTCATCATCAGTCATTTAGATCTTGTATTTCTCCCCTCCACCCTCCAGCCTCTGGTTTTTCCTTTGTTATGAAACAGATGTCCTTCTTTGGAGAAGGTTTATGTGTATTCTGCACAGCTAACATGCTTTGGGCATCATTTCTCTCTCCTAACTGGGGCTGTTCTGTCTCCTCACTTTGCCTTATAGGTTTCAAGACAGTCCAGGGTTTCTGTGGTGTTTTGTGCGTTTGCCTACCTCTGTCATGCATTGCCCCAGGATTAACTGCACACACCCTTTGCCTGGCTTGAGAGCTCTCCACTGACAGGGTGGCTCATGGCAGACTTCCATATGGCTTGCACTAACATATCCTTCTCGTAAGAGGTGGGATTTTATGGCTCTTTTTATTGTTTCCATTCTTCTACCTTATGTGAGAAGTCTGTGGTGGTGAAAAGACTGTCATTCTCTGTGCTGCATTACTGATGCTGGTTGTAAAGGTAATGCATAGATAGTGTCATCAGGGGTCTGCAGCTGTTCTGCATCACCTGCTAATGCCACCCAAAAGTCAGAGTTCAGCTCACCAAAAAGAACAAAACCAGCCAAAGAGGACTTCCAGGTGATGTGAACTGAACAGAATGTTTAGTTTCTTCAAGACAGAAGGGGATAGTGAAGCATGAAATTGATGCCAAAGGCTACAAATTTACCAGTTGTCCTGTATCATGAAGTACATTCTTATATAAAGTCCCACTGTGCAAAACCTAAACAGACAATTCAAAAATATTGTGCACTTAATCAATACTAATGACATTCTCCCTAATCTAGTTACAACTGCCTGTCTCTGTGCTTCCAGGGACAAAAATTTTCTCCTGAGGCTTAATGACTGAACAAAAGTAACTTCTGGAGCTTGCCAAGTTCTTCTGAAATACTGAAGTATTTTCCTGCTTCCAAAGGCAATAGAGTGGATGGAAATGGTCTTTGTCTGGTCCCAGAGACGGGGATAAGAAGATCACAATGAAATTAATTTTGAAAATTCACCTTCCCTTAATATAAAACTTTCCAATTCAACTCATGTTGTCACCTATTCATGAGGAATTTGGCAGGAGTGTACCAGTCCAACTTGTTTTATAAAGCCAAGAAAAACAACCAATATGTTTGATATACAGTCTTTGGCTAGCCAAAAACCTGGGAAAATGAGGGTTAAATCTTCCGTTTGTTTTCCTTTTGTGCCACTCTCAGAAAGCTCTGTGGTTCTAAAATGTATTTTCAGCAAAATTTAAGTGTCATAGCCCTAACCTGTGGTTTTGTATCTAATCCACTCAGCATCTGTAGTGTCTCTGAGCATGTCCAGAACTGCCTCGAATCTTGACAGGGCTGAGGTGGCTGGCACCACCATCACACCTAATCCCAGCCACATCCCAAATCTGGCCTCTTCTGCTGAGCTTGCCACAGGCCCAAACCCAGGCAACTTTGTAAGGTGGGACCTGAGATGTACTGATGGGATCACACTCCCTCCAAAATGCATTGAGGGAAGTCATCTTCTTCTTTTCTTTTTTTTCCTGTTTTTTGTTTGTTTGTTTGTTTTGGGTTTTGTTTGTTTGTTTGTTTGTGGGGTTTTTTTGTGGTAGTTGCAAAAGGAGAAGTGTTTTTTATGTCTCTTTCTTTTTTTTTTTGTTTTTGTTTTTGTTTTTGTTTTTACCTCCTCTGTAACATAACAGCACAGCCATTGAAGAATGTTTGTAGGAAGGAGTGGAGGGCCCTGGATTCAACTACTGATGGTGAAGGTGTTAAAGTTCGCATCTCTAAGTAGGACAGAACAAATGGTTTGAGAATCTGTTTGTAGAAAGCAAATGCAAGGACCAGCACTTCCACTGGTATCCGGGTATCAGTCACAGTTTTCAGGAAAAATTAATCAAAATGTTTTTGTAGTAATCACCCATTTTTAGGGATAACTTCATATCTTAATGAGACAGATAAGGTGCTTGAAAATAAATATTTTCCATTGCTAATTAGTGTTATTTCTCATAAACAAATCCCCAAAAATGTTATCAAAGAAAAATCATATTTAAGTGTGTTGGAGCTGATATCTCTAACATTATTATTCTTCTTCTGCTTTTACTGAATTCTAGTCTTGTTTGTCTTAGTGAGGCAGTCACATTTGTATGGGAAAAAGCTTCATCAGTGCTTTGTTATTTTGGAAACTGAAAACTTTGAGGCAAAAATATTTCCACTGAAAACCAAGAATTTCTGTTTGGGAAAGCTGCCCAGTTGCCTGTTCCTCAAGTAATCCATTTGTCCCATGCAATACTTGTGCATCTCTTGGGAAGAGATGAGACTCCAAAGTGAGCGCAAGAAAGCAACAAAATAGGTAGTGAATGCATCCTCTTGTATCTTCCTCTGTTTTCTGACTGAACTCTATAGAGAGGTGAGGTGTTTTGCCATAAAGCTCTGGAAACAGACTGCGTAAGCCTCCCCCCTCTTATTTACAGCTGCTGTTATTCAATGCTTGCTGCACAGCCCACCAAAAATCACAAAGGGTTTGATACAGTGCAGTATCATGGAGCTTGTGGTTATCTTCTCTTTCAGAGAGATTCTCAACTTTTTTTCAGAGCTGAGTCTCACCTTTTGTTTAAGGTCCAGGGAAGGCAATGAAGACACCGAAGCAGACCTGCTGTAGTTTACAGTCAAAACACCACTGTGGTCAGAGGGTGAAAAAAACTGTTTCTTAGGCAAGAGGAAGTTTGAAAACAACCATGAAAAGTGCCGTGGTCACTTCAAGTAATTTTCACAATGTCGGACACACCTTTGTAGTTTACAGAAGTTTTTGCTTCTGCAGTATCAGCAGAAGAGTTGAAGAAAAATGAAAAAGTATCTACCAGTACAGCAGCACTGCTAAAATTTGGACCTAGGTTTCCCTGACAGCTAACCTCTTTTAATCTTGGAATATAACTGAGGCTTTGTGATTTATTTTGACAGACCAAGAATCTGGCCTTCAGATGTATAGTGCTTGTCCTACTTGTTCCAGAGAGACTATATATCATTTTGATCAACACTCAAAGTTAAAGTTCCCCCCAGAGCCAAGAAAATGACATTTACTGAGTCATAGCACATCAAATATTTATTAATCATATCACATTAAATAAAAATGGGGGAAAAGAGAAACTGTGAGACAAAATAATGTTTAGATTTATTTCCCTCTCTTTAACTCCCACGTGAAGTGAGTTCTATCTGCTTAAGTACAAGCCACAATTTTTTTTCCATGCAAAACAAGCCCATTTCAAAATAGTTGTAAAAGTTTGCAGTGTGCAGCATATGGGATGTGCAAGGCAAAACTGATGACTAACGCTGTAGGCATTATTTATTAACTTTAATTCATAGTATCTCATATCCTCCTGTCAGCGCACTCCTCCTCCTCCTCCTCCTCTTTTATTATTACAGATGAATGAAAACTGATGCTTCTGCATTCTTTTTAAACCATTAAAATATGTTAATTATTTATGGTAATGCATCACAATGAATAACAAGACACTATCCCTGAAGTTCTCAACTTTGTGTTTTAGAAGCTTCTTTCTCTGGGTGTAGTTTAAAGCAAAACACAAGAAATGATTCCAAACAAAAAAAGCCCACATTTTCTTCAGAATTTACAGGGCCAATCAGGAGTTGTTAACACTGATATTTAGGCCAGTCTTCTGAAACAGTATTACACTGTGTATTCTAGGGTTACATATCCAAATGTGCTTTCAAAAGCTGTTTTATTGCAAGAACAAAAGTATAGGAAATGGGAAAGGATGAGCGTATGCTACCTGATGGACACTGAAAGCACTTTCCTGCTCTAGGCCAGGTGAAGAGCTCCCATTACCTGGGTGTATGAGTCAAGAATCTACTCCAAAGGCAATACCTTTGCTCTAAATCCCCAAAAAAGGGCTAATTTAAAAAAATTAGTCACAGTGTCTTTAACATTTTCTAAGAAAACAAAGTGTTAGAGCCTTCATTTTGCAGTGGAGAAGATCATGATCTACGGGAGCTTAAACCCAGGAGAGATGCTGGACACTGATCCTGGAGAAGTATTTGATACCTCTCACTCCCTTTGGGAATGTACCATGGTGAGCAAAGGGTTGGTGGTTCAAAGTGTCAGAGAATGAAAAGAGTGTGAGGCTGGCAGTGACCCTTCAGCTCCCAAACTTGGGTGGTCAGGATAAGCAGGTATGGGATTGCAGGCTGTCCTAGAAGTACTGTAGCAGTGCTTTAGCACTTCCGTGTGTATTGGAAACTTTCAGAAACATGACAGCACAGTGAAGTGACCATGGCTTCATCAACAAAGAGAGTCAGTAAATTGGGCTGTGAAGGCAACTGAGATCTGTATGTAACCTGATTTAAACCAAGCTTTTTAAAGAAGCCTTTGGGATCACCCAGGACAGATTCAGGTATTGCTGTGTAGGTGCAACCTGTGCACTCATTCCCCATACCAGAAGTATGGGTTGGGTGCATAAGAACTCCAGGTCTAATCATTTTATTAGATATTTTTGTAGATCACAACTCCTAGTTAATAGTACTTAATTTTTATGGAACAACTCATATCCTTTTATGAACAACCAAATAGGATGAACAGCTGTTGTTTCTGATACTTACAGTCATTCTAAACAACTGGTTTTGTCTCTTCACAGTGAATACACTAGAGCGAAATAAATGGAATTTTTTGGAACTGGAAGCTATGAATCAACTCTGATGCAGAATGGCTGGTTCTTGTCAATATTGGCTGCGGACATGATTTTCTCTTCATTTGCTTAGTATAAGTTATGTAAGCATCATGCAACAAAGATGGATGAGGGTGTACTATATCTCTTTACAGTTACATGACAAATGGTGAGGGATATGATTCATGTCCATAAGGCACTAAATACAGCAAAGAAATTAAAAACAGACCTTCTGTATCTCTAACAGAGGAACCAAGGATTGAATTCTGCAGCTTTAAAAACATGGTTATGTGCAGATGACAAAATCAGTTTAGTAGTAATTAAAAAAAAAAAAAAAAAAAAAAAAGGAAATTCTGGAATTCTGGTTTGAAGGGATAGAAGTTAAGTCTAGGAGGTTTACTTTTGGGTAAAGCATTTTTATGTTGTTTGTTTTAATCCCTGGAAAGAACGTCTATCCCAAACACCTACTTTGTGGGTGTCATCAAGTACACCTCCAGCTGTAAAGCCAAGGACATAGACCTATTAGTCTTACAGTAATAAATCCATGAGACAAGTAGAACTGGGGTGCTGATTTTAAAAGAAATATCTTCACACTTCCAAGCCAGTGATTTTCATAAGAGATGAAAAGGGACATGGTAGAGATTAGCTTTGGATAAGAGCTTCCCAAAATTCATGTGTTTCACATGAGTCAGAACCAAATGTCAGCTTTGAGGAATGAAAGTGTCAGAGGAAATAATTTCCAAAATGAGAAAAGTGTTACTTTGCTATCCTACATTTCATAGTTGCAGAAAGAGCTAGGCATAGAAGCGGTTGAAAACTTAGGTGGATGCTACCATGACAATATTTTCAGGCCAGTAAAACACAGGAAATATCAAAAATCTTTTGGGGATGGATATGATGAGATTAGCACATTAGTTTTATCTATTTGTAGAATCCAGAGAATTTAGGAAGAACTTTGTAGAGATTATTGGGGAAAGCCAAATCTTTAAACCTCAGGAAATCCCACTGTACGTTCTCATGAGCTGAACTGCCAAGGCTGTCTGGCAGGAGAGAGTTATTATACGTCTGGGAAGAGCATGTGATAGTTTCCAACTTCCTTCATAACAACAAAAAAAATCTTTCCCTTCACTAAGTAATTAGGAAACAAAACAGCTTCAGATATGTGACTCTTTGCTTTCATTGCTTTCTTATAACAAACTTTGAGTAAATTTAACTACTGAAATTTTTGAGTAGTAGTTGGGGAAAGACATAGATACTCATTACACAACCCTTTGTTAAACAGGGTGTCCTTGAGAAAATGTATTGCCCAGAAACTGGAGCAACTACATATACCACTATATCATAAAATTAATATTTATCTGAATAAAATCAATTTAAAAACAAAAATACTTGTGAATGATGTTATTATCAGTAGGTACAGATATAATTCTTCAAATTTCTGTGAGTTTAGCAGGTTGGTAGTCTGGTCAACCCATCTGTTTGTTTCCCTTATTATTAACAGCATTTACCAGCTAAGAGAAAATCAAGAAGTTCCTCTTTGATGATATCATTTGGTTTGGGCTTGTTTTTTGCCTGGACAGCTTCCTTAAATTCTGTGCCGTAAGTTCTGTACCAAAGTGACAGAGTTCATCTGGTCCTGTGGTCACTGCACACCTTTGGTGACAGTACATCATGTGACTACATGGATCAAAAGAAACAAAGGACTTTTTTTCTGGTTTTCCATGATGAGTCTTGTCAGCACTTAGGTTCAAAATCCCAAAGGTTTAAAAACATATTCTACAGATCGTTTAGTGTCTCTCATCACATCAGTTACATCAGGTGGCATATTTTATCTATGAGGTCACCTAAGGAGTTGTAGGGCCCAAATAGCCATCAAATCCCTGTCCAGAAAACCATTCAGAAACAATGTGAACATGGGCCAGTTGGCAAATGAAGTATCCCTACACTCAGAACAAAGAAACTCATTGGTCCCAAACATTTTTTTACTCCTCTCATTCACCTCTCCTGCTCCCTTGATTGTGTAAAGTTTATTTTTATTTGTGAGATCTTAGTGGGATTGTTTGTGTCAGTAAGAGTTCACTAGAGCAGGGAAGTATTGCAAAATCTATTCTTCTCCTGGGGAAAGTGAAAAGGGGGCTGTTTGAGCCTGTGTGTTGGGAGCAAAGGGCAGGGAGAGGAAGGGAAATCACCACTTGCAAAATATCCAGACTTTAGATTTCCTCTTTTGCAACCTCTGCTTTCCCATTTATTATTATTCTTCAATGTCTCTACAAATTTTTTTTTTGTTTCATTGGACTTTTTATCATGTAATTTTTTCTTGAAAATTAAAAAGACCATGTGTCGAATTTTGAGGGAAGGTAACTCAATATGGAGGCACTGAATGCTTTACACTAGTTAAAGATCTCTGTCCCTTACAGGTTCAGTTTGCCCTCACTTTTACACTAAAGCAGGCTTATTTTAACTGGTGGGATTCCCACCATGTTTCCAGCCAGGCAGTGAAGCTTTGTGTGCTGTAATAGAACTGGGGCCTGAAGGGCAGAGGGGATATTTCACAAGGGACACACTTGCAAAAGCTGCTCTCACTTCTTGTTCTGGCAATGGTTTCAAGTAATGTCACTGGGCAGTCTTAAAAGACTTGGGGATTATTATCCTGCAACTTGTGGTGCAGCAGTAAAATTCAGCTACCATACCTCAAAGTTAACAAGTTAGTTACACAATTTGAGGGGGTTTGGAAATATAATAGAGGAGATTGCTAGTTCCCAAAGAAGAAATAGCTCAGTAATTTGAGGGTTAATAACGGATTTGCAGTTGGAAGTATTTATGAACGAATGTGGCAAAGCCAGAGTGGCATAATCTAGACCAAGGGAAGGGTATAAACAATAATAAGAGGGTACTTCTCCAAAAGACATAATAGGTTGATGACCATAACAATTTCTGTTGTCTTTTCCAGAAAAGTTGGCAGGAGTGGCAGCTTTTGTGGAGATTTCCCCTCACTACTCCTTGATCTTTGGAAATCTCTCCTACTTGCAGAAAAGGTGTGTCAAACAATGTTCTTCCTCTGGTGGACATGCCCAGCTTGTTCACGCCTTGGGTCTCAACAGCTGTTTTTTGCAACTCTGTACTATTCGATACCACTCTATACCACAGGTAGAGTTTAGAGTCCCTGTGTTGTTTAAAAGCACTAATTTTCAAAGTAATTAATTAAAAAAAAAAAAAAGTCAAGAAAAAAAAAATTGTAGTCACATTTTTTCCTCGATAACTGTCAGCATCCTCAGCCTCTGGAAACCTGTACCATGCATCTTCATCAGCACTTCTACAAAGTCCTCGCTGCTCTTACCAGGAAAGTGGTGCTATTAGCCCATTTTAAACAAGCAAAACATTCCTACACTCTGAGATATATTCACATCTGTTGTGTATAAATTTTATTTGTGGACTGCTGCATTTGCCTATTTCTCAGTTGCTCAAAAGCTGATGTAAGAAACTAACTGAACACTTGTAAATACAAGGGGGAGGTATTTACTTTCTTTCAATTTAATCCTGGTTTTATTCAATTCAGTTGATCTTTTTTTTAGCTGCTTTGTGATCACATAGAGATATCTTTTCCTGATTTCAGTGTGTGAAGGATTAATTGCTTGGGAACAGTTCATGAAAAAGTCTTAACTCTATAGTATTTATTTCCTTATTCAAGTACCTACTTGGATTCCTCACACTTTCATACCAGAAGTAGCAGAAGATGGTAATGAGGAATCCTGTAGCTGGCAGCTACTGTTTTGATTTGGGGCTTTTTTCATTGCTTCAGAGTTCTTTCTGAATAGCTGAATGTTCTTGATGCTTTTAAAAGTGCATTTTTAAATTACATCTCTGTGCATCTACCATGACAATTCATACCTACAAGAATTGCTACAGTAGAATAGTTCGGGGAAATGACCACAACCATTCAAATAGAAACATTTTGTACTCATTAATTTATTAAGTTTTCCTAGTACGTGAACTAGCTTTGCCATCAAAATTTATTTGCTGAAAAATGTCAAAACACAGAGGCATGAGCTGAACCTTTCATTTCAAGTTCTTTAATGAGAACAAGTTTCTTGGTGAAACTCAGAACCAATCACTATTGCTTCAGCAGACACATTTTGAATTTTTTAAAAATTTACTTTGGAAAAGAAGTTTGGTAATATATCAAAAGTATCGGCATCTTTACCCTTTTTTAAGCCTCAAACACAGCAAAAACTGTTTGCAGTTGATTTGATCACACAGAGTAAAGGGTCCTTGTTCTACTCATCCTGATTTTATAAGTTAGCCTGTAATCCTTTGCAAGGTTTGCAAGTTCCTGGTGCTACCATTCTTAGCATGCAAGCGACCTCTGCTCTGGAAGGTAGATGTTCCCCTGCCATCAGATGCTTTTTGCCCCTCTGGTAGCTCTGACAAAACTCTTCCAGCTTTTCTCACAGATTCTGTTATTTTAGCCCTTAGAAAGAATGTAACATTGTGAACTGAAACACTTTATGGCACACAGGTTGGTCTTAAGTAAATTCTTCTGAATCTTTGCCCCCATAAGACAATCTTAAGATTTTTGTGCTTCAGATTCTACAAGAAACAAAGTCCTGTGGGATTTGGTTTTGCTTCTAATCTTTCATTTTTTGCAGCTTTTGTGCTAACAGCTATTACAGATGATGACAATGGCTACACTGGTCCAATTTTCTATACTATTACAACTAGAAATATCTCTCCAATGCCTCTTTTTTAATAAAACAAAACAAACAACAAAAACCCCACATTTATCTTGAATAAACATTTCCCCTTGATTCTTAACATTTAATCTCTATTTCTATAAAATGTCAACAGATTGACAGTATCTTCACCACCTTCCTCACGTTTGATTCCATCTCCTTTCCAAAACTCTTGAGAGGGTAAGTTGCAGTGAGTGTTTTCTTCAACTTTTGGCTGTAATCTTCATACTTCAGAACCAGTCTTACTTGTTTCCCTAAGTTTGCCAAGGAAAAAATAAACAGTGGAACATGGTAAAAAGAAGATTTTATTTATGAAAATGTAGTTTACAAGAACAATTAAGTGTCTGAGAATGGGGTGCTAAATACATTTAAGAAGTAAGAGTTATTGATAATATGTCACATAAAAAAAAATTTAAAAAAAGGGTAGTTCAAACCCTTGAGGCACTCATCTGACCTAGGTGTTGGTTTTTACATGAAAACTTTATGTGCTGAAGTCAGAGTAGTAGCTGGAATCCAAAAGGGGTTACTCAAAATGAGCACCAGCACCTATTTGTAGCCCTCTGTTTAAAACCAAAAGACTTACTAAGACAGCTGTAGCATCTGTGGAATTCATCAACTCCCCGCAGAGGTTCACGTCCTTCTTTCTGAAACATTCCTTTCTGGACCCCATGAACCATCTGTTTGGCAGCACAACAGGCACCAGAGGGTGAACAGAAAATACCCTGGCCAAAGTAGCCTCTCAGGTAGCTGTGGGATGTTCTCCTCAGGTGCAGGACAGCATGCCTTTGGGCCCACTGACAGGACAGATATCTCTGTGCATCTTCAGTTACACAAAAAATGCGTGCAGGTGTTTCTGACCTGCTCTAGTGTTTTCAAATACCTGTAGGCATTTCCTCAGAAGGTAATGCTATGGTCTGCATCACACAAGGAGGAAAGTCTTGGACTTTACAGTGCTTTAAACACCAGGGGTTCATGTTTAACACTAGAATGGTCGTATGATTTGGCACCTTTTCTGCTGTCCAGCTCTGGTCAGATACCTCCTCAATGCACAGATTTTTGTGTTGATGTCCTGAAGCAACTCCTTCTTGCTGTAAACACCAGGTATTGAATCTGGGATATTAGACTGTACACCAAGAGCCCTGTACTTAACCAGAGGTATTTATGTTCTGGTTTAGATTTGGCCTCTAGTTTTTATATTGATCTTATCTCAGGATGTCCAACACAGAGATCAAGTTCATAATGACTACTTTACACATAATCATTCAATTAGTTGTATATTCACACCACATAGACATACATACAAGATGAATATATCCATGAAGTTTCCTATAATTTCCTGATTTATATCTAGAAGGCCTATAACAGGTATACATCAGGTTTGCAGAGAAACACTGGAAAAATCAGAGTGTGTGAATTAGCAGGTATTCACTGACTTCCTGTTTAATTAAAGCCTACATTTTCTTGCAAATGAATTAAATTCCTTGTTACCTATTGATTAGCTTTGGCCTGACTCTTCTACAGCAATAAATCAGGCAGGCACTTTGACATTATACCGAGATATGTAGATTATTAACATCCTCCTGACTGTGCAAATAAATTCTATTTAAAAAAGTAAACTTTAGGCCGAAAAATAAAATTATTTAAAAAAAAATCTAGGGAGTAGTGCTGCTTCTGATACCAGAGTGATCTAGAAATTGAAGCCAGTAGCAAAACTGGAATAGATTCACAAAACAAAGCTGAACAGCACAAAATTCAGTCCCTAGTGAAACTCTATATTGCTTTATTTATTTGCATACACGAGAAAAAAAGTCAGTATTTGCTGAATCATGTCACTCCAGAAATTCCAGTGAGGGGCATCATGAAAACAAGATCTAAACCAGCTGTTAGACAACCACACACAGAAACCTAAGGTCACCATACTCTTCTCCAAACATAGAATTAGCATCCAGAGATACCTGCCTTAGCAAAGGCAGAGATATGTGACAACTTTGTGAGCTGTGGTCCAGAACATTTCCTGTGGGCATGGAGGTAGGAAATTTGGAAATGGGACACTGAGAGAATAGCAGAAGTAGGACATAAGCTTATCTACCAGGGCCTTTGGGGAGCTAGCTTCCCCT
This sequence comes from Myiozetetes cayanensis, assembly GCF_022539395.1. NCBI lineage: Eukaryota > Metazoa > Chordata > Aves > Passeriformes > Tyrannidae > Myiozetetes > Myiozetetes cayanensis. The sequence continues at coordinate 59,734,035 of NW_026087631.1, read as the reverse complement.
TTGAGACTCATAGCATATGTCTAGACAACACATCACAGACAATAGTTTTCTTTGGCCAAGGAATTGCAAATAAAAAAAAATATTTGGAGCCCCTGTTCTCCTGATTCAGTAGTGTATTTTGTAGTCCATTCCCTCACCTCCTCACCTTCCTAACCATGCTTCCCTTTGTCCCTTGTATTTGTCCAATATGGGCAGCAGTGGCAGCAGCTGCAAACATTATGGAACAAAGGAGGAAGCTCAAAGGGACAGGAGCAAATCTGCAAGGAGGCAGTGAAAGAGGTATCTGCCCTGAGCACTGTGTAAGGTTCAAGATAACACAAGCAGATATTCTCAGGGTCACAAGAAATCGCTGCTATTGCCTATGGAAGGGTAGAGTTCCCACAGTGCTTCCTTCCCTCAGCATGTCAAGATACTTCCTTCCACCCTATCAGTCCACTCTCCTCTTCTTTGCAGTAATAGGCTGCTTGTCGCAGTTTCTTCACATAGGTTGGTCATTGTTGTCAGGGATGGCAACATTAGGCAGTTCTCTCCAGTGTTGCCATGGAAAGAATTTCCACTCCTGACTAACAGCTGGGGCCATTCTGCTCATGCCACAGTCACAAACTTGGGGCTTTTAGTGTGACATGAACAGGCAATTGTTGAGGTTGCAAGTAGGAATAGAGGAGAATCAGATGTGAGTAGGATGTGTCTCTGCTGGCACAGGGTGGACCTACATTAAAACCTAAAGCTTAACTAAACTCCTTTAGCTAATAGTGAAGGGAACTGCTGGTCTTTTATTCCCAGTTCTGTCAATTTAACAAATTCTGGAAAGCCTCAATTTTCATTTGTGAAGGATTAGGGAAAGGCAGAATTTGTTCATTCTCGGTTCTCCTAAGTTTTCAGTGTGACACAGATTTCTTATGTTATTTTTTGATGTAGAAAGTTCAGACTGTGTCCTTATGTTTACCTTAACCTATTTCTTCCTAACTGATGTAAAAGGTTGCTAATAACACCTTGAATGTTTATGAACTAAAACTGTAAGATACATATTTGTAACTAGAAATATATTTAACCTTAGCTTCAGGGCATATTCTATTTTGCTGCTTCTTAGTTTTCTGTGTATTTTAGTTTTACTGGATGTGTATAATAAAAATGCTTGTATAGCACGTGTGCCAAAAAACATACATCCCTGATTTTACAGTACTTTAAAGATAAGTTTACGGCGAAATACAATACAGTGTGGCCTTCCTCACAGACATCCAACAGTCCTTCATTCTGTTAACCTGTTTTTTTATGAGAGGTATTCAAAATGCATCATTAGGATCATTTTCAGGATGTTGATACCATGTCAGTTGCACATCTGACATGGTATCAAATAGCCAAAATAGTAGTCATATAACTCTGAAAATATTCACTATGATTTCTGCATCACTGGAGCCAAGAACGTGTCTCACCTTGTTTTGGTTGATCTTAGTTAATTGTAGTTTTTCTGGAAGAACACATATATGAGGAAAACCTAGGATGAGCAAGCAGCTTTCACACACTGAAAAGATCAAGGAAATAACTAGATTTATCAAAAGGCAGAGACAAACACAATGTTTTGTTTAGTTCTCATATTGATTTTTTTTCCACTTGAATTAACGTAGTTGATATTGTCTCATAATCCATAATATGGTTTATTTAATGCAAGTGCTCTCTAAGAGATAGAGTGTCAGGAAGAGACTGCAAAAGTAATCTCATAGTTTGGGGCTAAGAATGATGTTAATCTAATTGAGTCCTTAGTCTCTTCTCCTGTAGCTAAAGTAAAGGTACCATAATATTGCTTTATTTGATTGCAAGTTCTTCAGAATCTTCCTCTATGTTTGTACGCTGTCTAGTGCCATGGAGACTTCTCTTCAGTTAAGGCCTGTGGGTGCTGTTGCAACATAAATAAATGAGAAGAAGGGGAGTGAAACGAAACACGAAGTTTCTATAGATATTCTGTATGTGAAGTCGATGTTCTTCCCTTCTAGCAAAAAAATAATCCAGGTGGAAATATAGGCATCTCTTCAGAAAATTTTAGTATGGAGGACTAATCTTCCTTGTGGCTTGTCTTGCTTTAAGGAAGAACTAGAACAGAAGGCTGAGAAACTTGATTTTAGCTGAGGAGACTCCAGGAACATATTTATGGTGTGAACTTCCCTTTTGTCTAAAAAGCAATAAACAACTATCATGAGAAACAGCAGAGTTAAAGAGGGTTTAAAGGTTGGAATTTATTAGAACAATGTTTCCTCATACCTAGTACTAAATATTCCTCTGAATGTTCATCTAATTTCCTTGTTGGGAACAATTGCTCTCAAAAAAGCACCTGTCTCACTCCCATGTCTAGAACTGTCTTGCAGAGCCAAACCTCACATCCTTTATCTTGAGTTGAGGACGTGGGAAAACACTCACCTGCAAGGCATAAAGCAACTGAGACCACAGGGTGTTAGTTCAAAGGCCTGTTCAGTTACTCTGAGAATCTAAGAAAATTAACCAAAGTTCTGCAAATATGGTTTGAGGTTTCAAAACAGAAAACCTGGAAACATACTTTTCAGTGCCAAACTCTTGCTCCTGGGCTTCCTGTGTAGCTCTAACCTGAAAGCTGAGCTGAGACCCATGACCTTGACTTCCATGGTCCCCCTGGAACCACCCAGGGTACCCCTCCTAATTGAGGCCTTATGGGAAAAGAAACATTTGAATTCTCTTTGCTCTAAGCAGTTTTGAAACACCTTTGCAGACATATCACATCACCAACTTTATTGAAACATGCCTTGCATTTCATTCTGCTCCTTCCAGAAGGCCTGAAGGAGCTCTCCAAAATCCATGGTGGGTGTGTGATAGATCTTGCTTTAAAATTGGATTTGTTTTCACCCATGGACTTGCACTTCACCCCACACAGTAGGATTCCCTCCACTTTATTTCATATTGTCTGTGGGTTGGCCCTAGGATAGCTGGAAAGAAATGCCCAAGTAGCTTCTCAGGTTGCAAGGCACTTTTTGCCCAAACAAATAAATATTTCAATCATATTTATCACAGGGCCTTGTACAGAACATGAAAGGGAAGAATGATTTTCCTCACACACAGCCCTTCCAAAATCCAAAGGCTGCTACTCAGTAATAGTCCTGTGACACCTAGTTTACATTTTCATACTCCTGTGTAAACATACTCGTCCTCCCCATCCCCCTGTAGGGTAGGGAGTCAATGTTTGATTTCTTCTTCACAGCTAGCAAAGCTGGCACAGCCAGTGTGTGACAGTAAGGCACAGCTCTGAGTGGTTTTGGGAGAGAAAAAATTCTCAGTTGTAGAAATGTTACTTGGCAAGGAGCTCTGCAGAACATTTAGTCCAAACTCCTGCTTCAAGTAGGACTGTTTCCAGCCAAGATCAGCTCTCTCAAGGTTCTATAAAGACTAAGTAAACACTGAGATTAAGAGAAATTCTTCAAAATGTTATAACATATCCACAGTCTACCATTTTGGACTGCCAGGCTGTTTTTTCCTCCTAAATCACAGATATTTGTTGTAAAAATGCAGTGAAAACAATCAATCTTAATTTTGCTACCACACATCAGACAATCTATCAAATGTTGTTATTTGATAGGTTAAATACTATTTATTTTCTGGATGAATGAACTTAGAGGCATGCAGAAGCACCCTCAGCAAATTGCTGTAACCTGAGCATGTCATTTCTTCTCATCCCACGTATGCCAGGTTTAGAGGTGTGAGCAGTGAGAATCATTGTAAACATGAGTCTTCTCAGACTAATGGAATAGGACAGCTAATAATTTTAACTATTCACTCTTTTCTTCCAATACTACTTTGTCTGTTTTAAGCAATGTGCGTACTTTCAATCCAAAAGACTCAACAGATTCCACACTGACTGTGAAACATGTACTTTCTTGAGAAATTCCCTGAGTGTTGCATGGAAATAAGTCAGTAAATGTGGTGTTACTGTAAAGCAGTCATTCTCCAGACCTGAAGTTAGCAGTGCTGAGGATGGTTATCAGGAAAAGGATTGATACATTATCTAAAACTTACTATCTGTGATTATGTTTTTATGCTGTCAGTGAGATTCTTGGCAGGCCCCTGAAGCCCTAGTGAATGTGCTCCTTCACCCTTTCTTATCCCAAGAAACTTGAAGCCGTCAGACTGTTTTACAAGTCTCCTATTGCTCCGTTGAGAAATCAGGAATGACGATAGCAGTGGAGGAGCAGCTAAGGTCAAACCAGAGGTGGCAGGGTTGAGAAGACTGTCCCTCTCAATGGACAGCTGACCTTCTGAAACCCTAACAGGAGAAGGTATTTCTGTTAACCACAAAGGAGATAAAGTAGGTTTGATTTTTTTGGCAGACACAGGATTGAAGGAGGCCAAAAGGCTGCCTGGTTGGATGAATGCAGCAAAGACACATGAGTCTTCAGATATGTAAAGTGTGTGAAGAGGATTTTTCCTGTTCTAGAGGTTACTTTACAGACGAGAGTGGGAGCACACTGACTTAGTAAGTCTTATCTAGCTGTTCTATCTCACAACGCCTCCTCTGCACAGACTTTATTATCATCTGTGAGACAAAATCTTGCTGTTCACCTGAGAGGCTCTTGATCTCACTGCTATCCCAGGTAACTTTGGAAACCCAAACATATCCTAGTGACAACACAGGCAGATATGGCTCCATTTAGAATCCAAAGCAAGCGTCATAATTCCTGTTTTTTTATAGAAGACAACCTATTGCTCCTTATGTGGCAACTCCTTTAGTTATTGACAAGTCCTTATTCAAACCTGTTTTACACTGGTTTTACACAGTTTACACCATGCTAGTCAGTGAATGTTCCTATTGCTGCATTTTGCTATTCTATTTCACTGTCACTGAATTCAGTGTAGAAGGTCCCGCAACTGTAATATGTCACAGCAATGATAGTAAAGCAATACTTTCTTGCTCGGCTAGTTTACATGAGATCATTTTAATCTTCCAGCATGCAAAAGAGAAGAATCAAAGTAATTTATGGAAGTACATACAGGTGAAAAGAGTGACAAATTATAATTACTGGGTCTCCAATCTACTTACTTGCAGCTTTCTGTCCTGTCTACCTGATCAAGGGATGTTTCTGCACTTATGAAAAGATGCAATTCCTTCCATAAACATACATTAGAAAGTGCACAGGAAACAGTACCCAATTAAACTTTATTACACTTCTATAACACTAAAGCCTACAGTAAGCTGACTAATAAATTACCAAGCCAAATAATACAAAGCATCAGACAAATAAATGACGTCTCTTGCTGGAATCAGAAGTGGTAGAATATTAACCATCAATGGCCCCACCATAAAACTGAGACCAAAAACCCCCTTAAGTATCAAGAATAGGAACAAGGAAGCTCACAGTCTGCTCTCTGGGATGAAGTAGCCTGGCTTTTGAAAACTGCTACAAAACAGAAGGTTTCATGACTTTGTCTGCTACCTGGCCATTTGAAAATTGAAATTTCTCCCATTCAAAACAGAGATTTTAAAAAATTCACATTTAAAAAAAAAAGGAGCAGACATTGCAAGTGGCAAGTTCTGTCACACTGCAAGTAACACAATTTTCCAAAGCTGACCAAACACACAAGAACAGTGTATCTTATGGGCATTCACAGGAATATGGAGGTCTTTTACAAAAATTGTCTTTATGTAACATACCATAACTGAAATGGAGTGACTCACTGAAAACATTCAGTCAACAGGTCCTGTTTATTCCAGGTCATCATATTTCTGGCCTCTTCTTTCTCCAACCCTTTTTTAACAGGAGAGAAGAGGAGGGAGGAAAACAGAAGGGAAAGAGAAAAAGCAGACAAGAAGGAAGGAAAATTTTAAAACTGAATGCCAAAAGAAAATTTTGTATTTTCATTAAAAATTTTCCTGAAAAAATGCTATCCCTCTGTCTTCCTACCCTACTTCCCAAATTAATTTCGTTTCAAAGCCTCTAGAATCAAAAGTGATAAATTCATATAATTGTGTGTGTGTGTGTTTAGAACAATTTTGGTTTCCCTCTGCACCCACACTGAATAGGTATAAACAAAACCCTTAGGGTATGAACTATGAATACCCTGATCAGAGGAGATGATGGTCCTTTGTCACTTAAAAGTTGGACTGAAATTTTACAATATAACTTCTATAGGAAATGTGGAGCTGAACAGCAAGGCAAGAACAGGCTTTCAGCATTTATACAGTGTCAAAATTTAGTTTTCACTTTCTTCTTTTTCCAGACAGGAAGAAAATCAAAGCACACAAACAACTATCAAAACCTTCACCATTTTATGCAGAGCTTGTTATAAGTATCTTTGCATTTTTCTGCTCTGAGTCATTTCTACAGCAATGTGCTACAGAAGAGAAGCTCTTATTATTCTGTGGGAGCAGTGCTTGATGTAACATAAACAAGTAAATTACATTAAAATTAGATTTCACTGCCATTGAAAATAAGACATGTCCACCCTGGAATTCATGTAATGTAAATTGGCTTTTCAACTTTGTACTTTTTCTAAAAGTTGAATAGCATTTAAATCCATTTTCAGTGGGAAGGATTTCCCTCTGCTTTTTATCTGCAATTACTTGATTTTTCTTCTAATGTCAAAAATAATTCAACTAAGAGATTGTAAAAACTGTTGTGTGGATAACCTTCACTATTGTGAGACCTCCAGACACGGTTCTGTATCATCTACAGGACATACTAAGATATCTATAATAATAAATTAAAGAGGTCCAGAAAGTGACCTGAATACTGGTCTGTGTTCTCTGTGCTGTTAAATCACTTCCAAGACTTCTGAGGTGTCCTTGTCTCCAAGGAGATCCTAGTTACAATCCAAGGAGACAAACAGGATGGACACCACTATAGCAACACACTTTGAACATGGTGCCATTCTACAGAGTAAAGGCCAGAAAATGGTTTTGGTAGGGGCTAATTCCAGCCCAGGCATGGCTTCAGGAAGAGGAGATAAGAGGTCATGGGAGGAGAAAGGGCTCTACAGGTGGGACCTGCTAGAAATCTTTCTACAGACTGCTTTATGATCACTCATCTCTTCTTCCAGGGATGTGTGATTTCTTTTATGCCTAATTGTCTAATATGCCATTCCTTTTGCTTCTCTTAGTTAGCCCCAAATTTTGGTGGGCTGGCTCTACTCTGTAATGGCAGGACTGCTGTGACAGCGACAAAGGCAATACAAATTCAAGGTGTTCCTGCCTCCAGACCATGAGTTTACATGTCACTCTTTCAGTCCTCAAAGTTCTTTCTAGAGGAAAGGGTGCATATAGACTATTTCAGACTAATGCATTCATTTCAAGAACTTCATTACAAGAGTTGTCTTCAAACCATGGTATTCATATGACTCCCCCAAACCACCCAAAATCCATCAGACTTGCATTAGATGAACACTAAAGTTTTAATTTGATTGGCTGATTTGTTGATCTGATTGGTTTTTTTCCAATTTATATCTAAATTAGTACCTTTATACCTATGCACTAAGATAATTATCTGGAGAGCAGACAGATTTGTAAAAGACACTACTCTCAGAGCATCTGGAGGTGTGAAGCACTGTCCTAAAAGATTACCAATAAAACAACCCTAGTCATGAAGCATTTCCTGCCAGATAAAAACAGCTTTCAGTTGAATTTTAGTGAATTATATTACAAGGTAAAATGAAACAAGTAATTTCCCTGTGTGACAGTGGTATTTCTTATGCTCTTAAAACTTCTACACAAATAAATTTGTAATGTACTGATGACCTTTTCACAGACAGGGATGCTCTTTGTGTGTCAGAACCACAAATGTGCACAGCTGGACAGAATTTTTAACATATTAAGCACTGGCTCACTTCTCTGTCACTGGATGTCAGAGAATATGTCAGGGTACATATCAGGGATTTTGCAGACTGCAGTGGAACAGCTAGGGCCCAACTTTCTGTCCTTTAGAAAATCTCACTCTTTTCTCTCTTAAAGACTGACAGGTTTTGGTATGTAACACATTAAAAAAGGTGTTTTCTGCAGTACAAAGTTATTTTCAACATGTAGTAAGCAGTGATAAATGTAACCTGAAAATGTTTTATGTACAATCTGAGCAAACAATTTGGTTTCCTTAGTGGTAGTTTTAGAAGAAAAAATATTAAAATTACTTCTTCATTTCACGCAGCACCACATTACCTACGAGTACACATAATGCTTTTTCCACAGTAATCCAGTTGTTTTTCTGATTGATGTGAATGTGAAACTTATGGAAAAAAAACCCAAGTTCAAAAATCAACCAAAAATTCTGAGTCTTTCTGATTTCAGATTAAACTGTATAAACCCAGTAAGTTTCATGTGCTATTGCCCAAAAGCCATTAATATGAGTCTTAGAAACACTGTTCTCTTTGAAGCTTTCTAAGAAGTAGTGCTTATTCATTGTAAACAAGTAAGGACTGCAAATCTGAGACAGTCTGGACTGAATTTCAGGCTTTTATTTAACTTGAAAGAGGCCAAGTCTCACTTGTTTTTAAAATGAGTGTTCTGAATATTTCACTATCTCTTTTACTTTGTGATACGTCAAATCATAGAATCAGTTGGGTTGGAAAGGACCTCTGAAATCAAGTCCAAGCCTTGATCCAAACCCACTGTGGTTAGTAGACCATGGCACTAAGTGCCACATCCAGTCTCATCTTAAAAACCTCCAGAGATCGAGAATCCATCACCTTCCTGGGCAGCCCATTCCAGTGTCTGATTACCTTCGCTGTAAAGAATTTCTTCCTAATATCCAACCTAAACGGCCCCTGGAACAGCTTAAGACCATGCCCCCTTGTCCTCCTTCTGGTTGCCTGGGAGAAGAGACCAACCTGGCTACAACCTCCTCTCAGGTAGTTGTAGAGAGTGATGAGGTCACCCCTGAGCCTCCTCTTCTCCAGACTAAACAACCCCAGCTCCCTCAGCCTCTCCTCACAGGACTCATGCTTAAATCCCTTCACCAGCCTCGTTGCTCTTCTCTGGACCCTCTCCAGCACCTCAATATCCTTCCTGAACTGAGGGGCCCAGAACCGGACACAGCACTCCAGGTGTGGCCTCACCAGTGCTGAGTGCAGGGCAAGAATCACTTCCCTGTTCCTGCTGCCATACCATTCCTGATGCAGGCCAGGATGCCATTGGCCTTCTTGGCCACCTGGGCACACTGCTGGCTCATCTTCAGCTTCCTGTCAATCCAAACTCCCAAGTCCCTTTCCACCTGGCTGCTCTCCAGCCACTCTGTGCCCAGCCTGTAGCGCTGCAGGGGATTGTTGTGGCCAAAGTGCAGGATCCAGCATTTGGCCTTGTTGAACCTCATCCCATTGGAATCAGCCCAAGTCTCCAGTCTGTCCAGGTCCCTCTGCAGAGCCCTCCTGCCTTCCAGCTCATCACAATTTCCCCCCAGCTTGGTGTCATCTGCAAATTTGCTAATGATGGACTCAATTCCCTTATCTAAATCATCAGTAAAGATGTTAAACAGAACTGGGCCCAGCACTGATCCCTGGGGGACACCGCTGGTGACCGGCTGCCAGCTGGATGGAGCTCCGTTCACCAGCACTCTCTGGGCCCGGCCCTCCAGCCAGTTCCTAACCTAGCACAGAGTGCCCTGTCCAAGCCATGGGCTGCAGCTTTTTCAGGAATATGCTGTGGGAGACGGTGTCAAAGGCTTTGCTGAAGTCCAGATAGACACATCCACAGCCTTCCCCTCATCCACCAGGTGGGTCACCTGATCATAAAAGGAGATCAGGTTGGTCAGACAGGACCTGCCCTTCCTAAGCCTGTGCTGGCTGGGTCTGATGCCTTGTCCATCCTGTAGGTGCTGTGTGATTGCACTCAGGATGATCTGCTCCATAATCTTGCCAGGCACTGAGGTCAGGCTGACAGGCCTGGAGTTTCCTGAGTCCTCCTTGCAGCCCTTTTTGTGGGTCAGTGTGACATTCGCCAACTTCCAATCATCTGGGACCTCCCCAGAGAGCCAGGACTGTTGGTAAATGATGGAGAGCGGCTTGGTGAGCTCCTCCAGCAGCTCCCTCATCACCCTTGGGTGGATCCCATCTGGTCCCATGGACTTGTGAGGATCCAGGTGGCTCAGCAGGTCGCTCACTGTTTCCTGCTGGATTACAAGGGGGCTATTTAGCTTCTTATCTCTATCTACAAGCTCCAGAAGCCAGCTGTCCTCAGCACAACCTGTCTTACTGTTGAAAATGGAGGTAAAGAATGTGTTAAATACCTCAGCCAAATGCTTTGAAAGTGCAGCACTTCAGTTCATGTTAACACTGCATATGTTAATGTCTGTGTAAACTGGGAATTTTACTGAATGAGGGAAATTTTACAGAGGTAAAATATAAACTGTTACTGTCTTTAGGAATTTACACAGTGTAAAAGGAAGGCAGTAGGCCAAAAAAAATAGCAAATTTTAATATTAAAAAAAAGATGGAAAGACATCAGCGTTCTTGGATCTCCACCTAAGCTGACCCTCTACATACGCAGAGTGAGTCACCAGAACTGTCCAGACTCCTGATAGTCTCTTGGGCATGGTAGTCAGCTGTGTTTGGTATTTCATTGACTCAAATAGATCAGCTTTACATGCTTTCCTATTTTGCCAAATTGCCTCCTTTCTGATATCCTTTTTCCCTGATGGTCAGTTTGGGAATTACTATTGTGTGGTGTTCACACACTGAGATAGCACTTAGTCATCTCTGTGGCGGCATTCTTATAGTTATGTGAACCTAGTTTCTGGGAATACAGTCATCTTATTCTGCTGCTTATAACTTTGAAAAGCACACTAACTTGTTATAGTTTGAGATTATTTGCGCTTTTTTTATTTTTTTTCCCATTTAATCTCGATTTTCTCAAGGTAACATGTCTGCTCCTATTCTGTCTGCAAGACAGAAAAGTTCAGATGCTAATGGGATTGTGTCCTGGATTGGGAAGTTATTATATCTAACTGAGTTAAGTGTGGGAAACTAGCATTTTTTTATTTGTATTATTTAGGATGCAATATGCACTAAAACCAAACAAATAAACAAAAACTGCTAATTTGAGCTAATCACATGTCTGAGAATGGAGGACTGGAGGTTACCTGGTTATCTTCACCACTAGTCACAATTCAGATGCGAGGAACCATGCCACCATTGCCAATGAAATTTAAGTCCCAGAAGCTCTATGATATAAGTAAACATTTGGAGAGATGGAGAATTTTGTTTATTTCTTAAGTTCCAATTACTGAAGGGAATTCATTACATGGAAATTCTCTGGCTGTCACAAACAAATAAATGTTGGCTTTGGAGAATGAGATAGCAGCACTATCACTATCCTGGAAATTCAGCACTGATGAGCTCTGCAGTGTACACATAGACTTAGGTTTCTGCTGGGATCAGTGCTGTCTTGGACATCCAGATAGATTCAGATGCCCAAGGGCAACATATATAAGTAGAATAATCCTCAAAATGAAAGTGTTATTTGGAAAAAAAAAATAAAAAATTTGTGGTTTGTCATCAGAAGGTAGAAAAGTCAGCCAAAAGAATAAACTAAAAGAAAATTATTTTCCATGTTCAAAGGAACTAACCAATTAAAGCTGGCTGATCTGAGACTACATGGAGAAGCTTAACAACCTCTTAACATCCCAGAAGGGGCGCGTGTGGTCTGATTTACAGAAGTACCTAAAGCACTTCACTTTAGAGCAGAGAACTGATGCTCAGTATACTTGAAAAAAGGATCAGTGATCGTAATAAGGATTAAGAGACCTGTAACTAGTTCTGACAGTGACACTCACTTGGGTGATTCCCTCTCAGTCCTTTCTGGACTTTGCATTTCCAGATTAAAATTCTTAATAAAAGCAGATATCCTGGCATCTCTTCAAACAAACCAGACATTTACAGATGTACAAAATGAAACAGTCTGTGACATATAAGGCCAACATCTGTAAATACACTGAGTGTGATGGGAATTCAACCTGCTTACTCAGAGATCGGACATGACCCAAAGAAAAGCTGGGACTCGCCCAGAATCGTGGTGAAGAGTCAGTGTCAGAGTTCCCAGCACCTTAGTCATGTACTTGGCTGAATCATCCACACCTCTGTCAGTACATGGCCTCATGCACAATGCATCATTCCCTCTTCCTTTCACTCACCCTTGGTTTGCTCCTCATTTAAACTGAGTGACTTTAATATTATCCTGGTTTCAGATTTATGTGTGTGCACCTCTCAGCCAAGCTGGTTAATTCCCTCCCGCTTCTTCTTCCACACCATTCTGCCCCATCCAAGGTTTGTGTCAGTGGCTGAGACCTGGTTTCCATAAGGAGCACTGACTTGGAGCACATGTCCCTTATTATCCAGTACCCACCCTTCACTCGCCCTACCTAGGAGGTTGAAGACATTGGGACCACTCCAGACCTCTGTCCATGGAGGAAGACCACCAGGCTTTTCACAGATCAAAACAAGGAAAATCTTTCCCAAATGATAATTTTTACATTGTTTGGTGTGTTCAGCAAAATAATCACTGTGTTTTTAGCCAATCTGCTGAGTCTTCATTAGTAAATTAACCCAAGGTATATGTAGCTCAATCATTGTTGTTTGACCTGGCCACTCTGTCTATACAAAACTCTGCTGCTGTCAGCCTGCATTGGGTTTACATGTAAATAGTACGGTGTCTGTCTGCAGCTGGACTCAGTCTTGTAATGCCACAGGTGAGAAAGAAAAGAGTAATGGTAGAAAAAGGTTTTTTGCAAGAATAATCCCATGATCTGTAAGTCATCTCATGACTTGGGAGAGGTGTTGCCATAGCTCTGCTATTGCTGACAGAATAGCAGTGCCAACTCAGCTGCATTACTTAGGATGGTCCATAGGCAGCCAAATACTCTTTATTTTAGCATCAGATGAAGTAAGGAACAGTGGTACCAAGGAATTCAATGACACCTATCAATACGTTTTTTCTTTTGTTTTGTTTTTTTACTTTCTTTGAAATTTTTTATATCATCTCTCTGTTTTGGTGTAACATCAGTTAAAAGTTGCCACGCCTAACTCATTTTTTTTTAACACATCTGCACTGCCTGTTTGGAAAAATTGTAATACATATATTTGGAAAACAGTCTCCTGCTTAGTTTGTTCCAAAGAATTACAAGGGATAATTTAGCAAATATATAAAGTACTTAATATTCTCAGATTTAAAATTCATGCAACAAGACTCCATTCCATTGCAGTAATTGTTACTCATCACTTTACAATAATCACAATATTAAAAAAACATTCATCAGGTCGGGTAGTGCTGTAATGTAACTACAACACATGGTTCTCTGTGAGAGAAGTCTTAAGTTTTTACCTGGTTTTGACTAACACTTAAATGAAGGCTGTTGGTATTTCTGTGTGAACATGCTTTAAACAAATGGACATGCCTCTTAGTGGGCAGAGAGCAAACACCTTTACAGAAAGAGAACGAAAAACAAACAACCTCTCAAGTTGTTAAGATAATCTTTGGGAAAATTACAAGAAAGGATATTTAATATGTTGAAGTTAATGTAAATGAGTCTTTGACTCCACTAGCTGCTGAATCAGGATTATCCTACACATGAAGCTAGGACAAGAATCATCAAAGCTTCTTCATCTCTATCTGTGGAACCATTAACCTGTGGTAATTTTGGTTTATAATTAAAAGTGCTTAATGTTCTCACATGAACAGAAAGTTACTGGATGGAGCAATTTAGATTCTCAAAGGTCATAAAGGCTTCATCCAGTTAGGTAAAAGAAAAAAAATAAGTGGGGTAGATTTTATGTACCCTCACCAGCAGGTCTGTAGTGCCCAGCTTCTGCAGGGCATAGGCAGAGCTGGAAGACTTGGAAACATCCCCACACACTGAACTGGGCTCTGCCAGAGCTGGTAGTGGAAACCCTGAGCACAGGGGTACTGTGCTATCCCTACCCTCAGTCTGACACATTTGGTACAGGCTGCATCCCCAACTACTCTTGTGCTGATATTTTTCATTCAAATGACTAAATGGGATGTGCTATTTTTTATGTGAACAGTCAGAAAAAGCCTCTGCTTTACATGACAGCAGAGTCCTCACAGCACCTGGACCACTGGGAAACATGAACCAATTGCCTTCCCAGCCTGGAGACATTTAAGTCCATCTCTCTCACCTGATCAACACAGCGACTCCTGTCATCTCTGTAGAATTCAGTAGCCATGGGATTTTACAGGAGCCAGCTTGGGAAGCACCAAAATTCACCTTCTCGCCTCCTGCTGCATGCTGAAATCATCAGCCTGGAGGCCTATGCATTTTTTCCCTCACTTTACACGGGTGTGCAGGCTTGAAAACTGCCTTCACATTGTTTTTTGAATCCCTATTAGGCTTAGGCCTGTGAAGTGTGGGAGAGCCCTGCATGGGCTCAAGAACAGGACTGGAAGGGCCAAGGTGTACAAGGAAGTGCTGTGTAAACTCAAGTCCTGATACTGCTGGGTGTCCACCAAACAGAAGTGGACTGGGTGGTATTTTGATTAGATGCTTCAGGTCCACCAAAATCCTGTGTTGGATTTTAAGTCCTTAATTGGATCCCATACTGAGTTCTCAGACCTTCTGGTAATAAAAAATATGGATAAGCCATAGCTTCAGTCCATCAAAAGGTATGTTTTGCAATCTAAAAAATTTTAATAAACCCAGGCCCTCATAAACTAACCTTGACCTTTGACCACATAGTCAAATAGAGTTTTGTAAGGGTATGCAAAAGCAAACACATGAAATTAAAACATCCCATTCCAGTATAATAGAGAAATTCATGTCCTACCACATTGAATTCTTCCTTAACAATACAAAACAGTAAAAACAATTTAAAAAATAAAAAAAAAAATTCACACATTTTTTAGCAGTTCCAACAAGCCTAGTACTCTGTCTTCTGTCTGCCAAAGGGTAAAATACAATCATATGACAAAATGGCAAAACAGTTTAGTCATTCCTCCTCCAACATTTTCTAACTCTTTTCATCTTTAGAAAGAACATTAAATCAGAGGAAGGATGAAAAGTGTGAAGTTGCAGAAAGTTAACAGATCTCTGTTATTTCATTCAGCTGTTAACCTGAGCAAATCTTGTAACTTTTAAACTTGTAATGCATTTATGTTTTGTCACGAATTCCACTGTAGAGGATGATGTTTTTCAGATGAGAGGTTCAAATATATGGAGACCATGAAAATATATAAAATATTGGATATGCTACCATTAATGTAAGGCTTAATTTCTAAGGTTAAAACAAAATTATTGATGACTACTAATTACCTACATGAGCAAATAAAAATCATCAGAAATAATCTGTTTTCTTCATTACAAAAACCAAGAAGGATACCTTAAGATGTATGTCAGACAAGTCTGGGCATAATTTCAGTGCTGACTAGGGAAGGGCTTGCACAGCTTCTCCTCCATTTAGCGATGACAGATTATACTGGGCAGTTGTACGCAGGGGGATTTAGTCCTATTAGCCTTCTTCCCTCTGCCTCATAAATCATCTACTGCCAGCAACAGATATACTTAGCACATATCTCAGTGATTTAGTAAAGGTAATGAGCGATGAAATGGTTTGATTTGCAGCCAATCTACATTAGTGATATCTTTAAAGTGTTCACAGCTTGGCCGCTGTTGGGACAGCACTTTGTACAGCAGTTATCAGAACAAAGCTGAGCTTCCTCAGCCTGTTCAGGTCCTTTTGCTCATGAGTTTTCCTCAGAAATGTCTTCCAGCTTTGCTTTGCAGCTTGTTAATTTGCATGTGCGTGTAATTATATTTGCCCTGGCAAAGCTTCTTCATCTGTTTTTGCTTTTTCAGCATTAAATCAAGTGACCAATGCTTTTATGTATCAGATTTTCAAATGTTCCTCACCTTACATGCTTATTTACATCATAAGCAAAACAAATACGTTCTGGTCAGAAAATATTAGTTTTATGAACCTCATGTCTTCCTCTGGTAAAGACATTCATGAAATTAATAAAAAGCCAGTTCTCATTGAGAGCAAGAGGGTGATGAACAAGAACAGCCAGTATGCACTTTCCAAGGACACATAATGCCTGACTAACCTGATTGCCCCCAGCCATCAGACTCTGTGAGCAAGGGAAGAGTAGCAGGCATCAGTTACCTGGAGTGTAGTAAGACTTTAAACCTGGTTTTGAGTAATATACTTATAGCCAAACTGAGGAGGTACAAACTGGATGGGTGGACTATCCAAGTGGTTAGAAAATTTTCTGAACCATCAGACTCTGAGTTTAGTGATCAATTATTTGAATTCCAGGTGGTGACTCATCACTTGTGACTGGTCTTCCTTAGGTGCTAACAGGAGTATAATACTCTTTCAAGATTTTGAGAACCATTTCGACCTAGGGACAGAATACAACCTAGGCAAGGGTGGAGAGGTGTCCTGAACCCATGACAAGAGGACACCAAAAAACACAGTGTAGTCAACACAGAGGAGGGCAGGACTGCCTTTCAGAGGGATCTTGACAGGCTGCAGAAACAGACAAACCAAAAGCTCATGATGTTCATCAAGAACAAATGCCAAGTCCTATCCTTGGCATGGACCAATACCAGGCAGCCATGAGGTGTGATGGCTAGCTGACCAGAAAGGAGCTTAGAAGAAAAGAATCTGGGGAACTCAGAGTTCAGGATGGGGCATCAGCATGCTGCTGAAGGATGGAAGACCTGCTGCATACTGAGCTGCATTAACGAGGAATCAGCAAGCAGATCAAGGGACGTGATTATTCCCCTTCATGTAACACTCTGAAGGCCACACCTGGAATACCCTGTCCAGCTTTGACTTTCCTAGTAGATACTGACAGATCAGAATAAAACAGGGAAAGTTCAGCTAAGATGATTAGGGGCTGAAAACCTTTTAGGGATAGGCTGTGGGGACTAGCTTTGCTTGGTTTACCTAATGGTAAGGAAGACTAAAGAAATATTTAATCTTCAACAGCACAGAAGGAAAAAGGAAGCTATAAAGAAGGAGGAGCCAGACATATCTCAAAAGTACACAGTGATAGGACAGGAGTATAGCTTTCATCAAAAGTTGCATCAAGGAAAACACCAACCAAATACAGTAAGTAGATTTCCCAGAGAGGATGTGGACTCTCAACCCTTGGAAATATTCAGTCCTCAAGTGCAGATGTCCATGGACAGTCTAATCTAACTCCAAAGATAGCTTTGGAAAGCATATTGCACCAGACAACCTCGAGAGGTCCCTTCCAACTTAAATTATTTTATGACTGTGACTGCAAGTCAAAAGAAGTTCAGGGTTTTCTCTCACTAGAAAGGAAGGACAAGGAATGTAAACCCCAACTTAGCAAAAGAAAAAAGAAAAAATCAGGGTTTCAAAAGAGAATCTCTTTATGAAACACAGAACCATTTGTCTCTTGTATGACATGTGAGAAAAATTGATGCTTAAAACCTGCATTCAGAACTGGTAATGTGCTGAAATTTATTCTCAGACAGCAGTCACCCTAACTGAACATGTGACAAAAACTGCTGTGATGAAAGATGCTCTTTAGCATTTTCTGGGAAGTGTCCCAGTCTATGCACATTCACAACTTGGATGCCTTCCCAGTGTAGGCACCATTAGTCTTTTTTTCCAAAAGTCAAGCAATATTTACCCTATTCTGCTGTTTTCCAGTGTGATATTCAGAAAAGTTCTTATATGCCTTTGTTCAAAATACAATGAATTGTCCATCTTGTCATCTGAACTATATAAGTGGTAACATAAATAAAGCAGACAATGAAAATGGACAAATGAATATTATTGACTAATCAGTCTTATTGTAAGAGTGTTGCAACTGCTACAAGAAAGTTTTGTTCATTGTTTCTCTTGCATTGTAGCCTTTACTGGGCATTCTAGTAATAGCTGAAACATGCATCTGAAATGCCACAGAATTGCCAGGGGCTCCCACTGGTAACTATAAAAATGTATATGTGTATGTGTGAGAGAGCAAAAGGGGCTGTCTTGCTAAACAGAGTACTCAGTCAAGATCAGAAAATCTGAATTTCAAACACAATGAAGTCTTAGAGTGACAATCTCATAAATTTTAGACAGATGTCCAGCTCTGTTGCTATCCCAGTGTCTCCTGCATAAATCCATTCAAGGCCTCAAAAAAGAGAAATGCTTCACTTTGGGATGTCTGTTAAGCTTAGGTATTAATTAAGTTCCAAGTGCATAGTGCTGTGGACAAAACTACAGTGCTAGAAATTAAGGGAGCTGCAACAGTAAGCATCTAAAAAATGTTAAGGTCAAAATAAAAGTAACTGTAAAGTTAAAAAATTAATTTGGATGAAAATTAAATAAAGAATTTCCAGACCATGATGCCATATGTTGGCATCTAATTCTGGTTTAATTCTAGTTTGGGAATTTATGTCTTTTTTAGAACTGTAAAATTTAATGTCCAAGTTAATTTGGTCATGGAAAGTGAATGGAAAAAGTGTTTTAAAAGTACCATTTAAATTTCTTGGAAAAAAAGATTTAACATTCTCACAGAACATACTTTAAATAATTTCTTTGGGGATTTAAAGAAATATATACATACGGGGGGGTCAAGGGTGGAAGCTTAGCAGTATGCATAGGCAGAAAACCAGGAGCCTTGCTCAATCAAATGCCTTCAAGAGAACAACATGTTGGCTTTGCTTCCAGATGTGAAGCTGAATCCATAACCTTATTAGGACCTAACCACAATTCAAGTTCCATTTGCAATGATCACAGACTAAGCTGATTGCCTAAAAGATTGCAGTGACTGTGGGCTTAAACTGGCATTTATGTATCCATTAACATCATTATAATTAGCTCTTTGTTCACAGATTACAAAATAATTCTAAACCAAGGTATGAAAATCATTTGCATAACTACTATCTTCTCCTTTCCCAGTGCTGTGTGACACTCCTGAACTATAAGCTGATGTAACAAAAAGCTTGTATAATTTCTTTCTTCATTCTTTTCATATATACATATTTCCTTTATGGTGTATTGTAATATATAGAAACATATGTCTAATTTACATACTCTAGATATTGTCAAGTTGATAATGTGGTAGATCTTTTGCAATTTCTGTAGATCATAGCCTATAATTCCATATAGTAATGTAGTGCAATAAGCAGGACTTAAACCACCACAAATTTTGAATAGGCATTGGTAAAAGAATGGTCTTGTTTTCAAAAATCTGCAGAATATTTAGATAGCTCCTGAACACACATACACTGCTTAAAGGTCCCATACACCCAAAAGGAAGATAAGACTATGACGGCCACCTCTTAAATGGCCACAAACCCATGACTAAATTTTACCCTCCCTGTATTCAGGAGGAGGGTTGCTGTTTGTGTTGCTGACAATACCTCTTAGCAAGCCCTGCACTCTGGGGGGGGGATGCTGTGGGGGCAGTAGGACAGCTCGTACCCAAAGTAACCCAGCAGTGTTTGCCTCAGCACATCTGGTGGGATCATCTTCTACCACTGCCAAAGGTTCTGATTCCTCAGCAGCATCTATGCCAGACCTGCTGTTTGTCTTATGATGTAACCCTGGCTCGAACATGGTAGTCAAACTACCCCACCAGCCCCTTGTGACTCAGAAGCCATAACCCTCTGAGCCATGGTGC
This sequence comes from Myiozetetes cayanensis, assembly GCF_022539395.1. Lineage (NCBI taxonomy): Eukaryota > Metazoa > Chordata > Aves > Passeriformes > Tyrannidae > Myiozetetes > Myiozetetes cayanensis. The sequence continues at coordinate 59,714,441 of NW_026087631.1, read as the reverse complement.
ATGACTGGCATGGTAGGACAGCCACCAGAGAGCTGCTGACCTATACCACCTGCTGCTTCCAAACTGGTGTCATCCTCAACCACTGTGAGTCCTTCAGAACAGCCCTCACCAGGGAATGGCTTTCATTATACAGTCAGTCCTTTCCTGTCCTGAATTAGAGCTACCAGAAATAAAGTAAAGCTAAACCAATGTCAACTGGAAAAGAAGGATATATTGATACTGAGCTGATACTACTACAGGGTTTGGTGTTGGGTTTTTTTTAATATATAGATTAAAACAGCTGAGCATGTTAACAATGATTTCATCATATGATATTTGGAAGAAAGTTTTTTAAAGATCAGTGAGAGGAAAATGAAATAACATGGTTAAATTCAGAATATTTAATTTTAATCCAAGCTTTCTATATGTTAATATTATGTTCTACATATTCCGAAGCATTTTTTTCATCCTGTTCCAGGAAAACCCACCAACCCTCCTTTTTATATACTCAAACTTGAGACAGTGAGAGAGATGATTACACCTCTTTCCAGGAAGAACCACAGCTTTTGTGATACTCCGTTAGCTCTTCTTCAACACAAGACAATCTTCACAAAGATTTTTCAAGAAGAATCTTGGCACTACCCTACTTTGAGGCCTGGCCTGGATTAGGAGAGCAATTACATTCCTAATTTTTCTGAGTTTATGACAGAGTTGATGTTGCTTGCCTGTAATTGCACGAAAAGACTTCCCTCAGAAAACTGAGATTCTGGGTTCCATGCTGGTGGCAACTGCCATCTAAACTCCATGAAATATCCTAAATCCCTCACCTGGGCCTTAGTATTTTCATCATTAGAAGCTTGTTCTTGGTAATGTGTAACCTCTGAGCATAGTTGTATACTTTTTTTGAAATGCATTGTAAAATACCAGCGAGAACTGTCTTACCATATTTTATATATATGAAGATGTGGCAAAATGATATACAACACAACAGCAATGTCTGTCAGTGGAAAATATCTAACTGGTGTCAGTCACAACTAAATAAAGAAATTAGTCTAAATCCAGCCTGGTGACTGAATTCTCCAGGGCCTGACTTTCATGAGATGCCAGCTTTTTTCCAAAAGCATAACCTAATCAGATAACAGCACATTTTCCTATGTGCAGTGCTGCTCAGCGGCTTTTTCTTGCCAGAAAGTGACTTGCAGCTCACATGGGTAGAACAAATCTAACCTCTCTCTCAAATATATTCCCACTGGCCAGATGCCACACAGATACCTTTATTTGTCTTGTTCCAATTGCTTGCAATAGACTGTGGCTCAGCTCAACTCTTCACAAATTGAAACTATATATTCTTGTTCTGTAGGACAGAAAATATCAAATATTTTATGGGATTTATACAAGAATAATACCTACAACACATAAGTTGAAAGAGGTCTGCTAAATGCCCACCTTACAATTCCCAGATTGAGCCTTGGAAGGACTCTGGAATTCACTAAATGCATTAAAACATGTCTGATATGTAGTCTATTTCAAAGTAATGCTGGTTTAAAAAACATGAATCTAATCATTGCTACTAATTACATAAATGCATACAGAGAAGGCTACAAATTACAAAGGGAAACATTAATGCTCAAAGTAGCCCACAAGAGTATGTGGTTAGAAAGTCCAGCTGAGATTTGATTCCCTTAATGTCTTTGAACTCGAGGATAAAAAGAAATTATTCTAAAGTTCTGCTTCTTGCAAAGTGCTCTGTGGAGCTGCTGCTGAGGCTGTGAGCCATAGCTGTGATCATACAGAAATTTGTATTCCTCTCCATGTATTTTTCTTGGTGTAGTGACTGAGATCAACAGGATAACGGGATTCAAAGAAAGACCACGATTTGTATACAAAGTTTGAACATCATCATCATAATCTGTCAAGGAGATTCATTAAAAAAAAAATAATATTAAAAGCTGTTGTCCACCACAACTGAGAGCGTAAGGCTGCCTTTCATTAGGAAGGCTAGGATGAAAATTCTGTTGTGGCAGGGAGCCTTGCATTTCTGAAACATTTAGTGTCGGATGCATCCAAAGATTATAAATTACTTGGATTTCTGTGCAGATTGAATATTGATATCCTGTGCCCCTGGCCTGAAGACGAAGATGTCCACCAGCAAAGAGCATGAAAACATGGTTGCATGAGGTCAGCCAGGGGCTTACTTAGCTTTTTCCTGTTTCAGTCAGAGGCCAACAAGAGCTGCCAAGGGAAAACTAAAAGAAAGGAAGTATGTAGTCTTTCTGCTGTGGGTTTTGGCTTTTTGAGGGATTTTTAGTAGTTTTTTTAAGTGCTACAAATTATGGAAAGATAGTATCTGATTAGATTTAGGTACCTAATTTATACTCCCAACTTAGGAGGAAGTTTACCCAGGTTCCTGGATTCCCTGTTGAAACAAGTATGAGATGTTCAGCAGGAGCTTCTTCACAGCGCTATGGACCTCCTGTTTACATGATGACTCCTGGACTCTGGTATGAGACTCCTAAATAGGCACCATGGGGCTGCACCAGACCTGGCTCCTGCAGCTGAATCTGAACATAAGGACACCATGCTCCTCAGATCATTGCTTAAAAATTATCAGAAATGTGAAAAATTATGTATGCTGCCTGACTAAAACTGTATGACTCCATGAAGAGTAATCAAACTGTTGGAACATTCTAGCAGAAGGCTTTCTTCTTCACAGGAGGGTGCTGAACTGGTGTACTTGGTAGTGAGCAGGTTTCAGTGACCAGCTTCGTGTGGTTAACATCTTCTGTCCTATTAGAAAGAATCAGCACTTTAGCAGTGCTGAAGGAAGCCATAAGGTAAACATCTTCTCATCACGCTGCCATTATATCTGAGCAGTATCATCCCTATGGGGAAAAAGTTGGTGACAAAAGTATTCATATTTTGACCAAATATTTGAATGGAAATTATGGACTATGTTTGTGATACCCAGATGTGTTCACCTTTTCTTTAAAGTAAAAAAGGATTCAAAATTTATAACTTTTAGGTCATTAATTTAAAGTCTTAACCCAAGAAGGTGTAACGTGTCATGATTACCATTTTATAAGCATAATCACTGAGATTCTGCTGATTACTTTGTCTTAGAAATCACTAGAAAATTTGATGACATATACTTTTACTTTTTATTTTATTTTTTTTTAATTATAATGTTTTGCCAATGCCTGCGCTTTGTAGAGGTGTCAGTGGATCACTTCAGTTTTCAACAGAAGCAAAGGCTCATTTTCATTGAAAAAGAAAAAGAAATTAAGAAAACAGTCCTTTTCAATTTAAAAAGGAGTGTTTCCACAGAATTCCTTTCCAAAATGTTTGCATGGTTTCTCTTCTATTATAACCCAGAATAAAAACAAATTTTGAAACATCAACGTTTTATATACTGGAACTGCTATCCACTAGCCAACTCCACTTTTTTATTGAATCCTTGTGTTCCATCTAATGAGTGAGTGCTCTGTACTGCTTGTTCCCAAGTCAGACATGACAGAAAATCTGAATACTCTTTTGATTATATATATATATTTTTATAGACATTTTCTGTGGAGTTCATAGATGGGAGAAATTCCTCTGTGGACTGGATTACCTAAGTACAGTTTGGGGATTTGCAAAAAGATTCCACAATTTGAAAAAACAAACAAACAAACAAAAACACACAAAAAACCCAACAAAAACCCCAAACAAACAAACAAAAAACCACCGAAACCAAAACAAACCAACTAACTAACCCAAAACTTGAAAAAGAAAATAGTTTGACCATGATGGTGTTAATTATAATTTGTTTCATGTAGTATTTTCTATTTGTGTATGAAGATTTTAGCATGGTGAGAATCTGCTTATAAAATCTAATTAAAACCTTCGTACAGGTGACAAAATTACACATACGTGAAAACATAATTTAGGTTTAAAAAAAATTTTAGTTTTTGTAGAATCTCTAAAAAAGTCCCTTTTAAAATCTAAATTTGAACATGATTTTTGCTAGCATGCACATAAAACTGTTAATAAGTATGACCAAACAACATCTCACCATTTGGGGTTTTGTTTTACAGATCTCTAGTTTAGGGACAGTTTAATAAACAAGGATTGGGAAATCCTAATTACGTCTGTATGTCATTTATGAAGTCAGTAGATCTACTTGTATAATGTTTGTTCTAATCATGTGAATTTCATTCTGCCCAAAGTATTGCACTCATTTATATAACCACCCCCTTCGTTTCCTGTTTCTGTATTCAGTGTAGAAATAATGAAGCTCTTGAGACTGCTCAGCTTGGACTCGTTCTTGTGATTGCCAGTGAATGGATTTGGTTATGTAGATTTTTCTGATGTGTATTTCCAGACAATTATAGCTCACTTCCATACTTGTTTTATAGAGATAATGTCTTCTAGATAAGTGACACATTTATTTATCTGTAATATAATTTTTATCTTCCTATTTGAATAATAAGAAGAGCAACAAGATTCTCTAGAGCTTACGACAAGCAGGAATTTTGTAGAATTAAGGGCTATAAACAATGAGGACTTTAGACCTACAGGGGTTAAACAGAAATAAAATGTGTCTTGTGAGTATTAGGTGCAAGAACCATACAAAATAGGTTTACACTAGCATATTTAATAACAGTATCATATAGTAAAACAATGTGAATGACATTTAAAATAATATCATTTAAGAAAACTTTTTAAAATGTAATAGTGTGCATTCCATATAAGGTATTAATCATAAACTCTCTGAAGAAGCGAAAATGTATTATTCTAATGCATTGTTTGGTTTATGAGAAAATATATAGCATTCCCTAATTGTTCAAGTTCAATTCAATAAAATGTTCACTTTCATTTTATATTCCATTTGTTTTGTTGTCTGTAGTGTGTTATTTAATATGTTTACAGGTCAAAAAAAAGCATGTACTCTAGTAAATCATGGTCAGAATGCAAGGGCTTTTTAGGATGCAGAATTCTCGTAAACAGAATAATATAACCCTACTGAAATGCCATATTTTTTCTGTTTGGTTGAACAGTTCTTTCTCATATTTCCAAAATAAATTACCATACCTTATGAAACCATATTTCCATAATGTCTTGTCATCCCGGAAACAGAAGGGCTGGGCTTATTTGAATAAATACAGGTTTCTCATTTCACTAATTATTAACTAATATTGTCCTCTCTCCATCATTAAAAGATCATTTCTGAAATAGTAATTAAATGATTAACAAATACAATGTTTTGTACTTAGTAAAGGAAATAACTAGATGATTTTCAACATTTTATGCCACTGTGCTCTATAAACATCGTATGATCTCATGTTTCCCGATGCTGGCACCGAAGACTTCTTCAGAGTAGTACATGTGAACAAAGGGCAGAACTCTGGGGAATTGTTGTGTGTGAGAAGCTTTATTGGCTAAATTTACAGTCAAAAAAATTGTTCAAAATGCATTTCAGAATTATTTTGCTGTGAAAAAGAGGGAACATGAAGGAGGCACGGAAACCCATGACAATAAGGGCCTTCTGCAACTGAAGAAACACCAAATATTTGCAAGATACAACACCAAGATTAATTGCTACTGAATTTATTTTTCTTTTTAATTTCTAATCACTTGATTACCAACAGGGAGTGTGATTATACCTATTCTTCTTTATATGAACTGTTGTAGAAATTCATACATGCAAGGAAGGTCGTGATGTGTAAGCACTATCCAGGTATTGGTCAATGGCTGTTGCAGAAATCTGCTATTCCAGCGACAGAAAGGAAATGCAATGTGTGCATAATCTGAAATGTTGCTTCTCAACAGTGTTAGTAAATAAAGAGTGGAAGAGAAGAGTGCTATTGGTAGGCACTTTTATTTCCCTCTGTGATTTACAGAACAAGAAATAATGACTCAGTACTGGGAATCAGGTTCTGAACTCTTGTTGAAGTCACATTAAAGACTTATATAGTATAGAGATTTTGAGAGATGAATTAAGCTTTCTTACTCAAAATAGGAAATAATAGGGGGTGTTTTGAGAGACTTCCTTTGATGTTGGCATTAAATTATTTGAACCTACAGGAAGTGACCATATTTGTACATTCAGTTTCTGTAGAAACTATTCTAAGTGCCAGTACTCATAACTCAAGTCTTAGATGCTTTTCAAAAATTATTGATCTGCACCTAAATATACATATACATGTATATGTACACATGCTCTGTGGTCACACAAGCACATTAGAAGTTTTCACTTTGTGAACTAACACTGAGGCAATGAGAGAAGATAAAAGTATATCCAGCATAGTAAGGTATAAAATAAGCAATACTCTTATCCAAGAAAGAAAAGAAATTATATCTCATATCTTATAGACTACTTTTCAAAAGGGAAACATCTGAAACAGGTAACACACATCCCACAACCTACCTCTATGCAGGTGGTGCAGGATGTCTGGTGAGGGAAGGTCTAGCCTGTCCTCAACATACTGTAGCCATGCTTGTCAAGCTCTCTTTCCCCAGGAGAGCAACAAAAGCTGGAGAGACACAGCAGCCCCCCTCAGGGCTAAAACCACTCCCTGGGAAGTACCTGGAAAGGAACACCCATTTGTTTGGGGGCCAGGCTCATCATCAGATGTGTGGAGTTGAGCAGTATGAACAGCATGTGGCTGAAGGTAATGCTACAAGTTGAAGTCTTTTCCCTACATGACTATCCCGGTGACAAGCCCAGGCAAGAGACTAACAGGATGCCTGATGCAACTACTGAGCTCTGAGATTTCATTTTCCCACACTACTAGCACAGATGAAAAATGAAGGGTATAAGCTGACCAGTGCAAGTGAAAGGCCATATCTGCAGAAGTCTGCCTATGGTAGGAGGTTGTGTTTCGTTCAATGGGACGTTCAGGAATCACTGCCAGCAGGTTCACTACACATTATTTATGAAGAATAAAAAGTAGAAAAAGTAGAAAACATTTTCTTGATGTCAAGGAAAGCTCAAAACTGTCCTCTGTTTGTTGCAAAAAGAGTTGACATTAGTGAAAAGCTAGCAATCTGATGCTGACATACTCCTGAGCTCAATTTGAAGGACAGCAACTCCTGACCAGAAAAGGTGGTTCAGGAGAATTGAAGGCCGTTTGATACGTTCCTCTAAGCTATCTTCAGAGAAGGGGCACTCAAGGAACGAAGTAAGAGGTTATCTAGGTCTGTGTCTTAAAAGTGAAGTTTTTGGCAGAGATTTCTCAAACTACTCATTTACAGTTCATGCTAGTAAATCTTTCCAGAGTAGTAAAAAAGCCCAGTTTATGTATAGCTACAGCAAAGTCAATTTGTGTACCTCTGTGTCCACCCAATAAATTAGGGGGTAGCAGGAGGTTGGAGGAGATTGTAAAGGCTTCAAAGAGCAGGCACAGGATTGCAGGATAATATCTATACTATATCAAACCAAAGTTTATTTGCATGGAGACAGGTTAGGTTTCCCTACACTTCTAATACAGGTGCATCCAGAGAGAGTGAGGCTCAGTGGATTTAATTTGGAAATGTGTCTTGGGTTGGAAAAGGAGTAACCCTTCATAGTTAACTGAACAAAATAGATGCTTCCACCTATGACTCACTTGACCTATTTCATATTGCTTATTTTAGGATAAATTAATTTTTTCACAAGAAGTGCCCAGTTTCCCACTGAGTAGTCTAAACAACTTTAAACATGTGGAAAATTAACCCTAGCTTTTTCATCTTTTCAGAGTTTGCTGAGATCTAATAAAGGCTTCTGAAGAAGGAAGCAGACTTGGGTCTCAAAAAAACATGCTAGGAAGATGAAAATGATTGTTCTGACCACGGAAGAGAAGGGGTTTGCTTTATTTTAATGATCAGTGTCCCATCATAGGTAGAATCTTTTGGTCTCATCAGAAAGAAATCATCCCTCATGAATAGAAGGGAAAACTGAGTCTGCCAAAAAGCTGTGCCAAAAACTGGAAGCCAGCAGATGCAGGTTACTGGAAGATGCTGGTGTACAACCCAAAGAAGCAAAAAACCATGAGGTTATCTTATTGCCTCACACCCAAACTTATGCAAGTATTTCATTGCTCTGTATTTTTGCCTAGTTGCAGGCTCCCCTTTCTTGACTTCTTTGGACACCAGCACACAGCACAGTGGTCTGTCAGCAGGGCCTCCTGGCTCGGGCAATGCAGACACAGCTCTGTGGTGGCCAGACCAGGCCACACCGGGCTTGCAGTGAGACCTTGGACACACAGCTGTGGTCTCTGCCGGCTGGAGGAGGCATGGCACCACACAGCTTTCCTGCAGGCTTTCTGTGGCCTGTTTTGAGAAATCTGCTGTGAATTTCAGGGTTGCAATGCAGTATAAAACCAAGCCAGTTTCACAGAGTTTCAGGTTTCACTGCTAACCTTCCAGGCAACTCCCCAAGTAAGATGCAGGCAAGCATTTCATGACCTTAATTTCTCATATGGTTGACTCATTATTCTACCTCCTGCAGTCAACTCTTGATTTCTTAATATATTTTTTTCTTTCATCTTTTGCTTATAGCTGTCACATTGATTAGAAGACATTGCTGCTATTAACACTGGGGATAGCAGCATTCCTTTTCTCAAGGTAACTGGGAAATTTGGGGGAATAATCAGAATTATCACATTTGTACCATATTTTTTTTTATGTCCCCAGACATACGTAAATAAATAAATCTCTATCACTCCTCTTATTTACAGACTATAAAAAAGTGCTGGAAATCTGCTTATGTGACTAGCATGCACATTCAGCGTAGCTACAACTGCACCAGAATTACTTTGGCCCTTGTGCCTTCCAATTCACTTTGTCTACCTGAGACACAGTCCCAACTGCAGCAAACAGCAGCTTCTTTGCAGCGTCCCCAGTCTCAGAGGACTGGTCAGTAGATAAGGATGTGCTTTTTTTTTTAAGTCCTATCACCATTTTGAGGCCACTCTTATCATTTTATTCCCCTCCACACCACAGCATTCCCACTTTTCCTACCAAAAAGCATTACTTTTGCATACCAGGTTAAGTGACTATTTAGGCTTGGTAATGACACCACTTAGAGCCACAGTGTTCCACACACCAGACACTGCACTAAGCAGAAAAATATGATGACTGCCCACCCAGAAAGACTCACAGTACATCAGCCCTGTCTCATGGCATGATGGCTTCTCTCAGAGGGAAAATAAAATTACAATGACCAGCTGTCATTTCTGTTAACAAATCATGAGACTGAAAAACATAAGAATTGTGTCCAGTTATTTTGTAGGCTATAATTGCCTTTTTGAGAAGAATAACATCGTTAGAAACACTAAAGGAACAGATGGAGGAGTCCCAGATAGGTGACTGGTATTGTTAGCTCAAATAGCTCTAACTAGAAAAGAAAGAAGGGTCTTGAAATTCTTTGTCTGCTTCTGCATAAGTGATGGATCATATAAGATCTTTAGTTCCCTGAAAGCAGACTCATAGTTCAGTAATTCCTCATAGCAGTGGAGGTGACATTCCAGAAAAACAGCTAATAAATCTTCTTGTGAAGTTGAGCAACAATGTTACCATACAGAAATAAATGTGACATTTGGCAAAAGGTCTCACTTTTTATACTAATTGTCCACAGCCATTACTGCTGTGATTTTTCTACTTTGAAAAACCTTCATCGGTATCAGTTTCAATTAAGTTCAAAGCCTGAACCAGTTGTGATTAAGGTGTCTAGAGCAGGACTTTGGCATCAAATATCTCCATTTACACTTCAAGCTCTTTATAACTTCTTATAACTTAAAACTACTGAAAATTTTACCCCATGCATTAGAGGAGTTATTTACAATTAAACTAAATAGTGAGAGGATTTGAACAGTGCAGTACCAGGAGTGTGTGTGTGCCTCAAGTACATCAGACAGATTGCACGAGTAGAGTGGGGAATGGTCATTCACTAAAAAAAAAGTGGGAAGAGTTCCTTTTAAGAAAAAAAAAACCCTCAGAAAACCTTGAGAAAGGCCTTAGAGATAAGGGGAAATTTTTCAGGTACAGTATTTATTCCAAAAAAGGATGACAAGATTAAGAGATAGTATACCAGTGATGCAATAGAAGTTGAACAGAACAGGTCATAAACTTTCATGCAACACAATACTAGCCACCTGCTCTCAAACATGCAATGTTTTCTGCCATAAAAGACTTCTGCTGCCTAAGCAAATAACGTTCATTTTGAAAATAAGAATGACCAGTGTTTTACCTAGCTACAAAACTTCCTGATTGCTTGGTATTAAATATAAATTTTTTAACCCTAAGTATAACTGTATTTGGTGAGATTTTGAAGTATTATGCACTATACACTCCATGACCCAAAATACAAGATAAGAAGGAGGATATTTTTTTTTTCTTGTGAGGCAGTTCCTAAAGTCCTTTATCTTTTTGCTCTTGCTAACTGCCTAGTAAAGTCAAGAAGTCTGATGGCTTAGTGGTGAATCATCTGTCTTTGATTATTGCTTCTTAATGATAGTGAATGACATAAGCTCATTGTGATGCAGACTTGGAAACTGCTCAAAAAGGTTTTATCCTTTTGACTTATTCTTTTAATAGCTACACAGATCCATTTTATCACTGTATTAAAGCACTCTAGGGCTTGCATTACCAAGGCATTATAACACTTCTTGAATGCACTGTTTCTCACTTTCTGCCTTACAAAAAGAAAATATTTTGTGCAGATAACAGAGTGTATTCTTTGGTTTTTCTCTCAGTGGAAGTGCCACACATTTTGCAGCATGACTTTCAGACATGTGAATTCTACTGAATTCCACTGAATTTCAACATGGACTTTTCCCTAAAGTTTGGCCCAAGAAGTAAGTTGAGGTGATCTAGTTCTTAGCAAACAGAATTTTAATGAAAAGTCCAAGCACTTTAATGTGATGATTATGAGATCATTTTTACATAGCTCTGCCATGCAATATTTATTTTGGGATGTTTTGTCTGTCAGTGACAGATTAAAAGCTTCATTAATTTTTTTGACTTGGCAGAACTGAGAGAAACCAGAGTTTTAAATTTAAAGATACTTTGAAATGAGGAAGAAAAAAGGGAGAGAGAAAAAAAAATCTAATTAAAATGTACATCTAATAGCATTTAGTGTAATAACTTTGGCAAGCATATTTAACATAGTAAGGCAAATGCAGAATAAATTTCTTGTTACCATAAAGAACTCATTATGAGTACTTCCTATTTTGAGTTTCATCTCATGCTGGAAAATACCTGGAATTATGTTGATTTCAATTTTTTTAAATCTGAAAATTATTTGAAGATTTCTGCATGCTATCAGGTGTATTTATCTTTCTGTAGACCTTTTGTTTTTACTTGCAACCTTTTCAGAACAGGTAATTTTTAATATTGGCAAGATTAACAATACCACAAGTGCAAGGAAATAAGGAAAATCAACAGAGGGGAAAAAAAGGTAGGCAAAACCCAAATTAAGTTATTGGTTAAAAATCAGCAAACCCATAGTCCCTCCTGTGCATGTGATGTAGCTCCCTAACTCTACTGTGTCAAGAAAGAAGGACATCAAGCGAAAATGTATAGTTTGCCTCCAAGAGCAAGGCTGCATAATCTTTCATTTGGTAGATGCAATGAAAAAGATAGCAAAACCATATGTATGCTGAGGAATTCTTCTTAAGATAAGTAACTCACTAAGTATGCATGTTTGGATTGGATCATACATATCTTGGTGTGGGTGATAGGAAAACATCATGGGATTTCAATTACTATACTGACTTCCTAGAATATAAATGAAGATCAATATTTATTATATGCGTAATGAATTAAAGTGCTGGAAGAAATCACGCTCACCTGTGATTGTTTCTCTCACCAGGCAGTAGCTGGGTAACGGCAGGCCAACAACAAGCAAGAAAAATCCCAGGTTTACATAACAAGTCACTTTGATTTGCTTTGTGTTTTGTCTATAACAGATTTGTTATGAGATTACTCAGCTGCTGTCTTCACTAACACTCTGTGCCACTGAGTATCAGTCCTATGACTTGAAAGCCTCTTAAATATATATGTATGTGAAAGAAGCAGTTTTGTTCTGCTCATTCTTCTGAAAATTGCACTTTCTTGTGTCAGCAGCTTGAGGTTCACGTTTATCAGGGACTGCAGTGGACATGCTCTTGTGGCCATGTTGCTCACAATTCTGTTCCCAGTGATGATGCACTGTCCAGAGAAGCAGGACCAGCAGCAGGTCTCTTCATGCTCTTGGGGTGCTGCAGGCCCAATGCTGGCAGCTGGGGAGCAGGGGAGCTCTGTGCCCACAGTGCTCCAATAGAAAGCCCAGGGAAGGAGATTGCTCCAGGGGTTTGCTGAGGATTACAAGGCACACTCAACATCTCCCCACAGAATCACTCTAGAGAGATTGGGAATAACTTGATACTAACTCAGTTGTTTTCTTACCCATCACCAGCCATATCTGTACATTAACTGCTGTCATGTAAAGTGCTGTTTAAAGCAAAAAAGGCTTCTTTTATATATTTTTTTTTTATTATTTGGATGGTTGGTTGGGTTTTTTGTTTATAAGTAAAATCCTACATGATAAAAGAAAATCATTTTATATAAGGACACTGCATCCCAGGCCTAAGCTGTCCTTGTAACCTGGTTATAAGGTATTTTATCACTCAGGTCTGGTCAGGCTCCTGTGCCAGATGCTTTCTTCTCTTTCCAGTGATCTGATTCAGGTGTAAACTCTCACAATGGAAGGATGTTTTGGTTCGGTTGTGGGTCTGCATAGAAGCACAACCATCAGCAGTCAGATTTCACTGGCACTTCGCAGCTGCTGGCTGAGCTGGGGCAACAACGGTGGTGTTGGATCAAGGGTTGGACTTGATGATCTCGGAGGTCTTTTCCAACCCGATTGATTCTATGATTCTATGACTCTATGAACTGTGCATGTGGATGCTCCCTGACCCAGGCTGAAGTGAAGTAATTCTAGTTAGCTCAGCCTTAGTGGAAAGAACGTCAAACTGATATAAATTCCCGTGCATTGCCACTGACAAGAAGCGCACATGTAGACATGACCATAACACGGCTGATGTGCAGGAATATGAGTGCAAGACCTTCCTCTTTAAAATCATTTTATAATGATATTTAATTTTTCCTATGAAGCAAAGTCCTTTACCAGATCAATCTGATCCTATTCCTCTTCCTGACATTTGCAAAACACTCATCAGCTTTAAAGGAATAACATCAGGTGCCTAAGTGTCATTTAACTCAACTTTAAGCTAAGCACTTAATCACTTTCATCGAGGTCAATTAAAGCTGAGTATTCTGTTCTCAGGACCTTAAAGAGAGAGTTCTGTATTTTCAAGGGGTTGATATGTTATTCTTTTTTTCACAGCATCTGAAATTAGAAACATGAGGCAAAAATGTTTTTTATTTAAAAATTATACTCTAGTTAAACATGGGTGGGAAAGGTCAAATGATCATACAACACAAATATGAGCAGTCTTTTGACTGTGTGCTTTCCTGTGAGTAAATTGGAAACAAAAATTTTTTTCAGACCAAAACACACTTGGAATGGATTGCCCTTGGGAATACAGTTATACTTGTAACAGCTCTACTGCTGAATGTAACTTTATGAAATGTAGTCACTGATAAAAATGGAGGACACCAAACATCTGTATTTTATTATGATTAGCAGCAACAAAAATGAATTTTTTTAATTTTTCAAAGCATTTCATCATTGTGAATAAAGGAGGCTTAGAAAGTTCACTAGGACTTTGCTCTTTATACAGGAGATTGAACAAGAAATATGAGACAAACCTGGCAATCTATGTAAGCGTAGTAATGTATATACAGAAGGAACTCTCTACCTATATAGTTTAATATTAGTTAATATTAATATTAATTAATATTACTTTAATTAATACTTCTATCAAATACAGCTGTATAAATACACAAAAATATTTATTCATCAGTCAACCTTTAGTCTGCAGAGTTCCTCCCTTTCTGTTTTCTCATTCATTTATGGGTTGATGGAAAACTGACTTTCCCCCTTGAGTCACTGCCCTGTGTACAGAGAGGCTCAAGACCAGTTTACAAACACTTATATATAAATTATTCATTCCAATTAGTGAGAGGAATTGGAATAACTCATGTCTTGCTAAGACAGTATAGTTGTATACAGTAGTAGAAGTCCCCAGAGAGAGCATTGCCATTATTTAATTCTCCTGTAATTTCCTGGAATTCCTAACTTTTTAATGTTTTTTACATATAGTGAGGAAATTAAGAAAGAGCCTAGACAGACACAGAGGCAGTATGCATGCCCAGCTCCACACAGCCCAAAAAAGAGAATAATATTTTGGAAAGCGTATGTCACTCTTCTTTGAACAGTGCCATCTTTAATGTCTTCCTCTCAGCTCTTGGAACTCCTGACACTACAGTTATTTGATGATTATAGGAACACTTATTTATAGGCTCTTTTTAATGGCCTTGGCTTTTCCATTTTATCTTCTTCATCTTCAGTAGTTTCGTGCCTTATGCGGGCTCTGATATTAGCGAAAGAATGAGTATGGCTTTATCCCAAACCCATAATCAACATTCCTGAGCCTTCCAGAGGGTGGCTGTTGGGCAGTTCGAAGCTGTCCCTCTCCCAGGCAGCAGTAACCTGCCACTGCCTTCCCCCCAGAGACAGAAGATGTTGTTTTCTGAAAGAGAAGTGTGTGTCTCCTGACTGCATCATCATTTTTGCACTGGTTCCAGATGCACTAACAATTTCCTTGTTCAAAAGCAGGCACAACTTCCCTTTAACAGTATTGTGCAAAAAGCAAGACCATCCAAACTCAGCAGAGAAAATATGGATTCCTGAAGAATCTGGACTGGTTCCTGAGTTTCTGGTAATACTTTTCCACAAAAAATATCTGCTTCTATTTGGGCATTTCCTGAGCTACTAAAGATAAAATTTGAATAGAGAGATTTTGGTGTTTAAATCACAAGCTGAAATCACATGCTGAAACTGCCATAACCCTTTTAATGGTAATGTTTTAGAGAGAGATGCTAGGAGTTACTGAAAGGGATCAGCTTCCCACAGTGAGAATAATTTTGAGGTTTTGAACTTCCAATATGTCAGAAGACAGTGCCAGCCACCAAAATATTCTGCTAAGTTTCTTAACAGAGCTTCTAATTTTGTCACAGTAATTATTTTCAAGGTGTTTTCCAAATGCACCACTTTGGGAACCTATGTCTGTGAACCCACTTCTGGGAAGGTCTTGCATAAATTCCATGCACAAACATTAAAAACTGTAATATTTATAAAATTAAGCTTTACTAGCTCCCTGCCTTTATATAAAAAACAGAAAGTCAGATCACAAATTATTGCACCATATGGTCCACCCTTCCAGGGCTTCTCATGCTCATACTTAATATATGACCTTAAAAAGTTACATACGATCATGCCTTTTGAAGTCGTGTGCCTCAGTTTGTCATTTTAATTGAATATACCAGTTCAAAGCTTCTACAGGTGTAAGGAATTCTCCTAAGCCTTCAAATGTTCTTTGAAAATCTGATCTTCTTAAATGGAGCATTTAAAAAAAAACACCTCAGAGACAAGTTTTTATAAACGTGAATTATAATATATGGACTCTGTTGCTTGCTCTTGGAATCTGCAAAGTGGTGTGAGGTTTTAAACTGAGTTAACTGGAACTTGTTTTTCCAACATGGAAGGACAGTTCAGACTCCAACAGCAAATCCAACAGCATGCTTGTGGATCAGATGTTAGACAAGACCTGGCAATGTGCACTTGCCGTCCAAAAAGTCAACATCATCCTGAGCTGCATGCAAATCAATATGCCCAGCAGGTCGAGGGAGGTGACCCTACTCCTCTTCTTTGTTCTCATGTGACCCCCCTCCCCTCCATCACTGCATCCAGCATAAGACTTGGACCTGTTGGAGCAGGTGAAGAGGAGGCCATGAAGAAGATCAGGGACTGGAGTACCTCTCCTATGAGGACAGACTGAGACAGTTGAGGTTGTTCAGCCCAGAGAAGGGAAGGTTGCAGGGTGACCTTAAAGCAGCCTTACAGTACCTAAAGGGTATCTGCAGGCTTACAGAAAAACTGGAGAAGGACTTTTTACAAAGGTATGCAGTGATAGGACAAGGAGGGATGGCTTTAAACTGCAAGAGGGTAGATTTAAATTAGAGATTAGCAGGAAATTCTTTACTTGGAAGGTGGTGAGGCTCTGGAATATGTTGCCTATAGAAGCTGTGGATGCTTCAGCTCTGAAACTGTTCAAGGCCATAGTGGATGGGACATTGAGTAGCCTGGTCTACCAGCAGGTGTCCATGCCTGTGGTGGGGCATTAGGAATTACATAATCTTTAAGATTCCTTCCAACCCAAACCACTCTGTGGCTCTATGAACAGTCCTACTTGAGGCCATGAAAAGCATTTCAACTGAACTGCAATTTGAAAATTCCCAGATTTCAGAAATCACAATAATTTACACATTTTTGAAATGTTGAACACTTCTAAAGACTAAAGTGTAAGAGTTTGTGAATTTTTAGACCGGGCCTGCAAGACTGTAGAAACGCTAAGCTGTGTATTTGTGATCATTGGTCTCTAGACAAGAGAACCTGGCAGTGCTTAGCAGCACAGATGACCACAGCAATATTTCCAAAATATGGCTAGAAATAGTCAAGTTCAGATGCCCAAATAAACATAAAGATCACCTACTTTCCGTTGGAGTTCCATTGGAGTTCCATAGGAGTCTGAACATATTCCCACAAAGTGCTCCAATTTTCATCAATAAATATAATTGAAAATAAAAGGACTTTGGTGAAAATCTCCCCATTTTCATTTTTTTCAAGCCCATTTTTTGCTTGATCCTTCAAAAATGAAATCTCTTTATTATGAAACACCACAAACCAGCAAGTGGTAAACCAGCAAGTAGTGATTGCCCTCAAAAACTGTCTCAGTTCAGTGAAGCAACTAATTCACATCTTAACCGCTCACTTATCTCCTCTGAATAAAGGGAAAAAAAATGGGGGGGAGAAGTATGCCAAAGTGATTATTATATGAAATATGACTTTTAGTAAAGAAGTCTTGCTAGAATTTCCTCCTATATTCCACATGGTGCATGCCCTGCTCTAATGCAGGACACAGCACTGAAGGTTTCGGAAGAAAGAGATGAAGCTGGAAAACCAGGAGATGCGAAGGCATGTTAATGTTCCCTTGACTGAGACCATAGCCTGCAATCTCTATATCTCTTGACCAAAAGCAAGATTCATGGTCTATATTGCAGGTTCTGGTATAGCAAGTACTAAATATAGTCAAGCTATGTAAAGTGGAGCAGTAAGATTCCTTGGCTCTTTTTCAGTAGCTGCACAGAAAAAAGGCTGACTACTTTCAGTTCAGAGCAATATGAGTCATTTATCACTGTAAAACCAACTAAACACAAACAGGATCCTGCAGAAACCTGGAAAGAGTGAGAGTGTTACCATAAACATCAACGCATCTGCCCTCTGCAAGGGGTTTCCAAAAAGACCAAGATTTCTTCTCAAGTAGTAACTAGTTTTCAAGGCTGCATCTTGTTTTAAGGGGTAGGTTTATAAACACTTATCTACAATGTATGGTAAAACACCATAGGTTTGGTACTGGCAGCAAAAAAGAAGAAAAAAAGAAAAAGAAATATTAAAAAAAAAGAGAGAAGGAAAAGCAGAAAAATAAGCTGCCCATCATTATTTAAAAACAAGTGAAAAAACTATATAAAATTATTTACATTTTAAAATTTTTTGTATTATACCAAGGAGTGGAATAGCTGATCTGATTCTTAACCCAATATTGCTTTTCCTCTGAGTCCATTGGATACAAAACTACCAGCCACAGTGTGGGGCTTTCATCCTTCTGAAAGTGATAGCAGAAGTCAGACAAGGCATGGGTAGCCAGGGTAGGAGGAACATTAGCACTTGCTTTTACTTGAGTTCCATTTATTTTTGGTAAGAGACAAAAACTGATAAGCTAAGCTTTCAAAAAGGGAACTGAAGTGCGGAGCAGTTTAATGAACATCACTGTAATGCTGTGGCTTTTGCTCCTGGCCAGGAACAATGGAGTGAATGAAGTGCTGGTCCTGGTCCCAGCATCCCAATAGACAAGATTTAGAAGGTCATGCCTGCACAACTGTACAGGTCTCAGATTATTCCTTTCTGGTGGCAGCTGAATTACAGTATTTTCCTTTAAAAGAGTTGCAATGCATACCAAAAGCAGCAGTTTTGGAGGCAAGCCTGTTTTCTGAGGCCTCCTGCCCCTGAGGTAGCCCAAAGGATGCTGCTGGATATTACAGGAATGGGGGGAGTGAGGGGGAGTTTCTAGGAAGACTGGCATAGTTTTACATAGGCATTTTCACTGTATAGCTGGAGAAGTTATGACTGACACTTTCCTTTCTACCTGTCACATTTTTCCTTCTGGGACTCCAAGGGGCCCCAAGTCCCCATTAGCAGTGCACAAACAAGTGCCCCTGAAGTCACTGGGAACTGTTCCTATGGATCTGTCCCCAAGAGCACTGTGAGGGGGATGTTGTTTCCCTGTTTACTTCATCTCTATTTCAGATCTCTTCTTGTGTGTATGAAGTGCATACATGGGTTTATGAACTGCTTGTTGGAAAGATAAGGGAATGTGGAGTGTTGGCCAGTCCTGTTTTCCATTACTCCTTTGTTTTTCAGTCTCCTTCTCCTCTTTTATGGTGCTTGGTCTTTCCACCCCGATCTCCTTCCTTCTATGGCAATGAGCACAATTTGCTCCCCAGCACATGCAAGTCAGGCTCTGCATGCTTTACCCCCACTTCTCAATAAGAAATCAGTTTAGGAAAAAAAAAAAAAGACAGAGAGCAAGAAGCATTCATTATCTAAAAGCAGCTCATATTAAGCTACCCGAACATGATGCCTCATGCTGTAAAAGCAGCAATATGTGAATCTTAACCTGAGACTGACTGAGCTGTGCATTTTTAGGGTCACTACTCCTTGAATACTAAAGCAATCATTTCAGATAAGTTTCAAAAATAAACACATCCTGCACACTACTGGTACAACAGGGGCAACATTTCTATAATTTGTGAGATACAGAGTGCAATTGATCCCCAACCTCTAAATGCCTCTTTGTAATTGAAAAAGATTAGGACTATGACTATCATCTGCAGCTGTTGTTTCAGATCTGCACCATAAAAAGCATGGGGTTGGCACACCTGTCCTGGTTACCATATCCTGGTCTGCTGGGACCAGGTGGGGAACTAAGAGCTGAAATGCTCACCAGGCATCAGCCAACAGTTGCCCTATACCAGCCCATAAGAAGTCCAGCATCTCCCATCCAAAAAACACCTACATATGTGAAGGAAATGCAGATGTTCAAGAAGTGGTATTCATATTTACTATGTGGTAGGGCATATCTCTCTGGGCCAGCAGAGCTGAAATGCAGGTGTCATTACTCTGGTGTTACCTGAGTAGAAGACCTTACTTAGGTGGTTTTGAAAATCCATTCTTTTTAAGGTGTGAACTGTGCTCATTGAAGCCATTAGGATTCTCATGACTCAGATTTTACATGAGATTTGTACTAATTCTTCATCTTATTTGTGATTAAGTTGAGGAATGTAAATCCATTTTTTTCTGTCTTAATACCATGATGCATTTGCTTTTCTTTTTTTTTCATTTGTGAATGAAAGTCCTTTTTGCACAAACATAAATTCCATTTCCAAAAAACACTATGATTTCAATTTTATTGCAAAGATACTTGTGTAGACATGTAGACCTGTTTGGAAACTGAAGAGAATGAAGAATATTGATGGAAACTACAGAAAAAATTGAGGCTGTAAAAAAGGCTACTTTTTTCAAAAAAGTAAATTTGCTTTCAAGTTTGTGGTAGTTTTGTTTGGTTTTTTGTTTTAAAAAGTGATTTTTTTTCCAAATTTACCTCATATACTCAGAATATCTGACATTACTATGAAAAAGCACCCTTCCAGGTGCTCATGTTTTGTTTCAGAGCAAAGGGTTCTCCACTAGAAAAATCAGCACCTTTTGCACTAGTCCCTTGTGGGATTTCTTTATTTTGCTACAACTCTTGATGTTGCTGTGTGCTTTAGTTTGTAGTAGAAACAGATTTAAGGTTGTTTTCTTAACTGATCCTTAGTAATTTATAAGCCTGTGCTAGAAGTAGGGTTATCTTGGATTTTGGTAAATACAGCAGTCTCAAAGGCAGTGTTCTCAGTGGGAAAATAGCTAGATGGGTAAATGCAAATGCTCTCCGATTTGGATAAATGCTACAAAATACAGCTGAAATGTCAAACAACTGAAGTCAGTCTGCACAGCAAGAACATATGCCAAGAAGCTGTGTGAGGCTGATGGTACTTTCTAAGCATCGAGATCTAATGTGATCAGGCCTGCTCACAGGTGGGGAATGGGAATCTCACTGGTTTGAGTTTCATGGAGAGCAGTATCAGATCCCTGCTTCCACACTGCCAGCAAAACCATCCTCAGATAATTGCCCTGGGAATAAGAGGCTTAAATCTGGCCTCTGGAAGCACTCTGCTGTGGCAGCAGGGAACAGAAGGTTACTTTGGTGCCATTCCAGTTAAAGAAACATTAATACATGACTCAGCATTAAGGTTAGCATAGCTAGAAGGAAGCCAAGAAAAGAGCTTCAACTGATTCTATTTTTTCCATGTGATGTTGTCCACCACAGCAAATGAAAGTAAAAAGGAAGCATCAAAGAGCTATCTACTGGAGTTTCACATGGTGATGCCATTTGCTGTGAACTGGATTTCAGAAGGAGACATTCCAGCACTTGCAAACAGGGTACTGTCTGGCTCATACTCTCTGGTACCCAAAAAATGGTGTCACTCTGAGTTATCTTCCTTCCTTCCTTCCTTCCTTCCTTCCTTCCTTCCTTCCTTCCTTCTACATTTATTGCCTGAGTCAGGATTTGAAAGCTGAGCTAATTTCATACAAAGGACAGAATTGAGACCTGCCCAGGATGGACTTTGTCTGAGGTCACAGCAGGTCTGAGCCAGAGCCATAACCATGGGATAGGAGAGGACTGGGAAACTATGTGCGTAATGTTGCTACTGTTCTCTGCAACACCTAATTATTGGAGTAGGGCCAGTCCCTGCTAGCTTGGCTTATCTGGCTAAGCCCTAGAGAGCTACTGTCAACTGTTTGAAGCTGTCCCAGTCTTATCCCTAGGACATTGGCTGGCTCCTGACAGATGAAGTATGAAGCAATCTGTCTCCTCTCTTTCCTGGCTCAGACATGGCTCACCAAGTGAAATCCCTCTGGAAAAATCACCATAATTAGAGTGCAGTTTCCAGTACCGTGTTACCCTCTTTGTGGCTGCCTTCTGTTTGGAATACAAGAACTTGCAAGTTTTCCCTAGGCAAACTTGGAGAGATTTTGGGACTCTTGCCATTTACCAGTGGACTCCATTTCCAAGTCTTTACAGCGACCTGTACAATTCCTAAGGATATTTTCAAAACAAGAAAAAGAAGCTCCCAGTCATTTTTGGTTTGTGAACTTTAATCCAGACCCATCACATCATGTAGTCAAAGGCCTTCTGGTTGCTATTTTATCTGCTAGATTTTTTCTGGTAAAGAAGTTATTTGTATAAATGAAACCTAGTGATTGCATAAGTATAAATTTCGCTACCATGGTCCCTTAGAGCACCTTTACTTAAGAAGAAAGAAACTACATGTTCATCAGCCACTTCAGGCTGAGGCCTCCTGCCATCCTGTCCTGACTGATGAAGAGAAGTAGGGATTGTTTCCCGGCACTGACAATGGCCAAGACACCTCAGCCCTGCCTGTAACCTGCTGTTGTCATCATCCTGGTTCGCTGATGTTTGTATCCTGAAGCTTTGCTCCAGAGGTAGCTTGAGTCACCCAAATGACATGACACAGAGACAGCAGAAATACCTGAACTGGCTCTGACTGACTATGCTCAGATCCAGCAGTAAAGGTAGTTATGTTTATATGAAAGTTTATTATTTTACCCTGGACTTGTGTTACTTGTTCTGCCTTATTTCTCCAAAACCTTCAGGCAGATCACTAAATTCATGCCAGTTTGTCTGAGATCTGTTACTGAAGTTAGATTGGGGCTTCAGCTGCACCAAGTACCATCGCTGGCTGCAGCCCCGCAACCACCACTCTCTGTCTGTGTCTGCATCGTAACAAAACAGAAGACAATGTGCTTCCTCCACACAAACTACAAATAATGGTTGGAGCATTTTAAAATGCTCAAGAGAGCTTAAAATGATCATTTCCATGAATAAAGTAATTGTATAGGGGTGTAACATTTGTGTTCTGTTAAATTGAAAACTGCAATGCTTGTCTTTAACCCTAGAAGAAATAGAAGGACATCACAGGCCATTTATTTTTTCAACAGCAGAACTATGTAATGCTGTCAAAGGTAAGTAATTAGGAATGCCTTGATATGTTGTGTTTGACTATAACTTATTAACAGCTTCTAAAACACTCAAAATGGGTGTTTTTCTTTGTTCAATGAACAGATGTATCTAGAATCAATTTGCGGTGAGGGTCAAAGATTAATAAAACAAATTACCTCTATGATTTCTTTCCTCCATTGTGCTCACAACCACGTCCTTTGGGACATTTTGCATAGGCCATCTTTTGTTTTGAGTGTTTGCTTTTCCTTGACTCTTTTTATAACTTCTTGCTGGTTAGTTTTTTTTCTTTTGCCTCTGTTTACACACATGGGTGGCAGGAGCAGGGGTGGCTGCCTGCATCTGGGACAGCCAAAGTGAGCAGAAGACCTCAGCATCAATTGCCATTTCCAAGCAGTATTTTCAAACACATTTTTGTAGTTCAGATTTTCTCGTTGACTTCTGGTGGCAGTAAAGAAGGGCATAAACACAGTGGTCTGTGCATTTCTAGTGCCCAACAAATGCTGACCTACCGAAAGGCCACAGTCACATATCTTTCACGGAAACCTACTTCCTGCGAATAAGTGTCCTCTTCAATCGAATTTCAGAGCCATGGGAAGAATCAATGTGATTGCCTTTCAAATATTTTTTTTGATTATAATTTTCCCCAGAAGAGTGAGAGACAGCATAATTTCAGGATGTATTCCACAGCACAAATAAAATTTGCTTCAGTCTGATTTTACCTAACATAGGATTGAAGTCAGTACTAGCAAGTCCATAAGTTAAATTCTGCGCTTTTTTTCCAGCGGTGGTAAAGTTTCTCTGAATGAGGCACATAACTCCTTTTTTAAGGCATGAACAGCCTTGATCATGTTCAGAAACAGAAGTTTAATCTCTCAAATTGGTCAGAAGTTTTACCTACATAATAATCAGTGTTAACAAGTGGGGTTTTTCTTTCAATTTTATATATATACATATATATATATATTTACTTTATAATTATTTTTCCTGTCTGGGGATATTACAGTCCAGGTCTTTTGGAAGCTTTGCCAGCTGAGTCACTGGCCTTGAATGGTCTGTAATTATCTGAATGTTTTTCACAGCTTCAACATCAAGACTTCTAGACTGAGATGAAACATTAATAAAGATATAAAACACAATACTTTATCTTCCTAAATAGATATTTCTTAGGTAAATATTCCTCAAGTAATTATATTTTAATTACATTAAATTACATAAACTCCTAGTCTCCAGTGATACAAAGCATGACAACACCTTAAAGAAAGAAGAATAGGGCAAAGCCATTCAAGGTAATTGAAAGTAATTTACCATGTTGCATGAAAAATTAAATCCTTCTCTGAAAGATACACTTAGATGTGTATTTTACTGCACACAGCTTTATTATTTCTCTCCCATGGCATTTCTATTTGGAGAGTCTTTTAAACTCTAAGTGGATCCAGAAGGAATGTTGCTGAAACCAAACTGCCTATTCACCCAGGAAATTAGAAACCTTTGCATCAGCTCTGAGTCACATGTTCTGTAGAAGTTTTTATTTACAGCTTCATAGGTTTCTCATTTTGCCACTGGGATGTTATGACTGAGCCTGATGCCTCAGTGGTCTGGAGACAATACTTGGATTCATATTTCTCTCCTCAACTAAAGTAATAATGAAGACATTTACCCTGATAGTGGGAGCCTGACCTCAGTCTCCTCACACTGCTTTTGCTCAGGTGCTGACAAACAACTGCAGTTTCACAGAAACTTGGTTTGTTCCACACCAATGTGGAGCCACTCTTAAAAAGGTGATAACGATATGTGAAAAGTGATCTGACCTTAAAAACCACAGAATAAATGATTTATTGTCATTCACTTGCAATCTGTCTTTAGGGTTTACCTTGAGTCTTACAGTGTTGTACTTGTCCTCAGTGTGATCGACTATGCTGCTTTTCTAAAATCATAGGGTTAAGCAAAGATAAGCCATTAGCAGTTACTGGACAGGTAATCCAATACCCTGACTCATAACAAATACACCTAACACCAGCTTACTGAGGGGAAAAAAAGATTGAAAGTGACCATGATGGAGTATTTATCTTTGTCCTTCATAACACAAATAGCATTAAGATCAAATATCAGAAAACTACAGATCACATTTGTAAAGCTTTTTTTTTTTTTTTTTTTCAACATAAAGTGTATGTACGATTTCATTCCTGAGCTGGTCTGAGAAAATACATTTTTAATTCTATTTTATAGTAGCAAGGAAGTGGATAATAAACCAGAGCTGGCACATGTATGCAGGCAACATGTGAACCTTCATGGTGGTGTTGAGGTTATCTGCTCCCAGACTCTCCTGCCTTTGCTGCCTGGATCTCAGAAACCAGTGGCACAACATTGTGCCCTGTGCCCAGTCCTGCTGACTGGGGAAGAGTTGGTTAAATGGCTTGCCTTTGCACTGCACCGGTCACAGAGGATAATTTGCCCCAAGAGCTGCTAGACTCTGAGTCAGATATCCTAGGTGAGCTGCACTGTGCTGAGGACACTTACTCTTAACCCACCCCATCTTCTAAAATCCTGTGTTTCAGAGTTGTAGAAGAGGGACTTCAGGTGGGTGGGGAATAGAAATGTGTGACATGATTTCTACCCATGATTTCAGGGCCAAACTGAAGCAGGATAAAAGTTTCAGAATAAGAAGCATGAACCTAAAAACAGATTAGATGAACAGACCAGCATTTTTTTTCAGGTCAGCAAGAACTGAGTTTAACTTTTCTACAAAAGCAAAAAAGACATGCCAGAAATGAAACAAAGAGACAAGACTAGGTTAGTGGGTAAGAAGATGGACTAGAAAAAGAGAACAGAGGAGAAACACTAGTCTGCTGGTGGGGGGAAGATAAGGTAGCTGTTTTTTGATAGATAAGGCAGCTGTTTGTGGCTCATCTGATGGATTATATTGTCATTTGTTATCTTTGAAACTGTCAACATAATGAGAGAAGTAGGTGATGGATACACTGAAAGTAATTCAAAACAAATTTCAGGTTTTTCAGGTGTGGGTAGAAGAGCTGAGGGAACTGTTTGATACAGATAGTAGGAACTCCATAACATAGAGATCATCAAAAGTAGGATAGGAGAGGTTTTTCACCCAATACAATCAACTACCATGAAGCCACACGAGAAGGTGAAATGACTGGGAGGGTAGATTGAGGCTTCTGGTCAGAAGAAGGACAAGAAAATAAGGATATGTGGTAAAGGAACCAAAGCAAGACAAGAGTGCTGGTAGATAGGAAGTTGATTCAGTAGCAAAAGGGAAGAACATGGAGAATAGGAGAAAGGAGCTAGAGGCTTTATTCTTTATCAGACATATGGGACTGGAAATATTAAAGAGGAAATGACAGCTGGTAAAGCTAGAAGAGAAGATACTTGGCTGAATGCTAGTGGAGTTTCTCATGCTAAGCCTCATGACAGAGGCTGTTAAATATTTGCATTAACAAACTCAACTCAAAAAGTAGGAGAATGCACAGGAACAAATTACGTACTTTACTAGAATAACAGATGGGTAGAAATCAATTATTTCCCGGACATGCAAGGCATTGGAATAAAGCACTTAAGTACATGCCCACAGAAGAGAGGCTTGTGATCAGCTAGGAAGATATGAAGAGAACAGAAAACACAAATATGAGTTGACCATAGGATAACAGTGAGATTTCAAAGTAATGCATTTATAATAAAAGGCAATATAATTTTTTATTTTACCCAGATTTACCCAGAGACAATTTTTTTTCCTTATTTTGTGCTCCAGGCAGCCATGTTCAATAAAGTTTCAAAATAGACCAGATTCAGAGGCTGGCTATTAAGATGATCAGAGGTATTCTACACTCAGTCAAAGACACTATTAAGAAAGCGTTGACTAACTTATGAAAGTGAAAGGTGAATGAATATTAAGAGTATGCTTTTTGTTCATACATTTCTAATGAAGGGTAAACTGGTTACTTATATTACAGGACAATACTAGCACAATAACCAAGTATTGGTCATCTAGGCATTTTGGCTGAAAACAATGAATGCAAAAAAGTGACGTGTTAAAAAAAGGTCATTCCAGGAGCAGTAGAAAAAAATTTTTAGTTTGCTAAAATATAACAGTCCCCTTTAACAGGGGCTCTTCAGTGCTTTAGATCAACAGATGTTGCAACTTTTACTGTGTGGAATTTTCCGTTTTCCCTCATAATGTCTTCAAATCCCCATTCAAAACGCACCATCAGCTCCAGCCTAGCATCATAGTTTTTAAGTGTTTTCTTCTGGGGGAGATGTCCCTTACGCTTACACAATTTCAGCCAGAAGATTGTAGCTCAGCTTCTGTAACCAATTTTTTTTTTTTATTTGCATCTTCTTTCCTCTGGCCATCTTCTGTTGTCACATCAGCTGCTAGTTTTATTTACCCAGTTCCTATGCTTACAGAAAAAAAAGAGGACTCAAAATTCCCCAAATTCTCATAATTCTGGTCTCTGCAGCTGGCCTCCGAGACTTTGATCTAGATCAGCTCTGCCTCTTTATTCAGGCTTGGCAGCCACTGCCGATCTCCAGTGATCAAAGGCAGGAAGAATCCAGCACACCCTCATCCCCAGACCTCGTTGCAACACAGGCCCTGAAATATGGTTCTCTGGGCTGTGATCTATTGCACACCCACACAGAGGCTCGCTGACTTCACCATGTCTTTGCCCATGCGTGATATATGGCTTTGATGCCACAGTCAGGGCACTTTGTATAGGAAAAACTTCATGCCATTTAGAATTCTCGAGTGGCAGAAAAAAAAGCAAGATTTGGAGCCAGAAAGCCTTTTGTGTCTTTGCAACACATAAAAGCTGTTCTGAAAGATGTTTGGTTTGTTTGGTTTTGGTTTTTTTCCCCAAAACAAAAGTAAGTTTTTATTTTACTAGGCTCATTTTTTGCAATATTAATTCAAGTTCTGTCTTTCTTGCAAGACTGTGTGATGACAGGGGAACTGCTGAATGTTTTTGACTGTTTAAGCGCTCCAATACATTAAGTGATATTTTTCCATTTCAACTAAGGTATGACAGGTCAGGGTAAAATTCCTAAAAACTCCATAGAGTTTCTCAAGGCGTAAAGAAGAGATGATAAAATTGAGTGCCAAAATGTTTCAGAAAGGCATTGACTCACTTCAACATATATCACTGATCTAACTGGACAGGACCCCATGTAGTTAAAAATAATAAACTAATGACAGTTAGGAAAACGCCTAACAATCCCAGTATTTCCAAAGAAAAACATCAAATAAAATATTCTTCAGTGTTCATAAAATGGTAAAAAGAGAATGCTTTCAAAGTCCCCTTTCAGTCCACTTTGAAATACTCTGCAGAAGATCCTGCCTCTTGAACTGTGTTTTCAGACATACTAAGAAACAGTGTTTAACATGCTGGAAGATGGTATGCGTGGATGCTTGACACTTCTGAAAACTATGCTTTTTCCAAAAATGAAAAAATAACTTCAATTTAATCATTGTTTTACTAAAGGAAATAGGCCATTTGAATACTCTTCCTATAAAGAAATACCACAACTACAGTTTCTGGTCTTATCACAAGTTGTTCATTAGCAAGGTAGTGCCTAAAAAAAATCTAGAAATATATATGATCGTAGATTTTTAATGTGAAGCCACTCAGCATCCAAGAAAGGGCCATAGGTGTTAAAAACCATAAAGCTAAATCATGAAAATATCCCCAGATTTTTAATTTCTCATGGGATGGTGGGGTCCAAACATACTATTTCACAAAAACTTTGAGACATCTACCTACATCTCATCTTATTAGTTTATGAAATATTTACCTGGAAGGTCCAGATGGGACACGCAGCTCAAACTTTTCTGCAATATTTACTTTCCCATAGGTGATGGAGAAGAGCGACCAATAGCAGAAACTTAGAAATAATGGCAAAATTGGTGGACATCGTGTTTATCAAAAAACACAGGCTGGGCTGCATGAAGGACCATAGGGAAACATAGCCCGCCTAACCCTGAAATCTGATCAATTGAAACTGAACTATAATATACTATTCAGTTGAACTCTTTCCAAGTAATTCAGTTGATTTAATAAAATAACCTTTTTTTCTTTATTGAACCACATTGTTTTGGGAGAAAATATGATTCAAATTATTAATTTCCTCCCATTAAGCAGTATCAACATTATCCGCTTCCCAGGATCAAGTTTCTATTAGGTGTATTGGATCAAACTCTTAGCTTAATTGTCTTTGCTGGTCTTTTCCTTGCTGATAATTTGGCCCTCTATATTCATTTGATATGGTCAGGAAAAAAAAAGTTTCTTTTTTTTCCACTGCTACCTAAGACTAAACTTGGTAATGAAAATGAGCCTGACTGCAGAGAACAAAGCAAAATACCTGAGAACATATCTCAAATCTACTGCAGCAATATGTAATGAGAGGCTTGGTTCATGACTAAATGGATATGCTGTAGTTATTCCTGAGCAAGCTGTCCACAGAAAGTGCAGCAATGGAGGCACTTCATGTGTAGCCACTCCAGTTTAGCATTTAACACACTCATCTGACACCCTAAGGGTAATACTAAACCCAGATATCACCAACCAGTGCTGCACAAAGAAATTAAAGAATCAACAGAATATTTCTGAGGGTGTTTTGACCTAATTATATAAAATACAACTTCCAGTCTCACCTATATATGTTAGCTTATATTTACATTTCATGCTCAGAGATAACTGTCACCATCAGTCAGAGAGCACCACACAGACATCTGCAGGCAGCCACTCTGGAATTCAAAGAGGCTTTAGAGTCCCTGGCCAGTCTCTGTGTATTTACGTGTCATTGTAATCCAAGTGAATAATGAGTCACTGTACATTGTTAGAGAGCTCAGGTAGAAAGTTTCATAGTCAATAGAGTTCTTAGGTCATGCTTTGCGTAAGCAGATTAGAAGTTGTCTAGAGGTTTACTGATGGAGATGGATGAACCTGCAAATCAGCAAAATGTGGAACCAAAATCAGATATATTCATTATCTCTGATGTTCGATGAAAAATTGACAGAGCATGGGCTGACCTTTCTGACTGGATTATCACATTACAGGGTAGGCTAAGAATTCTCATTCAAGAGATGAGTCCTGAGCAATGTCCATTTGCAGCACAGTGGGGAGGACACAGGCGATGAATGGCAGGTCTGTGTCCGAAGGTCAAACCTCAAGTTTGAAGTGAGCTGGAGACTGGTAGCAAGCTGCAAACGGTCCTTTTGGTGTTCAAAATTTATGTTCTTAACAGTCTTGGTGTTCAGCCATTTATAGTTACGTAATGTTCTAAAAAACAAAACCAAAAAAAAATCAGAATTTTAAAAAAAAATCACTTTCATTTAGGAAAGACAGTGGCCAACCGAGTAAATCCACTGCACAGTCATATTTTGATCTAAATTATGATGATGTGAGAAAGTTAGGAGAAAGATCTGATCCTTTACTACTGTTACATCTTCTGATATTTCTAGGAGGTGCTATCCTACAGGTCAAAACACATAAAAAGGTATTCTTCCTTTTTGGAGAATTCTAGGCTGCTGCTGGAGCTTTCCCATTTCCATTCCATTTCCATTTTTCACTGGAAATCTCCGTTTATTTAAGTCAATTTAAATGGTCCATAGATCAATCACAGTATTTTAAATGCTGGAAAGAGGGGTATTATGAAAGGCACCAGTTTGTTTAAGGTCCCTTCTGTATGTAGTTTGCAAAAACAAAGTGCATACAATTTCAAAAGAATAAAGTGCAAATGATTGAGTAATGACAACGCTAAAAAACACACAATAATTTGGTTTTCATTAGCCAGTCCTTTCCATAACGATAAATGACAAGAGATACATACTTCATTATTTTTATTCATTTCATTGTGAATTTAGGTGAACATAAAGTAAAAACTATGTTTGCATATAAGTATGGTTGTTAAATTACAAATTTTTCAAAAAGAACTATGTCTGAAATGCCTGTTAGTAACCACTGGCCACAAAGAAAAGTTGGTGGATTACAAAGGTAGATGATTTATTAACTGTTTAATTAAGCAAAAAGATAGCTAAGAATCCTGGCATAAGTACGTCAAACATGTCTCCTGATTAAGAAAAGGATTATGTTTTTACTTGAGAAGAAAAAGAGATGGAAAAGCAAAGGATATGAGTCTGAATGAATCCTTGATTAACCCAAGGAGATGCTGGGTAGGAAATGTCCCGAACCTCCTTGAAACTGCACTTTCAGTTTTAAGGGCTGCAGTGTGTGTGCCAGAGGCCTGGTGATTGACGAAACAGCCTGCTAGCAGCTACCAGACTTCAAGGGAAGCCCTGGAAAAGAAAATACATGCATGGTTTACTTTTATTTCTAGTAATCTTGTTCATAAACTCTGTAACCACGTTGGCTATGTTTGGATTTTGTAAATAAAATGCTTTTACTTGCTCTTACCCGAACCTGACCAGGAGTGAGGATGATTTCAAAGCATCTGGCAAACATCAAAGCATACCATTCAGACAAACACATGGACCTTCTCATCTGGTGCTGGCTTACTCCTGCAGAGTGAAGTGCTCCAATCCATCTCTCCAGGATAGCTAAAATGGAAGCACAGATTATTTCCATTAAGCTGTAGCACAGGCACTGTAGATCGGATAAGCAGAGGTAAGTGGTAAGATGGTCCTGGTGGTGTCCTCAGAGATTCTCTGGAATATCAGAACAGGAAGGTTTCTAATCAAGACCTTATTTGTCTGTGATTTATGGGGTCCCAATTAAAGATTAATACATTCAAGAATTTTCATCAATTTAAGGACAGCCTACTGTGCGCCAAATAACTTTTACTACAGTTCAAACTGCTGTCCAGATATCTCAGGGTTTCAGTCATTCAGCCCAAAAGAGCAAACTGTACCAGCGTGGGTCCGGTAAAAAATCACCAGCTCAAGCAGTGAACAACAAACAGTCAAGTGGAGCAAGTCACAAACAATTTCATAACCGTGGAGGTGCAACTGCCACAACAAGCACCATTTAAAATCTCTAGCTTTGTCAACTAAATGAGTCAATGATTGTTTAACGAGACTGCAATTTGTTAATAACAATGAGTGATAATCACACTCTGTTTGGTGATTCAGGTTAATGATCAACACAGCTCTTTGGTCAGCCAACTTGGAAATTTCATTAGATACTTGAACCTTACAATATTTTCACTGTTTCCTGCTTTGTCTAGGTCAGAAATATAAGAAAATATCTTTCTGCAACTGTTTCAGTACTTCTGATAGTAAGTGCCACCAAGAAAAGAAGATCTAAAAAGACCTCCAGGTTGAAGAATAACTAAAGGAAAGAATAAATCTTGATTGAGCTCAGTGGATAGTTCATGGTATAATATTATTAATTTAATCTAAATTATTATGCTGATTTCAATAAACTTTATTTTCATATTTCCAATGTACATCTCTTACATCATCCAGAGAACATCTAGAAGGGCATGTGGTCTTGTGTTGTCAAGATGCTTTTATATTCCTCTTCTGGAATACATGTCCAGTTTTCCCATCCATACACTACCATGTTTATTTTTGAACTTACCTTAGGATAGGTAAAGAGTAACCAGTTGACATGATGATCTGTGGTGGTTGAGAGGTTACAATTCAATAAAAACTTTGAATAACTTTCAGTTTTCATGGATGATTAACTCCTGTTTAATGTAAACAGTGAAATCTGCAGTTTCATTGTAGGTTGATTTGTAGATACTGTCTATAAGAATACATTTGTGTGAAAACCAGTATCTGTTTCAACCTATGTAAATTCAAGCTATCTGAATATTCCTCATCAAAGTCCTCCAAGGGAAAAAAATACACACTGAAGTGAAGCTATACAACTTACTGTGTTTTATAGAGTCAAATGAAGAGTATAAGATTTTGCTTAGGACCTATGGAGAAAATACAGCTCTGCAAACATCATTTTGGATCCAAAAGCAGAAATTCATAAGTTTGAAAGACCCTGTTCTGAGTTTTGCTCTTTAACCCCTCAGAGTGTGGCCTGTACTAGTGAGCCCGTACCTGGTAAAAAGGTAGACCAATATTCCCACCAGCTCAGCTTAACAGCCCTGCCAGAGCTCACTTTCAAGCCCCCAGTGCAAGACAGAAGGTGAGAAACTAGTGACCCAAGTGAACATCCACTGCAGTGAGGACATGCCAGTCCAGGAGAGGCCAGAGGAGCTGGGTTTGCTTTGCCCAAAGAGGAGAGGGACAAGAAAGGGCCTCACTGTTGTCTCCAGCTCCCAAATGGGTGGTTACAGTGATGAGTGAGACTGATTCTTCTCTCGGGTGCACAGCAAGGCAAAGGGCAATAGTTGCACTTTGAAACAAGGAAAACTAGAACAACTGTTACCTTGAAGATGGCTGGGCATGAGCAGGTTGCCCAGAAGGCTGTGCAATCTCCATCCTTGACAATATTCAATATTCGTCTGGACAAGGCACTGAAAATCCTCAGCTGGCTTTGAAGATGGTTTTGCTTTGAGCAAATCGTCAGAGACTTCCAGAATGATCACAGGATTTTATTATAAATTAGGATTGTAAAACCAAATGTTGTTTCAGGGCCTCAACAAACTTGAAGGAAAAAAAAACTTCAAAAACTTGAAATTGGGACTTTTTCATACTGATCTTTGCTCTCAGTCACAAGAGATGACTCATCAAAGCATACAAAACTCATCAACACAATTTCATCTTCCCTGAAAAAAAGGAAAGTGAAATGAAGAAAAAAAGATTGTTTTTTATTTGCCTTCTGTTTTGTTTGTGGTGGTTGTTTTTAATTTTTTCTTTTTTTTTCTTTTTTTTTCTCTTCATCACATAGCATGATAACATTTTTATTTACAATGCTTTTAATGGTTTTTTCCATGACCTGGGACCTTTCCAGCAAAATATCATATATTGCAAAACATCATAATAAAATAGAAGCAATGCTGAATTACAATTTTTCTTTAATTGAACATACAGTTCCTAGCTCATGGGAAAATTAAAGTGGGTAAAAACCATTAAAGATTGTGGTGGCATCATCTGTAATAAGGAAAGTTTACTTAGCAGCTACATATGAACGTTGTGTTCCTGATTCCTATGAGGTACTTCTGAAAATCCCCTTTAAATTAACTTGTTTTTCCTTCATATGAAATTAACTTATTTTTCCCTCATAGGTACTTCCCTGAAGAATACTGTATTTCTGGTCTGGCTACGGAAAACTGCTGCTGACACTGCTGTCAGGTTCCACTTAAACAGATGCATGTCCATAAATATTTAAACGTAACTGAGGAGATAAAACCAAATATTTCTACAGCGCCTTACATAAATTTTATGTAATGTAATTTAAAAGCAATGCCAGATAGCTTCTTTTTTGTTCTTTACCTGGTAAGTATTCAAGGTCTAATTGCCTTTAAAAACGATCATAGCCCTCTGCTATATTGATGTGAAAGGAATTAAATAAATATAAATACCAGCTGCTAAACTGGGAATGTGACTAGAGACACTCACTCAAATTGAGTTGGGCTGTTCTGGAATGAGAAAAAATAATTTTCTCAGCAGATTTCTTGCCCACTTGAGATAGGATAAATAGAATAGTGAAAAGGTCATAGGCTGGCTCTTGAGAGAGGTCAGGCCATGTTCTTCAGACTCTCCCTCTCTCTTTAGGAACCTTGAAAGTGTTCCACCCATAGCTCATAAATTACATTTTATTTCTTCCTACCCTTATAAAATGTTTTGAAAAACTGGAGTGAAGGCTGACTACATCTCAGAGTGGGAAAAAAGCCAAACAAACAAATAAACAACCAAAAAACAAACAAAGTAAAAGTAAAAAAGAAAAGATGGAATTAAAAATCATAAACATTCTACTGGCTTGGGGGATGTATATGTACATAAACTTAGACAGCTTTGGACTTTGCAAAATCTTGTGGTTGTGATGATTGCTCAATACTTTCTAGACTGAGATTAGATGTGACTGAGTTCAAATGGAATATTTTGATGAATCTAAGATGTTTTATCAATTTTAACACAAATCTTGAAGAGTGTTACTTCCCAGTCACATATCTCCCTCTAAATTTTCTCTTTTTTCCCTCAAATTTACTCCATATAAAAAAAAAATAATAATAATTTCTCTCTATGGCTAGGTTTTACGGAATTGAAACCTTAAAAGCAAACCATGTGAGATGCTGAGGTTACATGAATTGAAACCTGCCATGACAGCTTAACACAATTACCAGTAATTGTAGAAACCAGCAGCCGTCACACACCACTAACTGTGTCAGTTGGGGCTACTGTGTCAGTCAACATATGAAACAAACACATGACCTACTAAAAAAACATTGCAAAATTACTTTCTTTTCTAATTTTAGGCCTATGATACACTATGATACAGGATTTAATAGCAGGCATGTGACACCAGACAAATTCATGCCCTCTATTTCAGAACTTCCCCATAACTACTTAGTATACACATTCAACGTCACCGCTTAGTTTCCCTTTTTCCATGCTCTGTATTTCAGGGGTTCAGAAACTTTATTCTAAAAGGTACTGACCATGAAAACAATGTGTTTTACTTTATTCACTCTCAACTCAGGCTCTGTCTCATTTTGGAATTTGTATCACTCTGCACAATATTTTTCTGCAATACCTGCTTAAAGAGCGACCATGCTTCCAGTCGATTTGCCTGAATTTGTGGTATTGTTCATAAGAAAGTACTCACATTTCCACTGTATATCATGGCTACCAAATGTAACAGGTGTTCCTTCTTATGAGGCTAATACCTTCTTTGCAGCACTATCATACCAGTGTTAAATGTAATACAAGAGATCTGAAAAGAACATTTGTCAGAAAAATGCAGTAAAACATAAACTATTCAAAGACTACTTGGAAAATGTGTGAGCAATTGTCCTAGATGGAAAAAATTGTAGCTGGTTATGAGACCTTTTTGGTTTGTGTCCCAACAGGAGTAGAAGAAAACCAAGTCAAGACTGAGTGAAAAATAATAAAACACTAACTCACTAATTTTTGGAAAAGAAAAAGAAATAGGAATAGAAAAAAAAAAAAAAAAGGCATTGGCATCCAAGAACAAAGAGTTTAAAAAAACACAGACACTAAAGCTAATTAAACAAGGATTAAGAAGTTATGATGAGCTATTAGTCTGCTGAAGAAGTGAGGGCAGAATCAAAATCCCCATTACACAGGCAGGATGCAGGAGCAGCAGGGCCTTCCACCAAGGTCAAACACAAAAAGCACACATGCTGGAAGGGGTAACTAAGACAGGTTGCTAAGGACAGGTATAAATAAGTATGCATGGTAAAATCCAGAAAGGGCAAGTCACTAGAAGAGATACAGTTAACCAGAGACCTGAAGAAATTTGTTCTGGAAGAAGACCTGTATGAGCACTGGCCAGACATTCAGCAGGAGGTAAGGTTATTGCCAAATGAAACTGAGAAAGCCAAACTGAGAAAGCCAAAGTTCTTACTGTCTTCTTTGTATCAATATTCACTAAAGGATTCAGTAAAACCATCTGTTTAATACTAGTGACAAAAGGGTAATATTTCAGACTAGAAACATTAGGAGCAAATTAAAGATCCTTCAAGAGTTTTTTTTGTTTTTTTAAAACCATATAAATCTGAAAAACTAGAATTAAAAACCCAAACAAACAAATAAACAAACAAAAAACCTAAACCAAACCACAACAAACAACCCAAAACTTAATCTGGCCAAAGCAACTCAGAATTGGTGAGTGGTCAACTCTAAAAATTCAAAATTCTTGTACCAAACCATTGAAAAGGGTCCTTAATGGGCTTTTTTATAAAAGTTAGAATGAAAGCATTGCAGACCACTCAATTTATTTTCAGTTGTTGGATTATTATATGTATTCCTAAAGAAGATAACAGCAAGATAAGTGACAGCTGTCCAAGAAAAAACGAGTTGTGGGAACATGCTAAAGGAAATGAGATTGATTGGGCTATTGAAGAGAAGCCTGAGATCTGGCACATGCATCACTTCAGGTCAGAAAAGACTCTCAGAAAGGGAAGAGCTAACAGTCCTCCTCCTCTTCAGCAAACGGGAAAAAGGGGTATGTACTTTCACTGCCAGATAAAACACAAAGAAACACTTGTAATTCTAAAGCAGTTAAGCAAAGGAATACAGAGCCTGTTGCACTGGACAATCATCACTGACACCAGCCTTTAGAAGGAGATTAGACAAACGTATCATCTGTATCTATTGGAGGAGATACACAGTATTAGCAATTTGAGGTCCATTACAATTTCCTTACCCTCCAGTAACTGCTATCACCGTGAGGGACCTGATAGGTGCAAAAAAAAGTTGTGTGATTTCAGTACCTCCCTTATGTACCACCACTATTCAATCTTTTTTTGTCATTTTAAAACGACAGGGTTTTGAATGTATCCGTGTTGAAAAGTTAGTTTCCTAGAACGCTCCCTACAAAAGCAAAGCAGGAAAAACTGGGAAGTAATTGTGTTCAGAAGACAAATGAATAGTTCACAGAGAAACCTGGCTGTAGACAACATCCTGTCTCAGAGAAGGAACCACTTCCAGACTTCTGACTCTGGCATGAGTCACACCTCAGCTGTGTTGGAGAGTTTCTATGGCTAGCAGTCAATGGTTTCTTCTAGGAAATCAGCTAAAATCCACCTGCTGGCATGCACTGAACGGGAAAATGACACCATGTAGCAGTGGTGCATCATGCTGCAGGTGAAGTGATAGGCACTTCAGGATCCAGGTGTAAAATCTCAGAGCCAAACTATGAATATAGGTTTCATCTCTGTCATCTTGCATCATGAACCACATCAAATTGCCTTCCAGGTGCAAGTGGCCCTTTTTGGTGCCGGTCTCAGGGCAAGGATCCCCAGATCCCTCCTGTAAAATGGGTTGAGGCAAAAAATCACTCCATTGCAACATTATCAGATTTAAATTACATTTTGGTTTTTCTACTGCTATATTACAAATGAAGATGCCTCTCTGAGAGCCTACAGTATCTGGAAGCCTACAGCATCTGGTGCCTTCTTTAAAAAAGCTTTTTCTAATCACTTATCATGTTGTGTAGCAGAATGTTTCTGCAATAAACTGTCTTATCTGCTTATCTGCTTTCAGTTAATCTTTTTGTGAAAACCATAGCCAACATGACTCAATCATTTCCAAGCATAAGACAAAGAAAAAAAATACATTATTTTGTTCATCTTAAAAATACTGGCAGTGATGTTTTTGTATCATATCTTTGCTTGTGTAAGATACAAATTTTAACTGAGACCAGCCACTGGCAGTGATGGCAGCAAAGTCAGAAGTTACTTGGAGGCATTTTTCCATTGCTCCAAACCATGCTGCTTTCACAGAAGGTAGTGCTGAGAAATTCCCTTAAGTATCTCAGGAAAATAAAAAAGATTGTGTGATTTTAGGTCACACTAGGGTCCCTCAGTGATGCCAATCTCTTTTCAGAGGCCTCTAGAATCCAGTGGATACACAGAGATTCAGGAACATCATGCAGATGAAGCTGTTCTTGGCCTTGCCCCTTGTCTGGTCTCTCTGAGAGATGGAGCTGCGCCTGAGAATTCCTGAGCTCTGCACAAATCACGCCACACTTCAACAATGACAAGGAGCTGAAATTACAGGCAGAAGAGGCCATAGCTCCCACCACTGGTATAGACCAGAAGCAAACGCAGTTGATTTGTCCCTCAGAGTATGTGGGAAAAATCATTTATGTTCCTTGCCACCAACCTGTTTGTAGGTTGGTGAGGTGAAGCCTGAAGAGGTGAGCACCTCTTCACAGAAGAACACAACAGGCTCTTGTCTGTAACTCAGGAATTCTGGTTCCTACCTTGGCCCTTCAGCTGTTACCAGCAGCTACAACCTGGGAAGACTTCTCCTGCCTTAGTTGTGTACAGAGCTCATCAGCTGCTTTTGAAGAGTTGCTCTGGAAATGTTTCTCACAGTAGGATCCTGGCTGGCACATCAAGTCAGGAGATGTTTTGAGTTTTTGTATCTGATAGATAATAAGTACACCATTTTTGTTTCTGGAGGAGAGATTAAAAAGGAAGTAAGATATCTGAATTAGAGTATAGCCAATTTCCCACTTTAGAGGGATCTCTCAGTGCTTAATTGAAATATTGTGGAGAATATCCGTAGAAAGCAATTGCAGTGCAATTACAAACAATTCAGTTGCAATTATCAGAGTTTTTTTTTCCCTAAAAAAAAAGTAAGTATTCTAAAGAAAAATATTTTTTGTTCAAAGTAAGTAGTTCCCACTGGTAATACTCTCACTTTGTCTTTTAGATTTCCTGGGCTAGATGTTGTATCTAGATGTTGTCACACAGTGATTAATTTATAAAAGTATCTTGGGTAAGAGGTACCTGGATGTTGTGTAACTCATGGTCATACTGTCTCAGAACAGCAAAACAGAAAAAAAAAGTTTAAAAAAAAGTTGACTTTTCTGAAGAACATAACTGAAAATAACTGTTTCTCACAAAAGCTGGATTTACTCAACTCCACCTTTGAGAAGAAAATGAAGGAATTTTTGGTCAGACAGTATTTTATTCTAATATTTCAGGCAGTAGATATAACCAAGATAATACTCTGGAATTACCAGGCATCTCTTTTCTTGTTCCCTGTTTATAATGACTACATCCCATCTTTATTTTTGGCCACTTGGAAAATGCAATGCAGGTCATGTATCTGCAAACCCATTCTTCCACAGGGCATGACAGAGAACAGTTCTCAGCATTTCCACTTAACTGTGCAGCCTGGTGCATGATGTACTTTTTCTTTTTCACTAACCCACGAGGTTTATTTCCACAGCACACTATCTTTGAGTGATATAGGTACACAAGATTTTTTTTTTTAAATGACAGAAAATTCAAAATTTTTTTTTATTAATCTACAGATACTGAGAAATTTCTGCTACATATTCCTCAGTGCTTAAACGTACTCTCTTCTTTGTGTCTCTCCATACTGAAAAATGGTAAAATTATAATAGAATATTTATTTGTCCAGATGAAGTCTGCCTGAAATCCACTACTTATCACCCAGAGCACAAAACCAGAAAAAAATTCTCTTC
Source organism: Myiozetetes cayanensis (assembly GCF_022539395.1). Taxonomy (NCBI): domain Eukaryota; kingdom Metazoa; phylum Chordata; class Aves; order Passeriformes; family Tyrannidae; genus Myiozetetes; species Myiozetetes cayanensis. The sequence goes on along the minus strand of NW_026087631.1, from coordinate 59,675,023 downwards.
TGATCACAAAGTATTCTCTGATTCATCAAAATTTTACCCTCCTACAGAAGTCATCCTCTCAGGTTTAGAACAGTTGCATTTCCCTGATAAAAGTATTGCTACATTGTGTAATACTAGAAATAAAATGTGGGGCTGGGGGCTATGGGAGACACCTCGCTATTATCTGGTTCAGTGCAGATTCTCAAGAATTTCTGATTCTCAAGAATTTCTCCTGATACTTCCAGGCATTTTCTGTGTTGGTTTATTTATTTTATCACAACAGTGTTACACACAAGGACTGTTTCTCTGTGATGGTAAGTAATTAGTGAACATTTTACAATATATGACTGTATTTTTACTCATATTTTATATATGTATTTTATTTTTTTTATAGTGAGTTGGATGCATCAGCTTTTCTTTCCTCCGCTGATGAGTGTCTGTTTTGGAAACGTAGACACAAAGTGAGTAAAATATGAACAACTGTATTGACTCACATACTGCAGATAAGAAAGAGAATGTAAATTTTAGTGATTGAGATGAAAGGAAACTAGGTATGTCTTCTGAAGAAAAAATTATTTATTTGCGATTTTTGAACCTCTATGATATTACCTGGGTTTCCTTCTAAGCAGAACAGTTGTTTTGATTTTTATTTATAATTTATTTTTGTAAGTCATTGTACTGCACTCTTTTCCTCTTTCTCAGGAAAATTCAATCTAGACTGTTCACAAAATAAATTCCTATTCATTTCATCTCACTTTTCCCATGGTTGCCTTACACTTTTGAATGATTTTACTAGACTCATTGAAATTTTTTGTGTGCATCAAGTGAGTTTTGCTTTGCTTCCTCCACCAGCAAAGCTCCATCAGCTTGCTCAGTTAATATCTTTCTATATTAAAAACGCAAATGCTAAATACAAGGCCAGAGTTTTTATCTGCTCAAAAATCCAGTCTCTCAAGCCCATGTTGTTGAGGTGGGTAAATAGTGAGGCTGATATTCCAAAAAGAGCAAGTGTTCTTCTCCTCTCTTGTCTTCTCATTTCCATTCATGAGTCACATCATGCACTGTTCCAAGAATAGTGTTGCTTCAGGATAAACATCATTTGCAATAATTAAGTATTACTGAGAGAACCAAGTGAGCACAAAATCACCAATACAAGCTGCATTCGAATAGTGTGTCCTCCTTCTCACACAAATTTGCAAACCATGTGTACAATATGATTGGAAATAGGACTTTAGGATTGTTATTTTTAAGCTCGAGCTTGAAACTTTGCAAAACTCTAGATAGAGTATTCAAAAACACTTTTCGTAAGTAGCTTTCAATTTGTTTAGTTTGATTTTCAGTAACCAGTTTAACTCCAGCTGCTAGGAACTGGTACACATTTTGTCACAGGAACTACTGAGTCAAAACACATATGTTTTTAATGGAGTTTTTGGCAAGCACGGCACAGATGTTACTATGGAGGTTGATACGAATAAATCTAATAGTTTATTCCATGCTTTACAAATAGAAATCAATGTTTAGGGTAAAAAATAATGCAGTTTACATGCAGTAAATATATTTAAAGAGGTAAATCAGCTAATAGGTGCTTAATATCCTTTATATCTATGTTGATAAATCATGAACTGAAAGGACAGTGGCTGACAGCTACACTCAGAAAGGGATACATTTTTAAAGGGTGAATTAAATAAATGCAAAGCAGTCTTGCAGTCAGACTTGTAGTCTGAATTTCCTGATTCCAAGAGCATGGGATTTCTAAGTCTTGTACATGTTACAGCTTTAGAATGAAACTGCAAGCTTTCTATATCTTTCAAATTAAATGCATTTGGCTGAATTCTAGCAGCTGTTTAGCTCCTAATACAAGTTTCTCCTTTCAACTGCAACTCAAAAGACACATCATAAAAGCACTTTTAAATATTAGAAATTCCTCATTTAAAGGATTGTTTGTAATTTCTCTTCTGTGGAGGAAGAAGAGATACTTTGTTAGATAAAGACAGGACTGAGGATAAGCAAACTGGACAGTACACAGCCAACCTCCCACAGATGCAAACTATTTCAACACACTGTGCTGACCCAGAGATAGTGTTCATAGTAGTTGATAGTCAGTTTTGGAAGTCTTGTAGTAAATAATTTTAATACAACACTTTTACCATTCAGATATTGTCTATTTGTTTGGTCTTGTAGGAATCACTTGAGAGGAACTAAGTACATGCAAAGTTCTTGGAGAGAAATAAAGAACATGGCAAAAGGACGTGACATTAATGTGTTTAAGGGGTCTCATCAATGTTTTATGCTTTAGCCTTCCCACTGCTTTCACACTGGGATGAAACTGGAACAGGGTAGGACCTGGAGAAGGTCTGAGTTCAAATACCAAACTTATACTCTGAGGAGTTCAAATACAACAGTGAGTGTGCTTCTAGATGAAACACCGAGTTTATGTGTCTGTTTGTCTGAGGTTGACTGATACAGCTGTACATTGACTAAAACTATCTTCTATCAATATGATAGAAGTTGATAGGAATTTGTCCCCCACATCAGCTGAAGTAAAACATAACCTTACATTCCTTTTAAGGTGGTACATCTCATGGCTGATTTGCCACCAATTTTTTCAGTTTGAATTTTTATTCCTCAGTGGGATTTTAGCTGGAAAGAAAACCATAGGTATTTAAACATATGAGGATATTTGTCTCCCATAAGTTTTATTTCAGATAGTTCAAAAAAATATATTAATAATTGAAATTGCACCAAAATGTGAGCAAATTTTCAGTAATGCTTTAAATAGCACAGTAAGTCACTAAAATAGAGATTCCTTGTTATGTCCATAAGATGTTCGAAAGTGAGGACCTGCTCACAGAACAGAACTGGCAGAATTTTAAGGAAGCTTTCTATTAAGCTCAAGAGCTAGCAGTGTCCAGGAACAAGAAGCTGGGCAAGGAAGATGATAGACCAGTAGAATAGGGAACTGCCTCTCAGACTAAAGGGAAAGAAGCAAATGAACAGATAGTGGAAGCTAGGATAGGTGTCCCAGGGAGAGTATGGAGATGAAGCCAGGTTATGTAAGGATGGGCAGAGGAAGGCCCAGAAAAGTTGGAACTGAACCTTGGACACAAGGAATAACAGGAAGGGCTTCTACATGTGTGTTAATCAGAAAACAAAGGTCAAAACCCATACCCTCTCTGATAAAAAAGGCTGGAAAACTGGTAAAAATAGATAAGGAAAAGGTTGAAGGACTCAGCAAATTTTTTGCTTAAGTATTCATTGGCCATTTCTCTTCATGCACCTCTCAACTGGATGGATAGCAGAATGGGGACTGGGGGACCAAAGTCCCTTTTACTGTAACTAAAAGTCAGATTTATGACAACCTGGGGAACCTGAATGTACAAAAGTTTATCGGACCCAATTAGATGCATCCCATAGTCCTGAGAGAATTGGCTGATGGAGTTGCCAAGACATATTCCATGATAATTGAAAGGTCATGGTAGTCAGGTGAAGTCCCAGGTGACTGGAAAAGGGAAAACAGTATCTTTTAAAAAGGGTAGAAACGACAACCCTGGGACCTACTTACCCACCAGCTTCACCTCTGTGTCTGGGAAGATCATGGAGCAGAGCCTCCTGGAAGCTGTGCTAAGGCACATGAAGGACAGGGAGATGATTTTGAGACAGCCATCACAGCTTTACCAAGTCCTGCCTGACCAACTCAGTAACTTTCTGTGATAGAGTGACTTAATCAGTGGACAAGGAAAAGGCTACCAATGTCATTCATCTCGACTTCTGTAAAGCCTTTGACATGATCCCCCACAACAGCCTTCTCTCTAAATTGGAGAGACATGGTTCCAGTGAGTGGGCTGTTGGACAAAAAAGTGACTGGATGGTTGCATCCAGAGGGTAATGGTCAATAGCTCAGGGTCCCAACAGACATCAGTGACAAGTAATATCCCTCAGGGGTCCTTATTTTTTGTGCTATTTAATATCTTCATCAATGACGTAGAGAAGGGATTGAGTGCACCCTAAGCAAATGTCCTGTTGACACCAAGGTGAATGGGGTGATGGGATGCCATCCAGAGGGACCTGGACAAGATCAAGAAGTCGGCCCGTGGGAATCTTGGTTTAACAAGACCAAGTGCAAAGTGCTGCATCTGGGTCAGAACAACCTCCAGTATCAGTACAACAGATGGGCAACAGGCCTGCCAAGGACTTGGGGGTACTGGTGGATGAGAGGCTGGGCATGACCCAGCCATGTGCACTTTCAGCCCAGAAAGACAAATGTACCCCGGGCAGAGTGGTAGCAGGTCAAGGGAGATGGTTCTGCCCCTCTACTCTGCATCCAGCTCTGGGGTCTCCAGCAAAAGAAGGACATGGGCCTGTTGAATCGAGTCCAGGAGAGTCACCAAGATGATTAGAGGGATGAAGCACCTCTTATGTAAGGAAAGGCTATAACAATTTTTTTTTGTTCAGTCTGGAAAAAAAAAAAAAAACAAACAAAAAAAACACAACTTCGAGGTGACCTAATTATGGCCTTCCAGTACCTGAAGTGAGACCGCAAGAAAGACGGAGAGGGACTTTTCACAAGAGCATGTAGTGACAAAACAAGGGAGAATGGTTTCAAACTGAAATAAAGTAGGTTTAGATTAGGTATTAGGAGGAAATTCTTTGCTGGGAGTGTATTAAGGCACTGGCACAGGTTGCCCAGAGGAGTTGTGGATGCCCCGTCCCTGGAGGTGATAAAGGCCAGACTGGATAGAGTTCTGGGCAAGCTTGTCTAGTGAAAGGCGTCCCTGCCGATGGTGAACAATTCTGTGATTCTGTGACCCCACAGACTACTGAGACTCTGACATAACTGAAGAGATCCATTTTGTTTATTAAACTGACTTTCAGGACTGATGAAATTCACTCATGATACTCTTGGTATAATTTCTGTAAAGTGGAGAAACAGGGTATAAGTAGTCCATCTAAGGTCCCAAAGTTCACTGTGATGAAATAGCTAGACAGGAATACTCACATACCATGGAAATATGTGTGTGTTTTACGTCAATGTGTGATGAATCTTGTTCTGCAAGATACTCCCGCAAATCAGTTGTTGTTGTTGCTTTCTTAATTTCTTTGTGCTGTAAAAACAGCTTCAGTCTTAACACCCCTGATGCCAGCAACTGCACAATGACTAAGAAAGCAAATCTGGTTCACTTTCCAGGGACTTTAATCAGAGTAAGATGAATAGCTTGAAATAGTTTGACTGCTTAGGTTAGGAAAGCAAAAAGGAGAAATCCTTTCAATTGTTCTTCATGCCCACTGGGCATAGGAAATGAATTCAGTTTAACTTGTTCTGTAAAAATACGCTGCTTTCAAGAACATTTTTTTTTAACAATGAGAGTCTAGCACTGGGGAAAGAAGATGCCTACGGTTGTTGGAGAAAGTCCTTCTCTGGAAGATTTTAAGACAGGTGTTGTTGCAGTTGGTCTCAATATAGCCGATCCTCTTGCAAGCAAGAGGATTTCTGCTGTGCATCTCTTGAGATCTCTCTTGACCATGCATGTCCAAGAAACTCAGGAAACAATGAGCAGATAAATTGGGCAGCTTCAGAGAAAGAATGTATGTTGAAAGCATTTGTGCAGTGACTCACCATTGCACAAGGTAAGCATTTGAAGGGTTATTTACTTTTGTTCTATTTGTCATTCAGATTATTTTTTCACTGGAGAGCTGGTAAAAACTCATAGGTTTCAGGTGCCTGATATTTTCTACTGAATAAGATTTTTTGTGCTTCCAAAATAATTTCTGTAACCTACAGCTAAAACCCTATAACAGAGACAAATCCCTTTGTTTATCCCATGAAGTTTCATTCAGGGTAACCCAGGTACTAAGTTGAAAAAAGTGGGTGGTACTTCAAGGAAAAGATTATACCCACCTGAGAAAATATCTTTTCCAAGGAGTAGTAATGACATAAAATATCCTAAAGAGTTAGATTTACACTAGACTGTGAGATAAATAACTGAGAGTTGCCAGGGGAGATGCCGATGGAAAGAAGAAAATCAAGGAACAAAGAAATCATTTGTTTCTGTGTTCAAGTGTGTAAAAGAGAGAATTCACACAGGTGTATACTGTACTTGGAGCTGAACATGTAAACCCTATACACACACAGACATTGCCAGTTAAGTTGCAGCATTCTGTTACACATCTATATAATATAAATTTTTTTCAAGGTCTGTCTGATTTATTTAAATGAGCAAAAAAAATCTAGTGGATTTTGTCAAGAAAATTGAACACTCAAAATAATATTCTAGTAATTATTTATATCAGATTAAAATTTATATCCTTCATACAGTCTTACCAAGAAAAAAAAAACAGAGATCATGAAAAATTCACATTAAAGGCTTACGAAATCATATAACAGTATATAATGAATACTCCTCATTATATTTTTTTTGTCCAACTCTAAGCTTTATTCTCATAGTATTCTTTTTCATCTGAATTTTTGGTGCATTCTGAAACTTGATTCTTGGCCTGGAATGGAGCTGATGACAACTACCACCTTTATTTCTTTTGTGAGTGTTGTTATCTAAACCTCCTTTCTATCTACCTCTTTACAATAAGAAAGTCTAGAAAAGGACAATCACTAAAATAAATTTAACACCAGAGCTGTGGGACTGCTTAGAGTCTATTGAGCAAACACAGCATCTTGTGCTATTTTTTCCACTGTGTTTGATATAAGACTATTTATAAGGCTTTTCTAGGCTATTTTGACAATTTAAAATACTTTATATGTACACGAAGTATTTGCATACATATGTATATAGTCATTAAGAGTACAATTGGTGCATCTTCATGAGGAGGCTGGCCACAGAATTTGGCAAGCTTTAATGATCAAACAATGGTATAAGTCCTAGCAGTGGCAGCAACACAGGGTAGCAGTGAGAGCTGTACAATGAAAAGAGGTAATATCAAACAAGCATATTTGCTCCTTCTGAAGACTGGTATTTTAAACCTAATTAAATACTGTACATGCCCCAGTTTAAGGTAACCTTCAGTGCCTGATGTATAAGATTGAGGGAGAGGGTGGTCTCCAAGTTCACCTATAGTCATGTCAAACTACCTAAACTAAATGAAAGATAACTGACCTAATCTCACACCACCTTAAAGCTGATGTAAAGTCCTTCAAAGTCTTTTATTTTTAACTAAATTAATTTTGGCTAGATAGAAGAACCTGAACTGAGTTTTGTACTGATAGCAGTCCCACAGGATATGATTTACAGCTTTGGATCATTATGGCCTGTTTTTTAACTGATATTCAAAGCAGAGGATTAATTTCCTTTAAAAAAAACCCTACAAGTTTTTGAAAACATTCAAGCTTAGCTCGCTGCCATGTTTCAAAGGAAGCTAAATAGCTCTAAATAAAAGGAAGGGTGCCTATGGATGGTTTGGAAATATAGACAGTGAAACTGGAAAAAAAGAAAAGCAGTTCAGAGAGACCATTTATAAAAAATATGAGAAAAAAAGTACTATAAATGTTCTAAGCATTGTTCCAGCTGCAACATTAGTTTGAGGGGTGGGGAAATGGTCCCTGCAGGATGCAAATCAGCCACAGAAAAATGTGAGATTTGCTCAGAGCAAATTAAAACCAGATCAATTGATTATGAGGGGACAGCATTCAGAATTCTACTCCGCTGAAAAGCAATTCAGTAAGTTGCTCCATTTCTCACTGTATAGACAATTGGATTCAAATCAGAAACTAAGTATGAGATCACTCCAACTTCTAATAATGTATGTAAAAATTAAATGGAAATGTTTCTGCATGTTCGGCTTGTCTAGAAACATTCATCTTTATGCCATGCTGTGTTAGGTTCATGAATTGTTCCTCAACAAAGATGTAAAAGGTATGTAAAATACGTAAAAGACATGCCACTGCCCCAGATGCTTGGTCAGAAACACTGAAGCACAGAGAATAATGATGCCCGAATAGAGTCTTTGTCATCTTAGTTGTTTCCATTTATGCAACATAACCACAAGATCACCCTTAATACAGTGTTACATCAGACCATCAGCAACACTGCTTCTGTGCTCTCCTCAGCTTCTCAACATGATGGATATATTTATATTTCGTCAATTAGTCCTTAAAAAAAACAAAAACAAACCAGTCCCTTTCTAAACATTCCCAGAGATCTCCATGACCAGTCAAATGGGAGGAGACTGAGTTGGGCATAGACAGATGGGGAGCAGACAAGCTGGGGAGTACCAGAGTGCATGGCTCTGATGCTACATGGACAATCTGCTGTTTTTCTCCTACAGAAAGAGCACAGAGAGAGAAGCACAGCCTCTGGACCACACCATGCATAGACAAGGACTGTCTGTGACTAAGGTGAAACTGACACTTTCTCCCTCCGGAGCTCTCTGGCACCACGATCCCCAGTCTGGGCTTAGCCAGGATGGGAAGGAGAACTAGTCTCACTTGTTTGGTTCTACTCTATGTTAAATAGCTGCTCAGCCTTGGAGCTGAAGTGCAGATGTGCATCAACCAGTTTGTTGTACATATCTGTTTCTCTTTTCTTGTTTTCAATACAAACCAAAGCCTCCAGAAAGGAAAGATAAATATTACCAGGAAAAATAAAAAAAAAAAAAAAAAAAACTCCCTTATCTCTGGCTTTCATAGCACACGGGTTGGTCCCTGAAAAACAAACAGCTTTATGAGCAACAGCAATGCGGATGAAACATGATTCCCTACAGCTTTGTGTCTCAGGGTTGCTTGGTAATGCCCTGACTCGAGTTCTTCCCTACAGCCTGTATTTATACTCATTTTTGCTTCCTGGTGCAAGAGATAGGCTGCAACATGGTGAGGCTGGAGCCAAGCAGGACACATAGTCTGCACAGACAGGACAGCTCCGTGGGCTGCACAAGGCTGAGTACTATAGCCATCCCCGTGCCTAAACAAGTCAGTGAAAGTGTAAATAGCAGCAGCACCAACACAAATTAACTGAATTCCCTTAGAAAATGGATACACTCTCATGAGCTGCTACAATCTGTCTTCCTCTGAAGCACCTCTCCCTATTACGCCAACAGTGAGTGACAGTGTTTTAACTGCCCCTAAGGATTTTATCTCAGGGTTCTCATGAATTCCCATAGCTGTGTCATACAGTTTTCCATAGCAGTGTTTTCTGTTGAGAAACATACTTGCCTTTACCTATATGGATATGAAAGACTTATGTGTAGTGATCTTTGGCATTGAAATAATTATTTTATACAAAATCATTCGCAACACAAAATATTGTACATGGTTTCACATTGCTTCATTCAGGAAGAATACTATAATACTTACCCATACCAATTAGAACATGGTAATTAAATAATCCAGAGAAAGTTAGGATGGTTATGAGAACAAGAGAAATTTTCATTCTAAATCCCTAGTTTATATTTGGCTCAGTGCTTGTTTATGTTGAACCATGACTGTCCAGTCAGTGAAGTGACACAGTACCTCTGGGACAGTTCAGCAAGAAAACTAGAGTAGAAGATCTGTAATTTCCATTTTAAAACCTGTAAATAAGAGCTTGCTAGTTTTAAACTATCCCTGACACACCCTTAAGGGGAAAGAGTTAACATGTTGAAGATGTCAGGAACAATGTCAAAGGTTAAATGTGCATAAATTGAACATCTCAGTCCTACAACAGAAAAATGCATGCTTCTGCTTTTTTACATCCATTCTGTGAAGAGTGTTTCCCAATACAGCCAGAAAAAAAAAAAAAAAAAAAAAAGCCCTCCTGGTTATACACCCCAGATACTGTACTCTTCGGAGGCAACTGTCAGTAAGAAGGTTCCATAAAGAGGCAAGTTAAACAGCCTCTGAGGATGCTCTGACAAAGTCACAGTTAAATATCCCGTAACTGGAGATTGTAAGAAATACAGACATGGAAATGATCTGTGCCCTGGGAAGAAGGAGAAAACTTGTTGTGGTCCCTTACAGCTTCCTTCTTTCTCCCTACTGCTTCCGCCTTTTTATCTCCAGTCCAACCAGTCAGTTCATTCAGTTATCCCTTGTACACATCCAGTCATTCTTGTTTCGTCCTTTGTAATGCTGTCAGTACATCTAAAACTTTCTGACCCATGACTGCTATAATCCAGCTGAGGTCTTAGCCATGCTTAACAGAGCACAAGTTCAGCTCATGCTTTGTTCTATGCAGCCCACTCTGGTACTTGTCATTTCACAGCAACTGATGTTCTTGTTTAGCTCAGGATATACCACAATGCCAGGTATTAGAAATGCAATCTCAGTTGCTGGCCTCATCTTTTATATGTGCAATTGATTGCTCAAACCTAAGTTTTGCTTTGTACTCATAGATTTCTGTACTGATTTTTATGACAATATATCCAGCTGTCGACTTCATTTTAGATTCTGACTCTGTCATCTGACTACTTCTCACTGCTCTTCAGGAGACTGTGAGAAAATCCTTAAGCAGACATGGAATGAATTTTTAAAAAAGTGTTCTAAGGAGAGTCTTGGAATCATAATTAGCTACCACTGCAATTCAAAATATAATGAGCTTTATCTGTTCCAGATTTAAATGACATTTACAGCATAGAAGAGAAAGGAGCAGATTAACAGATCAAAAGCAGTCCTGCCAAGAAGGACCTGTGGATGTTGGTGGATGAGAGACTGGATATGAACAGGCAGTGTGCTTTTCCAGCCCAGAAAGCTGGATCCAAAGCAATGTGGCCAGCAGGTTGAGGAGGTGATTCTATCCCTCTACTCTGCTCTGCTGAGACCCTACCTGGAGCTCTGCATCCAGCTCTGGGGTCCCCAGCAAAGGAAGGACATGAATATATTGGAGCAAGTCCAGAGGAGGGATACCAAGAGGATTAGAGGGATGGAGCATCTCTTCTGTGAGGAAAAGCTGAGAAAATTAGGATTGTACAGTCTGGAGAAGAGAAGGCTTAGGCATCATGTGATAGTGGCCTTCCAGAACCTGAAGGGAGCCTACAAGAAAGATGGAGAGATAATTTTTTACAATGGAAGGTAGTGACAAAACAAGGGAGAACGGCTTCAAACTGAAAGAAAGTAGGTTTAGACTAAAAAGAAACTCTTTACTCAAAGGGTGATGAGACATCAGATCAGATTGCCCAGAAAAGTTGTTGATGCCCCATCCCTGGGGGTGTTCAAGGCTGCCAAATGGGGTTTTGAGCAAGGGAAAGTGGTGTCTGCCCATGGCATGTGGGGTGGAACCAGATGATCTTAAAGGTCCCTTCCAATCCAAGCCATTCTATGATTCCGTGATTCTATGATTCTATGATTCTATGATTCTATGATTCTATGATTCTATGATTCTATGATTTTATGATTGTACGAAGTGCAAGCTGGATAGCTAGGTACCACACTGTCTGTAAGGAATATGAACTACAAAAACATCCAAGTTTCTTGATGATAAAGAGCTCATGTTTTTGGGAGAAAAAGCTGTGTGTAGAACAAGTATTTCCTAAATACTTATAACAATAACAAATGCTTGGTGTCCTTATTTCAGAATCTTTGTTGAAAAAGGCAAGGGCATAAAACATTGCTCAGTTCATAGTCTGGCACTGATTTCTAAACCACTAGTGAGAAATATGTCCCTACTTTCTGCTTGGCTGGGTGAATAGTGAAAAATCACAATCTCCACATACTGTCAAACAGAAATCTGTGTCAGAGTTCTGAAGAAACAGGACAGTGTGTTTAGTACTCGACTGCACAACAGAGACACCAGATTTTTTTCCACTGGCTGATTTCAAATGATTCAGCTAAATCTATTTTAGAAGCATCCTGATTTCGAGAAACTTAATATTAGATCTCTATGATGCAAGTACTCTGAGTACAATTTTAAAGGTACTGAGCTGCTGTGAAAATAAAGCAGTCATTGTGGGTGTTTAGCTGGTTTGAAAGTTAGAAGGGTCATAAACTGGATCCAGCAACTCAAACACTGAATATTGTGAGATACTTCACATTTTTTTATGAAAGAGACTTACTCAATCAAATCAAAGAGGACGAGCTAAATGTTTGTACTTTGAAAATGCTGGCCTTAAATCCTTTGATATTCCTCATTCTTAAAATAAAAGTAATGGACAAGTTCTGATAATATCATCAACTACACCCGTAGTTTACTCAATGTGACTATGTAAACATATCGAAGGTCAAAGAGGGAATTTGTTCTTCAAAAATACGTTCTTTAAATAATTTCATTTGCTAGGACAGAGGTAGCAGCAATAAAAAACCAAGGAAACTGGATAGACATTTTTTTTCTGGAAAATGTGATTAATATTTTCTATATTGGATCCTATTTCAGGTTTTATATTTCGTAGAACGTTCATGACTCTCCAAAACATGACAGCTTCTTATTACAGAGAACAGAAGCTGGGTATCAGCTGGGAAATGTAGATGCTTTTATACCCATAGAGCACCATCCTGAAAACTTTTGTCTTAAGCTGTTAGATTGCACTGCCTAGAAGGTAATTGCTTCCAACTTTCCTAAGTCATTTTGGCACATGCTCTTTACCCTTCAGTTCATAAAATGATACAGGTTCATGCCACGTACATGCTCTGATTTTCCAAATGTTTCACTATGTTTCCACATGGTTATGACAGAATTTACTCCATAGGCTAAATAGTAAGAAAAACCACAAGTGAGATTATACATCAAAGTGGAAAGACACAACAGACCTTTATAATTAGCATATTAATTATGTCTCAGCCTCTCTGCAACCAGTCACCAACTGTGTGGCACTCATTCACAGGAGATCCACAAGAAACCAGATGTCTCTCATGGAGCCTTCAGTTTTTAAAATGTCCCTGAAACTATATTTTCTGTCTGAGAGGGCTAGTGTTAAATTCAATTTTTCCCTTTTCTCTTCTGCAGTTATACTGATTAATGTTTTTCACCTGTAGAATGATAACAAGTTTAAAACCTCATTGCTTTACAGACACATGAGCACAAAGAGTTGTTTTTTCCTGTTTCATCTCAGTATTTTCCTACTCATCAGTTTGTGTAAGAGGTGGTGACTATTTTTGGATTCTGGTCACTCAAAATGAGGTACACCTTTGCTGGTGTTGGCTCAGCATCACCAGAGAGACCCATCATATGGTCTGGGCAGTTGCTGAAGCTCCCCCTACAGTCAAATGAGAGAGGATATCTCCCCTGTACAATTTAGAGATCTCTGAAGAAATAAATAAAGTTTTTGCATTAAATAACTCCTCTGCAGATACCTTCTCTGCATGCATTGCAATGCAGCCCTTATACATTGAGCAAAAAGTAAGATGAACTCTGCATAGGTAACCATGCAATTAGCAATATGTGTGGGCTCCCTAGTGTTAGGATAATTTAAAGAAATGTACAGGACTAACATTATGATAACCTTTAACACTGAACAAATAAATTGGTTTTATAGTATTGATAGTTCATACGTATGTAACATCTTCACACTTGAATATGTATTTGTCTGTTCCTCCTATCAACCAAGAAATAATTCTGCCTGGGCCTTGATTATGGGTACACTTTGGATGGAATGGACTGATGTATCCACTTACATGGGAAGGAAACAGGATTCTGTTTGAAAAGAGTCTTTTTTGTGAGAAACAATCAAGAGGCATGAAAAGCTCACTGCCTCAATAAGTTAATTTTACACAGGCTCCATCCATCATAATGCATTTTGAAAAATCAGATTTATATAATTCATTCTGATTGTTGAAACTGATGAAGTTTCTTGCTCAACAGATCCACTCATAAATAGCTGTTCTGATGAATACTAATCTACAAGATTATTTTTCACTTCCCTTCGGTATTCTGTAAACTAGTACCTTGACACTGTTTTACAGGATAAAGGACACAAGATAAGAAATGCTAATATAAAGATGCTTCCTCCATGGAACATTGACTACATTCCGATAATTTACACCAGACATAGACTGCAGTTGCAATTGATTTATGCAGATGTTTGTTTCTGGTGGTTTTTACAAGATTAGAAATTTTTCAGATACCAGTGAAAACTAAAGGTGTTCAGAATATGCTGTTAGGATAAGGATAAGGAATTAAGATAAGAGTGTTTTTCTACTTGTAAACATGAAATCAAGGTAACCTATAGATAACAGAATTTACTGCATTATTTTTCAGTTTACTTTCAGGATATTATTCTTTACGCTGAACCCTATATACACTAACTTCTTCATATGATGCTTTGTCACCTTGAGCTGTGTTCTTGTCCTTTGGATTTTTTGTCTTTCTTCCCTCCTATGGATTTATTTACAGAAAACAGACCTGTAAGGACAACACAAGGCAAAAACTTGTAATATCCTTTGTTTATAAGTACCTAAAAATAAAAATGTAGTCATACAGCTATTTAGGGACTTTATCTAAAGTTTGTGAACATAGCATACAAATCAATTTTTTCCATTGACATTTGGTTCAAGGTTAGATTACATCATACATTCTCTATTACGCATTCATAACACATCCTATAAAAATAAAGAACAGTTTCAACCTTATTCATTTTACTTATGAGCAGATTAGCGCATAAGGGAATGGACTGTAGAGTGGGTATAAGACCACTGAGAGAGCATGAGTTTTTCATACAGGTTTAACACTTTTTCATACAGGTTTAACACCTCATGCAAAAATAAAGTCCTTTACATACTACAGGGGTAACAGTTTTTAAAAAAAAAAAAAAAAAAAATTGTTATATACTCATTTAAATAAGACCCTCCTACTGTAGAAATCTAACCAAAAAAAAGTGGGTTGTGAGGCATGTGTGTGTGTGTGTTTCCACCTTCCAGCAACTGAGTATTTCAGGTGAACACCTTTAATCTCAGAGGGAGGCAGAGGCCAAGTCTCTTCCAGCAGTCACTGGAGTAACAACCTGCTCCTCATTCACACACCCACACACAAGCAGACCTGGCTCAAGGCCTGGACAGCTATTCTAGAAACATTCAGTCAATGGATAGATAAAAGGATACTGGCACTAGATCCTCTAGGATGGTTGTATCCTTGGCAATGACTTCATTAACTCCCATGAGTTAAGGAAACAAATTAGCTTGGCAATCAAATTCTTCTCTGATGGCTAAGAGAAAAGAGGTAAGTCAGTGCAGACTAGTTCATCGGTCTATTTCTCTCATTTCCTCATGCAAAAATAAAAGACAGAGGCCTAGGTAGCAGCCCCTAGGGTATAATTCATAGAATCATAGAATAGTTTGAGTTGGAAAGGACCTTTTAAAAGTCATCTAGTCCCAACTGTCTGCAATCAGCCAGGGCATCTTCAACTAGATGAGGTTGCTCCAAGCCCCATCCAACCTGACCTTGGATATTCCCAGAGATGGGGCAAATGACAGTTCTCCAGGAAACCTGTTTCAGAGTTTCACTGCTCTCACTGAAACAAATTTCTTATATCTCACCTGAGTCTAGCCTCTTTTAGTTTAAACTATTTCCCCATGTCCTGTCACTGACGTCACTACCAAAGGATCTATTTCTATCTTTCTTGTCACCTCCTTTGAGCGCTGAAAGGCCGCAGTAGTTTCTCCCCACAGCCTTCTCTTCTCAGGCTGAACAATGCCATCTCAATAATTTCTCCCTCCTTAGCTCTTTTTGGTTTATACAAGAGCCTGTCTCATATTAGACACTTCAGACTTTTCTCAGCTAAGTACTTCACAGCTAAGGCAATGTGGGCTCTAGCAGTGAGTCACTGTGCCCAGCCTGCCCATCCGTGGGTGGCTCTGGTAGCCCACAGTCAGTACAACTTGCTCTACAATTTTACTGTTCCCACTGGCACAAAAAAAGCACCATGTAGCTGAAAATCCAATCTTCAGCTTTTTTTGTTCTACTCTTTTTCCTTGAAGAATGTCTTAACTGTGACAGTATGGTTGACACTTAGATATCACCTTAAAAGTTCTAAAGGTCAGTGTTCAGAAGTGTTAAATAGATCATCATCCCAATCCATGGGATCATCTAGGCCTGGGTGCTTAAATAGGTTCTTGCTTCTTTTGGGTAAGGAGCAACCAAAGCTTTCATAGTTAAGTGTGATAAACACCTGAACTTCTAAAACATGTCACATTTTGGGTGGATCTCTCATACCTGATAATAATTACTTTTTAACCAGGCCACTTCACAGATGCGGAGTGGGTGCACATGAAGATTAACTGCTTGGGCAAATGTCTGTACATGTCCACAGTGTTGCCACAAAGCCTTTGTACACTTGGGAGTTTTTTGACAGGATATCCACTGCTACACCACGTAGATTATTCTGCTAACATAATGATGAAGATCACAACTGCATCTGCCTTTTGATCAGCTAGCTTCCTCTCTGCTTAGACACCACAAATGACACTGAAAGGGAAAAAACAGTGAACTCCTTCCACGGCTACTATAAGCGTCGTAGCAACATTTACAGCAGATTTCCTCTCCACTATTGTTATTTTGTTTACTGGGAGCCTACATCAAAAGGAAGAAAACAAGAACATATTCTACAGCCCTGAAGTCATCAACCTCTCATTTCTCAAATCAGCATCTATTTGAGACACTTATGTCTGTCTTTCAGCGTCAATACAACGTCACTGCTCAGTGTTTTTTCCTTTTCCACTGACACTGCAAAAGCTGATGCACACTGTCAGACAGCGCTGTTTAATTAAACCACAGTGACAGGAAAAGCCACCTATAAATGTAATGCTTAATAAAACTACAAGCATAAAAATAGTACTCCCTCACCTTAGAGATCAGTTATGACAGAGTTTTTACCACAACACTGCAAACATTTGATACATTATTGTATTTCTACTTCTCAAATAAGTAAAGTAAGATATCACAGTAACAACTGTGCTCTAGAAGGACTTCAGAGAAAGGCTTTAGAAGTAAAAGAAAGCTATGGTATTGGGTAGATGTCCACTAAAGAGACCATCAACAAGACATCTGCCACACACAGTTATAATTTATCTTGTCCCTTCCTGGAAAGGGCGTACTTTTCCATTTCCTGTCTCACATGCTTCTACTTCATAAGACAGGATCTATCAGAGCTGCTGCTCATGCAGACTTGAATTTTGCTCACCCAGGCCTGAGGCATTGTAATTCTGGAGGGACAGATAGACTGACATGATTTTCAGGAGCTGTTTGAAGCTGTTCAGGAGGTTGGAACTCCTGCAACTGTCCTGAAGGAAATAAACTGGAAGTGTACACTGGATGGCTCTCATGTTTTTCTCAAAGGGCTTTTATTCTGTGTCCACAGCAGAAAATAATAAAATTGGAAATTGACAGAGACAACAAGAACAGTTTTTAGAACTGAGTTTGTGAGCCTGGAAAAGAGGAGAAATAGGGCAGGAAGTAGGAGATAGTAACAACATATGGAAATGCAATAAATAAGGCAAGAAAAGTCCACTGGAGGAAGAGAACTTGCTCAACCACCAGGTAATTTGGTTTAACTAAATCAAGCCTCTTAATCTCACTGTAGATGTCTGAAACTCCCATGAATTTTATGGCACAGTAATTGCTTTGTTAATTAAACAGTGCATTAGCTGATTGTTTGCTAACCATCCTACATTTCTGAGGCATAATTTGAGCTCAGGTTCTCTGTAAAAGTGAATACCAGCAGTTGCTTGTTTTTTTCACCATTCTGTAGCTTCTTTTCTTCTGTGAACTAGCCCAGCACCTATAGTTTATGGTAATTATGAGGTTGGGTTTTTTTTAACTTGCGTTGAACCTCACAGTAAAAGAACCAAAAAATCTTTTCTATTTCAGCAGTGTAAAAATGCAAGAAAAATGCAAGATAAACAAGAAATCTAGGTACCCAAATATTATTTGCTAATCAAGTGCTCCAGTAATTCCGTACCTTTGTAACACATGTATTTGCATGTTATCAAAAATCTCACCACACGTCTATTACTTTTACATAAATCCCAAATGCTATGATATCTGACATCTTATTTCAGACAAATTTTGCCTTCAGAAACTTCTCAAAGATCTCTGCTTCTCGGTAATTAGAAAGAATCACAGGCAGTTGTCAGATCCACACTGCATATCAGTGTACAAAGAGAGTGGAAGAAAGAAGAAAACAGCTGGAGACCCAAAAGCTTACCACTTAAGTGAACTGACAGACATCCAAGCAAAATGAGGCCTGGTTGCAAATGAATTTGCAAGACTGAGTTATATGAGATGCATCAGATCAAACTTCTCAGGTCTTTAGCAATAAAAAGGAGACAAAAAAAAAAAAAAAGAAAGAAAGAAAGAAAGAAAAAGGCAATTCTGTGCATTTCAGCAGGGCGTAGTAACACTATAGATTTTTTAAAAGGAGATTTTCCTTGGCCTTCATAGGCCTTTCTGAAGGGCCTAGGAGACAAGATTAATGCTATAAAGACACAGAAAGTGGTTGGACTTTTAAAGCCTTCGCTTCACAGCACTAGAAGTGCAATAGAAGTGCAACTAGAAGCAGTTTTAAAAACCCACAACTCTTTCCCACACAACTTTCTGGTACAGAGCACAGTTACACAGACCTATCCTTTTTCTCCTTAAGTTATGCTTGTGTCTCACTTTGGTTTTTTTTTCTAAGAAGCTATTGCTACCAAAGAATTTTATCATTGAATATGAATCTGCAGCTTTACCATCATAATAAAAATGAACAGAAACCCATAAAAAATTGGTTTTGACTACCATAGAATATGCTAACTTCACAAACTATATTACAAACTAAGGATGAAGTAATTTTTTTTCCCAATATCATTAAAAGAGCTCCCTGCTCCATTGCTGTTTACAGAGTGTTGATTTTTTTTCTTTAGGTACAAGATCAATCTTACAACATCAACACATCAGAAGTCAATGAAATGAAAATATAAAATGCATTTTCCATTGTTACAAAAGTGATTAATAGTTTGAGCTTGGGCATTAGCTGTGTATACACATAAATATTAAGCTGTTTCATTTCTGTATGAAGTCAGTGAGCATATTTGGCATTCAGTAACTCTAGAAACAAAGCACCTGTTTTACAGGGATTTAGATAATTAACTTTGGGTGAAAAACTTCAGCTGAAAAACTCTTTCTCTGTAAAGCAGTGAAAGGTTGGCTTCACTTCAAGAATATGTTTAAATTATACTTGAGTGTATGAAGTTTAACACATAGAACAAATGTCTAAGGCTGGTACTTCATTATGCATTTTCAGAATCCGTAATAAACAGAATTAGTCTGTATACTAGAACAGAGAGACTGGCTTTGTTACCACACTCCCTTAAAAATAATTTACAATATTATAACTTCAGTAGAGTTACTGCAGATTTATTCCACTGTAACTAAGAGGTAAGGTGCAGCACTAATAAAAGTAAAAATCTAGAGATGGAAACAGTTTTGAAGTTCTCTGACTGGGCTTTTGCAAAACCTTGAGACCAAAGCACAGCTTGGTCCCTCTGCTTTCCCCTTTCAGTGCTTTCACCTTCCAGCTGCCTCCATTTCCCTCATTTCCCTGCTCCCACTTCAAAGTCCAAGAGATTAAGACTCCACATGAGAGTTATAAGGATTCAGGAGTAATTACATTCCTCCTAATTACATTTATTCTAATGTAATTGTGGTCATTGCTCTCCCTATCTAAAAGTTTAACATTGCAATTCCCACTTTTACAGGGAGGAGGGTAAAATGACAAACATTTGGTAACTCCATGCCATAGGCAAAATACAGCCTAAATCATAAAATATAATATAAATCATAAAGGACAGTACATGGAAGGGAGCATAAAGGCTCTAGTAATTAATGTATGGTGGCTTCAATAAAGGTACTGATTCAGACATCCACTGAGGGATCATAAAACTAATTTCTCAAACACTGTTGTTTTTACTTTGATAATATTAACATATTCTTTTATCTAAAACACATTCCTTAGAATGTTACTAAATGTTAAGAGTGTGTTTAATGACTGTAGAGATTGTACAAGAAAGGTGAAGTAATGTGGTCTCAGAAATATATTAACAGTTGGCATCCTATTATAAATGTGCAAACTGAAGATATGCATTAGTGGACAGTTGAAGGGGTTTTTTTCCCTTGTAAGCTGTAATGTATGAATTTGAAGACTTTTCTCATCTAGTTTAACAGAATTCAAGTTCTTGATCACAAATGAGTGTAAAGTCCAACTCCCAGCTCTCTGACACAGTAGCCAAAGAGATATCTACCTGTGCCCACACTGAACTTACATTTACAGATAACAGATAGCACTGACGTCAATCCCAGCACAAGGCCGTGTGGACTGTGCAGCAATCTTTCTCTTTGATCCTTCCCACTGACTTCACGAAATACTGTGAATACACGAAATACTTCAGAAAATACTGAAGCACGAAATACAGTGCTTACTACAAACTTGCAAGAACTATGGCAGTTTTAGAAGATCACACATCTTTCTTGAGTGACAGCACTTAAAAAAGAAGTCAGGCTTTCTTCTGAAGCTTTATAACATGGATAAGGCTGGGAGCAGTTGAATGGAAATGCATATATTTGTAATATATTATGTAGGTGTGAAAGTCCATTTTTATTATAGGTCTTGACTTGAGAAATCCGGAATTTCTAAACATCTCTTGTTTTTACCTTAGGTCCCATTTTACACCAAAAAATGTGTGCAGTTCAGGAATAATTATGTAGCTGTTATTACCCCTATGTCCATCTACAGAGTCAGTGTTTTTTGGTCAGGGTATTATTTATACCCGAAGTACTTGGGATCAAACATATCTTCTCAAAATTCTTGATATTGGCAGAAACTTTACCTTTTCCTTTGGATTTGCATCCTGAAAAAAAAAAAAAAAAAAGTGGACTCATGTAGTTCCTTAGCAACATAGTAAGGACCTGGCAGCACTGTTAGACCTTCTTGTCTCCATGCATCAGCTTTCATGGAAGTGATTGTTTATCAGAGGGATTTTTTTTTTCCCACCTGAATGGCAGTTCTTTAAGTCATGCAAATGTAGCCACAGAAAATGGGCAGATGCACAGGAAACCCTTTTCCAATGAGGTGTTGCCAGGTTAGAAACTCCCTTTTATGGTTAGAGGCGTGATCACCTGGGAGGCACCTGTTTGTGAAATACCACTGGACAGACACCAGCTCAAAGGGCTTCAGCACGAGTTGATAAGCCTGCTACGCAGGAGGAGCCTCTTCCCCAGCTGCAAAGCTGTGCCTCTCTGAAGTAAGAAAGAAAAACTAAATAAGGTAGAAGAGACCATGGAGGTGGATGTACAGCTTGCAGTACAACAAAGAGTGCTTTCTCCCCAGAGAGGGTAATCCTGAGTCTTGCTTACTGCTTCCGTGTTGATCAGGAATTATGCAAAAGCACAGCAATCCCAGGATCTCCTTGTCTTCTCTTCCCTTTCCTAAAGGGTATGAAAGCCTGCATCAGAGCACTAGATCCATGTGTTTCACCAGACCAAGGGAGGTTTCTCTGGGGAGAAATTACATTTTTACACCAATCTGAAAACTGATTTCTTATGACTGTTCAGATAGACTAACTGGCACATTTATGTCTTTTTTCTGTTCTGTTGCAAGACAAGCCTTCAAATCGTTAACATTTATTCTTAACTTCAGTTCTTCATCAACCACATTTGACAGCCAGAATATCTTCTTCCATCCCCTCAGTCAGCCTAGGATGCACATCCCCCATCAGATAGCCTGGGGGACTTACTCTGCATCCAAGATGTAGTTATAAAACAAACCTGTGTGTTATTCCTTACTAAGTGACTGTACTCTGTAGCAGTATTTAAAAATGTAGTTCCTGATACTTCTAGTGATTGATGTTTTGTAACATAAAGAGCTATGCCCAACTACAGCATAAAAGCTTTTGTCATCCTTTTAATAACTTGGGATCAGTACTAAAAACTACCCCTCTGGTCTTACAATGGGTCCAACAAGTGTGAAAAGTTCCTGTGCAGGTTCACAAAACTTGTAATTCTTGTTTCTTTTCCTAGGTTTCCTAGGTTGTACTTTCCCTGCTCCTTGAGGGATTCAAGGAGTTCATAACTCTGAGTCATCGATAAACAATGGTGGTGATTTCTGGAGAGCTACATCTTGCCACTCACTGCCACTCTGCTGGCATAAAAATCTGGGAGTGAAAGAGTTAACCTGACTGACAGTATGTCCTTGGGGATCCAATCTCAGAAAGCGTGAGATACCGAGATGGTATTTGGCTGTTCTTGCTCTTCTTCATTCCACTTGCAAACTTCAAACTCATTGCAACTCAAGTTCTTAAAACAAAATGTTCCATTTTACTTTAAAACAACAAACAGCATCTCATGAACAGACAAAGAGCAAAGCTGAAGCGCAGAGCTAACCCTGCTGCCTGAGGATAATCTCCAAGAAGAATGGGATCTTTTTAGTTCTTACAGCTTTTTCTAGGTTAGCTTGAGTCAATATCCTAAATTCATATACACCAGGATCAGCAAGAACACACTGACAATTCTAGATCCAACAAGTTAAATCCTTATGGTCATGGAACAAAGCTTACCAGAATCCAAGAAGTATTTGGACGATACTGTGCTGTCAGACACATGGTAACATTCTTGGAGTTGTTGTGTGCAAGGCCAGGAGTTGGGCTCAGCGATCCTTGTGGGTCCCTTCCAACTCAGGAGATGCTTCTTTATCCTACAGGTTTTAATGATTTTCTGCACAAAAATTGACATAAATTCACACCATTCTGGCTGTAAGCAGTGGAAAGTCAAGCAGATGCCTAAACATAGATTTAGCGACCTAAATAAATTATCCTTCCATATAATTTTGGATACACTGTTTAAAGTGCTTCTCGGCAAAGACTTACATATAAAATTTTAGATTATTATGATTATTATTATTATTGTTATTGATATAGAAACAAGTTTGTTGATTTCTGCTCTGCTGCACAAATCTGATTACTATGCTAAGTAGCAGAATATACAATCAAATCTCTTTTATAGAAATAGAATTCTTCCTGTGTTATACTTTGAAAATTGAAAATATATTACACTATATTGCCATAGTCACAAAAATAGCAAAATAAAAGGTTCTAAAATTGGTGTAGCCACATTCTGTGACATGTTTTAAATATCTGGGTATTTTTATTTCTGGCTAATACAAATGTTTATCATTATCTAAAATAGCTACTATGATTCATTATCTTCAGTGAGCCTGATGCAGAGATTGTTTGGTCAAGATGGCTGACAATTAATTAATTCCTAAAATTAATTAAGATTCACATTATTAAAAAAAAAACCTACCTCATCTGCTTTATGGATAAGCAAAAAAGAGGGGCAGGGAGAATGTGATGTATAAGGAGTGAGAGCTGGAAACAATGTCAATCACCCTCCAACTTAACCCACACCTTTCTCATTGCAAGAGTAGCTGAGATTTCAAAATGTTTATTTACAACCCATAACACAGGATGTCTAAAAAAACTTCGACAGAATGGAAGGTGCCCTGATAGTTCAGACACCACCTGCAACACTGAAAGGCCCAGATCATAGATCCATTTCAGCCTCATCCAGAGCAGGTGGTTTAACCTACAAGGTTTCAAACTACATATCATGAGTGCCCTGAAGGTCAGGAAGATCTGAAGTCACTCTACTTTTCCATCATCTGATAAGATCATGGAAATTACACAGAAGTTTTTCACAGCAACAATTTTCCAACTGAATTGGTATAGAGAATGGAAAAGAAATAAAAAGAGAAATAAACATAGGGGACATTCAGACACAAGATGATTACAGAATTGCAGTAAACTCATCTCAAACCAAGGGTGAGTGGAATTCTCTTAAATCAGTTAACAGGAAGAACAGCATTTTTGTGTACATGTTCTGAACTGAATTTTGAACTTAAACAACTGTACATAAATTGTGAGGTGAGTGGTTCTCCCTAAACACTCAAAAAGAAAGGCAATGCTGTTCCCAGATTTATGTTGTCATAAAGCTCAGGTCCCAATATCTGCTTTTATCATCACCATTGTTATTCTCATTATTAATCTCAGGCTGTGTACGTCAATGCCATGACTTCTGAGGCCAATATAAGTGACAGAAATTGGCAAGAAAAGTAATAATTCAGGGAAAGTACAGTACTATTTTCTTTAAAATAACTTTAACTGTTGCTTGTTTCAAGCTGAATTCTGATTATTCCTTGAAAATGAAATTGCTGCCAGTTGCTTTCCATTGTACAAAACAGATGTATCTTACAGCGCACTTAGCTCAAAGTAGAACAATTTTGCATATGCAAAATGCGTATTATCTACCGTAATGACAATGTCTTTCTCCTGTCACACACTGTACACTTATGCATGTGAACCAGAAGATGAATTTCTTCTTCATTCCTACTCAGCTCTGTAATATATTATATTTATAAGGTGTTAATAAGTACTAGTAGACACAGAATATAAAGCATGTGCACTATATGGATTCCTAATAGCTGTAAATTAAATATTCCCTGTACCTGAAAAACTAAAATGCAAAGAGATCAAGTCTCCAGAACAATAGATTTTTAACAAAAACCAACAACCCTTTGAGAAGAGATAAATCAATCTTGTATAAAACTTCAGACTTCTTGGATACTGCTCACCATCAGTAAACATTACCCATTTGGATATCTTCAGAAACAACACTCAAGAAGCATCGAGACTTCTACAACTGACATTATTCTTGTGTTTGAATAAACATTTCCTTTTTTAACCGCAGCCCATTCATTTATTTGCTTGTGCTCTTATTTCCTTTGGAATCTCTAACTGTTATGGAAAAATCCACAGCCAAAAGTGAGGCATGAGGAAAAAATAAAGTTTCCACACAGAGCTATCTCACTGGTATGGTATGTTGCAAATTCGTGGGTCTCCCTAGATCCACCACTGTCAGCAGTATCGGTACTATCTACGGCATTTGTAGCATGCTGATCAGTATCTCAGCACCAGAGGAAATATTTTCAAAGGAGTGAAGGAAAGTCAAAATCAGCTCTAGTATCATCTTCTTCACAGTTGAAGCCTAAATTCTAAAGTGATTTTTCATCTTCTCTATCCATTTTCACTTAAAGTCTTTGCTAATAAGTTAATGGGGAAAAGAAATCAAAATTGCCATTATCTCTGAAAAGGAATAGTCTAGGATTTGTCCAAAATTCCCAGCAGAGATACACTAAAAAGCCCTTCTCACAAGTTCCTTGGCTAATGCAAGGTTAGTAGGTTTCCTCTCAAGGGAATTCACCTCATCCCGTCACATTTTATAAACTCATCTCAAATACTTGCAAAGAGTAAATATGTTTTGAAATGGTAATAGTAATGTGGACTTTATATCTGCTTGTATACATGTGTTTGCGTGTTTTATATGTTTTCTCATAGGAAGATAAAGCTGCTTCCTCCAGCTTTTTCAAAACAATCTTCATCTTTTTCCCATGCACCACGTCCTAAAAAGAGCAAAATATGCTGCATAATTACCTCACTCAGAGAAGTTCTCGAGAAGGTAATAGAAATGCTTTTAATGCAATTTGTCTTCCCAAAGGGTATGTCTACATGGATAGATGCTTTCCGAGACTGTTTGATCTTCAAAAAAGATACATCAAAAGCATCTACAAATGATGTTCCTCCCTAAACTGAACTCCATTATTCTGTCTCCCACTCCTCACATATGGAATTTGCAGCAAAATTTTATTTTGCCAAATCTTCGCTATTGTTTTAGCATGCTATTGTTTTACAGTAAAATACAGGGCAACAAAAGTCTTTACAAACATCCTGTGGAAGTTTTAATCTTGGTACCAGTTACTATTGCTGCTCCAAAGATTTTTATCATAATGCACTTAAAAAGAGTAGCAATTCTTAATAGGATGTCCAGTGGGATTTTCACAGTGTGAGGATCAAAGCTCATGCAGAAGGACAGATACCTACACTTGAGCGATCTTAGAAAAATTGTGCTAAGGATGTATATTACAAAATGTTTACATCGGTGCTTTAGCACTGATATAGACCACACAGAAGGACATTATAAATTTATTTAATTTAGATGGAACTCTGGATTTTGGTGAAGGAGACATGAAGGTAGTATTTTCACTGTGATCTGAAGCACAAAGAGAGCAGAAAACACTCCCCCTTGAAAAGAAAATTCAAAGCTTTTTAAAAGTTCCTTACAGTCTTGCTAGCATATTCTTTTCATATTCTCAGCACTAAGCATGTGTGGATTATTCCTCCAAGTCGAGCTGGCAGCAGAGAAGACAGTGATGCATCAGTCAGTAGAAGTGGACTCACTTATTTCCTAGTGAGGAATGCCTGTGGGCATTTTTACCTAAAGAACGCTTGGCTCTTGCAGGACTGTGAACACTGGATGGGCAGTTATCTTTTCTGCTTTCCTCCTTTGGAAAACTGTTTTGCTATGATTTTTGGAGATTAGTACTAAAGGTCTTGACTTATTAATAGGCTTCAGAAAATGTTTTGTGAATAATGGGCTGCAGAAGGCTGTGACGCACAAGAAACTTTTCCAATGTCGGCATGCAAGGCAGGGACTCTTTCGATGCTGGGGCCCCTTCCATTCCAGTGTTACTATTCCAACTGAGACACTGTAAAATAGAGATTTGTTCCTGTCTGCATTAGATGTTGACTAGTATTCATGTCTTGTTAGTTGAAATAAGTCATCTTTGCATCCTACCTTTTGGCTGTGTAGGCAAGTATCCTGCAGCTGGAGCAGGCAGGTATGTTCTGAGATCTGCAGTCCCTAGAAGATGGCAGACTTCAGAAAATGGTGTATATGCTCTGAAGGAAACACCAATGATTTCCATTTGCATTTGAGTATCTTTCCCCAACCATGATGAAAAGAAATCCGAGTAGTCTTTTTTGCCCCTTGACTACAAACTTCCCTTCAATTTACTGTTTATAAGTATCTGAAATCTTTGCTGTTTTGCTCTACAAAAAAAAAGTCTTATGCAGTCAATAGAAAGACCCATTGTTCAGGAGTTAGTGTTTCCTGGAACTGGTAGAATAATATGCAATGTCTTACCGAGAGAAGTTTTATTACTTGTAAGACAAAAGCACAACAGTCCCATCAAAAGGACAGATCAAGTGCAATCCACTTTAAATGAAAGTGTGTAAACCAGGAAACCTGGGATCTTTACAAGGCTAAGTTGTAAATGAATTCAGTAGAAAGACATATCGAAGTTTAAAGATGTAAAACAAACATGCCCATGAATTCCAGGATAGTTTTTGATCTCAGCTGACATCATTAGTATTTTGTCACTGAATGCTTTCAAGAAAAAGGAACTTTCCCACTTTTCTCACAAACACTATTACCATTGCTATTGTCTCTGCACAATAATGCATCGCATGGGGGATTTTATCTGAGTGGAGTAACAATTAATTAGGCCTTGGGACTTGGAAATCTTAATAAAAGCTTTCCAAATATGAGTTAGCATCATACTCATAAAGCTGGGGAAATATGAGGGTCAGAAAAGTGATTGCAAAAGCAGAGTAAATTTTCATTTTGATTCTACCTATGTGGGTTGCATTTCCACGCACTTACTCCACATTGACTCTTATTTGCCATCCATATAAAGATGAACAGAGGAGAAACAAGTGATTGGAATCTACAGACAGTGTGATTCACAGCTGCTTGCCACATGAAAGGAGAAGTATGCACAGAGGAAGAAGAAATAAGGTCTTCCACTTACAAAGCTGTTGAGAAAAATGCAAACACTCTGATTTTAGCTACTTTTCTGGAAGCTTAGTTCAGAACACTGCAAAAGTGGAAATCCAGATTCCGTGAAAATTTCTTTACGTAAGAAAAACAAATGCATTTTTACTCCCCAAAAGATTAATAGGTACTTTTGAATGATATTCATGGGCTGACAGCAGTTCTGGACAGCTAAAAGAGCAACTTCACACAAATTGTTGAGAGAGGAGGAAATGTCAGTTTAAATGTAATTTTTCAAAATGCACAGTTTTTATTTTAAGGCAGGTTTATTTTAATGTTTCAAAGGGTGGCTAAATGCAAAGAGGTTTTTTTCTATATTGCTTGGATCACACATGGAAATTCTGGTGGATGGCTTGAAACAGCAACACCATTGTCCAGATATCCACCAGTAAATATTGAACAACATATTCCTTCTAAACAAGGTCACACACAAAGCATTTTAAAAGAGGTAGGTGTCTGTCTATCTTAAAATTTCGAGACAGAGCAACCATTTGCATATACTTCTTGTGAGATCCTTGTGAAGATAAATAACATTAAAGTGAATAGCGCTTTCTTGCTACCCAGTGCATTTAACTCTGTTATATGTTAGGATACTTAAAGTGGCAATTGTTTTGAGGACTCTCTTATGTCAAAATCTAGATAAGAAATCATCAAAAGAAAACTGTATATGTCTAAACTGTAGATATTTCCCAAATAAGTGTGAAAACATTTATCTGTGTGAATATTTAGAATTACCCTCAAAATTAATTTATTTGTTCATATTGAATGACCAAACTGTCAGCAAAGGGTATTTAAATTGCAGGGTCTTATTATAATAAGTCCCCCCTGATGATCACAAAACAACATATTGGGAATTGCAGAATACTTTAAAAGGGTGGCTGGACAGCTGAGAGTTGGCAGAGATCATCAACTTTCAAGTGTGATGAATACGAGTTAAAGTTCTGACATTTTGCAGCTCAGAATCAGAGTCAGAAACTTCCACAGATCATCTTCTATCAGCTTGGTTTAGAGTCAACTTGTGATGAAAACAGTTTAGAGAATTCTGTTTATTATTTTACCCTCAACAACTGTAAGAACCCATTTGTCAAACTTCAGAGGAATCTGCAGGAGACAGCAGCATAGTATATCAGTTTTCACAGCAGCTGGCAGCAGCCAGGATATTCATCTGCTGCAAAAGTGGTTTTACTGAAATCCTACAAGTTGCTACAAACAAGTTTGATGACAATATGAAGTCACTGTGAGGTCAGTCATAATCAAGAGCAAACCCTGCCTGTTACTAAGTCAAGGTAAATAGCAATAAACTGTGTCTATATTAGGCTTAATTTGAGGTTTAGCTAGCTAATCTTTCTTTAATCTCACCCCACAGTCCTAAAATAGACTAACATCAAAAGTATTTCAAAAACCTTTCAGGATTGTGACATACGGGTCAGTAATTTCATCTTGCTAGTATTCACATGCATATATATTATTTGAATTTCATGGCAATAAGATATAATTTTAAAATGAAAGAACCAAAATTTTAAAATTCTTAATTCCTTTTGTTATGTCTTGCATCTATCTTTTAGTCAAATTTCACAGTTTATGAAAATTACTGCAGGGAGACATTACAAAATGCAAGAATGCAACAAAAGACCAGAATGGTATGTAATTCCTTGCCTGCCTCCCTCAGCTTTCAAGTTTTCCAAGGCCTATGCTTTCTAGACTTGACTTAATAACCCTAAATATTTCAGAGTTGTCAACACTTCACTGGTGACTTATCTTGTCCATCTTGAAGATCATGAAATTCCTTAAGGGTTACAGAAGTGCCACGCCAAGAGCCTTTCTGTTACTACCCTGTTCTGGCAAGACAACCTTTGCAGTCTGACAGCAAGTAGTTTTACCATTTTGGGGAGTACATGTTGCCAGCACTTAAGCAATTGTGAAGGTAAATCAAACAGAATAGCCCAAGGGATTCAAGAGATGATTAACATACAAAAGCTTTTGTAGAAGTTTAAAAGTTTATTGAAGAAGAGGCTATACGTGAAAGCAAAGTATTTACTGAAAATAGGTCTGCTTTATTAGCACATTCTGATAGGAATTGCTGCTTTTGTTTAAAAGGCAGAGAAATAAAATACCAGTGAAAATGTTGAGCAATAAAATATCATTGTTATTGACAAGGTCCTATTTGCAAATCTCTGAACAGCTAAGCATTCATTTCTTCAAAGATAGGAATAAAAAAATACTATAAAAAGATCCCTGCAGCAAGAAAACCATACATTTTTCCCTCAGCACTTTGTATCTCTCTACTTCTGCTTGTAATGTTTTAAATTATCAAAAAGCCTGGAGCCATAGGATGAAATCCCTAGGCATTCATTGGCAAACCAAAACAAGAATAAGGGTTAGCTCCCACCTTGAGGACCTGTTGATCTAAACAGACAAGGAAAACACAGGAAAATGGAGAGATTGTTATTGACAAGTTAAGGGAATAGTCTGTCTAAATAAACATAATGAAAAGTACCCTTCTTGGATTTGTAAATGCATATCTGTGTATAACTACCTGTACACAAAATCATGACCATAGCAAAGTGTCTTTGGCACCTTGATTTTTACAGTGGCAGTTGTCCTGAATCATTTCACTGTCTTACTGTTTCTTGGCATAATTTCCAATATTTGTATGACAGTTATGTGGATAATCCCACATAGATCATATATTCAGAGCAGCTTGAATCTCTCCCTGTGCCCCCATCCCAGTCAGGGTTGCAGCACCATAGCAGTTCCTTTTTTTACAAAAAGGCTTAAAACTGTGGGTGTATTGGTCTCCTGAAAATTTAGGTCTAGTTGTGATTGTGAGATGTACTGAAAATCTAGTCTTTCACATGTTAAGACAACTGCCCTACCTAATGTTTACGAGAGGTGTATGTTCACAGAGGAACTAGATGACTAGGAAGAAAGTTGTGGGGTCTGGAAAGGAGTGATGCGGGAGGCAAGCCAGGAATATGACAGTTCACAGGTATTTCGTTTGTATTTTGCACTGATTGTAGATACGACAGTAAGCTAATTTGAGGTTGAAGGCTAGAGGCCGGGCAAGTAAAACCAGCATGTGAGGTTATGAAATATTTTGAAAACTACTTCAAATTATACTTGAAATGTTCATTTTCCAAGGGAGGAATGAAAGATGGTTTTATTTAATAAACTAGGCTAATATTTTGCTTAATCTAAAGCAATTTGGTTTTTTGCTTGATATTTATATCTGCATAACAAGAAAAATAACAAAACTTCAGAACAATAGTTTTGGTGGGGATTTTCTTAATGTTTTTCTGCTTTATTTTTTTTCAAGAGATTCTCTAATTTACAAATTAGCCTGTGAATGAAGGAAAACTATCTGAACTGATTTGCTTTGCAGTTTTATTTCTCTGGTAACACTAACTCCAGCTCCCTCCTAACCTGCATAATAGCATCTCCCAAAGCCTCAAGCAGTGAAGCCTGCTAATCTGGTTTTCAAAGGTCAAACTGAAGGATTTTGTGCAGTTGCTTTAATATGGGCCTTCCAACTCAGGCATTTAGGGAATGATGCTCAGAGGTCTTCCAGCAAACTTTCCACACCTTGCAAAGGGCTCGTAATGCAAAATAATGCTAGTGAGATTTATGAGCATGCTCTGGGCAGAAAAAAAAAGCACGGGTGCTGTAAGATAAAACCATCAAGGAACAAAATGTCAGTGTGACAGAGGACGAATTTAGATAACTCACCCTATTGCAGTCCCAGTATAACCCCTGTTCCCCTGAAACAACAGCATGAGTTGGTGCATATAGCTTAGGCAGCCTTGCACAGGCTTCCCGGCAGAAAATCCCTGGTGGAACTCTCCCGTGCCAAAGAAGGTAGGTAGGTAGGGACTGCACAGGCATGGGGTGATCGCACAATGGAGAGGCAGGTGGTAACATTCTGGCAATTCTTATGGCAGCGTGCAGTCTTCAGCTGCCCTTATGACTGACTTTCCAGATCAGTGATGAAGAAGGATGAAAGGTACCAGCAGTTTGCTACCTTTTGCAACTACCTTTCCTTGCCTGTGCCAAAGGAGACGATGTGCTCTCCTTTGAACTCACGGTTTCACACTCAGACACAGAAAACTAGAAGCCAGACCTTGCAGCTCGTTCATTTTGATCACTGCAATCTCACCCAGGATCAAACCTTACACACCAAATAGGCAAGATCAGACCTACCTACAACTGCTCAAACATTCCTCTAGGCAGTATTTGGTGCACACACTTCCAAGAAAGCATCCAGGCAGGTCCTTCCCAGCACTGTCTGAAAACATTTCTAGCACAGTAGGCAACAAAACGAAGCACCAATGCATGGTAAAAAGCAATCTCTTTCTTGGGGCTGGATGCCTAAATCTCTCCTAAGCTCTGTCACCACCAATGATCCAGAGAGGAAAGTGCCAAAATGTTGGATTCTGTAGAGCCTTGTGACTGGAACAAAAGCCATGTATTACCAAAGTTCAAAAACAAATGAACAAAACATCCTTCATGCTCAAGATCCTGAGCAGATGAGATAATCTCAAAACCAGTTCTAATTTCAGTACTACAGCTCCAAATAGAAGTTGCACTGCAAAATTGTTCCTAAACTTGGGTTTTAACTAGCAGCTGTCGGAGGTCAATGTCTACATATCACCCTTCGAAGACATCCCAGACAAGTGGATGTCTGCACAGCTTTCCTTACAAACACTGTCTAGTCTTTCAGTCTCACAGTGCTTACTCTGAGCATCAGAAGGTGATGGTCTCCAAATATCTTGTTGCCAGTTTCTATGGTCTTGATCACGAGGTCATTTGTTGCCCTGACAGTTATGCACAGCATTACAGTGAACCCATTGCAAGTGGGTTATGTGTGATATGACACACCCCAGCCTGTAAATTCTGAAATGTGTAGTCTTCAGGAATCTGGGGCAACATGTTTCTACCATTACATAACAGGATTCTGCAGAAGTAAGAAACTATAGCCAGATTTCAGGGAGCACTGGAAAATGAGATTTTTGCATAAGGTCACCGGAGAAGATCTGAAGCAAGAGCCATTGAGACACCCTAGACCTCCCTAATTTAAGAAGCAACCAGGAAATATTTTGCTGTATAGATAAGACTGGAGTACCTAGGAGAACTCAATAGCATTGTAATGCAACATTCATTTCTTCAGTCCCATGCAGAAAAGCCATCATAGGCCTTGAAAGCTATTTTGCCATGTTGCCAAACCCCTTTTCCAGTAAAGCTAATTAGTTTGAACCCAGCATGATGCAGACTTTGCTATAATTTCCTTTTGTTTGACTAGCTCCTTTTCCTGCTGTCTTACAAGTTTGTAAACTGGGTTATATTGGAGGGTTCACACATCCAAAGAATCCTCTTCTCTTTAATGTAAAGAGAAGGTTACCATAACCTTAATGCCCTCAGAGACTCTGCCAACAGATAAGAATAGAATGAGACTATTACATGATTCAGAAGTGACCCTTTCCACAACTACCTTATAAAGCAAGAGGATTGAGGACAGGAACCCTGTGACTCAATCCAGTTCTTGTACGCACTCCCAATATCTTCGTTTGCCATGTTGCTAAGTGTTCTACATGCCATATCCATCACTCACTGGTGTGAGGAGTTAAAAAAAAAATTTATCACCAATTAAATGTTAATAATGGCCTGAGCCAGGCACAGTGTCAGTATCTATTATGCCCAATTGACATACTTCTGCCAGTGTACATGCACATGTCTGCAAATGTGTATACTAT
Source organism: Myiozetetes cayanensis (assembly GCF_022539395.1). Classification (NCBI taxonomy): domain Eukaryota; kingdom Metazoa; phylum Chordata; class Aves; order Passeriformes; family Tyrannidae; genus Myiozetetes; species Myiozetetes cayanensis. The sequence goes on along the minus strand of NW_026087631.1, from coordinate 59,641,695 downwards.
GCTAGGCCGTGGGTTAGTGTTAAAGATGGTGTCACAGTGGAAAACCCAGTACTAACAAAACTGAAAAAAAAACCAAAAAACAAACAAAAAAAACCCAAAAAACAAACAAACAAAAATACTCTGAGTCATCAGCTAACACCTTCATGCAGAGTTCTCCCTTATTCTGAGACTCTCAAGTTAAAAGAGAGTATTTACCTAAAAAAAAAAGAAAAACCTGGCCCAAATTAGTCATAATACTTTATTCTTAAGTATTGCTGTATTATCAACAAGGCTTTTCTTTTAAACAGAAGATGGCCTCCAAGAAGTTACAGTTCATTTAAGCTCAGTATGGGAGATTCAACAACACCCCAACCCAACCACCCAGAGCATACCCTCATGCACACTTTCTTTTGGCTCTCTCTCAAGAGCTTATGGGGTTTGAGGATACCTTCTCAGGCACCTGACTGTTCCCACACACTACAGGAAGCTTGAGTACGTAAACACCTCTCCATCCAGAATATCACCATGGGAGTCAGATGCTGAAGGAATTAGCTGCTTTGGCACCAAACCTGTGAGTACAATGTCATACTCGATCTAACCCAAAATTCTCAAATGCATATAAAAGAACTTAGCACAGTTAAAGCCAGATGAGTTTAGCTGATTAACACAAGCTATAGAACTGTCCAAATATTACAATATATCATCTAGAGATTTTGGACAACAAATGAAGTCTTTCCATTAAATTCAATAGAGCTCGAGTCTAATAGAGCTTGAGTCTCAAATTCTGTGAAAAGTACGTTTCCAGGTGTATTTACAGCCAGACTTTTCCTCTCTATTATTAACATTATCATTAAAATTTAAACAATGGTTGTACTTTTATCAATTTTATACAATGAGAAGTATAGTTCATCCTTGCCAAATCAGTTCTGGTTTTACTCTAATGTCTCTCAAGAGTCATGGTTGGCATGAGGGTCTCGCTCTCACCTTCCTTACACTGCCAAAACCAGAAAACAATCAAAATATTCTCTCGTTCCTAGCATGGTGAAGGAAACTAGCAACAAAACAAAACAAAAAATTATTTGGGGAGTAATAATCAGAAAAATAAAACACTGTGTAGATCCACTTTAGCGAAAGGTTCAGTTTTTCCTCAGGCGGTGTGAAATGATTACATGACGTTTAGTCACCTTGTGCTTGGCCTTGTGCTTGGCCTTACGTGCATGCTGCTTTAAGAAGTGAAAGTCATTATTTCTGCTGAAACACTTGTCTTCTGGGTGGGGAAGTCCCCATACTTGTGCTGATGACTCTGCTGCCTGACCTCTGGCTTTCTGGAACACCACGCAGTCAGACTTCTCTGGGGTTAGCTGTACAACTTTTTTCTTCCTCCTCCTTAAGACTTACATCATAGGAATAGGTCACAAACGACCTTTGGAGACATGTGGTATGCCTAGCAATGTCTTTTACTAAAGATAAGGAGTGACTGCCATCTATTTCATCATTTGTAATTATAATGCTCAAGAGTTTCGCTTTAGGGTTAGGTGTGCTAGGTTTAAAAAACTTGACTATCATAACTGAAGAAAACTGGCAGGGCAATCCATAAGCTCATTCATTGCTTTTCCCTTTCATAGCAGGAAAATTAACCTGTATCTAAACTTGTGCTCCTGTAAAGAGATGTATATTGTGTTGAAGAAAATTTGAGTGACCACCTCTAAAATCAATTTCAAACTATACTCTAGTTTGTAGCACAGGGCTCTGCAGAGCTGATTTAGCTGTGTGATAAGTGAATGGTGGAGACAAGAGAAAGGGAAATATGAAAAAGAATGAAGGATAAAGAGAAAGCTGGCAAATCTGAACTACTTGGGGTTAACAATGTCAGTAGATTTAGATCACTTGGTCACATTGATTTCTTTCCTCCATGCCACTGTGCACCTTCTCCCTCTGTGATTCCAGACAAGGAAAGAGACAAGGCCAGGGTCATCCTGCTTCCTGTATCAGTCAAGCACATGATTGTGTGGTGTAAAGGAGCAAATTGGTGCAGTTTGTGGGTTTATGTCCACAACTGTACCACCCAATATGTCTCAACAGGCATGCTTCAATGTGTTTAAAGTAAGAAAGGACATGGTTTGGATGCCAGGATATACTGAAAAGCTTAAGCTTACACGATTCAGGCTATAAGAGGTGTCAGGATGACTTTTGGCTATTTCTGTAAATGGACTTTTCCATCTTGCTTGCTTTCTCTTAAGACAAGAAACAATTATACAAGTGAAGGCAACACATTTCATATGAAACAAAAGTTCTTATTAAAGTTCTCTACTTTGCACTACATTGTATCAAGCACCTTGGAAACACTGACCAGGGTAATTGTCAGTCCTGTAACAAGAAGATGTTGTAATAACACGTAAATATTTCTGCATACAAGAAATTATGTCATAACACCATTGAGTTGGCTCTAACATGAAGTTCTGCACCTGAAATGAATCACTTTGGTGTGTAATCTAGTAATGTTCTCTGTTTTTGCAATTTTGTTATAGAAATGCTTTTATGAGGCATGTATAATCCAGAAGCACTGTGAGGCCTGAATGTCCAGAATACCTTAGCATGTTGTGCTCCCTTGAGAACATGTGCAAGTAAAAAAAAAAGGCCTTGTATTCCAGTGAAGACTTACTTGCACTCAATCAAACAATGAGATAATTAGCAAAAGTTGACATCAGCATGATTTTAACAGTAAAGGCTATGCAGAATCAGGATGGGCAGAGCCGTTTGAACAGAATTGGAAAGCATGTCTGCATTGTGCAAGGCTGTACATAGGGAAAACCTGAGCTAGCACATACCCAAACTGGTCTGTCTACATGGCATAACAGAGTGCCAGGTTGCCAATTTGTGTCTTGGAAGCAGGAGAGCAGCACCAGTGTGATACCGCACCCAAGTAATGAACTTGGCATCACTGTGCTGACATGGCCATCCTCCTCCAGATTCCAGGGCTCCATTAGCTCAGGCATGCATGCAATGTGCTGTGTAGCACTTCAGGGACAGGCTCAGAGTTACATGGATTTCTGGACCAAGTGCAAAATGAAGGCTTCACAAGAGTGAAGAAAAGCAACCCCCCAAGTGTAGGAAGAACAAGATGAAGAGGATTAGAGATTACTTTGGGCAAGGGAGGTCAGTGATAGAAAGTCAGTAAAAGTCTGGGGAGATAAATTAGTAAAAGATGAGGAGATAAGTCTACTCTGTAATAGGCCAGTGTGAAACACAAGCACAGTAATAAACATGCAATCAAGTAATATCTGGTCTTGTGCTGGTTCACTGCTTCAAGGTGAGCTTCATTCCCAAGATAAAAATAAATGAAACCATCAATAACTTAGTATATTTTGAAATATCACGTTTGAAAAATGTGGGCTTTATTTGCTTCTCTATTACTCATTCTGAAATAAAGTATTTGCAATGCTTCTAAAGACAGTTTTCAAAATGTTTCATGAGAGACACAAATTTCTACTTAACATTTCAGAAGTTAAGGCAACTTGGAACTTCCAATTCTTTCCTGTCTAAAGCTGTGCATCTTGCTTTTATGAAACCTAAAGTCTCTTGCATAAAGCACATATAAAATGCTGTGGTAAAATATAATCTTGCTGGTTGGTGTGGTTTTACAAGTTGATTAAAACCATATTCAGATTATGAAGCATCCATTATGCAAATGAATGCCAGTGCACCCAATGAATGCTTTGACAAAAAAGTCTTGCTATTCACTGCTGACATGCAACCAACCCAGGACAAAACCATCAGGAATACAAGCTGGTAACTCCATAGGAAAGGAGAAGTAAAAATCCACTCAACCTTTATACTGGAAATCAAATAGCAATGTGTTGGCTATAAAGTAGTTAACAACATTAGTTAAGGCAGAAGTCTTAATGTAGAAATTACTTAATAGCTAGAGCCTTTGGTGTATTTATTTTATTTTAAAATCAGTCCCTTCTGTAGCATCACAAATAGCATGAATACACCTCAAAAGTCCAGTTCATGTCATTTTTTGTATAGGAATAAAGATTCCTTTGTTTTTAACCATGCCTGAAGATTAGAGAAGTTACAGGGTTATATTCTCTTTCTTTTCTTTGCCAGCCATTTAGAGGAATCAGTATTCTAGATCTTAGCACATCTCACATGCCTTGTTTCCAGCTCAGCAAACGAAGTGCCAGATTTATGCACCAACACATTGAAGATTACATTTTTCCTGATTGAGGAAGGACTACAGTCATTAAACTCCCTGATCCACCCTTCCTACCTACATCTTTTGCTAAAAAATGTTTTAAAAAAAGAAGAATAGAATCAAAAGGTCATCTTTCTGTCTGCATTGCCTCATATTTGTTACTTGTTATGCTACTTCCTCCTGACATCTATTTATAACTTCCTTGTATGAGCTGTCATACCACAAATTTATATGACCCAGTTAACATGTATACAGTTGCTTCAAAGGTTGCATTAGTAACCATCTTGGTTTTCTAGGTCATTAGTTTAGATCCTATTTTTACAAATGCCTTTGTCCTACTTAGGACAATGACCAACCTGCTGCCACAAGAGTGCATAAAACACACTGATGGCTGTAATCTGGCTTCTGCATAACCTACAGTGTTTTAAGGGAGTTTCTGATCTCTACCTTACTTCCCTAAATGCAGCTTCTCTGTCTTCTCACTTAAAAAGCACAACCTAAGGAACATGATGAGAGGAAGACAGACAACCCAAAGGAAGCTGTAAACAAAGCAGAGGAGTCTTGTTACATTCTCTGGCCACTGTAAATGACTGCTGGACTGGGTAAACCCACACCTCTACAGTCAGGGAGAAATTTCAACAGAGCATATTCTTCTGTTACCTGGTTCCAGGGGTTTCTACAAGATTTCCATCATCGTCCTCAATGCCATCTTTTCAAGTTTCCTCTCAGAGAACCTGCAGGAAACCTGACTTAATGTGCATACATATTATCTAAATGCACACTGAAGGCTATGCTCAGAATGGTATGTCAGTGCTGAGCCTAGCAAAGTCAAAGGAGTGTCCATGTCCAAGCTACTCCCAGAATACAGAAAGGACACAATGGACAGTTGTGTTAAGGCAACAGGACTTACATCACAATGTCATGATACGTATCACTTGATTAAAGTAACTTTACTGCATCTTCTACAGAGCAGCAGAAACTTCAGCAACTTCAGGCAGTGCTTCCCTCACAGAATCATAGAGTATGCACAGGACAACCTGTGCCATGTGCCTGAGAGCATTTTCCAAACTGTTTTTGAACTCTGGCAAGTTTGGAGCCATGTCCACTTCCCTGGTGAACCTGTTTGAGTGCCCAATCACCCTCTGGGTGAAGAACCTGATCAAGAGTCCAATCATGAATTTTCATCAAATCCTTACATAGTGGCAAGAGATTTTAGACTTCAGAAACTTTTCCTTTTCTATAGGGCATTAGTATGGCAGGTTTCCAGTCCAGCTCAAAACAGATATTAGTCAGCAATGCTTCGGTGAGCTATCCCAAGATAAACAGAAACTCATCCCAAGCACTCTAGGAAACAGGGTGTGAGCAATGTGTGCTCTCTATTTTGGCGATTCTCGCTGTCACAAATTGCCATGTGGGCCTATGATTTGGTTTATGAAGCAGGCCCTGTGTGTCTCTGGCAGAACAGGTAACTTAGAAGGCAAACTGGACAGCCTTAACAACACTATCATTTAGATAATAATCCATCATCCTATCTTGTACTGAGCTGTACTGGACTTGTTGTGTTGCACATATGCATTGTCTTCCATGCAGAAGTATATTCTCTCTGCTGCCAACAGAGGTTGTGAGCTACTTGTTTGCACTGATGGGAATCATTGTGTTATCAGGTGGTATTTATTAATCTCATTTGAAGTTGCTGTCATTGCTCCTATTGAGGCACTTTCTGACTCTAAATTGAGCTTAGGGAAAACACAAATACATTTAAAACTATCATTTTATCAACAAGCACTTCAAAAAAAGCAATCTCACAACTACATGAAATAGGAGAATGAAATTCTAAATTTATTAATACAATTAAAATTACATTCTGTATTTGACAGCCTGACTGGAGACTGACTTTCCTCTATGTGCCTACAACAGGCTCTTTTTGTTTATGGAAGTAAATATCAGCATTATATTTGAAGAACTCTAGGGTCCAATTCTTAAAGCTTTTTCCCATAGAAGTCCTTGTCACAAACTCATTACAGTCATGTTACACTATAGAGACAGACACAAAAATGCCCATGCTGTCAGCCAAGCAAACAGAAGGAAATATGGCACCTCCTCAAGGTTGGTCCACACTTTTAAGTGCTGTTCTCAGCCTGGGACATGCACATCAGAGCTCACATCAGCCTCTCCTTCCAAAGTAAGGAGCAAACTGAGAGAACTCCTGGAACACTGGGAGTGTCGTGGGAGTGTAACATTATTTTCCCTCATCAAGACATATTCAACCAAATTTTCCTTATAAGGAGCCCACCTGATCCAGAACAGATTTAGATTCACAGGAATTTCCAACCTCTGAAGATACAATACACTTATTTTATTCTGCACGCAACTATTTATCCAGGTAATACATGACCTTTAGCAGAATAATACTTGAATTTTTAGTGGCCACTCTGGCACATTTCTTGATTTTTGAAAACAGTCATATTTCTGTTTGAAATCTGAAATAGACTTCAGCTACAACACTCTGTACAAAATACATGGGGACAACGAGTCTTTTAAAGCACATTTCCCAGGCCATTTTATTTCTTATATCTGTTAAATGTTACAGACCTGTCCTTTACCAGCATTTTCTCTTGTCTAAATTTCTTGGCTTGCACATTTCAGTCTTGCTCTTACCTCTTCCTTGGCATTCAAAAACTGTCATACCTGCCTCTGTTATTTGTTGTATCTATTATGATATGCCTTGCCTGTGCTTGCCACAAACAAAACCACTTTCAGAAAAAATTGATGATGTGGTTATTTTTCTGAATATTCTTTTGTAAGTGTCATTACCACGTGGTATTTGAAAAACCAAGTATGTTACAACAGTGGATTTTTATGTAATGTGCACAGCAAATTCGAACATAGATATGGGTTTTCTGTACACTGGCTCAGTCCAGTCATGCTCTCAGCATTTGAGCCTTTGCAGCAGCAGAACTACATAAAACTTCAAAATTAAGATATTCTAAGTTGGTGTTTATGCCAATTTAGGTTAAAAACATGTGTTTTCAGACCTTCCAGCATCAGGAGATTCTCTAAAAAAGTTTCTTCTTCCAGAATAATCAAATAAATTTTGGATAACACTTTCTATCATCAAATGCCATGGGCTGCTTTTGCCTTCCATCTAGACCAAATCAGTACAGTGCGCAGAGTCACATAGAGAATCAGGATACTTGAAACAGGTTGATGTCACGAAGGACTGACTCATTACTCTGACAGATAAAGCACAACACCTATTAGTGTAAATATAAATATGCAGTATCAAAATAAAAACATATATTAATGTATCATCCACAGGGTGTTTATAATCAAAACAGACAGGAGTCCCTTCAGCACCAGCTTCATACTTTGTCAACCCTTACTTTTGTTCTGCAAAGTGTTAAGGTAAATATCTTGAGATCGAAAAGCTCTCTCTGGTGAATCAAAACAAAACGCTGGAATAGCATGACCCTTAATTCAATCAAGGAATTTTAGAATATTACAAATGCACTCACAAGCCCTGATTCTACTCTCAGATGTATTAATGCTGAAACCACTTATAAATTCAGGACTAATGGAATGATAACAACTACGGTAAAGCTTGTTCTACTTAAGCAATATGAGAGGTATTTTAAAAGGTTTGCATGACATACATATAGAATATTATCACTGATTTGGGATGAGATTTTTTCTGTGAAAAGTCGACTGTTACCTCTTTCTGAAACAATAATATATACCTTACATTTTAAAACTAGTCAATCTGGTTAATTCTCATAGAAGTCATTATTTGGAAAAAATGAGGATTCATTCAAAATCATTATGAAATATGCATTGCTCATAAAAGGTTAAAACCTCTTACCATTTGCATCAATAAAAGTTAGAAAAGACAAAAAAAGTATCACCTTTCTCAGACTGAAATAAAAGTGAAAGCAGAGTCAAGAGTCAAAGTCCTAATGCTTGTAAATTCCTGTTAAAAACTGAAATATGCTTCCAAACCTTGGGACCGGTGGAGATGTCTGATATATTCAAAAGACATAAGCATTTAATAAACTTTTTTTCTTTTTTTTTTCTTTTTTTTTCCCAAAAAATAAGAGCAAGACTATTCATGTTTGCCCTGGCCTTACAATTTGTGTTCCTATTCTTATAATTGAACTTTCCTTTAAGTCTGATTGTAGAATTTTCTCATGCTGCAGACACTCAGGATGTCATCAAGTTTTTAAGAGAAGTTTGCAACTAATCATGAGAGCACTTACACACTCTGAAAGAGATCACACATACAGTAACTCCAAGATGTTAATATTGCACCTTTTTGTCTGCTTGTTTACTTGTCTGTACAGAATGGACATTTCCATTTCAGAATAGAAATTACTGATTTATTTTTTTAGCCCAGAGGAGACACCTGGGGACTGATTTCCCAGTTTGACAACAACCTATTGATAAATCAGTCAAAATTAGCAACAGTTGACATGAGCATATGCTGATTTCCTCCAGATTGTATTTCCCCAGGTTGATTAAGGAAAACCAAATATGAATAATGTCAGAATAAGACTACATAGTATGGTCCTGCTTTTACTTTATCCATTAGACAGAAAATAGACTCTGAAATAGATCTCTGCTTCACAAAACAGATTGGGTGCTTTCTGTTACCTGTCTTGGGGGATTTTGGTTTTGTACATAACACAGGGATACAGTGAGGTTCTTCTTCTGGACTTAATTTCCCAACTTACTTTCCCAACTTAATGGAAAAAATACTTTCCGTACTTGGGCATGTAGGGTAGGAATCCATGCAGGCAAAACAAGGTCATATTTCCTTTGAGGAAGCAGGGAAACTGCTGCCCAGATTTTAATTAGATCATCAGTCTAAAAAGTATCATATATGGACTCAAGTCTACGTTTGGTCTCTGAGAGCAGCAAGGCAAGAAGTCCATGTGAAAAGTAACCTGCTGTTGTGTTATGTTTGTGAGTGAAGCAGACTCTTAAAAACACTTAAGCTTGGGCTTTTATAAATCTTTTAGTTTCCTGGGTTTGGGTTTGGGTTTTTTCTCCATTAGCATTGCAGGAGGTGATTCTATTTCTAACTAAAGATTCAGGTTTTGTCTTGCTAATTCTAACCAAAGACAATTTATCTCAGGTCTTGTCAACTTCCCTTTTAAATCTGAATTGTAACTAAGATAACAGAAATACTTAAAAAAAACCCACTTCTGTTTGCCTTGATGAAACACAGTAGCCCATACTGTGAAGTTGTGCAATTACTACAGAGAATTTTTTCCAACAGTGGGTGATGTTGTCTATATAGACATAAAACTTAGCAAATTAAGGCATATGTTAAAGCACTCAGATTGCATAGCTGCAGAGCAGACAGTTCTTTTCACATTTTTTAGATTAGGCAAGACCCCAAGCTTTCTTCGATCAGTATGCTGTGGTTTGGGTCCTACCCCAGATGACTAACTTCGTGGTGGAACTATTTTCAGTCAAGGGATTATCTGTGTAATCCCTCTTGAATACTGATCCTACCACATCCACTTTGTGTCACAGCCCCAAACAACAAGAGGGAAACTGCTGCCAGAATTTCTCCTGTGATCTTTGCGTGAGCACCCCTGTCCAAATTGCTGCCCACTCACTCTTCCTGGCACCGCAGGACTGCTGTGGGAATTGTACAGCCGTTGATACAGCACCTTCACACACAAACAAAACACAGCTTCTGTTTCCTCATGCCTTGCTTCCAACATCGTATCATTAGGTTGTTATTTTTCTGGGAAGAACCCCCTTGGCTTTCCCCTGCTGCTAAAACACTAAACAAGTACATAAGAATTTAAGCCTCTGTTAATAAGGTGGCAGTGCATTCAACCAACAGCGTCACTAGTGCCATGGGTATGCAGAATGACTCAGGGGAAACAGAAAGATCACTCTGCCTCCTTACATTTCAGAAAGAAAAGTAGTCCCTCACTGGACTCTGAACTATTAGTGTATATATCATTGTCAATTTAACATTCAACAGCTGCACTGCAGTCCTCAGACCTTCCCACTTATGACTGATACAGCACCCTGCTCAACGTGCTGCTGTGTTTTGAATCCAGTTTTGAGTAACCTATTAGCCCTTGTGCATTGCAGAGGGAACCAAAGTCCACTTTCTGCTTTGGACTCTACTGTTGATGTTATGTGCTTTAGTGATGAAAACCTCACATTGCAACACTTGAATTCCCATTTGGATGTAGCCCTAATTTTCTGTGCAACTCCTCAAGCTTAGAGCAGTATGTTGGTAATGCATTCAGAAACACTGATCAAATTTCTATGTCTGATAAATATATAAAAATCTTCTCCCTGGGAGAACAGTCTAAATTTTCTCATACAACAGAAACTATAGCACATTTTCTATTACTTGGGATTCAGAACCACACACAGATTTTTCTTCTGGACTCCACCAAGACAAGTGAACCTAAAGAAGTTGTCTGTCCTCCTGTTAGTAGCAGGAAACTGTACACAATGTCCATGTTTATAAGGACAAGGCATAGGCAAAGCAACATGCCTTGATTTAGGGCTGTGGTTGCTGTGCTACATAAGATGCTAACAGCACAGTGACCTTGATGCACTCCACTTTCCTTGGCTAAGGTAATTCTGCATAAAAGCATGCTATGGTTTTCATCTTTATGTATCTATCTCCATTCTATTTATGCAAAATCTTAGAGCCTGACTGAGAGTCAGAATATAACCAGGAAAGAGAGTATGGTGGTCACAATTTCCTCATCTAAATGTGACCTACCTAAGACACACAAAATGGCAAACTAGTCGGTCTCCACCCTCTGCACAGCCAAAGGAGCCAGCTGAAGGCACCTGTAGGGGATCAACCGGATCCCAAGTGAGCTGAATTACTTTCCAGAGCTGCTTGTACTTTCCAATCAGACATGAAGGCAACATAAAGTAAGCTTAGATGCCTCAGATAAGTGCCGTGGTTTAGATGGCCCATAAGGCCCATGTGTCATCTTCAGGAGGAGCTGACAACACAGCTAGCTCTAAGGTGGAAGTGCAGAATGTTATGCATCATTTTTGACTTGGCACCCTGACATCTCCTCCTTCTCTGCAGCTCTGCACTCAAGGACTTGGTTGTGATGTGATTTACCCCACCGCAACAGCTGCCAAGTCCGCATCCAGATTGCCTTAATTAAAAGCAATTGTGTTAGATAAGGACAAGTAAAGACATCAGATAAAATAAATCAGACAGAAGGAATAATCTTAAATACTCCTTGTGTTAAAATTACTCTGAAAATTGCTAAGAAGGCTAAATATTGTGGATTTCATTTTTATGGTGCCTTTAATATGATGACAAAGTTTTAGTTTGTAGTTCTTTGTCTGAGAAAATTCATCTCCTTCCTTTGGACTGTGTGGTACCCCAAGTGCTTGGAGACGTTTGTCTTTGGTAAACTCCTTCATCACTAACTACTTGAGGTTGCATTTAACTTAACATTACTTCTGTGTTTCACACTGGCTAGCATTCAAAAGCAGTTGTAATGGTTTAGGAACATTTCCTCTAGCCAAACCAATGTTGTTGCATGAATAACTGATTGTTCTCTTTTTCCTCCCCTGAAAGTTGTTTGCTCAATATAAACAAGCTTTTCTGAGGGACTTCCATGAAGAAAGTCATTTTGGCAAGGCTCTGTACTCACTGTGTTGGAGAATAATTCCCTGGCCTGCCTTGTGTGAGGTATGTGAGCTAAATCTCCCAGGATAAAGTAGTCACGTATCTGCACAGAAAAAGGGAATTCGGGCATTGCACGCACAGTGAATTTCTCACACCAAGGATCAGGACCAGCATTAGACAAAGATGAGGGCAGTGACCTAGGGCAGTTTTCTTCAGGGGGTGATAAGGCAGTCACAGTGCACTGGAAAGGCAAGTTTACTTGCTTACTGCTTCTACCACCAACTCACCATCAAGATTTATGAGACACACAGAGACCCTTCCTGACAGTAAGGTTCCCTTTTTCTCTTGCCTGCACCTGCAGCAGCAGGAGTAGCAAAACCAAAGCTAATTTCTCTCACGTCCTGTCATAGCTTTATTCCCTCCCTGATGACAGTGGGAGAAACCTGGTCATGGTCTGCCACCATTTGTGTGGGAAATTCACTTGTTTCCCAATGACCGAGATGTCTCAAGACAACTCAAGTTGCCTAGAATTGTCCATTTGTGTAAACACACAGGGAAAAATGAAGTTTTAACATTAAAATCAGAACCCAGAGCTAGATCCAACTAACAAAAGGGAAGAGCCCCTATGTCAAAAGATGACTAAGAAGGAAAAGAGGTGCCAGCAAGGGAGAGGACTGCCTACCCAGAGTGAACTCAGAACACTGGGGTTTCAGAGGAAATGTCTGATTGCAGAAATACCTAGACTAAGGCAGAAGCAGGGATTGTCAAATGTGAGGATTAAATGTCCGGATCCAGGAGCTGGAGAAACAAATACATGGAAGTCCATTGAGAAAAACATGCAGTTAAAAGGAATTCTGCTTCTATGGACTTACATTTCTTCAAAGTATTTGGAGAGCTTACCTTGCACATTACTTCAGTTACATAGCATTAGTCTGAATGCTATTATCATCTGCATCCACACAGGTGCACTCACATTAGAACTGAGGTAGACTGCCTGACTAAGTACAATTATGACAGAGCTCCTGAATTTCAGAAATAATACAAAGATCTGTACTCAGCAGACAATTAAAATTTAAATATATGCAGAAGCAAGCTGTTCCCAGACGTGCAATTAAACAACTAACTGGATTAGGAGACTGTTTCTGTGAACAAGTTTTTCTACTGGCTTTCATCAGTGTGTCATAACATACAGGGTTTCAGAAAACAAGATTGCCTAGGAAAATTTGGCCAAAGCTGGCTGGTTTTCATACAAGAAAACGGTCAGTCTTTCTAGAAGAAGGTTGTATGCAGAGAAAACTACTTTTGTACCAAAATGTTTTGTGATTGTGTAATGAAATACAATCATAAACATTGTATAGGTAAATACATCATAGTTTTAGTGACCAAACTGCAAGTTTTACATCTCATATGAACTAAATAAGCACACCTTTATTAGTTAACCATACTTACCCCTCATCTCTTCTTTATTACAACAACTTAGGTCCCAAGTAGCATGTCAAAAGGCCTGTCTTCTCATCTGTGGTTTAGACTTGCCAAATATTAGCCATATGAAAGGTACATAGCCAGGATAAACTACTATTGTAGTTACCTGGGAGAGATTTCCCTAGAACAAAACATCCTACCTACCCTATCTTGAAGGAATGAATACTCTTCCACCACAAACACAGAGGTAACCTAAACAACTGATTTTGGGTGACTAACATGCTGGTGAACAAAATGAAGCCCAGTCTATGCATGCAACCGGTGGAAAAGGAGTACAAAATTTTGATGTGATCATTAAAAAAAAATAAAATTACTGTTTAGAAAACCAGAAGAGCAGGAGAAACATGAAGAAATATTATTGGATTTATGATATGTTAATTTTAAAGAGTCTTCAATATTTTAGAAACCATCTTTAGTCTTTCTGCAGAATCTATCAAGGAATATCTTCCCATAACACTCAAGCACTTTGTATTAGCTTCCTACCTGTTTTTCCATAATCTTTCCATATTGTAGACCAAAACTCTGGTTCTCTGCAGCTGATATCAACTTCAGAAATGTTCCTATATATATTTTTCCTTCTTTTCAGATCACAGAATCATATAAAAGGTTGGAAAAGACCTCCAAGATCGTCAGATTCAACCATCAACCAGATACCACCATGCCCACTAAATCATATCGTGAAGTGCCATGTCAAATTGTTTTCTGAACACATCCAAAGATGGTGACTCCACCACTTCTCTGAGGATCAATTTGAAATCTTGGGGTATTTTACCTTCTCTGACTATAACTTCTTCCAATTACTTTTTTCTTTTCGTTTGACAATAACTCTCGATTCTAATCTTGTTCCAATATTTTTAAGATAATTTCCAGCAAAGTTCTTTGCTTGTAAGCAATCCATGCTTAGCTAAATATTTACACACATTTTATTGAAAATAGGAATGCAAGCTGAATGGTTTTGAAAATGTGTTTTTACAATTGTATTGTGTCACTGGTTATTTCTAGTCATTTAATTCAAAGGTTGTTCAAACACTGATGACAGAATCTTGCCTCTCCAGCTTTGTAAGACATTTTCATTGCAGCAGAACAAATTAAGAATCAGCTAATCTGTTGATTCCTAATTTAATGTCATGGGTGCTGATCTTGCTGTCAATAGTTACAGCCATAATGAAACAACTGTCACTACAGCTTCTTACTAGTGCTCTGAAACTTTCAACTTTATGTTGAAAACATCCTTTTCTTTGTGTCAGCTTGCAGCTTACCTGTGTTAAACTTCTACATATAAATAGATAAATATTTATATTAAATTAAAGTTTCTCTGTAGCAAAGGCCAATGCCAGAAATTGAACTTTAACAGTGTCTGAAGATGCCACAACCCCTACTTTACATCTTGGTGACAAAGATTCCATGAAAAGTAAAGGAAAGCTGCAGATGTCATGGCATCCTGATGTCCAGTATAAAGTATATTTTTATAATGATATAGGAATTGCCAAAAGCTTCAGAATATGGCCTATATGGATAATAGTGTTTATCCCTTTACCATTAGATTTTTTGTGAAGGAAGGAGGCTGGAATTTCTCTAGCTAGTGCTGAATTCACTGATGCCCTTTAGGCTGTACTGGTTGAGTATGTCAAGCAAGGTCAGAGTGCCACTACAGACTGTATTTTCCATCTTGCAGTGCTTTTCAGTACCTCTTTATTGCAGGAGGCCATAAGATAAATGGCTACAAGGTAGTTGCAGATATACACAAGACAAATCTTCAAGGATTCTCTTTTGACTGTAGTCCCTGTCTCCTAGTAAACATGGATGACAAGATTTCTAGTATACAGAAGTGTCTTCAAATCGCTGCTAGCCTTCCTGTAAATAGGAACAACATTTACATTTAATAAATTATTGTAATTTACAGTAAAATATAAATTTAACTAAATGTAAATTTACATTTAATAACTTAATTTACATTTTACAGTTTTTACATTTAATAAATTACATTAGTATGGTCCTATTTAAAGCCAGACTTGCAGTTGTATTTTGTGTTTAAGGCAGTCCAAAGCCTTTTACTCTATATATCAGAGGAAATAATTTACCTCTGCAGTTTTTGTGAATGATGAAATAAAACCAACCGTGTCCTGGGGGGCATCAGGCAAAACATCACCAGCCAGTCTAGGGGGGGGATTGTCCTGCTCTGCTCTGCACTGGGGCAGCCCCACCTTGAATATTGTGTGCAGTTTGGGGCACTGCAATATAAGAAAGATATAAAGATATTAGAAAGCATCCAGAGGAGGGCCACAAGGATGGTGAACGGTCTGGAGGGGAAGCCATACAGGGAGCTGCTGAGGTCACTTGGTCTGTTCAGCCTGGAGAAGAGGAAACTGAGGGGAGACCTCATGGTTGTTTGCAGCTTTGTCACAAGGGGAAGGGAGGGGTAGATACCAATCCCTTCTCTCTGGTGAGCAGTGACAGGATTCTAGAAAATGGCCTGAGTTAGTATCAGAGGAAGTTTAGGTTGGATATTAGAAAAGATTTTTCACCTAGAGGGTGGTTGGGCACTGGAACAGACTCCCCAGGGAAGTGGTCACAACACCAAGCATTTGGACAAATGCTTTCTGGTACATGGTGTGACTCTTGGGTGTCCTGTGCAGGCTCAGTAGTTGGACTTTGATGTTCCTTGTGGGTCCCTTCCAACTCAGGACATTCTACGACTCTATGAAAATTAGCTCCTAAATGGCTTTAAATTTGGCAACTACCAAGGCATTTCTTATAAATTATATAGATACTCATCTATTCCACAAATATCTTACACAAAACCGCCACATTTCTCAACACAATCACTACATAAAAACTACAAATTAGTATATCAGTTTAGGAGAAATATAAGGTGAAAGATTTCTTGATGCTTTTAATTTATTCCACTTGATTTGCTTTGTTTTTAAAATGCTAAGTGAGTAATTTCATTTAAATTAGGGCTTCTGTTATAATCATCAGTATTCAACTAATAGTTTAATACAATAAATTAGCTTGTAATAGTTTACAAATGTCATTCCTTTTAGGCTAAAATCTTAGGGAGCATATTTGCCAGAGGATTGTGTTGTGATTTAAGTGCCTTGGTGTGAGAAAAAGACACAGGGAAAAGACAAAAGTTTTTTTTAACAAGAATGCTAAAAACTGTATTTCTTGGAATCATGGTAACTTTAATTACTGAGGTATTAATCTTTACAGTTTCCCTGTTACTCCTAGGCAGGAACCCAATAGGTAAGAGCCTGCAAAATGAAAGCTGTAGTAAAACCATTTGAAAAACAAACAAACAAACAAACAACAAAAAACCCCCACCACCCAGAACTTGTGGCCTTTTTTTTGAAATAGGCAGTTATTTTGAGTACAGAAAACCTCAGGATCTAGTCTCAGGCTTCTCCTTCATGGTAAGATATCAAATACTTGCTTCTCAGAAAAGTGTCTAACTTACCAGTTAGATTAAATACATCATATCAATCACACAATTTCTTTCTGAACATCCAGAGGTTTGTAATGAGGCTAAAATACTTGATGGGTGAAAAAGCCCACAGTTCAGCAAAAATTACTATCACAGCTGAGATAATGTGCTTTCAGAGAGGAAATTCCCAGTCTCACTGTAGAACATTTAAATTTCTTTCATGGGGAGAGGAGGGTTTTAAAATTATTATTTTGCTGCATTTTGGACTCACTAAAACATTTTAATTATGAAACTATTTGTTTAGTTAATTAGCCATTTAACACTCCTTGTCAAAAAGGAAGAAATTGGCACAGTAGTGGAAAGTAAATTACAAATCAAGACAGTAATATTTTTAAAAAGCACACCAAATATAAATAAAAGCTCATTTTTACTTTGGTTTCTGACATTTTAAAGAAAGGCTGAGACATTGAAGAGGGGAATGTTTTTATGTTGTTGTTGTTTTAATGAACAATTCCTTTAGAGACTATCTAGTATTGGACCAACTTTATCCAGCTTTACCAGCTTCATTGAGTATTGTTACAAAGAATGAAAATTCTTTTTTTCTTCTTGGTTTTGATCAGGAACAAAGTCTGGTTAATTCTAGAACATGTTTGAAAATATTTATCCTTTTTTTATTGAAATTATAATTTTATAGTAAAAACTGATAGGTTTTTGCAAATAAGCAATAATCACCTGTAGTTCATTTGCACAGCTAGTGTTAAAAGTATAAAACCAGCAATGTGTAAAACCTTTTAATATATAAGAAACTACCAGTGAAGCAAAACACATATCCTCATTTTAAATGTGTTAGCACAAGAACAAGTGGCCACTAGATTGTCAACATAGTGTTATTTTCTGAGTAGCCTATTAACGACTCCAGTAATCAGGAGCTATGGAACGTAACTGACCTATCATCAGCTCTGATTCCATTTTGAACTCTATCCATGGAAATACATATTTTCCACATATTAACTAACATACTGGGTTTAGATTTTTTTTTTCTGATTTTCAAGGTTTTCTTGCATGAGGCTCTCTTACCAACTGAAGATGCTGCTACCCAATATGCACCTTCTACACAATCCCAGCCCTCCTGTCGAGTTACATAAAACAAATGAATTTTCTCCTCATTCTCTCACAGTAAAGGAAGGAAAGATGAACAATTCAGCGGACACTGCTTTCATTTGACTTTTCAGTTTACCAACCTGAGATCTAATTTTTTTTTTATTTAAACTTTCCTAAATGACTACAGATGTCAGGGAAGGTTTAATTTTGTCATCTTATTAAACAATAAAAGAGGTCATTGGTTACCTGAACATTAAGTGTATCATTATTTAAAGCTAGGTTGACTTTCAGTCTCAGCAGCTAATAAAACCATGCAAACCTGTACAGAGACAATATGATACACACACAGAAGTACAACACTGCAAGGAAATATTTCGTACCTTTAAACATTAACAAATCTTGTTATCCTGCTCTCAGAGTAAACTCAACCTTCTAAGCAACAGCATCTGACCAGTAAGTTTATTTTGACAGAGTTTGCTCACAAAGACTGAGCCTGGTTCCCTACCTCTCTGTTTCTCAGGCTCTGACTTACCATTTTCCCTACAGCTGAAATACATCAACTGGCTAGAAATGCTGGGCCAGATCCTGCATTCTGCTGAGATTTCCTAAGTAGCTGCTTGGCAAATGCAATGGAAGAGGGGAGAGAGTGGTGATGGAAGCATGGATTAGGGAGAAGGGGATAAGTGTGAGGGCCAGCAGCAGGATCAGACTCCAGAAACTGAAAGAAAAATCAGTTGAAGTCCTAGAGCTGTGGTCAAGAAAAGCTGCTGTATCACTTTTTTATCAAGGTTTGATGTGGCAAGTGCCCATGAACTAAATGAAAATGTTTAGTTTAGCATATACAAAAAGCCCAATACACTTCTTATTAAAACTGAAACTTGGGACATACAGTGATTGACAGGAAGACAAACAGTTAATTCAATGACAATTCTCTTCTAACAGTAGACCATTATATGGTTTTTCTCCCTTTTCCCTTATGAACAACTTTTGAACCTCCATGAGAGCAAAGTTAAAAGAGCTCCGATAGTTCCAGGGAAATATAACTGCCTGTTATCCTTCCACCATTCAGTCCTCTGTTGGAAGCTATTCAGTTGTCATGAATCTAACAATATCCAGAGAAATAAAAACATCTGCTGTTACTAAAGCCAAAATGAAACAAATAACGTGCTTCACAATCTAACAAACCAGAATACTCGGAAAAAAACCAAGAACTTCAGTTGTGCATAACAAATGTGAAAGCATTATCATGTCTTATTCACATTAATACTAAGATCAGAGGAGGATCTCATGACACCATACAAAATATCATGCCTCCCTGTCCTTTTCTTACAACAAATTATTTTCAGTAAGTATTACCAAGCTGTGATATTACAAAGCTCATGCTGATCAATCCCAGATAATGAGATATTAATAGTTTTTCCCCACCTCTTTCTGCTTTCACAGTCCTGAGAGCTACACATGACCTGTAATGAAGTGAGAACTGAGCTTCTCAAGCCACATGATTCAAAACCTGCTGAAATATATGACCCTTGATATCATAAGAAAATCTGTGCAAATTACATAATAAAATAGGATTTTATGATGATAATTATCACGATTCTTCTGTTTCATTTAAACAGGGAGTACAAGGCTTTGCAATGAATACACAAGTGCTCTGGAAGAAATGCAAAATATGTAACACTTTTATGAGTACTGAATAATGAGGCAGGTAATGTAACAGTATATGTTGGCTTATACCTTTTATCTGCAAGACCCAGTTTAACAGAAGTATTGGAAAAAATAGTGGGGAAGCAGCACAGGATATTTAGATAACTAACTTCTTAACAAGTACTGCAAAGCCATCTTTAAAGTTCTCTCTCTTCCACACTAACTCACTGTTGGTCAGATTTGGAAACCTGAATATGAAAGTTTTTGAGAACTAAATTTGCTTCAGTACTTACTATTGTTTGATTTTCAGAAAACTAACTCTTAACCTTTCCTAAGTACTTCCCAATTCAGAAAAATGACTACCTCTGGCTGCCTTAATAGCCAGCAACATGCCTCTCCTGCTTGAATGCTGCTGAATGCACTCAAAACTTACTATTTTTCAATTTCTTTCTGGTTCGCAATTTTGAGTCCTTTCTAGCACACGGAGAAGAGAGGTTTCCAAGGTCAGCAAAATGTGAAGGAACCCACCTATGAACACCGACGAGGCCTCACCTCCTTTTGCATGAATACATGCATTTTCACATTGCACACTAGTTTTTACAAAAAACTTGTCAAGGAAAGGAAAAAAAAGGCTGTAGCAAACTCCTATTCAAATATTGGCAAAACCTCTGTGAAACAAATCTTTAAGAGGAAGTGAAAAGTAGATATTTTATTAAATTCACGAACTAACATTGTGCTTCCTATTCTACTAAAAGTCACTCTAGCTTTACAGCGTCTCAGCTCCCACAGCAGGGCTGTAAGATCAATCAGGCATTGAAGAGCTATCATGACAAATTAAATGCAATCCAAGAGAAAAGTGGCCCAAGTTCCTGAATGATGTAATAATTTTTTTCCACATTCTACAACTAGAATGTTTTGAATTGATAATCTTGTTTTTCTGATCTGAGTCCTCAGTGATGTTGTTGGTTTTTCATGTTTTTTTTGTCAAATGGCATCATTTGTACAGGGGGATAGCCTGAAAATGGGAAAGGGAAATAGTTACGCGTCTCCCAGAGGGCCTCATTATCTGATGTTCTTTGGACTGGCACAGTAAGCTGCTGTTAGCTGTATGTTCTTTCCAGACATTCTGCTGCAAGGAGGTGGCATCTCCCTGGAATTAAGTCATCACAGCTGAATCTCAGCTAGTGTAAACTCTGTACACTCTCTGCCCAAATTCCTGGCAAGGTTGCCAGGCCATCTGTCTGTCCAGTGGGCTGTTGGAACTAAAGTTTGCATTGCCTTCCCATGCAGCAAAGAACACACATTGTCTTTTCCTCCTTCACAAGGACCTAATACTCTTCTACACTTCCTTTTCCTTAGGAAACAATATTAAGCCTGAGCACTAAATTAAAAGCACTAAACGTGTTTAATATTGTCTGAGGCACAGCAGCAATCCATAATGTTAACTGCAAAGCTCTAAGAGCAGCTGCAAAAATGTCAGTACTTCCAGTCAGTCACTGCAGTGCTTCTCCAAATGCTCTACCATAGATGTACCTGTTATAAAGACTACCACATTAGGCGCATTTGCTCCCACCTACGTTCAGCAGGAGCCAATCCTTAATTCATAGCTCTGTGAGAGTAACAGGAAGATTTGAAGTTCTCTTCAGGCAGACAGTCAAATAATTCCTCAGTGGCTTTTTTGGGGATGTTAGAATGAAGGTATATCAGTAGTCTTCTATTTATTTTTAAATTAAATTTCACTCTTCAAAAAACATAAGCAAATTACTAACACTTTTTTTTTTTTTTTTTTTTTTCTGTTTGGAACCTGGACACAGGTTTTTCAGGGAAGATGCAGTGATTTCAGGCAGGAATGAAGTACTACCATTGTTTTTGTCTGTTAAAATAGCATCCAAAAGCACTGATGAAGTTAAAGTATTGTTGCTTATTCATATGCTCTTGGGACTGTGTCAAAAGAAAAGGTAGAGAGGAGATAGTGAGACATGAAAAGACTTGTCCGAACTTATAAATGTTATTGGAAAAACTGCAAGTAGAGCCACTTCTTCAGAGTGTCAGCCTGGTGCGTTTAACTACGAAAAATATTGCACGCTTTTAACCCTTACTTTTGTAAATTCGTTATCTTTCTGTCAACAAATAGTAAACGACATATTGCTTGTAGCAAACTGTAAGCTATATTTGTATGTTTTATGTACAAAGAGGACACAAGGTACATCAAGCATTATAATTCAGTGTTTGCCATTTAGTTCAGTAATTCATAGGAAAATAGAAAATGATTTATAGCAAGGCCAGCTGAGCACAAGCTCTGGAGGTAAGCTGCTCTGCAAGAAGTGAAATCCCTCTACCCTCCTTCCTGAAGGCACTTACTTCTCTCCTGTTAGTTTTCTCACAATTCAGCTTTCAGGTTTGTTGGTTAACTGCATTAGAAGTTCTGAACCAAGCTCTGAACAGATATATTCAGAGTTACAAAGCAATGTCATACCACCTCCATGTAAACTGTACTCCAATTTCTGGATTCTTGAAGTGTTTACATTTTTCATTTTATGTTCAAAATTATATCAATAAAAAACAATAAAAACATGTAATAACAAATTAAAAAATAACAATAAAAAAATTAAATCAGAACTTTTTATTTTATTTTATTTTATTTTTTTCTCAAAGTGAAAAAAAAACGCATTGTGGTTCCACCTAAATCCTTTCCTGGTAAGGATTTGTCATGCCTGATGTTTCTGATTAACAACATTCTTTCCTTTAGAAAAGTTTACTTTTTTTTTCTGTGAAAATTCATGAAATTCTTAAGTCAACAGATACAACATGGATTTGATTTTGTTCTGTCATGCTACAAAGGTTGGCAAGTGACTCCAGTATCAGAGTCAAAGGCTGCAGTGATGAAAGTTTCCTTTCAAATATCAGCATGTCAAGACATTTATGATGACGTTTTACAATGAGAGACATTTACTTTGTCAGAGTTACAGAATTCTTAACATGAACATCCTCAGCTCTATTTGTAACACACTTCCAAATCATGTTTTAAAGTTATCATTCGAGAGATTACATTTCAGGGGAAAAAAAAAAGAAAAAAAAAATGAAAAATTAGAGTTGAAGATGGAAACCAAGATGGATAGACTAACTCACTAACTTCCAAACTTCCAAAACCAGGCAGTATCACATAACTTTCAGGAAAAGATCAACAATAGTGAGAGTTGTGTTATACGAGATTCAAATGACACAGAAGAAACAGAAGTACACTTTGATGAGAACAGGACAAATTGGCATTAACTGTAAACAACGTGGATAGATAGTGCCCCTCAACCACATGAACTCATAATGGAGACATTTTGTAAGACCTTTACTTACCAGAAACTAAGATTTCCCCTCCATATTTAAAATATTATTGCAAAATATAGAATCACTTCATACCAGTTCTCTCTGTTTTTTATTCTGTGCTTATCATTCCTTTTCTATTTAACCCCCATTTTAAATTCCAAAAGTAATTCCAAAACACACTTTTTGTCCAAAACTGTGTAATGCCATAATATAAAACAGTTCTTCCCATTTTCTTCTCAAAAAACCAGCACCAAAAATTTTTATAAGATACTTTCAAATACAGCTTTGCTTTTTTTTTTAAGTTTAAGAATTCTCAATTAAAAAATGGATCAGAGGTTTTACTTTACATGAATCAATAACTTTTGCAAACATAGATAATCTATATAAAATAAGTCATTAACCAAAATCAAGTTCTTTCAGCAGCAATCCCGTGCAAGAAGTGCTCAACCCATCTCAAAGTTAATTATCAAACTCTTATTTGTGCTGGTTAACTTGGCACCTTGGGGAATCAGTACATGTTGAGAGATTATAAACTGTAGCAGGACTTTGGAAACTCCAGATCTTGCTGGAAGTGCTCAACTCCCACCTAAAAAATGTTTTAACTTAGTGGTTTAGTTTTGAGTTTTGCTAGTTTTGGTTTTATGAAGGGAGAATATTCTGGAGCAAGTCACTCGTGGCTTAAAGTGTAGAATTATTTTCTGTGCTTCTCTACACCAGAAGACACTCCTCTGCGGGTTTGGTTTAATGCTTTTTCTTCTTGTGATTTCAATATAAAGCAGGCAGGAGTCATTATTCTAAAAAAAATAAAGGTGTTAATATTTCTTAATTTTATGAGTGATATAAAATCAGCAAGAAAATTAGCCACAGACAGTTTAAATAAGTAATGCTAGAAGTTTCTTCAAAAATCTTTATAGCTTCAGATTCTGTAATATTCAGCTTACAGCCATTTAGGCATTTATCCTGCAAGTTTTTGTGATTTTGAGCACCCCTTACTTGCTTGAGTAAAGCAACTGATGTCAAGCATCCATAAAAACATCAGGGATGCAGGGCCAGCATTACAGTTGGGTATCCTCTTTGAAACCCCAAATGTAAAATAAATATCACAGAATGGTTTTGGTTGGAAAGGGCCTTAAAGATCCTCTAGTTCCAAACCTCCCTGCTATGGGCACCTTCCAGGTTGCTCAGTGCTCCATCTGACCTGGCCTTGAACACTTCCAAGAATGAGGCATCCACAATGTTTCTGGGCAACTTGTTCTAGGCCCTCACCACCCTCACAGTAAAGAATTTTTTTTCTTAATATCTAATCTCAACGTACCCTTCTTGAGTTTAAAGACATTCCTCCTTGTCACCACATACCCTTGTAAAATGTGCCTTTATTGTAAGGCCCCTTTAGGTACTGTAAGATGCTCTTAGGTCTCCCTGGAGCCTTCTCCAGGCTGAACATCCCTCTCAGCCTTTCCTCACAGGGGAAGTGTTCCAACTGTGTGATCAGTTTAGTGTCTTCTTCTGGCCTCTCTCCAGCAGAGCCATGTCCTTCATGTATTGGGGGTCACAGAACTGTTATTGAGCAACGTTTACTATAGCCCAAATGAGATCACATATTTTGGTTTGGGGTTTTTGTCTGCTTTCAGCAGGAACAAAGTCAGGCCTTAAAAGCTAAACCAAAAAGATTAAAGGAATTGCATTAAAGAAAGTTGAAGTAAACACAGGAATATTTTGATAGTGTTATCAACATTCAAGTAACTGAACCGTACTCATACGCCTTGAGAAAATATCCAGAACGTCTCATTTTAAAGTTTTGTTAAGCAAGAAAGGCTACTGCCAAAATATACAGTTAATTATTGCCACATGTAGAAAATTATGTGGGTTTCTATTTTTTTTTTTTTAATTCCTGTCTATTTTTGTTTTGGTTCTGTTTGTCCATTTTTATATCTGTGCCTTATTTCTATGTACAAAATGAAAGAACTGAATACTTAGTCATGGGATATCAGAGTCTGAATCTCTCACGACTTGTTCTTGAACAATATTTACTGGACTTCTTATTAATGTGTGAAATAACCTCTCCTGCAACTTTAAATATATTCTTCAGATGTATTATTGAATTGAGATACGGAAAAAAAAAATCACTGGAGAATTTTAATAGATATACATGTATTGAAAACAGTGTTGGTCTTTCCCTAGCACACCTCAGCAGCTTCTAACCCTGAAATACCAAAGGTGGCAGAATTCAGTGCATATGGGCTTTCATGCACACAACAATAGATTTCACACGGATACAGATGCCTATAGACCTACTTTCTATGGACTCCTCCATACTTTTTGTAGATGGGATTACACAGCACTGGATTACTCCCTGCTCTAGAGCTGCAGCTGTGGCAGCTACCTTGGCTGTTCTGCAGCTTCACATCAGAGTTTCTTCAGTGCTGTCAGGGAATGACATCTGATCCTCTCACCATTTACTTACTTTGTCTAGTTCTTCCTTTACATTTACCTGAAAGTCACCTACATCCTCTGACCTACCTGCTGCACCAAACATGGGAGGGAATTCTTCCCAGTTATTTTGCAGCAATAAAGTCTCCATTATAGAAAAATATCTAACAAAAATCTTGTCACGGTGGCTGGGAATTTTCCTGTGATTTACCAATAATTTCCCTTCTCACACATTTAATTAGAATTTTAATCTATTGCATCTATAAAGAGAGGAGGATTCTAGGGAATGTATTGAAGCTTGTTAAGGTTCACACCATAGTAATTAAACTCATAATTTATCCCTCAATACTACTTTAATATAAACAGTTCAAACAGTTACAGATATTTCTACAACAGGAACAAAATATACTTACAGATATTTCTACAACAGGAACAAAATATACAGCCTATTCTTATTGAGAAGAAAGTTTGCATGAATGAACAAGTACTAGTTTTACATTTCCTATAAAAAATCCATAGCTAACAGTACAACTTGTCACACCACATCCTTCTATTCACTGCTACTGCTTTCTGGATTCTTTCTTTATATTTGAATTGCCAAAGAGTGTATTGTTTCCTAGTCATGCTTTGCCAGGAAAATAAGAATAATAAGAAGAAACAGACTAAACAGCTTAGATGATGGGGAGATCTGAAAAGATGTACTTTTGTCTCAGATTCACCAAGCTATGACTTTTTCTGGGATTTTCAATTTAAAACATAAAAACACCCTCTCTGAAGATTCCATTTGAAGGATTTGGTGCACTTTTTCTGCAGGGCTCATTTTGATTATGTATTTCCCAAACAAGAGTTTGACTAGACAAACTTCCTCTCCTGAGTTTTGAGAAAACCACAATTTTTTTGGACAAATAATCACAGAGGAATTCCCTACCCATCACAAGTTACTGTAGAAACCTACTTTCCCCTTTCTAGATATGAAGGTATAATTTTACTCTCTTAATTAAATATTGGTATTACTATTATCTGATGATTGCATTATCAATCTCAAATTACCTCTGATCATTCTCCATTTTCTGAATAGGTTTTTATCTTTACGTGAATACAAATAGTCAATACAGTGCTTATAGCTTATGCCACCTTCAAGTCAGGAAAGCCTGGAAAAATTAGCAGAACAAAAAGCATTTTGCTAGTTTAAACAACCATAACTGATTTTTTTTTCTATACTTTTGATAGACTTGAAATTATTACAATAAAATTAGTGCATTCAAGCAGAAATTCAGAAATTCTAGGCTTTTTTTCTAGGTTTACTGTCACTTTTTGAATCAACAATTTCATAACTATGGTGAAGTGCACTAGCTGGTTAAATCTAGTTATTTTTTAATGGTTGAGTAAATAATTACAATTTGTGAACCTACCTGTTGATTCTTGAAAAAATCAGGATGTTAGTGCCCAGATTTAAAGAATTTATTTTTAGTAGCCTGTAGTCAGTCTGAAAAGTCATCGAATGAGCTGACAAGATGAACTTAATACAGCCAAAAAAGTAATGCACAGGGACTTCAAACATTTCAGAAGATTGCCTCCAGTGTTGGTATTTTTATTCAAGATTAAGGTCTTGAATCAAAAAATTATGTCTGCATGATACTCTGAGTCTGTACTGGTTTTACAATACCAAGCATATCTGGCAATTCATGATCAAGTAAACACACAAAAAGAATTTCCCTGTTAGCAGACCTGGCACTCTTCCCAATGATCTTGCCTATATGAACTGAAGATAAAAGCACCTGGAGGTCGTAAAATAAAACATTTTCATTGCTTTTTCCTGGTTTTGCTGACAGTCAGTGTAAAGTGAGTATGAATCTGTTTAAATCTGTATGCGTTTAAGAAATGTATTTTAAAACTTGACTAGCTCATGTAATTCTGGAGAGATGGAAAAAGGATATCTAAATTTGAGACACTTCACAGAGTTTGAGATTTGAGGTACATGACCACCATGAGGACAGAGCTCTGCTAGCATTCCTCATAGGACTGACTAAGCTCCAAACCCTCACCAGCACTGTAGATCAGAGCTATAAAATACCTATTTTTTAAGCTTCAGACCTGCAGCAAATGATGCAAAGATTTTTAGTATAGTCTCTAAGAAAGGAAGAAAAGAAAGTTAAAAGGAAAATGCTAAGGCCTTTTGACTGCTCTGATTATATTCAGTATACTACATGAAGAATCAGGTAGTTTGGACTAACTTTTACAAGACCATCTCTAAATACCAAGATCTTATTCTAACAGAATATATTAGACTATTTATATACTATATATAATATAATAGAAAATAATAAGATACTAAGATTCCAAATACTAAAATCTGGGGACAGACTGGCTGGAGAGCAGCCGGGCAGAAAGGGATCTGGGGGTGCTGATTGACAGGAAGCCAGTAGTGTGCCCAGGTGGCCAAGAAGGCCAATGGCATCCTGGCCTGCATCAGGAACGCTGTGGCAGCAGGAGCAGGAAAGTGATTCTTCCTCTGTACTCAGCACTGGTGAGGCCACACCTGGAGTGCTGTGTCCAGTTCTGGGCCCCTCAGTTCAGGAAGGATATTGAGGTGCTGGAGCAGGTCCAGAGAAGAGCAACCAGGCTGGTGAAGGGACTTGAGCACAAGTCCTGTGAGGAAAGGCTGAGGGAGCTGGGATTGTTTAGTCTGGAGAAGAGGAGGCTCAGGGGTGACCTCATCACTCTCTACAACTACCTGAGAGGAGGTTGTAGCCAGGTGGGGGTCGGTCTCTTCTCCCAGGCAATCAGCAGGAGGACAAGAGGGCACGGGCTTAAGCTCTACCAGGGGAGGTTTAGGTTGGATATTAGAAAGAAGTTCTTTACAGAGAGAGTGATCAGGCATTGGAATGGCCTGCCCAGAGAGGTGGTGGATTCAACGTCCCTGGAGGTTTTTAAGATGAGGCTGGATGTGGCACTGAGTGCCATGATCTGGTAATCACTGTGGGGTGGATCAAGGGTTGGACTTGATGATCTCGAAGGTCTCTTCCAACCCAGTTAATTCTATGATTCTATGCTTCTATGCTTCTATGCTTCTATGATTCTATGATTCTATGATTCTATCTTATATGTAAGCCTAGATTCTCTTATGGAAAACATGGAAAAAACCTAAAAATTTTAAAAGGGTACATTTTGAAAACTTGTTCAGCTTTGTCTACAGTTTCTGCTCTGCAGAAATTCTGAGTGTAAAGTTTAGACCACAAACATGTGCATGTTTTCTGTAGCCCACTGCCTTCCCAGGCCTACAGGAAAAGGAAAGGCTAAAAGAAGCTGATCAGCTTCCAAACTCAGTCCCCTGACTAGCACAGTGCTTTCTGTGGGCAGGGTGGTATCCAGTTTGATAAATTATTACTCTTAGAGAAGGAAAAATAATGCTTGTGGCAGTGTAGCATACAAGGACTAAGTGATGCTACAGACATTTGACTCCTGTAGCTGAACTTTTTTTTTTTAATTTAGTCCAAAACTAAGCACCATCAAGATTTTCCATGAGCTAGAAGCTTTGTGAGTCTTGAAGGGAAAATCTCAATATATAGGACAGTCTCATATAAGATTATCCTTAGGGATAAGCCTTGTTTATGTGTTTTGTCCAAGAACAGATTATAGTGAATCACTAGATGAATATGAGTCAACAAAGTAATGCTCTTGCAAAAAAACGGACAAACCCATTCTCAGATGTTTATCCACAAGTATTGCTTTCTGCTTTACTGATTGCTAGTCAGGCCTTTGATGGAATGGTGCATTCAGCCCTCTGAACTGCCCTTCAAAAACTGTGGGTTAACTGCACAGGACCAACAAGAAAGGGGCTAATATTGTCACTCTTATAGCAAGAATAAATACGAGAAAGGACAGGACTGTTTAACCTCTAAAAAGCTGTAGGTAAGAACAATCTATAAAAACACATAGCAATTTGCTGCTGAGTGGTAAGAACTGTTGGTTTAAGTCTCTTGGCAGAACAGATTATAACATCTCTCACACTCTGCAGAAGCATGACTTGTAGTGTGATAGAAACAGCTTTAACAGTTTTTTACAAATGCCATTATCCCAAAGCAGCAGTGTGAAGCCAGACTGTAGCACACTTCCTCAAAGCCCAGCCAATCTGCCAGTTTGCCAGTTTGCCTCTTTGCTCCAATAGCCACTTAATAGCAGGTGTGACAGAGATCACCTCTGTCATTCACAGAGCAGATATCAGGTACTTCCTTTTCCTATCAAGTTAAGAAAGAGAAAAGTGAAAAGGAGTTCCCTTTTATTCCAGTGTCTCAGAGTCTGATTTTTTTTGTAGCCTCACATTACAGTCTGGAGTTGGAAGGTCCCCAGAACTAAGACTGCAGGAAGCACTGTCTCCTTGAGCTTTCAGATGAGCAAAGGACTTCCATTAATGCTTCTCTTGGTGGAAAAGGTACAGTTTTGGTCATGTGGTCTTCATCTCCAGAGCCAACATTCTGTCATTCACTTCTGCATTGGAGGAAGGAAGCAGCACATGCTGCACTTGGCTTGATCCTTCTGCAAAAATATGAGTGGCTGAAAGGAGCTAATTGAATACTGGTACCCCTGTTGAGCACCTTTATAAGATCTGGCACTGTCTAGACTTTACAAGCCTCTCAGTCTTAGTCTGTGTCATGCTTAATCAAAGAAAAGAAAAATAAGATTTGCAGATGTTTTTGTTTGATCAACTGTCTTCAGTTTTATTAGCTGTGAGGTTGGTCTCACGTTTCCTCAGATGTGTCATGTTAATTCTTGCTGTACTAGATTGCACAAATCATACTGGGTTGCTGGATCAGACACAAAGGGAAGTGGCTGCCCTAATTATGTGTAATATCTACATGGTCTTCCAGACATTTAACAGACTGAGAGCTTCAGCAACACTGTTATACTGCCAAAACTACAGAGAGAAAACATTCCAGAAAGCTTTGAGTTTTTCTTTGAATCAGTGACAATTTCAGAGATAATAAAGGAAGCTGGGGTTCCCTTAAGTTTTAGCTTTAACAGCTTCCATAGGAAGGTATTGTTTTCAAAACTGAAGATATAGTGATCAGCTACACATAAAGAACTCATCTGCAGAGAACATTGCTGCTTCTCAGATAGGCACCCTATCACAAGCCCATCCAAATACTCTTTCTGTACTGTTGCATACAGCTACATTGCTATGTAGCCTCGGGAATTTTCTGTACCATATTTACATGGTTAGTGGACTCTCTCTGAGAGAATTCAGTTGTATACTCCCAGCAAGAGCTGGATCTCCAGTTCTGATTAGTCATGAGTTTTGAGGCACCTGCTGCAGCTAACCTCCTTTCTGCATCTTGCTGTGTTTCACAGTATTTTCCTGGAAGCAAATCCATTTTGCTTTTCCTCTGTCCTGCTTCTTGGGCATTGCTCCAGTAATGACCATAAAGATCTGCTTTACATACAATCACACAGTTATTTACACATAACACCCAATAGGCAATAATCAGTGCATCCCATAGTTAAAGACATAGAACTGGCTTTAAAAGCAGATAAAAATCTAAGCCCAGCAGCATTTGTTTACAAAGTCCTCAGCTCAGCGTGGGCTGATTTACTAACAGAAGAGAGCAGCACTGTCCTTTTCAAAAGATTGAATCAAATGAGTCAGCAGGGCAGGTCGTTATGAGATACACAAAGAGCATCTTCCAGCTGAGACAAGTAAAGAAGCAATGACTCAAGTATGGCACTCAGTAGGAGTACCTGCTGCATAAAGCAGAAGATCTCAGTCTGATACAGTAGGTTCAACAGGATCAATAACAAAAGTAAAAATAAAAATAATTTCTAATGGATTATGAGATCTACACTAGCAACACATTAACATGGTCCAGTTAAAAATGAGCTTCATAAGGCCACTCTTCCCTAGGACAGACTTGCTGTAGTGACAAAGTTACATCTGCTAAACCAGACACAAGTAGAGTCTTTGCCAGCTATGGTAGTTCACAAAGGACTCTGAGGCACAAGCAGCATTTACAGAGAGCAGAGGCTGGCATGACAGAGGATTTCTCATTTACAGCTTGAAAACATAAAGACTATATATTTAATTATCAGGGACAAAAATGCAACATCCACATACACCCTTGATGTATATATGTCATATATCTTCTACATATGTTATATAAGCACATGGCTGTACATATGATACAAGGGTGTAGGAAGACACAAACTCTATATTAAAAAAAAAGCATGTCTCTTAGCCACAAACAATGAGAAAGTTTCTGCATTTTAAATAAGGGTGGAGGTGGGGGGGGGGATAGGATTAATTAATAGAAAAATAAATGGTGCTTTTGACCAGTTTTCTGCAGAATCTACCTAATTTTAATCTCATTAATTTGACTGACTCACAGACTTGAAGTTAATCATGTGCCGAATAGGGATTTAAATCACTGTAATGTCAAAATCCTGACTGACGTCATTTGTGAGAGTTCCTTTATTTATGTTGTCCAGAACTTGATATATTGTATTGATTCATTTTTCTCTGGCTGACTGTGTGGCCAAGATTTTGACTGGGAAAATCATTACTGCTTCAAGTGTTTTCTTCTTCAAACTCTTTCTCAACAGGGATAGAGTCCCTGTTTCTTGACTTTTCTGAGCTTAGCCAAAGGTACCTTCTGCAGCTTAAACTGTTTTCTATGTTGCTGTTGAGGGACACTCAGCTTGTCTGTGATTCTGTTTAACATAAGTTAATAATTACTTTTCTGGTAAGTTTCCAGTGCTGATAGGACTAGGTCAAATGCCAGAATTCATTGCTAATGGAAGAATTTTTAAACAGCTCAGAGTGGAATTCAGGTGTTAAACAAGAGCTTGGTCCACACGTATGCCCATAAATTAAACAGCCCCAGTGAACAACCCAGAAAGGATTCACCTTCTTATGCTGTTACTGTCTGGGTTGTTTCATGCAAGCTGAAGTGCTAGAGAACAGTCCTAGCACTTCAGGGTTCTCATACACTTCTGTACAACCACTATTTTACTCATTTCAACCATGTATTCATGCTACGCTACAGTACAGCTTTTTAGCCCAAAAGCAAGGACTAAACTTGTAAGTGAAGTTCACATAAACTCCAACATGCATAGATTAAATAGTATACAGACATATTATCTAGAATTTTATTTGCTGATTCAACAGACCATGATGGTTATAAATTAATTAATAAACTGTCTCAATGTTGTTGTTATTATTAACTGTGCAAGACCTACATCATAATGATTTATTAAGTAATAAATCCTTTTAAATCCTTCAAGCAGAAAGCAGAATTACTGAATGTTATTTTACCACAAGACAACTGACAAGGAGTTATGCAGCATTCTGAAGTATTTCAGTGTGCTCTGGAGACTACAGAAGAATTTCAGTGGTTATTGAAAAATATTGTGATTGAATTTTCAGCTCATAAATCAATAACATGACAAATAAAGGAAGCAGATGTAGATGGAAACAACCCACTGTAAGAAATAATATGAAAAATCATATTTAATAATATTTGTGTCAGTTCCTCTTTTCCTGTATTAGGAAAGTGAAGGAAAAATGAAGTACGTAGAAGAGAACAAATAGAATGGGCAGTACGAAAATGCATGGAAGCCCCTCTTATCCTTACTGAAGATCAGGAATAAGAGCACTGTTAGCTATTCCAACTCTCACTGAGGATATCCTAATGCATGACCCACCAGTAGAGGAGAGTCCTAAAACTGAATACAATGGATTGTGAATCAGCCTTAGTTCAGGAGGAGTTGTCATCATGTGCAAAGCACCATTCCATTTGTTTCTTTAGGGAAAAAAGCACGCACACACAGAGACTAGAAGTTATCCAAGTCTCTTGTTACGTTTCATGCTTTGTTCTGCCAGGACAAAATTGTGATGTGCCCAGAGAGTTTTCCAGCCAAGCAAAACCATAACACAAGCATTACCACTTGTATGGGAGAACTGGTTCAGTACTCCCGCCTATGAGGTCAGTGAATGATACAGCAGAAAAATACCCCTGGCGCTTTATGCAACAGTGTCTCAGCTAGTTCAGGAATGATTCCAGCCAAAACCACATGTTCTACATTCTCAGCCAATGAAACACTGTAGTTGGGGTTGTGACACAGCACAGCTGCCACGCCGAAACAAAGACAGACAATGCCCAAGGATGTAAGATATAGAAACGAGACCACTTGATCTTCTAAACTGGTTCCTGGCATGAGAGTGTTACAATGCTGAAAGAAAAAAACACTTCTTAAAAAAAATTTTAATTAGTACCGGAATCTGAGAAACAAGCATACATAAAGAAAAACATTTAATCTCACATCCCCGTGAAACATGCATCAATTGAAAACTGGCCTTTTTTTTTTTTTTTTTTTTTTTTTGCAACTACAGGCATAATGTGATTTAAAATATTAATTCACTACTAGAAACCATATTTGTGAAGGAATTACTTAAAATTCTTCAGGAAGAATTCTGATGAATTGACACCAAGAACCTAGAAGTTGATAGTCAGAACATATAGAATTAAACTTCAGATAAGGAAATCCTCACCTGACTAACTTTTGAAAGCAATATCGCAGAAAAAGTGAAATGATGCAAACTAAAATTCAAGCCTAAATAGTACAGTAAAAAGGTTAATTTCTGAGGAGAAAAGTTCGATGTGTGGTAAGTTTTGTCTAGGTGTAGAGAAAGGGAAGAATGAGAGAGTAGTATGCATGATAACCACAGATTTCTGGAAGAATGAAGGTGTGTTTTTCTCATTAAAGGTTCTCTTACCTTGGGTAATAAATTCATTTACTAACAAAATCAAGACTGACATAAAAATAATTTACAGTGCCTGAAGTTTATCTGAGTTGTGAGAGATTGAACAACTGCTTAAATTCAAGATATTCTTTCAATCTACTTCAGGAACTGACTGAAGAATTTAAATTATTTTAATTAGAATCATAGAATCATAAAGTAATAGAATCACAGAATCATATCTTAAGTTGGGTCAGAAGGGACCTGTAAAGATCATCTAGTCCAACATCCCTGCAATGAACAGGGACATATTCAGCTAGATATGGTTGCTCATCACCACCTTTCAATCCTACTGGAGTTTTAAGTCCTGTATTTACCAATAAAACCTGTAGTGTGATTTTATGCAAGTAACATAAAGTAACACCCATAGGGCAAGCTTTAAGTGTACTGTGTAACCAGAAAGCTGGTTTCAGTCAAGTTACCTCACCAGCATTTACTCTGCCTTGTTGAATTCCATCTTATATGAGAGACTCCTATTCTCACATTGCCTCTGCATTCTATAACGTAAAGAGATATGCCTGCTGAATACCAAGAGGTTGTTGTATACAACACATATGTGTGTGAAGTTTCTACCACAAGTTGTTGCAAGAGACTTTCAGAATTGAAAATCCTGGCAATCAAAAGACACAGACCATCTCTGCGCTACGACAGCATCTGTATATGTGACTTCATCCTGAAAAGCATGAGGCAAGAGGATTTAGAATAAACTGCCTGCTATTTAGCATGTGCTGACAAGTTTTATGTGTCATTAAAACATTTAACACAATTGCAAATGCCTACTCATAATTAAACACTTTTTAGGTTCTTAACTGCTAAAATGAAACCTTGTTGGTTAACTGTAAAATTCATTAAACTAATTTTATCATTAAACAAATTAGAAATCCCTGATCCCCAATTTTTATTTATATTATGCTGATAGTGAGTCTTGCTATCTAATGCTGTGAAAAAGTGAATACCATCTAATAGAAACTTCTCTTCTGAGTGTTATATTTAATTCAAAGCATAGACGGGTCAGCAGGAGTCTTTCTCTTGCATTCAATTAAATTGCTCTTTAGTGTTTTTCTACTTATGCAGCATCTTAATGTAGTTGAAAATTATACATCCTATGCAGTTCTACAAGTTTCATTCTCATAGGCAAGCACTTTAAGTCTTTCTTCCTTTCTACAGAAAATCTTTGGCTTCCCTCCATTGTAAACCTAAAGAATTTGAATTCCTTAGGCACTAGACATGAAAAGATTTCCTTCCCATTCTCCTCCAAGAACATTTTTAATGTCTACTTCTCATATTTAGTGTGTAGGCCTATTTGGTTCGGGAGGTTTTTAAATTAATTACTGGTCAATTTTTCTGACTCTCTGTGCCCTCTGCTACAATTGCAATGTATCTCAGTTAAAATTCTATTCTAGCACATATCCTGTCCTTTTCGACTTTCTCATAATTAAAGTGTTTTTGGCTGACAATATACAGATTAATAAACAGATACATTATCAAGTGATTTAAACTTCCCATAATTCTCCCTGATATTGATTTCTGAAAAATATATTATTTTCCATTCTTTTCAGCTGGGAAAAATGCAAACTAATAGTTAAAATAGGACTCCCTTTATCTGTACCAAGGCTAAATGGGACTGAGTAAAAACACTGACTTAAAAACTTACTAACAGTTAAAATGATGAAAATATTGTTGATTCTATTTCTTTGTATAGTGTTAATTATTGATTTAAATAAATTAGTTCATTAACAGTTGAAAAAAAAAACATTTCATATCACATACTGAACAAATGTGAGATGAACCTCGTTTAGCTTTAAGCACTTTAATTGTATAATGAATAACCCATATGTTTTACAGGGAAAATGTTTATCTCACTTGTCATTACATCAATAATCTGTCATATATACTCTGTCTAATTCCTAAGGACATTTGTTCATAACACAAAACCCACTGTTCATAAAGCTAGCAATAATCTACTAACTATGAAATATAACTGGTAACCAAACAAGGAACAAGTCATAGAATCACAGATTCACAGCGTAGGTCAGGTTGGAAGCCCTGCCTTCTTGAGGCTGAATAGGCCCAGCTCCCTCAGCCTTTCACTCATAAGAGAGATGCTCCAGTCCCTTAACCATTTTTGTTGTCCCCCACTGGACCTGCTCCAGGAGCTCCATGTCTCCTGTACTGAGGAGCCCAGAACTGGACACAGACTCCAGGTGAGGCCTCAACAGGGCTGAGCTAAAACTATGTATAATCTGAGCAAACTCATATCCAATAATCCCCTATAAAGAATTCCTCTCTTTCTTGCTGTTTGTCAAGATAGATGGAGTTGATTATTCTCTATTTGTAACCTAGACTTCAGTTTTCAGTATTGTTAATTAAGATTTTTGAGGTTTAACTCTTGAAAGTCTAGAGTATTCAAATCCAGCAAAACAGTCACACACATAAATAGGTTTCATTGTTCCATTAGTCCTAGTATCACCTATTGGGATATCTCACAAAATAAGTCTAGTTAAAGTTTCAGTCTTCCACATAAACATACACTTAGGCCCACTGAGGAGTCAGGTGTGTCCACTTACCTGAGGATCAAACTTTAGGATCAAACCTGTAAGCAGTGTATCTACTTTAAAAGTGTATGAATTACTTGGGAATGAACACCAGCTTTTTTTATGGCTTTTGATCATTCCAGTTTGTTTACCATGTATTGATGTGAAGTCCTCTCAGTAAGATACCAACATTCCTCTTTTACCTGGCACGATTGCCTTTTCTCTTCTTGAAATGTGGTCTTTCCAGTAGGAGACTCCAGTCTCTTCCATGCAGAGACTGGCATGGAGAAGTGGTAAAGGCTATGAAATAATCAAAAAGGGAGAAGGAAGTTTGAGCTCCTATGCAGAGATATGGGCATGTTTACATGTTTGCCCAGATAAATATAACTCCACAGCTCTGACAGAGGCATGACCCAAGATGTGGACCTTGGTCTGTCTGGTACCAAGGAAAGGGCTAAATCTGACACTTAGACATATGTTGATATAGCCATGATCTTCTAAGGCTTCCCTTAATTTGAAGATAACAGCAGAAATCATTGTACTATATCCATATTCATGTGCAGAAAGCCCCTCCATGGCAGCAACAGGCTGAAGGGCACAAACAAACTGCAGAACTGGAGAAAGACCTACTTTTCACAACATCCCAAGGTTATTTGGGAGGATAAGAAGAAATCACTTACTCATACAGAAGAATTGTAAAGGTAAAAAAAAATTGAATATATTACTGCATTAGGACCAATCTGAAATGGAAAGTACTATGCCCTTCCTGCACTTGTAAAGAAAACAGTCAGTGAAAAAATTGGCTATCAGTTTTAGGCAGAAGTACCTGCCTGTTTTTAAACATAGAAAGGTTCTGGAATTAAAGGCTTTTACGGGAATGGTTGCTCAGTTTAGAACAATGCATCATCAATGTGGACTATGTTCATTAAAGTTCACATTTCATTAACACTGTAGAAAATTTTAGAACAGAGTCTTCTTAACACTGTTTCGCTTCAGATTCAGTTTGCTCATATGCATCCTAAACTTATTGCAAGAACTTAAGCAAATGTTAAGTATTAAGCACAGAAGTCTTCCTTAGTGCCATAGATAAATCGTTCATTTCCTTAATATGGAAAATCCCACATATTCACAGTAGTGCTCAAACACTATAGTATATAACTATGAAAATATTCAGTCATACCTAGTGTGTGTAAATTTGCCATCTTGGGAACAGAGGTAAATCTTCACCAAGAATGCAACAATTTAACTTTTTGTTGTGAGTTGTAGCTTTCAGAACCAAGAAGGCAGTCTCAGGTAACCAAGAAAGGAACAAAAAGAAAAGAGAGAAAATAAGTTACAGGACAGTACCTTTCAAATGAGGGACATACTTAGATTTTAACAAATGTTTCTTCTACATAGATTTGATATTATAATCTCAGAACAAACAGAGAACTTGGGGAACTAGTCCAGAGACTCCAATCCCCCACTTGTCACCGTTATCAGAAAAAAAAACAAAAAAACAAAAAAAACCACTCAGAGTAGCCACAGAATATTCTGAGTTGGAATGGACTGACAGCAATCATCAAGTTGAATTCCTAAGCGAATGGCCCATACAGGTATCAAACCCACAACCTTGGCATTAATAGTGTGCTCTAACCCACTGAACTAATGTTGGCTTCTGTAGACATGGATGACTTATCATCCAGCCTTCTAAAATCATGCTGTTCAAGAATTATATTCGACATTTATGGAAAACGTCTTTCTATAAAGACAAATGGGGAAAAGATGACTCCCACATCTCTTACCAGTCCCTGTGGTTCATACTGCCTAACTTAAACAAGGAAAGTCTCTTGATCAAGAAATGAAAAAAACTAACTTTTTTTGATTAATTACAAATCATTTAGCAGAGGTTAATCCTTCATTATGGCTGACAGTGGATTTGATACCTCTGGTTTCACACCAGTTTGATACATCTATAGCTAATTGAGCCAGGATTTGACCCAGAAATTGATCCATTCTTCATTATGAGAAACATTCTTTATCTTCAATTTACCCATGTCCATTGCGAATATATTCATTAAACTTCTCTGACTACCATTCTGCTTTCACCCAAACATTCTGCCTTTTTTTGTAGTTTGCGGGATTACTTATCTTTTCCCTTCCACTTCTTTTCCTTTATTTTCTCAGCCGTCTTACAATACTCCATCGTCATTTCACTTGTGGATAAGGGCTCATTGTTTTCCACTCAGACGCAGACTCGCTTTCCGAAAACAGCTTGGATTTCCAATCTCTTCCAGTCTACTTTAGCATTAAAATTTCCCTTACTCACTGTCTTCATGTGGTTTCTCTCCTATAGAAATGACTTGCTCTCAGGAGAGCACATTGTGCCGCAGCACCTTTTTCAGCTGCGTCACTACAGTATCATAGTCTGGGACCGGTTTTCCATCTTGCGGTTCACCCATTTTAGTTCCTCTGCCCGCTCTGAATTCTCAACAAGAAGATTTCCTTTTTTTTTTTTTTTCTCCTTTCTTAACTGTGGGGATTAAGGGATCACAATATTCCAGTTATTTGTGGCTTGGCTTTCACTCTCTATTTCTCTCATTTTACAATGCTGCTCTCCCACCAGTTCAAACTTCTAAGGTAGTTAGTTCTCTCAAGCTATAGAGCCAAGGAAAAGAAAAAAAAAAAAAAAAGAAAAAGAAAAAGAAAACATTTTCTTTCTACTACATTCTGTTCTCGTTTAAATCTATTGTAAGTGAAGAGTCACTTTTCCACTTGGTAGTTAGAGAGATGCCACTATATACTAATTATTTTTGTTATCCATAAACACAAAAAAGGAAAGAGTGAAAGGGACATAGCCCCTTCTACCTCAGTCCAGCCTATGCATTAAGCTTTACTTAGTGACATTTTTTCTACTCAGTGAATTTGGATTTTTGTCAGCTGCATCAACTGTATAGGATACTCCCCATGAAAGAAGATAGCAGGGAGGTAAATTTAAGCACTGAAGTTTTTTCCAAATGTATTAATCATTATATACCATTGTTATTACATATAGATTACACCTTTATATTTCAACATTTTTAAAAGAACCTGTTTAAAGACATTCAGCAATTACTAATGTGGAGGTAATCACTATGTCAGGAAACTCTCCATCTACACTGGATTTAGCATAAACCTTGAGTTCATTATGACAGAATATGTTCCATAAAGATAATGAAGATAGCACAGATTCCACATGTCTTCTCCATAAAGGCTAATTCTAAAATGTAGTGATTCACGTTTACTAGAAAACTAACTGTAATGCTTCCGAAAAACCTAGTTTTGACTTGACAAAATGAAGACATCTAGGTTTATACAGTTCCTGGAGATGATACTGTCATGAAATGATGCAGCCTCAGCTGTTTTGGCAGCTTTTCAGTCTGATTAGAGAGGTTCAGGGGGAAACAGCACTAGGTGAACATCAAGTTTGTGGAAGTCAAAAGCAAACTCTAATTTCTATAATACAAAGTAGATATCAAACAGTTTTTAATGATAAATAATTAACTGTGGAATTGCTTTTATAGAGCTTGAAAGCCTAAATATTGCCAACCTACTACAGCAAATTCCATGAGTTTATCTAGCATTCTGATGTAATTTTACTTTCCTCAACAATCAATACAATCTACTGTGGTAACACAGCCACACTACTTTAGAGTGAAGGATACACTCTGTTTGTTACTCTTAAATATTAAAAGCTGTGCATTTTATGGTGGCTTACAGTCCTGTTTTAATGACACAAATGTTCTCCATGTTTACCTGAAACATTCGATCTGCTCAAATGCACGATGAAGAATTCCAATTGAGACCTTTAGGATTCCACCCTCAAAACGGACTCTCGACTAGACTTTATCCCTGGAAGCACATGCACTTACATAGTTAATGTACAGCAATAAACCCCTTTCAACCAGTCACATTTCTCCCTTGGCTTCAATGAAGATTGGATCATATCCTTAAAGATAATCAGTTACAGAAACTGTAGTCTATAATCATGAATAATAACAAGGAGTGCAGCAGGGATACCCGTACAGATGCAGCTACTCAGCCAGCCAGAAAGACCATGCTCCTTCACGGGGAGTCAAAACATACACACATTTCCTTGATGAATTGTGGGACACTGCTGACATTTCTTACAGGAACAAAATGCAGAGGACACAATGACTGCTACACCACAAGTAAATATGAAAATAGTGATTACCTCATCACCAAAGCTTCTAGTTTTTTGCTTGTCGTGCTTACAGTCTTTAAAATGTTCTTTAAAGCACTTTACTCCATTTTCTCTCTGAGGCATGAAATGATGCCTAGAAAAACCTCAACAACTTTTTCAGTCCAAAGATTATTTCCTGAATTTAGGTAAGTTGTGAACTATAATGCATTTAAGAACAAAAGAAGAGAGCTACCCATCATAAATGAATATGCATAAAGGAACAAAGTTTTTCATGTTATAAATTATTTTCCTCATTTATAATCAGTTTGCCAAGGTCAGAAGAAGATACTCTTTCCTATAGGATACAAGAAATTTCCAGACACCTACAACGTAAACTGCATGTGATCTTTTCAGAAAATTGTATTGGATGCGAAAAAACTTTCAGAATCAATGATTTCTGTTATGGCACT
The DNA here is from genome assembly GCF_022539395.1 of Myiozetetes cayanensis. Taxonomy (NCBI): domain Eukaryota; kingdom Metazoa; phylum Chordata; class Aves; order Passeriformes; family Tyrannidae; genus Myiozetetes; species Myiozetetes cayanensis. The sequence continues at coordinate 59,600,520 of NW_026087631.1, read as the reverse complement.
GTTGTTTTTAAAAAGCAGGACAAATCTGGCATTTTATGTTACTATTTTGATTTTCTCATACTTTCAGTACATGCTGGCACAGGGGAATAAAATTCCTTTCCTTCCAGTACCCACAATCTTTCATACTTTTGAAATGTACTTTTTCCATTTTTTAAGAAATGGCAGTTTGATATTGCCAGTTATAAAGCAAAGAATATTTCATGGGTTTTAAACTTGCCTGACAATCTTGCAAAATTTAGAGCTGAAATAGATAATGGGAAGGCCTTAATCATCATCCAGCAAGCTTTCCCACTGTAATGTGGTTCCACACGCTCTCACTGTACTCACCTTCCTTAAGCAGTATCATTGGCTTATGCCAGACTGAAATGTGTATGAATTTATAGTACCTGTTTTCTCTTCTGAGAAATATTTTTGGACTTGGTACTGATTAAACCACAGCTGTGAATTTTACTTGCTCTAAAAAGGCCCTGCATGTATGACAGTAGAGCAGCACTGGAGCAGGCAACCAAAGAAGTTGTGGAATCTCCGTCCCTGCAGGTTTTTCAGTCTTGGCCAGACAAAGCTGACTTAATGTTAATGATAGTCTTCCTTGGAGCACAAAGTTCGGCTCGAAACCTTGAGAGGTCCAAACACATTCCCATGGCCTGTGGCCTGAGGTACTGAAATAAAGCTGGAAAGTACTCACTGCCTGTATAGACAGACAGTCTTGGTGTTTACCTCCCAAATCTGCTCTATCCTTTCAAGGCAGGTTTTCAAAGTACTCCATAGATAGCAAAAGGGAAAGTCCTTTATAAATTTAACCACACAAAACCGAGGCTTTGCAGAATGTAATTTTAGTGGGGAAAATGATGACCCAGCTGCATAGGGAACAATTGGTACAGGGATATTCAGGATGCAGTCTAACTTCATAGGCACCTCTGACCTTGTGCTGGGGATCAAGAGGAATACATGAAGAAAACAAAAAGAATACGCCACTGATAGAATAGGATGCAGACTTACTCTAAAATATTAATGATACTTACAGAATATGCCACTGTAACAGATCCATTTTCACACTGTAATTGAGGAAGTATTAGATCATTTCTAATGTAAAATGAAAGTGAAGATTATGGTCATGAGACAGGAAAGTAAAGGTTATTAAGGTCCTCTGTGTGCCCAGGTTATTTCACGGAGGAGTCTCTTTTCCAGGCTGTATGGTGTCCTGTGCTAGAAACTATGGTAGTTTCTAGTAGTACTAGTATCTAGAAACTATGGTAATTAGTTGTTTGCCCAATGCACCAGGTTTGCCCAGGTGGCAAGGCTATAATGCATTCCAAATAAGGCCAAAGCAATGAAGTTCATTAATAATTATGAGCTTCCAAGCCTCATCTTAGCCTGAGAGCCCCAAGGCTCCAGCTAACAGTGCAGAGCTCAGGGCTTAGATTTTCATCTAGATTGTTTTAATAGCATAGGAATAACTTAGAGCATCTGAGCAGTCCCAGTTAGATCCACGCAAGTAGGTACTTAGACATCTGTTTGAACTGACTCACACAAGAGCTGACAACAGAAACTCTGAGTAAGTACTGAAATAAGACCCTTCCTTTAACAGTATTCTTTGGCAGTTTTCAAAATATCACTACACTGCACCTTTTAAAAGCTTTGTTGAATAAATATCTGACAAAACTTATTCTAAGCGTTCACTGTTCATGCCTTTTTTTTTCACAGTATGCTAAACAAGTTTAGTGACACTCCATTTGTTTAAAACAATGTGTTTATCTATGCATTCGCTTAACAAGTATTAAACTACACTCAGCCACTCTATGGCTGCACAGGTCATGAACAGAAATTTGCTCCAAATTTTTTAGCCTCCAGATCCATCTGTTCTTCTATCATAATAAACTAGCATCTGAATATAACTCCTGTACAATTTGTTGATGTCATAAGCATGAAATTTCCAAAGTACATATTGCAAAGCCCTGTCAAAAAGATTTAGAACAGTTCTTCACAAACACTAGAATAATATTCTTGAATAATATTTCAGAACAGTGAATTTCTTATCAATATCCACTGTTGGGAAAAAGGAGATGCCTTATTATTTTTTATCTTCTCTAAGTTTAGAATGTTTATGTAACTTTTTAAAGAATAAATCATACAAACCAGTTGATTAAGAAAATACCACATCCCAGCTGCTCCAAGGTAATAACTATCATTACTCTCATCTTTGACTAAGTGGATTTACACTGTTATACATATAAACTGCTAAGCAGCAAAATACATACTGAAATTTGTGGTAAAATCTGCTATACAGGGATATTGTATGTGAGAAACACATTTTCATTACAGAAGAAACAGTATTTGGAATGTCAGGAAAAAAAAGGGAAAAAAACCAAACAAACTAAAAACCCACAAAAACCAACAACAGAAAACACAGAAGTAGTTGTTACTTCCACAAAAAGAAAAAGCAACAAACAAACAAACAACAACAACAAAAGCCAAATGCAAACCAAACAGGTCCTGATTAGGTAACTAGGCCAGGTCCCTTCCAATACAAACCATTATGTGATTCTATGATTCTAACAGTTATTACTATTATTTTCCTGGTACCTTTAAGAACTATAGTAAAAACAGTCTCTCTGTTAACAAAAAACAAACAAACAAACAAACAAAAACTTCCCTGTCCAACCAAAAAAGTGCAATAGAAATAAAGAAGCTTGCAAACACTGCAATATTAACGTACCTAGAGTTCCTTGAGTACTGGAATTGATGTATTGCATTTTCTCCAGATCAGTGATTCATTTTACTACACATTCCACTGCAGTCCTCTCTATCTTCTAGAGGTTAATAACCAAGTATGTCTAATAAGGCTGAGCTCTAATGACAGGTAAGTGTGATTTGAGGTATTAGTGCAGAATACTCTTATGTATTTGCTGGTGGACTAGCAAATACACAATAACTTGATTACACATTCAGATGGACATTCAGTGTCCCTTAGCCAGTTAGGTCTCTGCAGTAACATTATCTAGGAACTGGATATTCTAAAACATTAATGTTAGAGCAGCCACAATTACATTGGCCTTCTGTGGCTCACCACAAAAAAATCTGGCCAAAATTACTAATAGAAAATGTTTTAAAAAGTCACAAAAAACCTAATTTTAAGACTCCACACTTTTTCTTACACACTTAAATACAATTTGGCACCCTTAACAGAAATACTTCCTTCTGACCTCCTTCCCATCCAAGAAGCAGCGTTCACAAACACCATTGTAGGATTTTTGTTGTCAGGTTAAGACCTCTGGAAACTCTGGTGGAAGAACCCAGGATAGCCATGAATTTATGCTGCAGGAAATATCTCAACTGCTGGAGCTGTTAACAGTTATATTTTACCTCTGGCCTGTTTTCAAAACTTCAAAGAAAAGTTCATATGGCTCTTTTTGACTTTTCAAGGATTTTATATAAAACACATTTCATAAGGACATTTCCTCTGTTAAAATCAGAGGGAGGTCTTCTGCTGACTTCACTGGAACAGCACCAAATTGCATTCTTAAAAATGAGACTGGGTATTAGCCAAAATTATTTAAAAAAAAAAAATTACTTGCTTGCCTAATTCATCATCAGTCCTTTATTTAGGAGATCTGATTTTATGATCCTGTTTGGCCAGGATTTATCCCAAAATAGAAACAGTGGTATTATAAAAACATATGCCTAAACAAAGAGCTCCTGTATTGATCAGCTGTGGGAATCAATGTGTGTAGGCTGCAAAATTTCACAGCAGACAGCCTGGCCTGTGTGCTTCCTAATGGAACACTGGAAATCTCTCCCATTTATTTCATGAATCCACATCCTATTATATTGGCCTTAGTAATGAAGACTCAGTATAAACTGTACTCTAGCAATGCATGTTTGCAGAATCAGAACAAAGTTTGCATATGCATTCATGTTTAACAAGTGGGTTTAGCCTGCATGATGAGTCCTTCCCATACACTGTACTATAAATGTCACAGTAAGACAGAGGACTATTCCTACTTGATAGGAAAAAGCACTGTTCTTCTATATAAGCAGTCTGTTGTGAAAAAAATTTAAAATTAATTTCTCACAGGAAATGAGAGTGTATAAATGGATCAATTCCCAGTATTAAAAGAAAAAAAAGAAATTGTAATACTTTTCTGTATTTATCTCTATGGTCAACTATTATATTTATTTTAGAGCCCTCATAGCCTTAATTAGCCCACTACAAGCACAGAAATTGCATTTCCTTCTAAAAATAAGTACAGCCTAATTTTAAATGTGACAGAAGCAATGAATATTCAGAGAAATTATGGTGAGTGAAGAAACAGTAAGTGCACACTACTGTGCCATGCAATACTAGGAGGTTAAAAATGTGAAAGATTGATGATTTCAAATAATTATTTCTTTTTTGTTTTATCCAGAAAGCTGTTATTGTCGAGGGTTGTTCAAACCAGTTATTCTCACTGCTGGGCTCTAATGGAACTTCACACTACTATAAAAATTTTTAAATTTTAAAACTTTAACATTTTAACAATTTTAAAATTTTACTCTTGCCTGGGATAGTTTCACTGTAGTTCTTCAGATTTCAGCTACCTACACTCACTTCAGACCTCAGTTTGCTTTTAATGTGGAAGACAACTATCTGATTCTGATAAAAAGAATAAACATCTGTGAGTGTGAAGCCTCCTACACACTCCAGTGTAGGCTGATAGTGGTACTATGTAGGTGAATGTACTTATAAGTTCTATATCTCATTATTTGTCTTTTAATATTTTATTAGTTATCTCATATTTTTGACTCATGATCAAAATACTTATATTTCCTTGAATTAAATGTAGAGGAAAGCAGATGTGCTTACATAGCTCAACTGTACACTCGGCTTGACTCACTTTATTGGCTTCAGCTCACTGGTTTTCCTTGTTTCAGTATAGCCAGAACCAGACAGGAATGACACTGGCAAGACAAAACCTAACTACGGAATCCAAACAGATGCTCATTATGTATGTATTTATATATGAGTGATGCCTGCTTAAGGAATGAGAAGTTAAATTCCTGAATAGGCTTACTGTTATTTGCCAAGCAGAAGAAAATCACTGTAGAGTTTAGGAAGAGCTTATGGATGTATCAGAAGCCTATTAATATTCCAGAAGAAAGATCATGAAGCATGTGACAGTAAGCTGCAGACATTTTTCTGCCATTCCATTAAAATCAATTTTATAGCAGCATTAATCCTGAATATTCATCTTAAACTAGCCATATGTCTAGCTTACATCTCATGGTCAAGGAAGAGATATGAACCTGACAGTTTCAGTTATCTGAATTTATTGGTCACCGTGTTATGACCAGTAGTTTAGCATCACAACAAATGCCAGCACAAATATCACTGAGCAGACGGAATTTTTCCCACTAAGGAAGAAGGATTAATCTTTCTACCTGAGAACAAACTTTTTTCTTTTGCTCATCCTCAGTCGCAGACCTTGTCATTCCACTCCTGAGCAGATGGCCCCATTTGTTTAAGAGAAAAATTCTGCTCACATTTCCAAATTAGTCTTACAAACATGGACATCTGGTGTAATGAAGATAAAATAAAAGAAAAAGCATCCAGTCAGACTGATGACACATGAGCATAATAGTGCAGTAGAAAAGGAATAGGCCCAAGAGTTGATGTTGTGTGAGTTATACTCATCATAAACCTAAAAAAGCAAGTGTATTTACAGAAGGCACCATCACGGAACATGTCAGGGCAAAAGGCATGGAGCTGAAACAGCAATTGCTCAAACAAACATTTTTGGAATGGACATTTTTTTATTATTGAGTATTTTTCTAAAAACATGGATTTTGTATTTGAGTTTGTTCTTGTGCTTTATATTCTCAGCTTCATGGCATCCTTGTTCTAAGCATTGGGATAGATCCTAAGGAAGATCTGTCTTGGAATGCATTGGTTAAAAAATACTAATAGGTAAATGGATTTTGCCAAAACAGAAAGAAGTAGATGTTACACATGACATCATAAACCCTCTTCCATGTATTCATAGACTTGAAAGGATGGTCTTTCCCAGGAGAGGCAGTGAAATAGATAGCAATTAAGGTTCGAAAGCACAGGTTGAGTCAGGGCTTAAAAGCAAAGTTAGCCAAGAGGTAAAAAAAGTGTGTTAATACAGACAAAGCAGTGCTGTGCAGGGAGAACTGAAATACCTCCACATGAGCCAGTTCCAGTGCTGGAAGCAGCTTACAGCACTGGCACAGAGCTCTTCAGTGCAGTGGTCTAATTCATACTGAGCTGGTAATCTTGGGCACTGCTACACTAATGAGATCCTAGCTAACATCCTTAGATTGAGTTTAAACTACTTCTGCCCTGCACTGTCTTGTGCCATAATTACAGAGGGTTCTTAGTACGAAGCATTAAGTTTTGAGACCACAGTCTGATAAGGTCAGGTGATGAAAGAGAGTTGTAAGAAAGAAAAAAAGAGGGAGACCAGTAAACTCCACAAGTGAGAGCCACCTCCTGAAAACTAAGTGTTGAATACCTTGGGACACTTCTTCAGCCACTGTAAGCCAGCACAGAACCACCAAAATCTGAAAGCTATGAAGAATGCTTGTGTCTTGGACATGGTCACAAAATTAAATCCAGTGCTGAGCAGCTACATGTGAATGTGTTTACCTGTGCGTTATGCACTGGGCTTTCCTTTCCTAATTACAATAATCATCTGTGTAGCTGCCAAGCTGTACTGTATGAGTATGTTCCTTAGGCACTAAAGTCCTCTCTCACAAAACATTGTCCTAAGGGTGAAAAATAATTATAGACAGCCAAAATTCACAGATGTTCAGACTGGTGAAAAGTGGGAGAATTTTATCATTGAAAAGACATCTATGCATATTTAGTAGGACTTGATAGGTGATAAAAATCAATTATACAGTTAACAAGACTAGCAGGATATGCTTAGAAATAGGAGGGAAGACCTATACAAAGAAAACCAAGGATGATAAAGCTGTCATGTAAAATAATTTACTGATTCTTGGGCAGCTGCATCACCTGACTATACAAGAAGCAAAACAGATGGTAAATGTTAATAGAGATAGGCATATAAACAGCACATCATAATAAACAAATATGTACTGTGCAGTAAAGGACATCTAGTCTTTGTAGTCCATGCTATTATACTAATCCTCTGGATGTAATAAAGTTCTTAGCCTTTTCATATCCAAGTGGTATGAGCAGGGATATGTGCATGTCAGTTGCATCTGAAATGAAGGAAATCAGTAGCTACTGAGTCAAGTTTATGCATATTCCACAAGCCCATGAAACAGGCAGCAGAACCACAGTACAGAGTCCCAAAAATAAAAAAAAAATATTAAAAAAAATTAAAAATTAAAAAAAAAACACAAAGCAAATGGCTAAATTTGCTCATACTGTTCTAATGGTAATCCTCTAAGGGTACTTCCAAAAAAACTCCAAGCATTTAAACTATATTTAAAAAACTAATGGAAATAGACAGAATACTAACTGGGGTTGGAAACTGCAATGTGCTGGTTGGTCGTTTGAGGTTTATATAGTTTTCTAGACATGCACGGCATTGTATCCTCAGCTCTCCACTACCACAGTTATGTGGTTATCCCCATCAGAACTATTTAATTCAGGTTGTGCATGTTGGTGTGAATTGCTGTCATACCTAAGACTTCAACACAGATACTCCTCCTCCCCCTTCCCACAAGAAAGCCTGAAAAACAATTGGTGAAACCTTAGAGCCCAGGCTAATTAACCCCTGGCAATACTAAAATCCTTGTCAGTATCTGAAAGGCAGTGAGATACTAATTTCGTAAGTAAACATTTAAGAAAAACTTTATACAAGTCATCAGAACAAGCTTTCACACAGGTTGAGCAACTGATAAAGCACTGGCATGGTACAGACAGAATCTGAAAGAAAAGAACAAAACAACACATTAGTAAATTGAAGGTGGGACATCCAATCTTATGAGTCATTTGAGAAAAGTAGTGAGCGATGCAATAGCAAAATCTGCAGATGACACAACATTGTTGTAGATAATCAAGATTAAATGATTCAAGACTATCAGAGAATCTTTGGAAAGCTAGGCAAATGGACAGCAACAAACAAAAGTTCCATTCAAAGCAAAGATGGCCTAATCTGAATATTTTTTACTTCTCAGTTAAATGGCAGTCACTGAGGATCATTTAATTACAAATACTACTCTGTGTGTAATAATGTCCCAAAAAGCAAACAATCAGTAAGAATGTTTAAAAAAATATTATAAAATCCTGACAGAAAGTAGCAATTTCAGTTGCACCTGCAATACAATGTTGACTTCTATTTACCTAGTTTCCAAAAAAAAAAAAAAAAAAGGCAGCTATAGGAGAAACATAGAAAATTCAAAATTTCAGCAAATCTTCATTTAATTTCATCCTTACTCTGTGTGACACCTGTGACACCTTTGGCTGGGCAATGGCCAGTCTTCATCTGCTGAACTCAGAAGACCTTTAGATAGCTAAATAATGCACGCCATGGCCCATCATTCAGGATCAGAGCAATGTTCTTTCTTTGGTTCATTAATTTACTTTTTTCCTTTGGGCTCCACTCCTCTTAACACCACTCCACAAACTCTGCCTCTTTGCTGTGCCCCTTTACTTATTTGTCAAAACCCAATACACTGCACAGACAGCAGAGTATTCATGCCTGTAGACTGCCCACCTGAACCATAGCGCTGATCTAGCTTGTTTGATTCACATACAGTGAATTTCCAAGGGCTCCTCAAATTCTCCCTTTTATTTTAAACCAAAAGAATAAATTACATTATAATCTAATCCTCTTCTTTCCAATCTGTACTAGATAAAAACAGCTTTCTCCAGCACAATTTGCCAACTTCTGTTCAAAGACAAACTTAATTACATGGGATATGTAAAGTAATAATTGTATTTTTCACATATTTCCTGCATTATTATACAGAAATATAGCAAGTGTGTCAAAATTGTAGTCTAATAATTTCTGAAAAAGTTGAATAAAGTTTAAGCAAAAAATTTACACCAGTGAAGGCACAGGCCCAACTTTTTGCTTCTCTATCCTCATTGCATCCCAAAGAAAGAAGACAAAGAATCATCCCAACAAAAAAATAAAAAAGTGTCTTATTTTTCATAATCTTTTCTTTAAAAGCTGTTAAAAAACCCAACATAGCTAGTAAAGGTGTCTCACAGACTTTTGTGTAGAGTGATAGTGCAGTAATATTTCTACAATGAAAATACCAGCTGAGATATTCAACTAAATCATAATATTAAAGGCAAAAAAAAAGTAAACAAAGCCAAACTTGTTGAGATTATTCTACCTCTCCTTGCAAACACACTGCTAGCAAAGGAGACAAACTGAGTTTCAAAGATGTCAGTTGATGACAGGTATCTGGGAGCATCAAAACCAGAAGTATCAGTGGAACAAGCAGCAGATTTGGGGCTTTTCTTCTCTTGGACACTCTCAGTGGTTTTGCTTTCTGATGCTTGAAACTGCCTTCTTGTGATAAGCTTTATGTGACTATCTTTTTGGTTCTGTTCAGTCTGTGGAACTGCATTTCGCAGAAGTTGTGTGTGACGTGGAAATGATACAGCACAGAACAATAATAATTAGAAACATAGAGCTCATGATCTCTGAGAAAAATATTGAGAAATATTATCCTAAGGAAGAAAAGAGTGACAGTGAAATCTAAAAACAAACTACAGACACTCTGATAATGAAAAAACCATGAAGGAATAATCTGTCCTCTGTGTCTTGGATGGACATGCAAAGAAGCTACTATTTTAAGTTTCCGGAACAGTGATTACATAAGTAATAGGAAAGTCTGCAATTGTTCAGGATAACTTTATAAGCGTAAGGACAGGTTAAGATCTGAGACAAAATGGCTTGAGAGGCATTGTCAGAGACCTTAACAAACAGGTTAAACAATGTGAATGACTTATTATGAACCATGCTTTGCCCTGTCTCCTATGACTGCCACTTACTCTGCTATGTAACTAGGAGAACTCAGGACCTTTTTTCTTTTCACCGTTGAAAAGTAGGACAAAGGAGTGACAATTAGAGAAATGGATTTATGCAGCAACAGCCTAAGAAACCAGGAGTTTATGTGTACAAATCAACACGTACCAAAAACATAAGCTGCTTGATACCTTAATAAAATATTTTAAAAAATCATATTTCAATAAGTCCCTTTCAAAATGTCAGTGGAGGCATAGTATATTAAATATGTGAGCTGTGAAATGCTGTCATAATCAAAATTGGCTAAGACATAAAAATAAAGGAGCAGTAATAAATGGTCAGGTTTCTTTACTGAAAAAGTAAGTTGATCAGTATAAGATCAAGCTGTTTGTTTCTCCCCAGGTATAACTGAAACAAAACTGGAACAAAGGCTGAGTAGTAAGCAAGGAAAACTGCAGGTGCTTCAAAGTTATTTAGGGTCAAGTCCAGACAGGACTGTGAGAAGTTTACAAGAGAAACCAAAGTAATCACCAAAATGGCAAATGAAACTCGATGTTAGTACATACGAAATAACCCACATTGGACAGAAGAAAAAAGGAAGACCATACTTTCATCATCCTAAATTAACTGTGTGAACTTTTGAAAATAGTCTGGTATCACTGTAGAAAACTCATTAATGGCCTCAGCTCAACGCTGAGTTGTGGTAAAAAAAGCAGACATGATGTTTGAAGGATAAGACTTAGGATGGTGAATAATGCCGAAAGTATTGTAATACCATGATATAGATCAGTGGTGGAGTCTCATCTGGAATGCTGCATGGGCTCCTGATTACCCAGTCTCAAAAAGGATACTGCAGAACTAGGCAAGGTTCAGAGAAAAGCAATGCAGATCATCAAAGAGCTGGAAACCTCATATACAATAATCAGAAAGGATGAAAATAAATTACTCAGCTTCTGAAAGGAGCAGGCCATAAGTAACAAACATATGCAATGATAAAGTATGGAGAAAGCAAATGCAGGTTTTTCCTTATCCTTGACTCATGACACAAGAACAAGGCTATTGACATGAAAACATTACAAATTTAAAGACAAATAGGACATACTTCATAACTAACACATACTTAATCTGTATAAAGTATAAATGTGAGTAATAACAAGTGCTTAAATCTTACATTCAATTTTTTTTTCTATACCTTAGGAAGCAATTAAAAAAAAAAAAACAACAAAGTGCTAAAAAAATTTGGATGGAACAGTAAACGAATTAGGGATAAGGAGTAAGCCAAATCTAGGAGGCGGATTACCCTGTGTTTTATAAGCAATTACTTGTACTTCCTCAGCTAACTGGGAATGGACAGAGTTGACTACAGCTTGCTGAACTAAACCAACAACACTAGTCTTACTCTGGAGAGATGGGCATTGTACAACAGTGATGGAGACAACCAAGACAGAAGTTGAGCACACAAGCAATGGAAAGAAACAGTGATAAGGAGTTTATAAGAGGCTGTCAAAAATCATGATCAAAGTTGAATTTGAGAATGACAGGAATGAATGCTAAGCTAAATGAGGGTACAAGGATGCTCTGAAGACAGCTATAATATCTAGAAAAACAGAAGCAAAAGATGTGAATACACAACTGGCAGAGGTCAAGCTTAGGTAAGGAAGATCATTCTAGGCTTCTCATAGCATTAACTAACTTATTTAAAGGTGAAAACATAATAAATTATCCTTCCTTTAAAATGGAGCATATCTGCATGAAAGCAAAGCTGTGCTGGCACAGGCCTCAGAAAAGGCACACTTATAAATTTTAAAGCTGAGTTAACACGCTATATACAGATGGGAAAACAGGAATTCAGTCCAGAAAGTGACTCAAGGAGTGACTGTAGTTTGAGGCTCCATAAAGACACCTAGCAAACTGACTTATATTTCAAAGTGTGTGCCTGAATGACTAATAATTTTAGGCACAACTTTCAGGGATACTGACAGGACTTACACTTTCAGGACTCACTGATACTCAAAATAAATTGCAAATTGCATATGCAGCTTTGCAAATCTCGTCTTTATAGAACTCAGATTTTTTTGGCTAGATATATGTATATTTGTTTATGTGTTTATATATACATATATATTTAGATAGGCAAAGCAAATGTGGCCAGGACCATTTTTGGACACTGAGGCCATCTGGTAATGAACTGATCATGTCTCTACTTTGAAGTGTCTGTAAAAGCAGAGATGGCACAACCTAGAAGTGGATGTTAGACAGTGCCCAATACCGAATGCTGCCCAGGATCTGCCTGGGAGAGGGGCAGCTGGTCTGGGCCAGAGCACAGAAGTGGTTATTCTGGTGATGCAGCAGCAGGGAAGGTCCAGTTCTAGAGCCAGCTGGATGCCTTTTAGCACTGCTTTATGGCACAAAGAAGCTCCTGGACCCCTGTACCTGAATATCAGCATCTGAGGTCTGTTATTTTGAAATGTTGGTGGTTTTTTTTTCTTTATGACTGGGGAAACATCAAACAAAATACAATTAATTATTGCTATTTTCATTACTGTCATTATATAAGTCCCAAGTAGACAGATAGTTTTATCTCTTGAAGAAAACCTTTTTATTCCCTCTAATACAGTTAGTTTGCACAAAATAAAATGCATGTGATATTCAGGTAATGTCAGAGCTGGCATATGGCAACAACATAAAAGCCATATATGGCCAAGGAGGCAGACTGCTGCCTTCTACTGCGCAAGGACTTATGACAACATCATACTGCAGGGTTTGCATGACTAAAATTAGGCAAAACATATTCTCTATGAAAAAAGGCAAGCCAGTCTATAAGCAATAGCCAGAGGCAGCTTCAGACGTGTCAATTCAGCTGTGTAAAGAATGTGCCAGTCTCACTGTTGGAATAGTTTCCACACTTAATATACAGAACGAGTCATTAAAAATGAGGGGGAGTAACATGAAAGGGTGAGGCATATGGCACACAGTGTGCTACCACAGCATACCATATATTCAAGATAATAGTGTGCAGTAGAAAATCCGTTTACACTTTCACTGCTGACAAGTACAGTTGCTGCCAATTAACTCTCCAACTCAATTTCTGTTTCCAGATAAATTCCTGACCCTAATGAATCAAAAGCAAACTTGCCAGAAAAGTTAGTAGGAACAATTTTAATTGTTCAGGATTCTGCAAGTGTTTATATCGCTGTCATTCAAACACATATACTTCTTTCATATTTTAATACAAATGACTTATTTCACCCCTCTATGATACTTTCCTCAGTTTTTGGTATTATCTGTTGTAGCGAAGGCTGAAAAATATTAAACTGCCCTGACTACTATCATATTCAAAGAGTTGGGTAGCTATTTAAGAGGCAGAGGTCCTGCCTAGGAGAACATCCAATTTCTAGTTCCAATTCTATTTTGAGTTTTGTATGACTGTGAAGTTGTCATGGTGAGGCTTAAGCAAGGCCAGCCATCTCAGATCCTGGAAGTCTGTGTGGCTTTAGTGCAACATTTACACCACAGGTGAAATGGCAACCACATTCTGATGGTTCAGGGTCTGATCCAGCTCCACAAACATCAATGCAAACCTCAGTGTAAACCATGGACCTCAGTTTTAACGAGATTTGACCCTGGATTAAAAGTGGCATTCCAGTGCCTTCTTGAAAAGAAAATAGCAAGTATTGTTAATTCATACAACATTGGTAATTTAAAGGATTTAAACAGATCAGTTCCATAACTATAAGAAAATTATATCATATACCAGAGGGACTGTTCAGCTTGCTCTTCTGTACAGAGATTGCATGAATTCATGTTGGTGAATGATTAATATTGATAGTCAGGAGCTACACACACCATTTAAAACATTCCAATGCAACAATAGATCACTTTTACCCATTACACAAGAAAGCAGGTCTGAGCTCACCTAGGAAAAAAAAAAAAAGGAAGAAAGATCATGCAGAAACATGTTTCAGTTTTGAGGCTGTTGGAATTAATGTTGTGTCGTGCACGTAAAGGCTCCACGTAGACATACAGCTCCTGAATGGACTCTGACGAAATCGCCAATGCGTACACACAGAATTCCTGACGTGGACAGGTGAGCAGAGCACCAAGCTGCATTGAATAATTTATTTTATCTTCACCTCAACATAACCCTCAGTGTGGGGCAGTTTAATTTTGCCAGAAATTAACTTTGACATATTCCCTTCGAACAAAACCCCAACCTATCTGCAAAGCCCATCTGTACAACCCTTCCAGAGTCTCAGTAGTCCCACTGACGACAATAGTACTGTCCACCAATTGCAGTATGGTTCTCTATAGGGAATGCTATGACTCAGTTTGGTCTGCTCATTTTATTACATTTAACCATAAATCTTACTCATAGAAATACAATTGCATGAGATTTAATTTCATAAACAGAAAATCTAAGTGCTTATTTTATTGCAGTTAGTATCTAAAAGGCCACAGGAAATCTACCCACTCCAAGATGACTACTCATCTTCATATTGTAAGAGGGATTTTTAATTCATTTCCTGTGTGAGATTTTGCTATTTAATTGCTCTTCCCCTTCTATAGGAAAAAGCCATGGCTTTTTAGAAGTTTGTATGTCTTAGGTAATTTCTTTAAGCAGCAGGGGATTTTTTTCTTGCAGCACAATATAGATTTGTACAGACATAAAAAAATTCCTAAACCACCTTTCTGTTCTGCCAGTCATTAATTAAAAAAGAAAACCAAAGAACCTCCTGATGTGTGTTCTTTCCAAACTCAAGGGTAAAAAAAAAAAAAAAATCCTTATTCTACAAATTAATTAGTCTAGTGCCTCTATAGATTAATTTCTATTTCCACTATCACAGTTCCCTCAGTACTTGACCAAATTCAACTACATATGTCAGAAGTCTGATGCAAAGACTTTATGCTGAACATGAGGAGACCAGAGAGAAGATCCAAGGTTTTAGTGCACTTGCTAAGATGTAGAATTATAGAAATTGCAGATTTAATGCTCCAGGGTATAAATTAAGGTGGGGAAGGGATGAAGGGAAAATTCAGACATATTTCTAGAGCTTCAACCTAGTAGAACCATATGTGTTAACTTCAAATGCCTTCAAGGATGCAAACACCAGCTGTGTTTGTTGAATCAAATGTGGACATAATTTTTTTTGTTCACAAGAAACATTTGCTATAAAAGGAAAATGGAACAAACAGCAAACTTTAGTCAAGTGCCAGGTTTGTATACCTGATGCTTCTACAGGCTTTATTTATCCATCTTTTTTCCACTGTAGTTCTCTAAAATGAAACATCAATGAAACAATGCTAACAAAAAGCAGTTTTCCAAATAAGAGGGACCATATACATTCATATTACCTTAGTTAAAATAACTCCTTCTTTATGGTATTCATCCAACTCTCTTAGTATAGGAACATTTATCTGCAGTGCAAGCCATTAAAAGAGAAAAAATTAAAGTAACATAGCTGTCAAGTGAAACAATGATCAAATAAAACCACTCTGTTACAAAATATTATATTAATAATGAAAAAAAATAAAATCAATCATTTGTACACTTTTGTGCCTCTGAGATTACTAATAATGTAAGAAGCAACAAATGGCCATCAAAGGCAATCAAGGAAATGATTCATAGAATTTAAGCTAGAGGTGAATGTCAATGGTTTATAACTAAAGCAACAACAAAAGTAGTTTCTTCTATGCAGTATTTTCCTTATTTATCATGTGTTAGAATAGTTTATAAACAAGAGAAGTACAAATTAAGACTGTGGCCACACAACTTAGAGAGGATGAAATATATCTCTGGAATGTTCAGGTCCAGAGCCAGACTAAACTATTAGCTTTATGTTCCACTTAAGCCTTTGTGCTGATCCTTAGTAAAATTCATCCTGAAGAATTTTAAGACAATTTTGTTACAAGTATGACTTCTCTTTCAAGAGGTTGTTGATGTCAAATTCTTAGTCCCACTGAAGTTAACAGCTGTACCTGCTGCTGACTTCAGTAAAACCAGGTTTTCAAAAAATTTTTGTAAAGGTGCTTCTACGTGTCATCAGAAACAGGAAGTCAACATAGACAATGGCTGCTAACACATCACAGATAAACAAGAAGATAAAAATTTCAAAAGCTCAGATTTTGAAAATGTAGTTGTAGCTTCATAGGCATACAGCCAGAAAAGATCCCCTTAAATGTACTTTTGCATCTTGAAATGAAAATGTTGGTTGCTGGAAAAACTATCTTACTTTACAACAACCACACATACAAATGAAAGGCACAAACAGTAATATGCTCTGGGATCTAATGAACTTACCTTCTTAAAAGGTATAGAATAAAAGAGACAAATTTTCTAGTATCAAAGAAAGAGCCAAGAAAATTCCATCTTTCTTCCACAGAACTGTCCCACACATTTGATCTCCATTTGAATCAATGCCCCTTCACATGCATGAAGTAATTCAACCTAAATGGCGATGGCAAATTGGTCCAAAGAATTTACACCAGCTGATATTGAACAAGATGAACCAGAATTCAGCTCTTGTAGGTAGATTGCCAAACAATTGATTTTTGCAGAGCAAGTATAAGTTTGCAAACAGTTTGGATGGAAAAAGGTTTGAATCAGCATTATCACATGCAGGACAGACATTAAGAATGCTCTCTTTTGATATTGAGATAATGTTTTGTTGAGTTGTGTTTAACAAGAGAAGACACTGGAAACAAAAATTAAGAACAAATTGTCCCTTTCTGCTTTGGCATAGTCCTCACAGTATTGTATCACTACAATTATCTTAAGATCATAGACACATTTTCCATTATTTCATTTTATTACTCAGTGAAGTCTCTTTGTTCTTTAATACCACGAAAATTGGAAGCTCTATAGTAACTGTCTTCAGGTCAAAAGCATGCTTCTTTAAGCCTCCTTTTTCCTTTATTTTGTTTCTCTAGAATGAGCAGTTCAAAATAAGAGCCAAAGCACACACAGAAAGTTTACCTCCATGGTAAAAAAACATCCGGCCAGAAGACATGTCCATACAAAAAAATTCCCCTGTCTTTTCCTATTCTGTTGCTTGGAACAGGCTTGAAAGCTGAAGCTGAAGCTCAGTTCCAGGCACTGATTAATGAGTAATATCTTTATAATGTTTACAGTATAAAAAACACTGGGGTGTATTGTAAGAGAATAACATATAATGCTGTTTTATTCATAGTGACTGAGGCATTGTCATCTTCCTACAAAAATTGAGAAAGTATTTTTCCCGTTGAAAAAAAATTAACATTCATAAAATATTCTTGGAAAAACATAACTGCAGTAAAAAACCCCACAGCTTTTCCTGCTATTTTCTTCACATCTATTGAAACTTCTAAAAGTTGCTAGGGAAAACTTAAAATAAAAAATTCCCACCTGGGAAATTAAACCAAATTTAGTGGGCAAACAACAATAAAAAATGCAAAGAAACTAAAGAAAAAAACAGGAGACAGATTCCTGAACTATTTCCCCATTAAACCCAAAGATAGTAATACTGAAAGCACTGGATTCAACATTAATACTTTAAAGACATATACTGCAGGCTCACTATGAATTTTGACACCAGTTTTCTAGCTGTTTATTTCATGGTGTTATTCACATGGGCAGCATTTTCCAGAATCAAACCCATTCTTCACAGTTCCACTGGAAGGAAATCTAAATTATAATAAAACGATTTTTTTTATTTTGCAACACAAATTTTTTTCAAAGATAAATCAAATCGCATAATATAAACAATTAAATTAATTTAATAAATTTCCATAAATATAGTGCTTTCAGCTGATCCAATTTAGTGTATTGTTGCAACTAAGTTAAATCAGGAGGATTAATTTACAGAATAAAGTTGTGAGCAACAGTGATATTCATCAGTAGATAAGACAGTAAAAGCTGATTCTTACTTCACTCACACAATAACAACAAGTTTAGAAAATGTCATGAAAATTGATTTTTAAATTAATGTTGTTTTCTTAAAGATATCTACCTGCATCCTACCACAAGTCCACTCTTACATAATATCATGTACTGAAACACAGACTTTGGGAGCAGGATTGATCCCACTTGATGTTACCATTTAAGATAAAGAATATTATTTCAGTAAGTTAAAAGATTCTCTCTCCAGTCAGAAGAGATGGACAGGTACTTTCAGAGGACAACCCTACATGCTCTCAAGGATGGTCTCTGTGGTACCTAAAATACTCCCGAACTCAGGTCACTGCTGAAATGAACAACCCTGTCCTCCCACAGCTGCACATTCCTACAGGCCTTTGTATGCTTGCATTCAATCAGATCAAAAAACAGATTAAGGTGAAAATTAACCTCCAAATTCGGGTGAAAGCACTCCAGGTAACAGCCTTTCAGAAACATAAAACCCAATACAACTCAACAAACACCTACGGGGGAAGGGGTGGGGGGGAAGTCTGCAAGTAGAGAACAGCAGCCCTCACCCAGTTTAATCTAAAATGGTGATAAAACTGCAGTTTGAAATATGAGGAAGTTCCATATTGTCCCTTCATTACAGAAGAAACTTAGATAATACCATAAGACTATTGAAATCATATGAAATCTGTTTAACTGCCTCCAATTTCCCTATACTCTATAGGGTACAGTTATGACATTTTTTCCAACAGTGCTTGTATAGTAAGTTTTTTCTTACAGACCATTCAATTGTTTGTGCAAAACATCTGAAGATGCAAACAACAAAGCAAACCTCTAAATGTAAGATGCTTTTGTCTTTGCCTTCAGTGCATTTATGCAGTCAGCTAGGTCCACCTTTAAAATTTCACAAAACTAAAGTCATAAAATTCCTCGTGTGCCACGGAGTTCTACCTTAGAAGGTCTCTGGGTAACAATTTAAGAAGACTTTAGATTGTTTCTGCAGAACTGATAGTTATGGAAACCTGAGAGCTGCAGAAAAAAAAAGCACTTAATGATAACCACATAGAATTTCTAAATCCCTGCTGAGTTGTTTCATGATTTTTTTTTTTTGTTAGAACTTTAATTACTTGCATTAAATAGTTCATAAATCTGAGAACCCTGAAAGGTGATTCTGCAGGGTTTCTAAGCAAAATGAGACGATCTCCATGGATCATTTTTAGCAAATAACTCCATACTATCAGAAAAACCAAAAATATTATACATCAAAAAACACCAAAAATAATCTAGTACATATATTTTTGCAGTTCCTATGCTAGATCTTTCTGACATTTGATATTTCAAATCTTTTGAGATTTGATATTTCATATTTCAGGTTAAAGAGCAGACTTTGCTTTTTTAAGATGACAGATAAATATAAAAAGAATAAAACTTAATGTCGGGATTTTTAATTTCCATTATTTCTGTATCTCTTATGGTTTTTGCAAGACTTTCCAGGCTGCTTTATAAAGCTTGAGAAGATAGCATGAGACCTTTTATATTTCGTATAAGTGGTCAGTGTGAGTTGCTGTGAGTCACATTTTGAAACCTTTTCCCACCAGCCAATCTAGCAACACAAAGACCAAGTTACCCCTGTGTCCTACAGCTTACAGGGTGATGATCGGTAGACCACAGTGCCTCAAGCCCAACACTGGCAAGAGGTTCTTGAAACCCTAAATGGGCAGACTTCAGCCCTGGCCCTCCACCCTCACTGTCTGTTCTCCAGCCCAAGATGTCTGTATCTGACAGCAAATAAAGTATTGGCAATATCTCTTAAAATAAGTATCTGAAACCTGTTTTTATTCCTGGGTCTCACTGTTGCTGTTTTACACAGCTGTGCTCATTACCACTTGCATTAGTCCCAATTCACATGCTCAAAAGCGTACAGCCCCTGAACCTGCCAGCACACTTACATGATAACACACTCCCAGGAGCCTCTGATCTCCCTCTTCTTCTTTTTGTCCCTCCTAATGACATACATTCATTCTTACACAATTAAAATTACAATCCTAACCTCAGTCAATTTGTTCACTTTCACTTCTGTTCCAGGATGTTGTCCATTCCTCATTACAGACAGATGGCAGACCTACTTTGCTAACTATATTGGATTTTAAAATAAATACTTCAACCAAGGAATATGTTTACTGAGTGTTTAGAATTGTATGTTCTCCAGTTCTGTTGGGAGTACGTGTCTCATTATTTTAATGCCAGACACTATTTCATGGTATAATAAAAGGCTTATAAATTCTTTTTTTTCATTTGTTCAAATCTCATTCATGAAGGATTAACTCTGTAAAAACCATTGCAGCTCTGTTTTATAAACAAAAGTTACTATAAGAAATATATACATAGAAAATATTTACCTTACCCAGTACTACGGCAAAAGGAGTACATCTGTATTTGCAAACCTGGAAATGGACAAAACAAACAAAAACACTAGGTATTTTTCCTGGTTTACAGTGTATGGAGAATGGAGATGCACACCACCAGGGATACAGGAGACATGAGTCAAAGCAAGAGTCAGTGTTCACAGAAGCCACCGACAAATGTACGTGTGGTGGCACAAAAAGAAAAAAGGAAAAAATACAGAAAAAGAGCAAGACAAATGGCATTACTCAGAAGCAAAAGAACAGAGAAACTTGTGAGAAGACCCTATAATTACCAAGGAAATGATAACATGGGTAGTCCTCTGACTCAAGAGAGAAAGAGGGAAATGCTGGACTTATCAGGGAAACATTCTTTGAAAGCAAAACTAAAGTTACCTAACAGAGGAGATATTTCAAAATGTGTCTTTCTTTCAGTGTATCATTAAAAGGCCATCCTAAAACAAATAGTGAACTTTCTCTCAGGTATTTCTTCAGTCTTTCATCTTGAGCTAAATCTCATAAAAGTATGACATTCATTGACCCCTACAGTACAGATCAACAAATATAGATTTGTAAAGATCTACACGGAGTCATTATTTGAGTGAAAATCTCCATATTGGTCATTTATTTGCGATCTAATCTCTATTAAGACAAAGATCTGCCTTTCAATCATATAAAGCTGAAAGGTTTATCAGTGGAATGCAGATTTCAGCAGAACATCAAGTAAATTCTTTGTTAATTCTTCTTAAACTGCCAGTTATTTTTAGCAAAAAGCCTCTACATTCCATGGCAAAGGCCTGGGAACAAGTAAAGATTAAATAGCAAGAGCAAGGTGAAAAGCAGAGAGAAAGGGTAAAAGTATATATCCCTGCTAAGAAGATAAGTTCTAGTGAGATCTACCCTCCTCCTTTAAAACTAACAGCAGTATGTTTCAGTGTGCTTTTCAGACATAGATCATTAAGGCTTTAAACTGGCAAAAAAATTAAATACCTTAATAGCCCTCCAATCCAGAGGTTATAATCTCCACAATATAATCTGCTGAATCTATTACAGCTACTGGGAACAGAGCTGCTCAGTTGTTCATTTCCCTAAACTGTTCATCTGCTGTCAGGCTAAATCTCTTGTGCAATGTTTGAGCCTTCCAGTTACTGTAACAGCAATTTTAGCTTTCAGAAGGCTTCCCCTTCCTCTTAAAGACTGAAATTTGTTTTGTAATTCAGTTCATTTTATTTATAAATATTTAATTTTCATTTGCCTCCTTAAAATTTGTTCTGAGTGGATAGTAACATGAATTTATTATGAAGTGTATTTATCTTTCTGTATCTCATTAGTGCTCAAGACTTCTGTTGCCTCTACTAAGCATTCTGCTAAACAAACTTCTAGAGGCCAAATTGAAGTGCATGGAGGAAATTAAATGTAGATTTAAGATGTAGTTCTTCTTCTATGCCCCTCTGCAATCATCCTAAAACCATATGCCCCACAGGAGTTCAGAAATGGCATTAAGGCTGGTGATCTGAAGACAGGAGACATGAGCCAGATTAGTTTTAACCCTCCTGTTCCATATACAAACTGCACCATGTTCAGTAATAAGCCAAAGTGGCATTTTCATGGTTTATAAACATGTATGCAACATAAGAAAAAGAGTTTAAAAAACCCATAATTTTTTTAAAATGTAACTACGAACTATGAGTTAGGACTTGTAGCTGTCACCCAGTACTACTTTATGTTAGTTGTTTCCCAATATTACTTTATATCAGGTTCATGCACTGTTCATGTCTCTCTGAAAAACTGAAAAAATTAGTTGATTGAAAAAAGAAATGGAAATGAAGAATGAAATTAAAAACACACAAATAATTTTAAAAACAAATAAACAAACAAAAAGAATAAAAAATCATATTCCTAACACACAGCTTTGCAGGTGAAATATAGCTGACAAAAAAAAAATAATGGAACTTCTAGTTCATTTGCACTTCTCATCATGACAATAGTTGATGACATTTTCAACATACCTGCAGTTCAGCCACAGTTAGCAAATATGCTGATAACATAAATATCCTTAAAACACAAGCCAGGAACAGCACAGCATGATTCCAATCTGTTCTGACTTAGGTGCATCACTACAGTTTCATAGAAACAGGTCACAATTAGTGGAATTTAATTTGTCATTTTATAACCTTTATGATGTAACTTTCTTGGCTGGCTATCAAAACCTCTTTTGACTACTTCCCTGTTATGGGGAAATAAGAAATAAATTAGTAATTGGGCAATTCCAAGCATATCTGCATACTTTTTCCCCTAAGACCAACATCATAACTATTTTATGTTGTATTGGTATGTTCACAAAGGGAACCACCTTTTATCATTAATACCAAATAATTTGGGATCTGGAGAGTAAAAAAGTATAGAAGCAGTTAATTCAGATATGAATTATGATACCAGAAATTATTGCAATCCTTAATGCCTTTAGTGAAGTAACTGAGTTCATCAGTCTGAATGAAAATCATACGTCACAGTGCTGTTGGCTTAATGCAGCATGCAGGAAAAAAAAGAAATTAACAGTGCAAATATTTAATAAAAGTATTATAAGAATAAGTGCCTCTTACTCTGTCTCTGCACAGGTAAAAGGCATAGATGTTTTATGTTGGGGTTGAATGAAAACGCAGTGCACTTTCCAATCTGTGGGTAGGCATATAGTCAAAACCACGTCTACTGGTGCTCTCAAAATGTCATGAGGATCCATTTCCTTTAAAATGCACTGACACTAACATCTGTGTGTCCTTCAGATAAAACAAATAGTATTTTGAAAAGTTCACGCTGGTCCACTAAAACAGATACTGCAGTTCTCTGTATCACTAAAATACCCATTAATCTGCCACACTGTGATATTTCTGACATCTAAAACAGGTTTCTGGCTACTATTAAAAAGCATTTGGTGCCAGGCTTTTAGTTTGTAAAAGCTTTGGTGTTGTTCTAACACATTCTCTTCTTATTCCCAGACAAAACACAATGCTGAGAACTGCCAGTAAGGTCCTGCAACAACAGACACACTTTATCAAAATACTGTTCACTACAGCTGCCTCTGGCATTTAAGCTTCTGAATAGAAACTGCTACAAAAATTGAGGTCTACAACATCATCTTTTGTGTTAACAATTTCTAGACACTAGGCATTTACAGATGTCACAAATTTTATTACAGAAATTTCTGGCTTTATGTGAGGTTTTCTTAGTTACTGGAAGAGTGTTACAAGCACATTAAGTATTAGCAAGGCCTTCTGACACTGAAAGCAAACTACCACAACTATTTTAGCTTTCTTGACTGTTTCTGGATTCTGCTAAAAATATTTAGTTTGCAACAAAGTGCTAACTTTAACACCCACCACAATTTTTAAAACTAACATCAATACTTAGCACTTTGCAATGGAAACCATATCAGATTACAGATTGAAAATGACAATTATCATCCCCATTCCTTCTGAACCGGTAATGAAACAGGAAAAATAATCACTATTTGCTTGATGGTCATACTTATTATTAAAGAAATAGAACAAAGTCCTACAATCTGCACAGTCCCCAAACCCTGGAAGAGCGCAGATGACAGAAAAAATGTTACTAGTACAGGCAATTGCTACTATTTAAATCTGTATACATTTTATAAGATACTGGATGAGCCATTAATCTCTCAAAAGGTGATTACCGATGACTATCCAGTAAAATAATCAACATAACCTAGGATAATAATTCCAATAAAATAGACTGATTAGTTCCTGTAAGAAACAAAAAGTGAGCAGAAAGAACATTGATACTATCATTACCATACATTAGTCAAGTTGGTTAATATAGTGTCAGAAGGCACTCCAGTGAGGAAGTGATGAAAGCTAAAAACAGCCTACAGAAACTGTTGGTAACACAACAAGCTTTGAACAGACACATGACGTAGTGTGTTTGAAGAAGCAGTTTTGGACATGGAATCTAGCAAAAAGGAACTGAGGCATTCTCGCTAGAATAAACGGAAATATACGCAAAAACGGAAAGCTGTGGAAACAGGAGAAGGTTTGAGAGAAGCACACAAGACAAAAAGGATCAAAGCAGTGATAGCAGCACCAGAGGTTGCACGGGACTGTAAAAATACCTTACATTTTCAGCATGCAATGACATGCATGGTTAGATCTATGTAAGTATGCTAGAGGTAGAATTTAGATGCCTCATTTGCTGTTTAAGTTCCAAAATTAGATACTCAGTGTCATCACTGTTACTTAACCAAGCATATCAGCACACTCAGCTGCTATTGCTCAAGATAGTTCACATCTCTAGTACCATTTTAATTTTAATCAGTTTCACTTCTCTTCAAATCTATGGATAGTTCCACATTCCTCTGCTTCCCTTAGCCATGACAATCTAATCAAGGATGTCCTCAGAAAACCAGGCTGAAGACAGACTGCAAGACTAATGACAATCATTCCCTGGAGCTAAGGCTTAAAACCCATGTCTCTCTACTCCCAGATGTGTGAGATAATTCATAAACTGATCTTCTTTTGCACTCCCAATTAATATTTAATTATTCCACGCACAGCAAAACACCTTCAAAAGAAGACACTCCAACCATTCCACCTCAGTATTTTATAGCCAGGATACTTTCCTGGAAGATAGGAGATGCTGATTAGAGCTCCCTCAGGCAGAGGAAGGAACAGAATGCAAGCCTGCTGCCTTTTAACTGCTGAGGTAGTGCATAGCATGAGTTGGGAGTGGCAGGCAAGGAACAGAACAGTAAGAGGTTTTGAACAAAAAAGGCCATACGTGTAATTTCAGGAAAGGGATCCTGCACTGAAGGAGACTGGTGTCCCAGACAATGACACTGGCTTAAGGCACTGCCACACCTGAAGCTGTTTTCAACATCTCTCCCAAGCAACTCTCCATTCAGCTTATTGGGATTTGCCACGCAATTCATCTTTTCCTAGGGGCCTCCTAAGCAGCTAATTTTAATGATGTGAATTCGCATTCAACATTGAGCACCCAGGTACAGCAAAGCTTGAAGCTGTAGCAACTTGTGCTTTTCTTTGAGTGTGGTATCCACCAATTTAGAGAAGAAATTGAGAAGAAAGGTGTGACTGCCAGAGTGGGGAAATACCTCGATAGCACAGTTCTTGGTGCACACTAGTCAATAGAGTGAGCAGCTCAGACTGAGAGCATTTATTGTAATTCAACAGAAAGTCAGGAGGAAATGGAGTGAAGAAAACCTTCAGGATATACAAACAATGAAGTTCACAGAAAAAGAAGTGCACCTACAAAATAAGTCTTCCCCAGCTCTGCTTCTCCACATGCTCACATTGTGTTCCTTTCTTCCAGCATTTCCAGTCTTATCACCAAACCTCCCACAATTTGTATGCCAACTCTCTTGAAAGCTGCTATCTTTCCATAGCCTTTACAGATAATATCCCTTCTCTCATCATACTAATAAATTAACATGATTAAGCATTAATCACTAAAATAAAACATTCTATATGTGTCTCTTTCCTTGAACATACAAAAAATTAGTTTAGCTTGTTTGTAACACAGGTTATAATTTCTCCTTATTAGGCCTGCTGGGTTAGATTTTGACTTGTGATGTAAATCAGCACACTTCCAAGAAAGTATCTGATTTACATCACTTGAGTATCTTGCTTCTCTAATTAATATGCATCAGGACATTATGCAGGAATGCTTTCCACATGGCATAGTTGTCCATGAACTGAGTGCTGCATCACACACATTCCTTCAAGATCTGCAATGTCAGAGGGGATGTCCCACAATACCACAAGTGCTATATTTGCACCTGTTCAGGTAGGTGTGGTTGAAGCATTACTGCAGTAAGCATAACACAGAGACACATGGAGGAAGAAATTGCAAAAGAGATGACATACACCTTTGAGATCTCCACGGGCCATTATCATTCAACAAGGAACATCACTCCTTTGCATTGTTTTCAGTTTTCTTTCTTCCCAGTATGTCTGAAGGGGTTCTCCCACAGCACAGAAATACTAGGTATAAAACTTAATAGATCCTGAGTTACCATTTTTCTGAGATCATTTCCAGTATTAGACTACCTATGTCCTGCACATGAAAGTCACTTTATCTAAGAAAGGATGGGAAGCACACAGACACTTCATTTACCATACTAAAACAAACAGTCTAAAAGTGCAATCCTCCACATGACAGGGTGGCAACTTCAGTCTTCTTTCTTTCTTCCTCCTCAGATCAGATGAGGACTGCAGCCATTCTGCTTCCTGAGTCCATAAACAAATTCTTAAGTAACTCTTCAGCTGAAACAAAAGAACAAAACTGCAACAAGAAAAAAAAAACCTGTGAAGCACTGTGGAGACACTAAAAAGCACTGAAGTTTTTTGTGCTACATAACTAGGAAAGAAGCATATAGAGTTGGTTGCTGAGTTCAGACCTCAGCAGGCTTTCTAAAATTAATTCTAGACTCAGCAGCACTGCACAAGATATCACAAGCCTGTATGATCGCAGGTAATTACTCATACACGGTGCGATTTCAGCTTTCATCACAATACCAAAACTGTTACAGCTGCACACAGTAGCTGTAGCAACTGAATGTTTACTCAAGAATACTTACATTATCTAAATGCCTCATCTTAAACGTGCACACATGTAAAATTCAGCTACAAGTTAGCGATATACATACTGAAACTATATAGAAAAGAGAAAGGTGCCAAGGTACATAAACCAAGGTTTATCTTGTGAAGTTACAATTCCTGTTGACATGTGGAAGTTCAGGCTGTTGCAATCAAAAGGCGTGTTTGCAAGTCTAACATTTATAATTACACAAACATTCCCCCACCCTTAATGTCAAACACACTGAATGCCTTTCCGACAGTGAGAGGCTTTCCAGCTGGTGAAGAAAACAACATCAGGAATTCAATGTGTATATTATATAAAACTATTATCTATCTACGTTTTGAAAGAGAATGGAGTTCATTTTTTTCCAGTCTGTAACTACTATAGCCAGATGCCAGAATAATGGCTAATATAGACTACAGTGGTTCATATTTTACTTATGCCTATTTAAAATATATTAATTGGTAACACAGACATTCTTTATCTATTACAAGATTACAGTCTCAATTAACCAGGAATTAGCCCTTTGCAAAATGCTTACCAGTGATACAGCATAAAGTTCAAACGAAATACATGAAATCATAAGTGGATTCACTCCTCCAAAGTTATTTCCACTTTGAAAGGCAAGAGAGTCAACCAAGATTGCAAGGGACCAGCAAGTAGCAATTCTGGCACTAACCTTTTGTATGACTTTGGAAAATCTGTCCTGGGTTCCTCCTCCTTCTTTTGTCTCTCTGGTGTTTAGACAACAGTGATCTTGGATTGGTAGTCAGGTCTGAAATCATGCCATGTTAGTAAAATAGCTTACCAAAGTGCCTGCCCTAAGAGATTAATTGCCTAGGCTTCTTGTGTAATTAGTAGAGAGCATGATCTATGTCTTCTACTGATCCATGCAAAAGTTCTTCTATATTCCTTTGATCATGGAGAATATTGGTTTAAAAAATACAATCAAATTAATTAGTTATACCTGTATTGCTCCAAAATAGAGAATTTAGACACGTTATTCATCCCTGATATACTCAGGGCTTTTTTTCCCAATAAATAGAAAATAATAAATAGAAAACATCAGTGTGTCAT
Source organism: Myiozetetes cayanensis (assembly GCF_022539395.1). Classification (NCBI taxonomy): domain Eukaryota; kingdom Metazoa; phylum Chordata; class Aves; order Passeriformes; family Tyrannidae; genus Myiozetetes; species Myiozetetes cayanensis. The sequence goes on along the minus strand of NW_026087631.1, from coordinate 59,572,594 downwards.
TTATGAAAGCAAATTCAATACTAGAAGGGGAGGGGAGGCCAGGATACAGTTAGATTTGAATTACAGCTCTACCTGACTCAGACACATATTGGGGGGGAGGGAGGGAAGAGCCACAGGGAAAACTCCAAGTAATAAACAGAAGTTCAAAATTAAAATATGCAGCATAGTACTAATCATATTACACCTCTCACTAAGATTAATAAAGTTATAAACATTAGTAGCTGTTATATTATTTTTACTATTCAGTTAGGCCACTTATCAGTAGTTGTGTTGAAAATTTCACATGCCAGCTGCAAGATCCACAGAGACCAAATCTGCCTGAAGTGCAGACACTTACATAGTTTTCCTCATGGGTCTCTCAGAGCACTCCCTGCATTTTCACAATCACTGGACAAAACTACTCTTTTTTGAAATCAGGCAAAAAGGCCAAGATTCACAAGCAGCTGAAACTCTGTTTTGAACGGAAACAAAATCTGAGTAACAGGGCTCCACTGAAACATGGCAGCAGAACAACGGCAGACCTCCACTCTGCTACCCTTTCAAATACTTGGGGGTCACTGTCCCCCCTCATGTTCTCATATCAGGAGAGCTTGTGCTGCCCCACAGGACTGACAGCTTCAGAAGCCTACCTCAGGACTGCTTCCTGATGACTGATTTAAAATAAAATATCAGAGAAGTCAGAAAGAGAATCCCCCTAGTCACCAGTGAGCAGAGCAGAGGGCAGATGCAAAACAACCCACAAATATATATTCTTCTTAGCAACAGCTTCTGCAGTAGTGGGTACAGTGGCAAAAAGAGGAGTTTTTAAGAAACTATAAGCAAGCCAAATACTCTTCAACTATAGTGATTTTAGGTTTTCAGAATAAAAAGTGCTTCATATTGTATCTACTTTACTAGCTAACAAATGAAAGCCAAGTAGCTCTTAAACATCAAGCCGATAATGCAACTGCTCTCAGACAAACAAACTGCAGTAATTCTTGAAGGGCAAATTAAGCACTTAGTGGCAGGACAGAAATGGGACTACTGTTGAATTTGGCTGCCTTTTCCAGTCCCGGCCTAAGAACATACTGCAGCCTAACAGTATGTTTAGGTATTTGTTAATCTTATGAGGTCAGTCTGTTGAAGTAAATTTTTATTGCCCTACCTGAAATAAGAGGAAATGGAACTCATTAAGTTACCTTTCCCGACCATTCCCTCAGCACACCTAGCTTCCTAGAGGATAAACTACCCTCTGCTGGAATAAGCGAGAATTTACAGGCACAAAAACATGACCTTAAAATCTTGCAGACCTTCTCTGAAGCATTCAGCTGCAGATATAGTTCGTCATTTGTTGCAGACTTACTAAAGCTGGAGCTTATTCCAACGATTTTGCAGCCAGTGTCATGTTAGTGAAAGATAACTGACTCACCTAATACATGAATCATTCCCACAAAATTAGCCTTTTTCCAATGAGCTTAAGTAGATTTTTGAAGAACAAAGCTGCTGATTTACAAATAGTATCTGGTAGCTTATTGGTTTGTGTTATTATTTTCATCCTCTGGAATCTTTCAGAGTTCAAAGTTAATACGATACAATTCACCCCATGCAATACTTGATCACATATGGTAACTACATAGTGTACAAAAACTTTCTGAGTAATTACAATAGCAAGTGTTTATAAAAAAAAGAAAAATCTTTCCCAAAGAGCCCAGCCTCAACATTTATTCAGATAATTCTTCCACCAAATAACAAAAGACCCATGGCATTCCACTAGTAATTATTAATCCATCCTGACAGCTAGAAACACTTTCAAGTCCAGCCCCACAGTGGGCAGGATGGTACAAGAAGGAACTTCTATTAAACTTTCGGCTGATCATAACTCCCATCTATCCTCAAATCGCATGCCCAAGCCAGCCTTCATGATGCAAGGGTACAATTCAGGTTCAGCATATACTACAAAGGATTCTTCCCTCTTTCTGAAGATGGTCCAAGTACCTTCATGGAACAACATAAATTTCACCTCAAAATTACTGACCATCTTCTCGGAGTGCATCAGGATAGAAACAGAAAACACAATTTGTACATAGGTTGTATGCTCTCCAGAGAAACTTCATTTTTTGTTTTACATGGAAGTGTTAATAAACAAAAAACAAAGCCAAGTATGACAACAAAGAAAGGAATGCTACAGAACCATATCATGTGTTAAACCACTTCCATGACTGTTAATCCAGCTGCAAAAATCACAGGTTCACTAATCTCATCACAGGTGCCTTTGGTACACAACTTTTAAGAATTGATAAAAGTTCCAACTTTCAAGCTTCAGTTCTTTGTTCAAAGCCACAGAGCATAGCTGTGAAACACACCCTAGGGTACCATCCTCACAGCTCCAGAAAAAGAACAAAAGGAAAAAAAATCAGAAACCAACCGACAAAAAACCCAAACAAAATAAAGCCTGATACTTTGTTGAAATTTCTGGTACATAGATACTGTCCCAGAATTACAGTCAGGATCCTTGGAAAGGGTCCTCAGTCTTACTATTTCTCCTGGAAAATCTGCAGAATAGCTAGACTGTGACAGGACCTGCCAGATAACTACTTCCTGTGCAGTTTTGGGCTGTTTCTGCTTCCACCACAGCTGTTGATTACCGTAGTGTAACTTCTCACAACAAAATAAAACACCACACAGCACCAGCTGCAGAAAGTTAAAAAAATAAAATAAATTAAAAAACATCCCCCCCCAAAATTGCTAATATTTACAAAGTATATTCCAAAGTCCCCTGTAAAACTTATCCAGTATATATTTTAAAATACTACTTTACTTTAGTGAAGGTAACAGTTTGTGCCCAAGAGGCATTTAACTCAAAACATTTTTTTCTGCATAGGGTCTGACTTAGATGGCTACTTGTAATTCATCAGGTAATGCCTGAAAAAGTCAAAATTATTTTAAGGGCTCTTCTAAGAACTTCTCATTTCTGCTGTTGGCCTCTGAAAGGCAAGTAAAAACTGCCAAACTTCAAAAAAAACCCACAAAACAAACAAGAAACCAAAATAAACCCCAAAACAAAACCAGTATAAGCAACAGTTGAGAGAGAAGCTATTTTAACCTACACTGCTCCAAAGAAACGGATTGAAAAAACAACTTAAAAGTATTTTATCTATTAATGCAGACTTCACAAGTGCTAAAATAGAGCTATGTACCACCACAGTGACAAATGCTATTACAGAAGAAAAACCCATTCAGTGTACTATGAAGATTAACAGCATTATTTTAATTGGGGGGGAAAAAAAAAGCCAAATTCAGTAGCATGATTGACTAATACAAAACACATGACTGTGGAGTAAATTACAGAGCTGTGTATTTTGGCATGATACTGTCCCACGGGAGTGCAGAGGTGCCTTGCACGCCAGAGCACCACTAGATCCCCTAGCAGTGGTAGTTTGCAGCTCTCTCCTAGACAGTCATGCAGCAAGAAGAGCAGGCAGGAATGGGACACGACTGCTCTCACTCGCCAGAAAATTCACCCACCCTGGGAAAGTCCCATCATCAAGATGTTTTATCAGGAACAAAGGAAGTGTACAAGAAGTGTTAGTAACATTGCTAGTAATACTGGTAATAACCAGAGTTTCTAAAAAAAATAAATATTACTGTTACTATCTGTGATGATTTTACACAAAAAAATGTGGGCAGGAAAGTACTATATTCTTTAAAATGTAAAATTTTTATCTACTTACAATGCTGCTTCTGTCAAATGATGTTACAGAATTCTTATTTCCTTTGAAATATTTTTTTCAATTTACTCCTTGTGTAATATTTCTATTCTAATTATTCATTAAGAAAGATTGTTATGTAACATTTGGTTCAGTTTATCTCCACTGTTTATTAATAATGATTTTATTTTGGCATACAGACAGAGTTTACTCTAACAGTTGGGTTTTTTCCTGAAGAACCTTATGTGTCAGAAGTATGACAGATGAACAAAAAATAAACAAAAAAGCAACAATAAAGTTTTCCCATACCCAAATTTCCCATGAAAGGAGAAAGGCTGGTAAACTGTTAAGTCAAGAATGTTACTGAACTCCAGATATGTAACGGGAGTTTAACGTGCAAAATGTTTTTCAGACCTACAGCGCACTAAGAGCAGTCCAAAGTTTCCAAAATTGGCTGTATATACACTTCCACTGCCTGCTGAACACACAGCTCCTCTGGAAGCAGAGCTCATAGAAGCACTGCCAGAAAATACCAATCAGTTCAAATGTCTATATGAGTATTTTGCTATTAAAACCACAGTTACAAACAGCAGGGAGACCTGTGCATAGTTTATTTGCCTATGTTCCAGCTGCCTCTGAGCAGTGCAGGTAAGGTTTTGGAACCATCAGCTGGCTAAAGAAGATTTAAAAGGAATATCACATGACACGGAAGAAAAAAAAATTGAAATATTTTAATTAAAATCTTTCATCAAGCTAGAACTACGACAACAGCTAGTTACACAGCTCAACTAATGAGGCTATAGTACTTGACTCATATTAGAATTAACCTTCTAAAAATTGGAACATTATAATCAGAAAAAGTTTACTCTGAGGCAAGTCAAAGTAAATTCTAACTATTTTGTCTGTCCTCATGTTTTCCAACCTAATAGTTTTTAAATTTGCTGGGGGGTTTCCACAGATGATTATCACTCTCGAGCTTTCATTTTTAATTAATTATTTTCTCACCTAAGTCCTTCCTCACAAACAGAAGTTCCTTAGTGGTTACTCAATGATACAAAGTGTGACATTTCAGCTATGAGAGCATGAGAACTCATGCTACAAGTGGAATTTCTTCATTTTTTCAGTTCCACTTTGAGTCTCTTCTTTGCTCTGAAGACTAAGGATTTCACGATTATACATTTCGTCTTGACTAGGAGTTCTACTGTTAGTTCAGTGGGAAACTCCCAAAAGTTACTGTGTTTTTCCAATAACTCTGAAAGTTCTACGCAATGGGTAGACACAGTAAGCTCACATGAAACCTGTCCCACAATTCCGTGGCTGATTTCTATAATATTAGCTAATTAAAGAATTAACATTATTTCACAAAACCTATCTTACTATTCTTGCAATCAAGATTATACTTTTGCTGTTTCTTCATTGATTTCCCTGACTTTGTTGCACTTTTTAATTAGTTCTTCAAATGAATCCATTATAAGACAGACCTGACAGAACAAAAGATAGCATTCACTCTTTCACATACACATTCATGTCTGTGCACTCAGAGAATGACCTGTGTGCCCTATACTATAGACTGAGCCTTCTGAAGGCACACAGCCTGTTATGAGATGGTCTAAATACCATAAAGACTGGATGGGCAGGTAAGAAAAAAAGTGGAAAAAAGGCAGTAACAAAGAAACATAGATCATTTCCTCTGCCTTTAGTCATCAAAAGCCTTTGTACCATCTCAGGGAAGCAAGGTAATTCTTTTCCCATACTGATAAATATTGCTACACCTATGTCAATTTAATCCCATATTATGGCCTCTAATGCCAGAGCACCAAAATCTCAGTGCAGGAATGAATGACTATTGAGAAAGCACATGCAATTACACTTCCTGAATTCAGCTCTTGCTCTGCGCCTGCTCTGTTCCTGGAACAGTCAGTAAACTGTTTAAAAGACAAGAAAAAACAACCTTTGTGCTGCACTTTCTTTGAGAATTATTTTGAAGTGCTTCTAATTTCTTCTGAAAATTAGGCAAACCTAATTGAGCAACCTCTACTCCCACGTGTACCTCTGTGCTTGTGACAGAATGACTTTTTAATTTTGTAAAAGGCAGCCACCAATACTAGCAAAATGTAAGGAAGAGTGCTGTTTGTTTTCTCTGAGCAGACCAGATCGACACCACCACCATAGCTTCTTTGTATGCATCATGTAAAAGTTCTTTTTCTAAACCTGAATTTCAGTTTTCAAAGCAGTTAGATAACAACACTAAAAAGCTGATCAAATAAAAATAAAAAGCTGTTTTTTCTTTGTCTGCTCATACTACATTGAAAACTGAAATTCTTTGTTCTCTTTCCCACAGTACACACTTGTCCTCACATATTTAGTTCTGTCAGTATTTTTATCATTAGTATGCCATGATGCCATGATATTATCATGACTTTATTGATAGCAGGTCCACAGGCATCATGTTCATAGGCTTAAAAAAAAAAAAAAAAAAAAAAAAAGAGAGAGAGAGATTGGAAGAGGGAGAAGGATAGTAAGACTAAAAAATAATAGATTTTTATGACATTTTGCCTCTCTTTGACAGAGAGGAGGTGCTTGTGAGGATATAAATGTCATACTTTGGGCCACGGGTTTTGTATCCTTTGTAGAAACTAACGTCACCAAGTGCACAAGAAAGGGCGTTAGACCAGCTGGATCCAGGTGTGAAGTCCAGTGTGACAGTGAAAAGCTTCATCCCTCAGCCAAAAGCATTAGCACGGATCACTAGTACAGAAACACCCATGCACCTACTTGCGGTCTTAGGTTTTGTGTGGACATCTCTGGGCTAGGGACTACATCACCACCACCACCACCACTCGAGTGAAAGCCGCACATAGGCATTGCATAAAGCGAATGCTGCCCTGCCATCAGCCCAGATAAGACTGAACTACAATAATAGTTCTCTGCCAACAAGGGCAACCTATTTCCAATTCATACGTGATTGTCTCACAGTCAAGACCGAACAAGTTCTTGGAACATACAAATGCACCCCTTGAACGTACACACACCCTTCCTGTGCTCAGTACCCACGCAAAACAGAGGCTAGAATCAGGCAGTGTGTCAGTAAATCAGCCGTACATCAGATCTTTTCTTCGCAGCGGGACACGCTGAGCCGGTGCCAGAGCACCGGCTGCCGGCCGGGATCCCGTGTGGCATCTCCTCTGTGAGGAGCAGCCCGCGTACGCGCGGGGGTCCCACGGGCTCAGCCCCGCTCGTGGAGCCTGGGCCCCCCTCCCGGCTCCCACGCAAGAGAGCGGTGGGCGCGGCAACTCCCGGGGAAACACCGCTCCCCCGGGGCGCCGTCCAGTGCTTTGGGGGAGCCGCGAGCAGCCCGTTCCCACACTGCTCACCCCCCACGGGGGCACAGGGGTCTCCGGTCGCGGGGGAGGGCGCGGAGCGCTGGGACAGGTGCCTGCTCCGCTCCCGGCTCCGCCCGGCCCGGCCCGGCTCGGCCCCGTTCAACCTGCCCCGGGCGGCGCGGCCAATGGCGCGCGAGGGCGGGGAGCGGCGGCGGGAGCTGCCCGGGCCGCCCCCGCCCTCCGCGGCGAAACTCGGCGGGAGCGCCGCGGGCACGGACACGGCACTCGCTCCCCGCACGGCTCCGCTCGGTTCCGCACCACGCCGCGCACCTCCGGCCGGCGGGACGGGGATGAGCCGCGGCCACCGCGCTGCCCCGGCACCTTCCCACGCCGCCCGCACAGGCACCCCCCGCACGCCCGCCCGGGGCCGCCCCAGCGCGGCGCTGAGCGCTGCCCGGCGTCGGAGCGAGAGGCGGTGAGGCGGCTCCGCTCGGCCCCACTCGGCTCGGGCCCCGATCCCCGATCTCCCTCCGGGCTGGGAGCGGAGCTGCGGCAGGAAGAGGCAGCCACACACGGCTCCCCCGGCTGCGGTCGGTGGCTGCCGGCATCCCGCTTCGGCCCCTTTTTAGGACTTTTTTTTCTTTTTTTAACTGAAACACGTTACTCTTTTTTTTTTTTTTTTTTTTTTTAAAAAAAGTTCTCGGTCATTTGAATTTTTACTTTCTTGCTAAGCAACTCCCATCCTCCCCCTTCCTCGTGCTTTCCTTTTCGGAGCCGACCTTGCCGTCTGTGGACTCGCCGGCTGCAGCGTGGGCATCATGTCATTCGACTCCACCATCATGTCACCTGCGAACGGCTCCGCCAACGGGACCGCCAGCGAGGCCGAGGGCGGGAAGCCCCCCACCATCCCCACGGTCATGTTCATCTTCGGCGTGGTGGGCAACCTCATAGCCATCGTGGTGCTCTGCAAGTCTAGGAAGGAGCAGAAGGAGACCACTTTCTACACCCTGGTCTGTGGGCTGGCAGTCACCGATCTCTTGGGGACCTGCCTGGTGAGTCCGGTCACGATTGCCACTTACCTGCAGAACCGCTGGCCAGGAGGACCTGCGCTGTGTGAGTACAGCTCCTTCATCCTGCTCTTCTTTGGACTCTCTGGCCTCAGCATTATCTGTGCCATGTCTATAGAGAGATACCTGGCCATCAACCATGCCTATTTCTACAACCATTATGTGGACAAGAAGCTGGCAGGGCTCACACTCTTTGCCATCTATGCTTCCAACGTGCTGTTCTGTGCCCTCCCCAGCATGGGGCTCGGCAAATCTACCATGCAGTACCCTTACACTTGGTGTTTCATAGACTGGCGAACAAACGAGGCTACTCATGCAGCATATTCCTACATGTATGCAGGCTTCAGCTCCTTCCTGATCATGGTGACTGTGATCTGCAACATCCTGGTGTGTGTGGCCCTCATTCGCATGCACCGCCAGTTCATGAGACGCACATCCCTGGGGACAGACACCACCTCCAGCCGTTTATCTGACTTTCGCAGACGCCGGAGCTTCCGTCGGATGGCCGGAGCAGAGATCCAGATGGTCATTCTGCTCATTGCCACTTCCCTGGTGGTGGTCATCTGCTCCATTCCTCTGGTGGTGAGTAACATCGTACAACCTTACTTCTGTCCCATCACCCACACTGTGAAGTCTTTCTTCCTCCTAGTCTGTGTTTGTATTATTCCAATTTAGCTGGTGTCTCAAAGTATTATAATAACTGGAAGGCTGTTAACGTAGGGGCGTGATGAAGAGAAAGTTGAGTAGATTTATATTTACACAAAAAGAAACATGCTTATCCCAAGTGCTGGACTCCTTTGGTTGGTTAAAATAGAGTGCCAAAAATTCTCAATGATTGTTCCGCTGTTAAGTTGGAATCTGCATAGCAAAAATCCTACTGAGAGTTAAAGGTACTTTAAAGTTCATCTGCAAAATTAATTTGTGATGAGTGAGTTTTGAGTCTGGCCTGCATTTCTGGATGTTTGGTGTGTTTTAAAAATTGTGCATTACTGTTGCTGAACAGCAAGGTACGTGCTGTACAGTGGTCCTTGACGTGCAGAAGGAGGACAGGGTTGTGTTCGCTTGGCACCATCTACGTTCAGAGTGCTTCACAACCAAAACCTGAGCTAAGCTGCCCCTCCTCAGGGAGTTCATGCATGATCTCTCAGGTAGATCCCACAGAGACATCCCTCCAGGAGCTCCCCACACAGTGGGAGGAGTAAACTCAGTGGAACCACCTGTTGGAGTATTGCTCAGTTAAATATGAGTGTTGAAGGGATCCAGCCCACATAAACCTTGAGATTGTACTGAAATGTCAAATAACGTTGCCACTAACCATTTGCTAATTTTTTGAAAAGGCTGATATAATTAGTGTCATTAAACTGAACACTCGGAACCCACATTTTTCTATTCCTCCACCTTATCTCCCAGAAAGACAAAAAAACCCTAACAAAACCCACCAGCTGCAGGCTTAGTTCTCGCTTGGCACCCGCAATAATAAAGCTTGGCAACCCCCTGTCCTCCTCTGACTCAGAGACATTAAACAAGTAGCTGTCTTGCCTTATTTGCCATGTTCCAAAACACAGTGCCGGGACCCAAGCAGTGGCTGTCAGGCAGAAGGGTGTTTTTGGAAGGATTATTTTAAGGTTTACCGTTAGTAGGGTGATCCTTCTGTCACAGAGAGGTTACAATGTATGTCAAATACGGCTGGCCACCTGGGGATGCAAATCAGCGTAAGGAAGTTTAGAGAAGGGCATGAGAACAGGAGTCAGCTGTCAGCAAGTCTGTCCCCCTCAGCTCAGAAGAGCAGTAATCACAAGGGTTGGGCCAGTTTTGCCACATTACTAACATAAACAGGAGCTAGTGAACTGTGGCTGTGCTGGAGCACCCGTGCCCCGGCTGCCGGCTCCTGTCCTTCGGCGTTGTCGCTTTGCTGAGGCATGACCGAGCACGATGCCATGTGCTCCTTGCTTGACACCTGAAGGAGGTCGAGAGGTGCTGCCGGAGCTGCACACGAGGTGTCCCCGAGAGGAGCATAGGCGTTACACAGCCTGCCCTGCAGCCCAGCTCCAGAGACTGCGGGAGCGAGCTGACTGGCTGCACCGGGATGCATCAGGTGGCCGAATCCTGAACAGTACTAAGGGGTGACAATACTTAATTTGATTAATTTAATATCAAAACAGCTACTTCACGAAAGGAACACTACTGCGTTTTCAAAAGAGGTGCTGGTAAATGCGGGGAATAGGTTCTGTGAATTAAATACAGTGTTGTAATATGATGGACTTCAGCAGTTTCAGAAAAAAGCCAAACCTTATCCTCTGGCAAAGCAGGTAGAGGAAGGCTGAGAAGTCTGGAAGTGAAATGCAAAATGAAATAGTTTATATCCATTTGGACCTAGGCCCCTAGGCAGTCTTTTACATAAACCTAAAAAAAAAAAAAAAAAAACCAAAAAAACAAAACCCAAAAAAAACCCAGGGGGAAAAATCAAGGAGGGGTTTCCAGAAAGGAAACTGGATCGTTGAGAGTTAAAATTAATGAACCTAGGTGGGGCAAAAGGTTTATTATTTAAACAGTAGCTAGTGAAAAACTTGCATATAGCAGAAGTATGTGAAGGTGCAGGTGATAAAGGTGTGTAGTTCTCCCAGACCTTGATTTCACTTTTTACAAAGGCACAGCCTTTGGGAGTATTCACATAAGTTAACTTTTCCCTGCTAAACCAGCATACATTTTCTATATCTGAAATGAGGTAAGAGACTCTTATTTCACTTAAATGTATGACTAAAAATAAACTGAACCTTTCTTTAAAAAAAAAAAAAAAATAACCACATAGATACACATCATCACAGTGTCCAGTGTGGTTAAATTTCTTCATTGTTAAGTAGCTTTTTTAAGTCATTTGCCTCCCTCTGTGGGAATAAGCCACAGCCACGTGCTTCTTTGTGCCATGATGTACTGCCATGCATGATGATGTGTTAAGCCCTCTGCGTGCATGTACACTGAGGTTAAGAATGGGGAAACTCTGAGAAGTGACACCTTTATACTATAAATCCCAGGAAAAAGCCACTAGCAGAAATATGTAAATCACTGATATATAGACTTATATTGTCATGACTCAGAGGAGTGTTAGAAAGTCCTCACTGAGTTGAGAGGCTCACCTACAACAGGTCAGCCTGGCAGTCATCAAGACTATACAAATGGTGAGGTAGTGGTGCCAGCATGATTCAGACACACAGAGCGGGTGCTTTGTGACTGAAGTTTTCTGGTGCACTGACTTCCTATTGATGATTTCAGCTGAATAAACCATCAGTTAAGTCAGAGCAAAGCAATTGCTGTAACCTCTAACATTTTAGAACGAACACTTTCACAAGACAGTAAGCAGATACTCATTATAGTTTGACAAAAAAAAACCACCTCAGGTCTTGAAATATTAAATAGCCCTGAAATAACTGAGTCACAGAGAACAGCAGTTTTTAATAATGAAATGCTTCAGCAGACAGTTCACAAGTAGGGTTATTTAGTGTTTTAGTGACTTAGAAAATCAGCAAAATTTTACAGTTAACAAGTGCTGTAATAAGATCATGGGGAATTATGCAAAATGCTGAGTGAATTTGACAGAATCGAGGGCTGATCAAATTTATCACAGAAAGAGAAATTAAATGAAAAAATTGTAAGAGTTTGATGTAACCTGGTGTGTTTTCAATGTGCAGAAAGTGGTTTGAAAGACACGAATCTGACAATTGTTTAAAAATAAAATAAGAAAAATACATAGCTTATGTGCTGACTCTTGTCTGCACACTGGTTATGTCATCTCTTAAAATATTTTGAGTTTTTAGAAATTAGAATGAGATAGCATAAGAGGTAGGGAATAAGATATATTAGGAGGGATTTTGTTAAGGAGAGACTAGAAATTATTATCCAGCCTTTAAAAGAACACCAAACTCTTTCAAGAGTAAATAGGCATACACTACTCAAAGTCTTTAATTCTGTCTGGCAGTCTGTCAAATACTCTCAAAATTTTTAAGTGTGAGATCTTTTTCTCATCTTGACCAATGAACATTGTTGTTAAACTATGGTGAAATAAAAAATAAAATGTAATGTTTCAGGGTGTACATCTTGTTGATTGCATGAAATACTCAGAGTTTCTAACTTGATGTTTAATTGATCTAAAAGTGGACTTTCTTTTGGCTTGGCTGCTTTCAACTTTTTAGTATCAGGCACTGTCTGCAGCCAACTGCAAGGTGTCAGACATTAGTTTTTAGTGGCAGAGTAGCCACCAAGCAGACACTAAGCCCTTGAAGGGCAAAGGATAGTGGCTTATGGAGCTGAAAAACTTGTTCCTGCTTACTACCATAGACTTTTTTGAATTTATCTTATCAGTATGTGGGGAGATTTTGAGGGCAGGTAGGAGCTCTGAAGACAATTACTAGTGCGACTGTAACTATAAAACTCACTTTATAATGCTTCATAGGATTAGGAATCATGACTTCCGTCTGTAGTTAGTAAAAAAGAAAAGCACAAAGAGCACACAGGACTCTGATCCCACAAGTACCTATATGAGCATAAACTCAACGTACCTTAGAGCTATGTGATTCTTAATTGCAAACAAACTGCTAGTACTTTTAATAAGATATGTTGTCTGGATTCTACAGTTACAAAACTAACATGTAAAACTCATTCTTTAGAGATCTGAATTGTTTTAGCTTCTTTAATTATTATTTCAAATTGCACAAATTCAAGCATGGGATTAGATAACTTAGTGGATTCCACTTACTTGGCACTTGCTCAGCAGATGCAAAGCAGCATCTTTTATCATGTTACCTCCTGCAGCAGAGGCCTTTTACACAAAACAGGGTCCATCGCTTGCTGTTCTTTTATATGATATGATAGTAAATGTTGTTTCACCAGTAAGTAAAGGAGGACAGAACTGACATTCCAACATGGATAAATTTTTACCTTATTGTGATTAAGATGTAACCCCAGCAACAGGTCTGAATTGATGGATGCATATGACATTTTGGGGGTCTTCTAATAAGATATATGGAACCTTTCTGGGAAGTAGAAACAGTTTTGTACAGTCACAATTTTCACTGAATAGGCCCACTCTATGAATGCTTAACCTATACATGCTGTGTATCTGTCAAAAGGAAATAAAGCATGCAGAGATAGCATAAAGCAAACTGCACTGTACCATCAGCAACAGTCCTTTTCAGCCACAGAACAAGCACTTGAAGACATTTTTGCCTTTCCATAGCGTCTGCCAGGTAGAGAAAGGTGGAACAGGTACCTCAGTTTCACGTGCTGCTTATCAAAAGAACAATCCGACTATTAAATCACTGACGTGTAACTATAGCTCCAAGTTAAAAAAAAAAAAAAAATTAGGTCTCCGAGTTGAACTGTATATTGCCTCTGTTGTCTTCAAAGTCTGCCTTCTGGGTGGATTTGTCAGGACATCCCTCCCTGCGCACCTCTCCTGTCTCCAGCCATGGCTGCGTGGGGCCGTGTGAGCTGCTGGCAGGGAGGGTCCCCACCGTGGGGCACGCCCTTGCCCTGTGCTCAGCCTCTGAAATACACACAGACCTCAGGATGCGGGGGTGCCCCCGCCTGCACGAGGGGTCCGCAGTGCGGGGCAGGGAAAGGGGCGTCTGGGGGGAAGCACTGAGATGTAGGCGCGGGTTGGATGGCCCGGCCGGGGATACCCGGCCTGGGCACGATTATATGTGTGACCTGCATGTACTTCTATGTTATACATAAGTATACGTACACTTTATACATCCATATTAGGCATATATTTTATACACACACACACGGCGCACATCCATACACGGCCCCCTCGGGCGGGGCAGCGCCGCCACCTCGCGGTGAGCCCGGGAACGGCACGCCCGCCCCGCCGAGGGACGGGACCCCCCCCATCCCTAATTACCGGCGTTTTTTAAGGAATCATCAACGAATAACAGCCAAACTGCAGGTATTTAAAAATCCCCGCTGCTGAAGAGGCTCGCCTTCTCTTAGCCATGGACCCCACGTAGCGACGCACATCACAAAGGGCGCTATTTATTTTAAAAGAATTTATTTATAAACCATTTGTTTATTAATTATTTATAACATAAGTAGGGAAAATTTATAAAATAAACAGGTTAAATTTAAATGTGCATAAATAAATTTATTTATAAAATAAATGGTTAAAAAATAAAGATATTAAAAATAATGGGAAAGTGCTTAAAAAAAGGGGAAGAAACCATAAAAATAAGTTTATTATGCACAGGAATACCTGAATGGCACGTTTGGCTTAACAGATAAATAAGATTGGGAAGTTAGTTGTTAGAAGGACATCTGCTGTATTAGAAATCATTAAAAGTAATGAGAACAAAACTGAGATCACTATATTGCTGTTTAAATTCAAGATTTTCCCATATTCAAAATCCTAGAGAAAAGTATTGAGAAAGAAAATACAGTCAATCATCAGTCTGACAGACTGTTTGAGAGAGGCTGTATGCACAGGGCTTCCACAGAGGAACTTTGTGTTATTCTAAACATACTTCATTGATAGCACACTCTATCTCTGAATCCTGACAGGAATTGCCCTCCTGTAGGAAGATTTCTCAAGTATTGTGAAATTTTTCATCAGACTTGGATGGCTTCACATGCAGGACTTCTAATAAAAATTACTTAAGAGGGCTGCCCTAGCTTGGCTTATTTATCTAAATGCTTGCTTCCTTCCTTGTCTTGTAGCCTCCTAGCTAGGCAAGACTTGATTCATTTCAGGAGAAAAGGATGAGATTCTAAAACCTCGTAATTTTGCTACTAGATTTTTATTGTATCAGATAAAAATATAATTACTTATTCTGACTTACCTTAGGGAATCTGAAGAAAATAGAACATTCGCCATTTACTTTCCAGTGGCTTTCCTGGGCCTTCCTGTAATTGGACACTGCGTAGGTTTTGCTAAAATGGAGAACAGCTACTAGAAACTGATCAACATAACCATCTCCTGTAATGGCATTCTCCTTAGTTACAGTGAGAAGGTGATATCAAAGAACTGGGCTGTGCCTTACTCATAGTAGCATTTACAAAAGTGGCTTCTAAACAAAGAGAGGGATCAGCTGAAGAAGATATTTCTGTGTAGAAGACAGGATCCTTTAGTGTTAAATTTTGTGCATGATAAACTAAAATTGCTAATTAAATAGTCACTTCACACAGCAACTTTAATGCCTTAAATTCTTGACCGCTTCTTCAGTATTTCTGTAAGTAAAACCAAAATGCCGGCTCATGTAGGAGAACAGAGTACTCCAATCCAGTGCTGAGATCATCCCATTATCTTGACCTATGAGAAATCTCCTAACTGGGGGACTTTTCTTTTTCTTTCCCCCCCTTCCTTTTTTTTACATTTCTGTTTTTCTAAACCATGCTGCAGCAAGCAAACATTTGAGGTTATACAAACAATTCCATAAGGACAGGTGCTAGGAAAATGCATTTCTAAACTCAACAACTCTGGTCTTGTTTCCAGAGTCTCATGTACTTGGATTATCATCTTTGCTCAAGTTCATTTCTAAATGATTATTAAACCTTTGCTGGAGGTACCAATCAGGTCTCCCCAGTCAGTTACCTCGTTGCAGGTATTGTAAGACTCAAGGTATACCAAGGAGGCAGGACACAGGTCTACATCTTTGTTCATGGGAATTTTTAAAAACAGGGGAATTTTTTAAAAACACCAGCCAAAAGCTGGAGGTTCAAGGATTAATTATGAGGTGAAAAAGAGAAAAATCCAGTCCTTTCTTACATGTATCCTAGGTGTCCAATTCTCATCTAATTTTTTTTTCCAAAAATGAATTCAGGGCCACCAGCCTGAGATGCCTGACATCACTAGCCTCTTCTTCTGTCATAGCCTGCAGCAGGAAATCTAAATCTCTGCTTTGAAGTGTAAACTTCTCTTTCCTGATGCAGCTGTGTAACTGTGCCTTCCTTTTCCCTCATGTCCCCGGGGTAGGTCCGTGTCTTCGTGAACCAGCTGTACCAGCCAAAACCAGTGCAGGATGTCAGACAAAACCCTGACCTGCAAGCCATCCGCATCGCCTCAGTGAACCCCATTTTGGACCCGTGGGTCTACATCCTCCTCCGCAAGACAGTGCTCAGCAAAGCCATCGAGAAGATCAAGTGCCTCTTCTGCCGCATTGGAGGGGCTCGGAGGCAGCACTCGGGGGGCAATTTCAACTGCGTGGATGGGCGCAGGACCTCCTCTGCCATGTCAAGTCAGTCACCCTCCTTCATCTCCCGTGAGCTGAGGGAGATCAGCAGCACCTCCCAGACGCTGCTCTATTCCCCCGAGTTAAGTGAAAGCAGCGTCGGGGGCCGCGCGCTGCTCCCAGGCCCCGGCGCCAGCTCGGCCCAGTCCGACACCACATCCGTAAGGACACTGCGCAGCTCCGAGACCTCGGACTCCTCACAGGGACAGGACTCTGAGAGTGTCCTCCTGGTGAATGAAATCAGGTCTGGTGGCGGGGCCAGCTCCACATCCAAGAGTGGCCCTCTCCAGGTCACCTTCCCCACAGAGACATTGAATTTATCAGAAAAGTGCATCTAGATTGCCATGAAAGGCATCAACCCTGGGGATACTTCCTGGTACATTGGAAAAACTGGTGCAATAGATAGGTGTTCTGCCTATTCGTGGGAAGATGGGTTCAGCTGTGCTTCAAAGGGCTATTTTTCTCTTGCTGTGTGATGGGTACATTTCTTTTAGACTACTGAGGACTGTGTGGAACAAACATAGCACTTTGGCCCTGCCATCAGAAATGGTACAGTGCAGGTCTGATGGGACTGGAAACATAAATGGTCTGGTCTTGTGAGACATAGAAGAGCTACAGGGCCTCTGGAAATAAAAAGACCCATCACTTGCTTTTTTCCTTTTTTTTTTTTCCTTTTCCAAATCTGGTAGAACTGTGTTTTCTCTCCCTGTGGTTGCTCAGCTATCAAGAGTTTAAGCTTCTGGTACTAGAGCTGACTGTCAGGCAGCTGCTAGGAACTGGACAGAGCTACTCTGAGCTGCCTGGGGTGGGATTTTATTTTAAAGTGTCTCACTAAAGCATGAAAATGTGAATTTCTATCATTGTATATATATCAGGATTGAAAATATTTAAAAGTCTATTCTTCTCTGTGAGAAGGTTTGTTATTAATACAAGGTATATAGAAACGATTGCCAGCCTTCTCTTCCCTCAGTATTTCCTGCTGATAAGATATTCCTGGATTAGATTTGCTGTCCATGCTAGATTCACAGCTGATGAGGTAAATTCTCTAGCTGAGAATACATAAGCACTTTCTGAGTGAAATGGGAATATATACATTTTTAAGAGAGAAAAAGAAAACACATCCTTTCAGTTAAGAATATTAGTTTTCAGTATATGTATATACTAAAAAAAAAAAAACAGATTTTATTTATACTCTGAGAATGTTTCTCTGTATAACACATGCGCGCCTCTCTGAGTACTTTGGCCCCCTGTCTGCACACCTTAGGCACACATTTAACATCACCCATCAGAGTAGTCCCTCTCTTGCCAGGGACAATCCTTACATGTAAAGCTAAGGACGTATAGAAGTGCTTTCAATATCGGGGCCTAAAACTTTCAACTCCTGGTTAATAGTCATAATACTCACTTTAGTTAAAGCATCACCGATGTAATAAAGGTATTTTTTCATAACATTTATCATTTTACTTTAAATAGTAAATAGAATTTTATGACTGTGTAATCTGATAATCCATCAAATACATGTACAAAACCATGGAAGCAGAATCTTCATTTAAAGTATAGATTATATAGAACTGTATCTTGGTCTTGAACACCTTGAAAAGCATTTGTTGCTAGAGTTTTTATGGCAAACACATCACCAAAACAAGCTGTTAACCACTGACAAAAAGGAGTTTTGTGTTTTATGTTGTAAGGGTTAGATCTTGTTCCAGAAGCACTGTGTATCAAAATAATTCTGTACAGATATCTGGAGGATGTTTTGTCAAATACTAAGCATGTTATGCTGCTTGAAGTGTTTTCATGTGAATGCTATATTGTAATGAAATCTTGAGCCTTATGTTGATATGTTTAAGCAGTTGTACCAACCAAAGTAATTTTGGGGATCACAATTAAATGGAAATGTTCTGCTTGATCTCAGATGTTTACATGAGTCTGCCAGTCAGTGTCAACTCCTCACCTTAACAAGCCTCCCATCTTGGAATGCTTTGCGCTGTTACTGCCAAAACACACTTTGTCGTGTAAGTTTCCAAAACACCACAGCATGATCACCATCAGCAAGAGGCAGCAGTCTTCAAAACTGTTCCCAAGAACACTGACACAGAGCCATGAAAATTCTTTAAGCAAGCAAACAAAGAAAGGCATTGTCCTTTAACGGGGGAGAAGATGAGCTTATTTGCTTTCATATGTACAGAAAGTGACGTTAAATCCCTACACAAATCTTTGCAGCGGAAGCCAGTTTTCCAGCAGTTAAGCTGGAGAACAGTATTACCCAAGTTCCTACTGCAGTTACGGATAAAGATCTGCCTGAGTTCTTTGCAATTAAACCACTTAACTGTGGTCTGTTGCTTACTAGTGACCAACAAATAGAATAGACTCACCATACTTCCCAAGATAGGAAACAGCACCTGGCAGAGCAGGAAGGTGGGACTGCTGCTACCTGCAGCTAACACCACATGTGCCAATATGGGACCACACCTTTGCAGCTGGCCCAAAGCAGCACACCAATGTTACTGGTACTGTATGCAAGGACAGAATTAAACATCTACAGTGTATAATTAGTTTTTAAATAAGCAAGGGTGCTTTTTTTAATTATTATTTCATTAATATGATTTTATTATCATCATCATTACTGACGAGAAATACATGTTGTGTGAAAAGGGCTTCAAGGAAGAATAGACCATCTGAAGTAGCTGACCTTCTAGCTTCCCTCAGCAAACATATACAATAAGCCTGAGGTGTTCCTTCTGCCCACAGCATTCCAGGTGTGTCAAGTAGTGGACTGGATTCACAGCACACATCATCAACACAAATCCATGATTCCCAAACAGCCCACAGATTACAAAGTATCCTGAGCAATACTGGAATTGCCACAGCTCCATGGCAGTGCACAAGGGCAAAATTGGAGCACCTCTGCTGCCCAGTTGCAAACACAGATGACTGTTCAGGAGCAATCTGGCTAAACGACTGGGCAACCTTGCCTTTTTTTAGGGTGACAAGAATATCACACCTCCCTCACCTCACCCACAGTAATGCTCAGGTTTAGCACCTTCCTCCAGTGTTGACCACAAACACATTACTGAATTATATTTCTCAGTCTCCCTGAGCACAGCAAGTCTCGTAAAATAAAGCTTCAACTTTGTAGAATATAATTTGCCACGTGGAGGTTAAAAGGTTATTTTCATGCTAGGTATTATGAGTAGTTTGTACATATTCAAAAGGGCTTCCCTTATCACACGCAGCTGCTCCCCTACATTCCCAAGCCCCAGAGATCCATATTCCCTCAGAATAGCCTTTAACATCTGCATCCACCTTCACCACTCTGCGTTCACAGAAAATGCACTGATTTACCATTCAAAATCTCCTCATACAAACTTGTATCTGACTCCACCATGCTAGTCCTGTGACTGGCAGGCCCCCTCCCTCACTTCCAGTAGTCTGTCCTGCACACATATCCCAACCACTTCACCAAACCTTTTCCATTTAGAGGCGTTGCTAGACCTCTTGACCCTGCTACCCCACCCCAAGCCCCAGCCCTAAGTCAGTGTAAGGCCCTGTCCTGTGGCACAGCTTGGAGGACCCACCCACCACAGGTAGGATGAGCACCAGTATCTGTACGAGACAGTGGTTTTTGTGACAATCTGTAGATTCATTTGAATCTTTGGTCAGCAAGCTAGCCTGGTTTAGGCTGTAGGATATACAATAGGACTTGGACTCTAAGGGTGGGCTCCAGGATCCTGTTTTAAACCAAGCACATACATTCCTGCATAATAATAATTGGAGCCCCTGGTGGTCTAGTGGTAAAGGCACCGCGCTATCACCGCCGAGACCCGGGTTCGATTCCCGGTCAGGGCCACTCCCGGGCAGGTGGGGCTCGTTAGCCCTTAAAGGCAACCCACCTACGTCCTAAGGACCTCACTGCCACCGTCCAAGCTCGCTTGGCCCCGGCAGATGAACCTTAGGATTAAAGGGTGGGCTCAGTTCCGCGCACACTGTGTCTCACCTAAAAAATCCAATGCGCAGGCTGGAAGGTGTAAAGACCTTCCCCGGATCTTCGCTCGCGAAGACTGGCCATTATTAAAACATTCCTGCTGTCTGCAAGACCAGCACTGCCTGACCCAAACTGGCGCTACAGGCACAGTGCCAATGCAACATCATCTGCCATCTCCAAATGGTAGCAGCCAGTATCCTAACCAAAGAAGTTTCTGGAAGTTTTTAGTTCTGCTCCTTGACAAAACAACAAATCTGTTCTACTTAAGGCAGATTTACCATTAGAGCTACTAATTACCACCAGACCCTTCCTCTCCCAGGCCTTGGTCTAGATCTGGATCTACTTAATCTGGAAACCAAATGAAGTCTAAATTTCCTGCTTTGTGAACCCAAAGTCAACTCAATTCCCAGGCCTAATCTTTCTCACTGATCATTTATTCTCTACAACCCCTAGAGCTCCTAGCCTTGTGGCTCTTAAAAAAATCAGCCCTCAAAACCAGGCCAACAGGATCCAGCAGTCATCCATGCCCAGCAGCTCCTCCTGGTTCTGAACTAGCCCTCCCTGGAGATACCACAGCCCAAGGCCTCCAGCCCATCTGAGAACACAATGTTCACATGATACTGACTTACAATAAATACATGGTGCCTGCAACCTGCCAACAAACCAAGCCCCACATGCTTCTGCTTTCCTGTGCCCCAGTCCTAACTGCAGTCTTTATAGTTTTATAGCTACTGTATGACCTCAAAATAAGTTAAGATAGCACCTGCTCTCAACACAAGTTTTTTTACCTCCTTCCCCTTGTTTTTATGATTGAGAGGACCCTGTACAGCCAGGCAAGTTTCCAGTGTTACCTCTATGATACTGATCCCCAGCACCAAGAGATATTCAGACAACTTCAGACAACTTTCAGAAATTAGAAGAGGAAACCACTACATTTGCTTTTTTCCTACTCTGTAATTACTTTTAAAACCCAGTGTCTTATGGTATTATCAGAGTCACTGCTGTGCTATCTGATCCATACTTCTTTATTTACCCTCCAGTATTGTCAGAAAGGATTTATTTTCTCTCAGTATAATATGTGTTTAAGTTTTTTAAAAATACTTACCTCCATCTATAAGAGTGGAATTCACATGCCCAGTTTCAGTATTTCAAGTTAACTGCCAGTCACTTTGAGCTTCCTTTGTAGTCAAGGGAAATAATTAGGCACCTTGGGAGGCTGATTCAACTAATTCTAAGATACTTATCTTACACAAGGCATATGAATAACCCTGTGAGGCTGTGTATCTCTTTCCACAGCATATAAAGGGACTCGAAGGGGAAAAAATCTATTCTAAGGTTTAACTGTAGATTTTTAAATCAAGCAAAATGAATCCACCTAACCTCCTGTTATTCTTGTGCTTTTCTCTTTAACAACATTGCAACATTTGAGCATTTTAATGTGTGATTCACACAGAAGGCAAACACATGGAAGCTACTGCAGTCATTGCCACTACTCAGGATGAAGAACAATAAATTCCTGATGTCAAAGGGGGAGTGTCACAGATACCCTATTTCAGATAACATCTCTTTTTGTTCCCGATAGGCTTAAAAGCATGGAGGGAGATGTCTTTAATTTTTTTTTGCTATACCACATTAACATGTTTCCCAGAGACAGAAGCCAATTATTAAATGAGGAACATTCCGAAATCGGCAATAATACTTATGTTTGTTATAACCAAAAGAATAAACAGACATCACTAAATAGCAGAGAAGTATTTTAGTCAAACAGATCCAGAAAGTTCCATACATGCAAAACATAGCATACTGTACAAAAAACAATGTCAAAATCATCAATTTTTGAACTTCTTCCCAGCTTGAGAATAACAGTGCCACAAGAACTTATCTGCTCTACAGTGCTCCACAAAACACTACAGTTCTGACAATACCTAGTATTCATAACCTAATCTAATCAGAAGGAAAACACATTTGGTGCAGGGGATGGAAAGAACCACCCCTGGAACCCGGTGCAGCCATTCTGCCTGATGGTGTAGGTGCACAGCTCTCCATTAGTTTGGCCCTGCAGTGCTGAAGTCAATAGGAACTTTGTGGATCATTTCAGTGGAAACAGATTCTGTGATAACATGGGCCTCTGAGAGGAGGGAAACTCCTTCCTTTATGAGTAAGTACAGAACACTGACGCAAGTTTAAAGCACAGAGAAAGAAAAGATGTGGTGGATATAGCTATGCTCCTTCAAAATGAAAACATGCCCTAGAGCATCTCACTCTTTCTAGCCAAATTTCTAGATTTCCGTTTCTAGTCAGAGAACATTTCGTCTTCGAAGAAGTCTGTCCAAATTCTTCCCATGCTAACTTGTGCTATGACTGACTAGATTGTATCATTTATACTGATAGGAGAAATAAGATTAAAAAGTCCTTCACCTGTAATAATTTAAACCAGCAAACCATATCTTAATGAAAAGACTCTTCAATAAGCATTTAAGATCTATTTCTGTTGAATGAACAAATAAAAATGTAGGATGTTTTAGATTTATTAACATATTTTAGTCATTGTAACTGTAATTATTGTGAATACTCAAAAGATATTAAGAAGTGTGACTTTTCTGTGTGTGTGCGCTTGTGCAAGCATAGATCTAAAAATTCACGCATACAAAAAAACCCGTATTATTCAGGAGGAATCTTGCAAAAATTAACGAAAACTTAGTACAATATATGGCAATTAATTTTTTGAAAGGGATAATTAATTTTTTCAAAGACTGTGTCCTCTTAAATAAAGATACTCTAGTATCAGATATACTAAAGTATGATTTGAGATAATTTCTCTGCAATACATTTTCTGTTGCAAAAACTACTATGCTTCTTGAGCAACATTATTTTCTTTTAAAACATGTTATTTTGACAATAGAAACCAGACTTGAAAAATGCAAAGATGCCAAGGGTTGGACTTGATGATCTCAGAGGTCCTTTTTCAACCCATCTGATTCTATGATTACATGATTCTAGGACTGATTTCAAAAGGTTTCACTTGTCTACAAAACTATTTTTCAAATGTTATCACACAAAATGTTATCAAAATCAAGTAAAAATGACATGTTCCCAATCCTGAATTATTCAGCAATTCCTCAGTTGACTGTTTTTTCCAGTACAGTTAGGAGGCCACCATCTCTGCCACATCTCCAATACAAAGAAATGAGAGCAATCTCAGCACAGAGCACATCAAAGCAACAGCCTGACTTACTTTCTCTGCACTGTCTGTGTGAGGAACCAATTGCCACCTTCCCCTAAAGAAGGATGAACATCAAAGAAATCTCCTGCAGTATGCCTCTGTGTTAACACCATGTGAATGCCCACCACAGCATCCAAAATCCAAAAGGGATGAAAAGCAATGCTGTCCTGAAAAACTAGTTCACTAAGAACATACTTTTAGTGGCAGGTCATAGGAATTAGGAAAAACAAATCTACTCTCTTTATCAGATTAGCCTCACTAGGAAAGAAAAGGCTGAACACAATACACCTCAGCCAAACCTACTTCCTGCTCACACCATTTTACTTTCGGTGATGTCTGCAGCACAGCACTCAAGGTAAGGAAAGGCCAGTTTCAGTCTGAAACTAATGTTCTTTCTTCTGGTGAAACACTTAGTAGTAACTCAGCATTCAGGGACTTGTTTGCTACAGCATTTCCTTTCATCCAATCAGTGTTTAACCCATTCACCTATGAAAGCAACATAAAGGTTGCTACTTGATCTCATCTGACTACAAATCAGAAACCAAATCTGTCACACACACAGAAAACAATAATCCACCTCTGCTTCATAGGACACTATCTCAAAGAAAAAGTAATCTTGAAAATAAAGACTGCTCATAACAGAAAACAGTTCACACTTCGACTGGAAGATAAAGTTAATTAATAATGACTGAAGTAAAAATTCCTTTTTTCTTTTTGTGCACGTTTTGGCTGGGATGGAGTTAATTTTTTTCACAGTGGCTAGTATGGAGCTGTGTTTTGGATTTGTGCTGGAAACAGTGTTGATAACACAGGGGTTTTTTCATTATCAGTGCTCACACAGTGTCGACATCTTTTCCTGTTCAACCTACTTGACCAGGAAGGAGGCTGGGGGTGCACAAGAAGTTGGGAGGGACACAGCCAGAACAGCTGACCCCAACTGACCTCAGAGATATTCCATCCCAAATGTCATCATACTCAACAAACAGAACTGGAGGAAGAAGGTGGTAGGGGAAGTGAGGACATTCAGAGTGATGGTGTTTTCTTCCCAACGTTTGTCACACATGATGGAGCTTTCCTGGGTATGGCTAAGCACTTGCCTGCCCTTGGGAAGTAGTGGATGAATCCCTTGTTTTGCTCTGCTTTTATGTGCAGCTTTGGTTTTCCCTATTAAAATGTGTGTCAGCCCACGAGCTTTCTCCCTTTTACTTTTCCGATTCTCTCCCCCATCCCACCAGGAGGGAGGGAGGGAGTGGCTGCATGGGGCTGAGCTGCCAGCTGGGGATAAACCACCATACTTTTACAGTTTAAATAAAAGCTTCCAAATTGTTGGAAAAATGTAGACATTCACTTGTAAAATTATGAAATACATCAAGATGAAAGCAGCTGTTAGAATACAGTTAAGCATTTAAGGTTACATTTTTTCATAGAATTTTCAGAATCAACTCAGCTTTCTTCTCCAAAAATATGAGTAGAGCAAAAACTTGGGTCATTGATTTTTTAATTTACAAAAGAAAACTAACTTCAATTCTTTAAATTTTGTAGGTTCTCATACAACTGAAAAAAAAAAAAACCACCAAACACAAAGCAAGACAAATACAATAAATAACACTAGTTCTTAAAACAGGATGGCAACCCATGAGGCTGCCCTATCGGGCTCTGACGAAAAGGGTTTCATCAGGAGTTGTGGGACAATTGTCCTTCTCAGTAACAGTCTCTACTGTACCTGAAGCAGACACAATCACTACTGTTTTAGCTGCTGAAAGAGCTTTCTCCTTCTCTGCGATGGCAGCACATACTGCCACAATTTCATCACTTTCAAAGTCATAGTCGGGGATTGGTTCTTGTACAAGCTCCTTTGCTTTTAGCAGTGCTTGCACTGACTCAGTCTTTGTTGCCTTCTGCTGTTCATGTAGCTTTCTTGCCCAGGAAAGGTCCTCTTTCCATACTTCGGGGTTCATTGGAAAGATGTGTAAGGACACCTGGAAACTTCGGATTGCCTATAAACAGAAGAGGGAAGAAACAAGGATTGGACACTCTAAAGTCTACCTATTTCATCATAAAAATTGACAACAACGAAAAAATTACATACATCATTCACTAAAAGACAAAAACCATTTTACTCAAAACTGTCTTTACAGATGGAGCAGCCCTCTCTTGGCTTACGTTCCATAGCAACATCACTCCCAAACAACCATGTCTGAAAGTATGAAGATGCACGAACAGAACAGTTACCTGGCAACAAGGGCACAAATAAACAGTTCATGTATATGAAAAGCAATATTGTAATTAAAAATGTAAAAGCAAAAATAACTTTTTGGTTTGATAGTTTTCTATCCCTCTTTTCTTCTATCATCAGATGTATGGAAAGGCAAAAGCAGATATGCTTTAAAGAAATACAGAAAAGGAATGACTGGAATTTAAAGTATCACTAATATTGCTGGTTTTAAATTCGCATACAGTCCCTTCACATACAGACCTAACACTAAAATATTAGCCCCATGACAAGCAGTTTCCTTAACAGCTTTGTGCTTGCGAAAACACCTAAATAAATGGGCAAAAGTAGGCAAATAACTCCCAACTTGAAGAGTTCCTCTCACAAAGAACTCCTATAATCTCATAAACCACATAATATTAGTACAAGTAAATGCAGTTGATACTGCTTCTCCTTTCATGCAGCTCAACTGGGAAAAGACTCAGAAATCTTCAGTGCAGAAGTTGTTAAATATTTAAAAAAGTGACCATCTAAATCCATTAGATGTGCTATTTGACAGCACAAAAAGGTCGCTACAATACTGAAGAGAAGCTAGACCAAGAATTACAGATGTATTGTATTTTAGTTATTTTAATAGTGAAAAGGTGAAGACTGACCTTACTTACTCAAATTTATGTGCATGTGCACAGAGACATGTGTGCATTTCACTTTTTTTCACATTTCACTGTACAGCCAGTTCTGAAAATGGCCATGGTAGTGACCAAACTCTTGGGTGACAATGTAGAGAAGCCTTCCTATAGGCTGGGAAAACAGTGATTATACAGATTATTATAAGGATTTGGATTATATTTGGGAAGAGTTCTAGCAGATTGCATATTAAGACTTTCAAGACATAAGAACAACCATCAGATTTCCATATTCTATTGTAAGTTATAAATACTTAAAGCATGAAAATTAATTTGTAAAATCACAAGCTTACATCTGCAATGACAGAAACTGATAGTTCATACTTCTGATGGCACAGAGGAATACATGAACCCTGTATAATGTGAACTCAGAAGACAAGGAATACAAATCAGATTTAAGAAATTATGATTATGCTACCACCATTACTGCTGTTGTAATAGGCAGCCATTTCAGTTCCAGGGAAAAAAAAACCACTTTGATTATTGGTCAATAGCCAGCTCTGAAGTGTAGGAGCATGCTGAACTTTAAACAGAAGGAGGAGTGCAGTTTAATTCTTGTAAAGCAGTGTCATTTTATTCAACTCTGCTAGCTTTTAATTTTCAGGGATAGATGAACTCCAAGTAAACACTAAATGCTCTTTTTTGTATTTCTGTTGAAAACAAAATGTCAACAAACGCCATCTGCTTTTAAGCTTTCCATGAAAGAGGTCCCCTAATTAAAACTTGTCTATATAGTTGCGTTCATGCATAATAAACAATGTTAAAAACAGTAATAAAATATAAGGTAAGCTTTGAAAAAAAGCCGCTTTGATGATTTCATAACAGCATAAAAGATCATCTTAGTAAATCAATTAGAAAAAAGGTTTTGTGTGTGAAATTTTTACAAAGAAATAATAAAATAATAAATTTTTAAGTGCTGCAAAAGATCAGAGGGACTGACTTGAAAGCAGCAATGTAGTACTGAAAAACAGACTTGCTATCCATATAAAATTTTATGCTGCCACTGCAACTGCCACTAATTTCTATTAAGACAGAAGAAAAGAAGAATTGCTACTTCTGAATCTCCCCCTAATGGAGATGTAAATCTCCTTTGCCAACTGCCTGTTTTATTATAGGAAAACATGGTGACAGTAGATTAAACTGGTATTTCTAGCCTTATTTTAAAGGGCAGCTGTGGTTTCAGAGACCCCACACATGTAAGGACTACAGGACTTTAAATCAGTACATCGTCATATATCTGGTTTCGTTTCTGCAGGGAGGTGCAATGTAAAATCTACTGCAAGACATTTTTGCTTGCGGAATTACAATATTTGAAAACTTTGTATTTTTAAAGTATTTTACATTTTATCTCACTAGACAGTATTCTGTAGCAAACAATCTTTCATTTGTCCCATGAGCAGTCTCTTCTGCTGGTTTGCAGAGTCTTTCAATGTGAAGAGCAGTTTTGATCAGACTACAGTTTTCACAAGTTTTTATAACACAAGGACTTAGCAACTGTCACTACACAGAGACCCCTAAAAAAACGTAACGGAGCACTTTAAGAGGTTATGCAGTTTGCATCTGCCACCAAAGCACATATTAGGCCTATATGTTACACCTGACAGACACTTTTTGGCCTATTTTAAAGGATATCCACCAGTGAAGATATGCACACATCTACAATCTTCTTTTGTGTTTAATGATCTTTAATATGGATTCTTTTTGTTCATTTGTTTGCTTGTTTTAACAGCATTCAACACAGTACTTGGGGGTAATGGTGCATGAAAACCTGGGCATGAGCTGGCCATGTGCACTCACAGCCCAGAAAGCCAGCAGTGCATCCAGGCTGCATCCAAAGCAGAGTGGGCAGCAAGTCGAGAGGGTGATTTGGCACCTCTGCTCTACTCTGGTGAGACCCCACCTGGAGAGATCCAGCTCTGGGGTATGAGTACTTTTACCTTGCAAATCAGGACACTCCAAGAGACTAGAAAACATTTACCTCTCTCTTACCAAATTCTACTGCTAAAATTATTACAGGAATTTCAAAACAATTGTAAAACAAACTTTTTGCTGCATCCCAGTTTGTCTTATCCTGCGCATCTGTTTTAGCTAACATTGTTAACATTTAGAAAAATTTGCTCAAATTCAGAATTAGTTAATTAGCTGGATTCCAATAAAACATTTCTTTCTTTGGGAGCACATAACTCCCACCATTATCTAAGATAAAAGGGCTGATCTGACTATTCATATTGTCAAGGCTTGATTCCTTGGACAGAATGTTGTGTCACACATAAAGGCTGCTAAGCCACTAACTCTTTAGTAAGCATCCAACAAACCACATCCTTCAAAACATCAAACAAAAAGCACACAAAAACTGCTGCATATATAAACATCTACCCAGTTCACTTTATAATCCTCAGTGCTCCAGATCTGACAGGGACCCAGAACAGAATCACAGAATGGCTGAGGTTGTCCAGGACCTTCTGAGGCTACCAGGGCCAATCCCCTGCTCCAGCAGGGCCACCTGGAGCTGGTTGCCCATGACCACCTCCAGATGGCTTATGAATTCCTCCACCATGGAATACTTGTCACTTTCATTTGGTCCTCTCGTTTGGGATTTTTTAATGCTGCTTTTGTTTGGGCTCTTCTTTTTTTCCTGTTTAACCAAAGTATGGGGCTTACTCTGTTTCTCAGAAGAGCTGTTCTAATGAAGCTATTAATGTGAAATTGTTACTGGTTAAGATGTCAGCACAAATACAGTAAATATAAGCTGTAAAGCCAAATATTTACAATTAAATGAAATACTAATAGCCTGATTAAATTTCTACAGTTTCTACATTCACAAGTTTACTCAGTTGTGCTCTGCACAATGATTTGTAGAATTTAAGGAATTTCTGCCTTTACAGAAATAAAGTTCTCCTAGTTCACATTTAAGTAGTACTGTTGAATTAACCTATTTAGTAAATTCTGAAAAAAAAAAGGAGCAAACAACTTTTAAAAAAGTAAAATAAAAGGGGACTAATTTACCTCATTCTTTCTATCACAAGTTTGATGAAAACTAAATCAAAACAAATCTTTATTTGCAAAAAATGAATATATTACACAGTTCATAAATTAGATTTGTTTGAGAGCTGTATTTTAGACCAGGGAAACTTCAAATTAAAATACAGTAAACTGGTTTTTTCCCCAAGAAAAAATGCATCATCCATTGTGAAGTAATAAAAATATTTACAACAGACCATTTGGCAAGATGTGGGTAATGAAGACAGACACTGGTGGGGGAGAAATGAAACAAAGAAACAGAAGAAAGCTGCTTTTGAGAAGGGTACTGATTCCCAAATCTCAAAAAAAAACCCACTAAAAAGCCCTGACACTTATGCTTTATTAATTTTTCTTTGTAAAAAATATAATACAGCAAAAAATCAGAAAATATATATTTCATATTATGACATTGCAACAAAGGGAGTATCCTGCACATCTGCAGTGCACAGCTTTTGC
The DNA here is from genome assembly GCF_022539395.1 of Myiozetetes cayanensis. Classification (NCBI taxonomy): domain Eukaryota; kingdom Metazoa; phylum Chordata; class Aves; order Passeriformes; family Tyrannidae; genus Myiozetetes; species Myiozetetes cayanensis. The sequence continues at coordinate 59,542,716 of NW_026087631.1, read as the reverse complement.
CTTAGGTTCAGCCTTAGGAAGAGGCTTGCTGTTCAGCCTAGAGAAGGGAAAATTGCAGGGAGACCTCATAGCAACCTCCCAGTATCTGAAGGGGGCCTGCAGGAAGCCAGAGAGGGGCTCTTTGCCAGAAACTGTAGTGACGGGACAAGGAAGAGGGGAAAATTAGATTTTAGGAAGAAATTCTTTACTGTGAGGGTGCTAAGGCACTGGAACAGCTTACCCAGAGAACTGTGGGTGCCCCATCTCTGGCAGTGTTCAAGGTCAGGGTAGAGAGGGCACTGAACAATCTGGTCTAGAGGGTGATGTCCCTGCCCATGGCAGGAGGGTTGGAACTAGATGATCTTTAAGGTTCCCTCCAACCCAAAGCATTCCATGATTCTGCAATTCTAGGTTATCCCCATTGTTTGAGTTTGTTTTGGTTCGTTTGTGTTAATACTGCTCCTTACTATATTTTAAAGATTAGTTTTTTGGTTTTGAAATATAATCAGTATATTTTCTTATCTGAGAGCTCATGATGAGTTATTCTTCGAATGGACTTTTGTGAATGTGTCTGAATTTAAAGGGTCACTTGCTGTGTTTCCACACTATCTAGCAGAAATCTATTATACTCTATGTGTTACAGTATTTACAGACAGAGGGTAATATGACACAGGAGGAAATTCTCCCTTTGCATTACATCACGTACCCAAGATAGCACCATGGCATACAGCTGCAGCTAGAAAAAAGATGCACTTCATCACTCCTGGCTTTTTGCTGTGTTACTAAGTGGAGAAGCAGCTTCAACCACCATTTGAAGTTAAGGAGCCAGAGGAAAGCAGGAATGGGCACACATGATTGGTTGCATGTGAAGCAGGAGAGGAGACAAGGAAAACAAGGTACTAGAACTTCATCAGCAGGCACGTACAGAAGTGAGCCTGAGTATCAACTGCGACTTCATATTACCTAATGTTTGAACTACGGTGACCTGTAGCAGTACAGAACCTAGAACATGCATTTATGTCAACACAATTATTGAACTGTGTAAAGCCACCAAGTAAATATAGTATATAACACAAAAGTCTTCGAGCTAGGCAGGTCTTTCACAAGACCAGCAACAAAACCACATAGGAAGCATTTGTGAAAAGCAATAAAGTAGAGGGAATTATTGGAGATAAGTAACAACAATCTTTTTTCTTGTCTACATTCAGGTTACCATCAGGATATACATGACATTTCTGTTCTTTCCTTCTCATACACAATTAATTTTGTTTTCCTACCAGTGCTATCTCTCCTAATCCAAGCTGGGCACGTCCCAAAGTCTGCCAGGCGTCCCAGGAACGTGGGTTTCTCTGGACAGCCATTTCTGCTGCATGCACTGCAGGGAACATTTCATGTAGAGACATCAGGACCTATAACAGAAATAGAAAGATAAGAGGAAGAAAAATAAGTAAAATTGAAAACAAGTTTAAATTTTCTGGGATTGCCCAAGTAACAACCATTGTTTTAATAACTAAGGACCGGTTCACCTTATCTAGCTTTTTTTAGTTTGAAAGTTAGTTGTCTGATCTCAGACAGTCACCCAGACTCACTTCACTCCCCATGGAGACAAACAGGCATGCTGGAGGATGATTCACCTGAACTATTTAAGCAACTCCATTAGAAGTAGATTAACTGCTTCCGATGGTGTCTCCCCTTGTCTACAAGACCTATGTTCTGTAAAAGGATAACAGAATACACTGAAGAACAAACACATGGAGAATTAAATACAATAAATGTGCAACTATTGCTGAAAAACTCCTGGGTTGTATTTTTTTCTTTTTAATAGAAGACTGGAACCTACCAAAGACAGTTACAGTGCACATGATATAATTACAAAACGATCCCCTGCAATTCAGCATGGAAACAGACCTCAACAATGACTGTTGTATTTAGAGAGTAAGCATTCTGCAACAGCAAAGCCTAACTTCAACATGAAGTCTATTTAAAGAAGAAAAAAAGTGGTTCCTGAAAGTGAAAATCTGTTACTCAGCAGTTACCATACTATTTTTCTTCTTGCATTCAATCTCCATAACTAAGTCTATAAATCATAGTTAGTAATACTTAACATGGCTCAAAGCTTCCCATATGTTTCCAAGACTACCATGAGATTGGCACATTACCTGAAAACCTGCATCACACTCTGAGGTCATGATTTCAGACACCCACATGCTGTGGTGGTAGACACCACTGCAAGAAACAAATGACAACTGCATTCCTGCAGTATGAGGAGAATGTCAACCACAAGAGTAAGACTCATGTGTGAGCAACCACTTTCAACCCATCTAACCCACAAGTATGATGAATAATTTTAGGACATATTAGGACCACTGCTGAAGTGCAAAAAGCATTTATTTAATCTTACTGTTCTAAGGTATATTAAATAGATAAATATGAGTGCAGAGGAGGATTCAAGTGTGATGACCTTCAGTATTTACTGTAATTAACGCAAAGTACTTGCACAGCAAGGGGGTGAGTACACTAAAAAAAAAAAGTGGTTGGGGGGAACAGAGGAAGGCAAGACTTACAGAAGTAACCTTGTACTGAAGAAACCAAGGCACATCACAAGAATAGCTTCTGATAAACCCTACATACTTCTGCTGTTTTAGTATGACTGAATTTTTCTGAGGACTAATCCTATGGCTTCTCTTTGATTCTATTTAATAGACTGTACCTTACAATTTAGGAGTACCTAAAAAATCTTTAAAAAAAACCCCACAGTCGAATGTCGTTTTCCCCTTTTTCCCCTCAACACTTCTCAATGACTGTGCTTTGTATCAAAGCCTGTAATAAATGTTATGTATTTTTCCAAATCTTTCAGTACACTTACAGGTTTGAGTGCAGTTCCTCTTTTCTGCAGCAGATTTGTGAATTGAATCAAACTCTTACTAGTAAGTCAACAAGAGTACATTCTACCAGTATTTAGCAATACTGCACCTATCAGCTACTTTTTACATTAGTGTCTTAATGTGTTTATTCTCTTAAGAGAAAACAGAGAGTACACACTCATCAGAACATTTTTATGCATCCCAAGTATTCAGTACTTCCTACCAGTACTTTCTACTGCAAATTCCAAAACATCCACGTAAACATTTAGGCATTCTTTTGTAGTTTTTAATGAATTTTAATGTTTTGTTTACTGAATTATGACCTCACTAATAAAAGGCAATTATTCTGCTTTCATCTCTTTATGACTGTTGTGTGTACTAACGTAGACAGCTGCTTTAAAAATGCTCTTCCAGATCATGGTAGTAATTACTGTGCTCCTAGTAACTTTGGCATCAGTTTCTAGAAGTCCATTCAAAGAAGTACATATTTGAATGCATATGCATTTTGTCCAGCGTAGGCAGTTTTTAAGTTATTAACAGAATGACTCAGCCATTCTTGTCAGTCATTGCAAAAGAATAAATTAATGCACATCATTTTCCTACACTCATCTCAAGACTGTAATTGTACATATATATAAGTGTATATACATAACTGACTAGAGAGAAATGTCTTCAGTAAGTGGATTTTCAGCACTTTATTCCAACAGATTTACCATTGCCACATGCATTAAAACAAACAACATCCATGTCATACAGTGACTTAGTTTAACAGATATAGCTTTAAAAAAGCCCCCTACACGAGAAATTAGAAGAATTAGAAGAACTCAGTGGCAAAAAGCCAGTTATATGTAGCAACTATCATCAGGAGAATGACCAAATATTAATGATCCAGGCAACAGAGTGACCCATCCTGTTCTACCCACAATATTTTGGAAGTGTTATGAATCTCAGCAAATTCTGGTTTTAAGTGACCTCACTGGATTGAGTCTGAATCACTATATATAGATACATTCCAACTCCAGTGAAACTGACCTAATTTCTTTTTCCATTCAGAAACCCATTTCAAAATACAGAGGAATAAAATCCATCCTACTCATAAGCAGCTTACATTTATCCATGCTGATAAGTGATTACCATTACACCACACAGAAATGCTTTTTTGCAATTTAGATTTCTGGAGTTTCCATCAATGTTCTGATGGTAAACTCGTCTCACTACACATCCTAATTTAAGGAAAAAAAAATTTAAAAAAAGTCAGCAATTATTAGCAGATGTTTTAGAACCTAAACTTGGGACTGTAAGTCTGGTCTTCTCTTAGAAATCTTATAATTTCTTAAGTGGGAAGTGGGTTCGCTCAGTTCAAGATTAAAAAAGCCTCTAGAAAAGGGAAAACAGAATGATTTGAATATAAGCATGATGAGTTTCATCTATAAAAAAAAAGAGGAAACATACATCTGAAATCCTGGTCCTATTCCATGAATGCAAACTCAGAATGCAGCACTGTACAAAACTAGATCCTCATATCACTGATGACAAAACATCTAAAAAGCCTATTAAATGGAACTAAACCTGAATGTTTACATTTGAATTTATTTGTTTTTATAAACAGCTATAAACAATTGTATGATGTACTTTAAAAATCCTGTCCTAGTTGCATAGTGTATTCAGTCTGGGATCTGAGGTGAAGTATCACTAGATAAGCAACACTAACCAGGTTAATTCTCAAGAGTTGTACATAATATCAGAATGTCTCATTCCCAAAAGAGTTTATTATAAACATCACAATGTATCAAGTCCTTTGATACCTCTCCACACAGTAAAGAGTCCCACATGGTCCAGTCCCCAAATGTTCAAATGCAGATTCAAAGAATCTGTTGAAGTCTGTTCCTCCATCTTTGTAATTCAAAGCAGTAACAAAGCAATTCAGTCAATGTCCAAGAAATTCAGCCCACAACTAGTTTCACACATTAATACAGGCAGTCTTTATACATTCCTTTGAACATACATACTTACAATGCTACTTATCTAACATTACGATCAATACTAGGCTGTTGTTGTTGTTGTTGGGTCTTTTTTAAAGATTTTTGTTTTTCAACAAAAATGTAAAAATGAACTTGCGTAAACATTTACTTGCCACTCCTTGCAATGCAGGAGCAGCTCAGGCTGGTAATGGAATATCAATTACATATACTGACAGATCTTGCATGCAAAGAAAAGTGCACCCCTAACCTCTCCACACATCATAAAAATCTTTTTTTTAAATGGGTCAAAGACTAGCTGAGAGAAATGGAAAAAAAATCTCATCAACTTCTATGGGGTTTTGAAGCAGTTGAGCAATTCCACAATTCCCATGTGATTTTCTGGAAACACAGTTATTGCAAGTGTCTTTGACAACTAAGAACTTTAAACACTATTTCCGCTCTTCAGAAATCCTAAAAGACATTTCTCCTACATCTGTTAAAATACAGAGCTTTAAGAACCTACCATAAACATTTACAGATTCCTACTGTGCTGTTAGTGTATTTATCTGAACTAGATATTAAACAACACAGTTTAAACAACACTGGGAACCTGCTACATAACCCAATATAGGATTATCTTAATAAATGTAATAGAATATAAGACAGATATTCAAACACTCCATCCTCCAATGTTAAATTCTCAAAAGAAATTACTTCACGAATAGACTTTTCCTGAAAGAAAATTAGTATAGACCATAAAGAATCTATGCATACTGCACAAAGTCATTCTTACCATCAATCTCCTCCCCTAGTATGTGACCCACATACCAACACAGGCAGCTTTTTATAGACCAAGACCTGGTCAAGCTTTTGCTGAAGTTGTACAGTTTTTCCAAAACATTTTCATTGAGTTACAGACCAACAGCTGCAGTATCTGCACTGGTATGGTGCACTGGAATAACAGTCAGCTCTAAGACAGTATCAGTTAAATATTAACCACAGTATTTTTTGAATTAATTACATATTTTGGCAAAAATGGATTTTTACAGCTCACATTAGTGCCTTTAGAAGTAGAAGGGTATCAAATTACACATTATACTAAACAGCTTCCAGTAAGCATAAGTCATACTGCAAAAAACATCTGTAATAATTATTTGCATGTACGAAAGAGAGGTTGCCAATTGAAACAGTAGATGTTTGGAAGTTTGGTTAAAAAGATTCACTGAAGAGTTTTATAAATGTATATTCTGTACATAAGCTTTTCTCCTGTTCTCATTCACACTGTAGCAAAAGTGTTACATATATAAGAAATTGAAACCAAAAAGAAAGAGTGAACTGCCTAGTTCTGCTCTCCTCTTCAGGAAACCAAGCAAAGGCATGGTGGAAGCTGAAGCGTGGGTACCTTCACTCTTTCTGCTTTCGTTACTCTCCAGTGGTTTCATTAGACAGGGAAAGATATTTTACAAGATGAATCAAAGTCACACAGCCGGTCTCTCAGCTGTAGTTCTTGCACACAACAACTAAACAATGGTGCCCAGTATCTGCTAACAAACACATTGTTTTCTTTCTTAATTTCTCAACTGATAAAGAATTGTCATGCTTTACCTGTGATTTCATCTCATAAAGCGTAGCATCCTCTGGAGTTAATTGAAGTGCTTCATCCCACTTGAGAATAGCCTCTCGGTACCTGTAGTTAAAACAACATTACAGTGTCACACTATTTAAAAATATTGGATATTTCTATTTATATCCTGACATTGTCCTAAAAAAAGTGCCATGGCATATGATTAGTATTAATTATTTTTCTAATTATTTCCCCATAAGACATACTGAACTGTTTTCAAGAACTAGTCACTTGCTTTGACTGTGTGCTAAGTACTACAATACAACTGGCCTCAAGTGAATTTATAAATCAATACAGGAAACCTGTGGCAAAGCTTAATGACTTAAAACTAGAAATCTTAAACTGAGTCCAATTCCCCTCACTGTCAAAATGAAATATATTCTGAACCCAATATGACTTGATACAGTCACAATTTAAAACTTCTTTTTTGTACTGTAAGAATCTAAAGACACCTAAGTAACCACAGAACATAAACATAAAAAGGAAGTTGAAAGTAAACAGCTATACTGAAATCATTCAACTTTGGGAAAGCATACACTAGCTTCATATGTTGACTATCCTAGAAAAAAGAACAAAACAGAAGAGTTGACCAAAACCAATAAGAACTAGCTATTTGTCTTGAACAATGAGGAAAACCTAGTCAAATGCATACTACGGTTTTGGACCATACTGACAAATTGCAACAGAATAGCGAGATGCAGTTACAGAGGTACAGCCTTTCAGCCCTAAGGGTGGCATCAGATCAACATTAATGAGTCTGTGGGATACCATGTGTTGTCTGAATCTGTTTAAAAATCCACATTCATTATGGAACTGTGCAGAAACTCCTGTATTTATATTAATTACATGGCAAAGGTCTGAAAATAGTTACTCTTGGTAGATACACATGCTGCAATTTTAATATAGTATAGATAAAACTAAAACTACAGTAATTTTCACATGCACATCATATGGAAACAGTTCTTATCTTCCCCTACTCCCCCTTCTTCCTTCCCTTTCCTTTCCCCATTTTTCAATCCTCTGGGTTTTATTACACTTCCAGGTTTTCCAGAGGAGTCACATGAAGACTTTCTAAAGTTCCGAACCAACTGGGAACACAAAAATAAGACTGGAAAAGCAGTGCAACTGAAGTCAAACTCTCCTTATGATTCAGGTTTTATTAGTTTGCAAATTACAGTGGTAAGTATGATATTTGAGTCCTAAGCAAAGGATGTTCCAATAAAGTCTCTCATTTCCTCAAAGTTCAGCCACCAGCTGTACATTTTGTCATCTTGGTTCGTTCCCCATGGGCAGGTGTGTTCACCCTAAAAAAAATCATGATATTTTCTACATATGCCATTAGAAGCTTTAAGCTGTTACTTAGTTGGTAACAGCTTTAAATTTTTACTTCTACTTTTTAAATAGAAGCTTATAATTTTGTTCAAGACCTACCACAGACGTTGCACAATAAAGCCTACATGAGTAAGGGAAGTCCTCTGCTCAGTTAGGTGGTGACCTGGCCATGCAGAAAGGTGCAATATTACAAGTGTAGCAAAAAAGTTTAGCAAAAAAAGATTCTGGAAAACAGAGCAAATATGGTAATAAGATCAGTAACCAGAAAGGAAGGAACAGTACTGGCATCCTGCAAGTAGAAAGATTTAAGACAAAAAGTTGTGTTTCAGGAATCGTAATTTTCGCTTCTATGAACAGAACATTGCTCAGAGTGTCAATCTGAATGGAATAAAAATTCATAGCATGAACACAGTAACTCTGAAGGAAGAATCAAATACAAGCTAATGTTCCCTCAAATCCTGTTAGGTTTTGCTGCCAATTTGTCAACAGTCTACCAACAGAATAAAGATGGACAAGGGAAAGAAAGTTGTCCATTAACAGAAACACTGTGCTATACGTGTTTCTGTGTGTGAACAATAAGTTACTTAACTCTGTCAGCCTCAGGAAGCATGATCCAAGAGAAGGACAACAGAATCAATTCCTAGCCTGAGAACACAACAGGAAAGGGTTGGTGAGGGAAAAGTTTTCTGCAGGTACACACTGCTAAAAGGACTGACTGCTGACTACCAGATCACAGTGTGGAGACACCCACATGGCTGTGAAATAGTAATCTTTTCAGTGCATATATTTCCTCGAGAGGGAAGTCTGATAAAACATGACTGCTCTATTCTTTTAAATATGCAGAGAAAAGGATGTTTCCATTGCTGTTCCAGGAGTAAGGTCCTTACTAAGGTCTCAGGTCCTTACTAAGAGAAACTGAGGCACGTTGCTTGCTCTAGTAATGTAAATTTAAGAAAAAATTGTTTAAGTAAAGATAGTCCATTAATGAAAGAATTTGCTACCTCATTCTTCTGAAGAAAAAGATTATATACTGTATAAAATATGAAATGACTGAAAAAGTTTCCTGGGGATATAAGGTACCATTGTAAAGTCAATGTTCGAGTAAATGTTTTATGAAAACTATAAACCTTGGCCGAAATAAAAAGTGAGGTAACTCAGGAGTAGCGTTGTAAAATAAATAATTAAATCAATAGATCATTTTATGTTTCCCAGTATCTTTTTTTGAGTTAGACTGTACAGGACTTTTACCGCTACGAGAAGGGAACTAGTTTTCAAAAGCAAACCTTCAACATAAATATAACATCTGCTTTGGATTTAATCAACACATATTTAATGGGTATTCCATTTGCTATTTCCATTTCTTTTCTTAGAAATTAAACAAGCTCACATAGAGTAGTGTGACTAGCAGGTCACAAGCATTTATGCATCAGCTGAGTTACAAAAACTGCCACATCACAGCTGGAAAAATTGAAATAATGAATTTTAGCTTAATGCTGATCCACCAAGGTCTGCCAGAACTTCTTCCCATATGTCCAATATGGAGAATGAGTACACATGTTCTGAACACATGCTATGGCACTGGTGATGCACAGCATCACAGAATATGCTGAGTTGGAAGGGACCCACAACGATCATTGAGTCCAACTCTTAACCCTGCACAGAACCAGCCCCAGGAGTCATACCATGTGCCTGAGAGCATAATCCAAATGCTTTTTTTACTCTGTCAGCCTTGGTGCTGTGACCACTTCCTAGGGAGCCTGTTCCAGTGCCCAACCACCCTTTGGGTGAAGAACCTTTTTCTAATATCCAACCTAAACCGTACCCGCCACAACTTCAGGCCATTCTCTTGGGTCCTGTCACTTGTCACCACAGAGAAGAGATCAGTACCTGCCCCTCATCTTCTCCTAACAAGGAAGCTGAAGGTTGCAATGAGGTGTCTCCTCTGTCTCCTTGTCTCCAGGCTGAACAGACCAAGTGCCCTCAGCCGCTCCTCATACGGCTTCCCCTCAAGGCCCTTCACCATCTTTACTGCCCTTCTTTGGACACTCTCTAATGGCTTAATATCTTTCTTATATTGCAATGTCCCAAACTGCACACAATATTCAAGGTGAGGCTGCCCCAGTGCAGAGCAGAGCAGGACAATCCCCTCCCTTGACCGGCTGGTGATGCTTTGCCTGATGCCCCCCAGGACATGGTTGGCCCTCCTGGCTACCAGGGCACTGCTGACTCAGATTCAACTTGTTGTCGACCAGGACCTCCAGGTCCCTTCCTGCGGTGCTGCTTTCCAGCATCTTGCTTCCCAGTCTGTAAATAAACTCAGGGCTGCTCCATTCCAGGTGCATAATCCACCACCTGCCTTTTCATATGGTTGGTGATTGCCCAGTCCCCTAATCTGTTGAGGTCTCTCTGCAGAGCCTCCCTGCCTTCCAGGGAGTCAACAGCTCCTCCCACTTTTGTACTATCTGCACATATGCTTCGTATCACTTCTAGTCCTGTGTCCAAGTCATTCAGGAAGATGTTGAAGAGCACAGGGCCTAAGATGGACCACTGTGGAACCCCACTAGTGGCAAGTCAACAGTCTGATGCCCCCCTACTCACTACAGACCTTTCTGCCTAACCCATGAGCCAGCTGTTCACCCACTGCATGATGTGTTTATCCAGATGTGTGTTGGACATTTTGTCCAGAAGGATCCTGTGAGAGACAGTATCAAAAGCTTTACTGAAATCCAGAAAGATTTCATCCAGTGGCTTCCTTTGTTTAGCTAGGTGGGTTACCATGTCATAAAAATGAAAGCAGATTTGACAAGCAATAACACCCATTTGAATCTTAGGTCCCTTCAGAAAAAGGGATATGAAACCTAGCACTTCCAAAACAAAAATAACTTCTCTCAAAAATAACCACTCAAAAACAAGAATAAGACTCAAAAAAACCCCACAGATACATCCATTGGTGGTCTATGATGCTATAAGCCTTCTTCAGAAATCTCTGGTATTTACTCGAGTGGAGATTAATCCCAAACACCAGTTGGTTTGGGATTAATTAACCAGTTGGCTGTGGGCCTACTGACTATATAGCAGCTTTGCAGATAAAAGACTTGGGGGACAAGAAGCTGGGTGTGAGCCAGTAATGTGTCCTTGTGCCAAAGCAGCCCAACAGCATTCTGGGCTGCCTTAACATCACCAGCAGAGAGAGAGATAATGTGCCTTAACTCTGGTGAGACCACACATGGAGTGCTGGGTCCAGTTCTGAGCTGCCCAGTGTGACAGAGGCATGGACATCTCTGGATGAGTCCACCAATGAGCCATAAAGATGATTAGGGCTTGGAGCACCTGTCATATAAGGAGAGGCTAAGAGAAGTAGGACTATGCAACCTGGAGAAGGCAAGGCTCAAAAGGAATTTTACCAAGTTGCAAAATTACCCATTTGGAAGTGGGGCAGGGAGTAAGGAAGATGGAACCAGACTCTCCTCAGTCATGCCCAGTGACAGGACAAGAAGAAACAGGCAGAAACTGAAGCACAGAAAATTCTGTTTAAACATATTTTCTTCACTGGAGATATACAAAATGCAACTCAACAATGTCCTGGTGAGTCACTGTAGGTGACTTCACTTTGAGAAGGAGCTGAAGCAGAAAAATCTCTTAGTGTTCATTAGGATTATACAATACTAAAATATCAGCAAGGTTAGTGTTACATGATTTAAGATATGATTTTTTCTTGGCTAAATGAAAACAAATTTTAAGCAAAATATAATCTTAAAATAAATAGATGCAATAATGTTTAGATCTCTGGGATTACTACACAAATATATCTAATGTAATAGTAAAGAAGTCACAGAATATTAGTAATGGACATATCCTAATTTTGTAGATTACGAAATTAGTATTTCCAGAAAAATTAAAACCCTTATTTGTATATATATTGTAATTAAGCACCTAAAAAGTAACACAAAGCATTTAAGAAAAACTATCATATTTTGAAAAAATTACTATTTGAGTATACAGATAGTGTATAATTAATTTTATCTACCCCCAGTGATTTCAGTAAAGTAGTATATCTCACTACAGAAAAAAATTATACAGTTTTAATCAGAATTTAATTAGCATTTTCTCTTCTTTATTGCAAAGTCACAAAAATGAATAAATTATTGACAAAAGGATACATATCTGGAATTGCTTCAGCATAGAAGACCTGATGGATCTTGACAACTTTTATTTAACAGAGTATGAAATCCCATAGCTCCCCTACTGTACTAAAACTGCTCTCTTCAGACGTGCTACTGACGTGCTACAATCTGGGAGCTATAGAAACTTGGCACGTTTTTCTACAGCTTGCTAAACTTTTGAAACAAACATCTCATGCTTACACTTCACTTTTTCAACACCATTTCTGGGAAAACAGAACTCTTAAACAAAAAACTCTTAAACAAAATAATTTTAAAAATTCTCATTTCCAGAGAAAAAAAATATTTAATCTGAGGCTTCTGGGTTAAAAACAAAACCAAACCAAACAAACAAACAAACAAACACAACCAAAAAAGCCCAAACACTCAAGCTGCACAGAGATCAGTTTTTGAATCACATATACATAATGCTAGAAAGCATCACTGCAGCTCAGGCAGGATTTAGAGCTGAATAGTTTTACTCTAACAGGCTTCCCACAGTTGATGCTTCAGGAACAGTGAGACAGGACATGATCAGAGTGACACTGAAAATATCTGCAGATATACTGAAAAAGAGGAGATGGTATCAAATTTAGACAAAATGAGACTTATCTGCAGGAGAGAGGCAACGTACAGGAGTACAGTGTCAGGAGAAGGCATGAGGAAATATAAGTCCTGGGATTTCTTCGAGACTTGGACAGACACAATCAGATGTCATAGGAGAATGAGGACAAACATGGTTAGACAGAGCTAAGAAAGGGAAAGTAATTTTAAAAAAGAATTTGCCTAATTGTTGAACACTCGTATCATAGAGAATGAACACGAATGATGTGTGGCCATCAGCAACACCAGCTAGAACAATTTTAACCTAGCGCAGAGTCAAATTCAGACATCGTTGGAAGGTAGAGAAAAAGAGTACTAGGCAGTAATTATACAGAGGAAACAAAGAGAGAAATGAAAGTTAAAGCAGAAGTTGATTACAGGAACAAACTTCCCTTTTTAAGCTGGGACATGATGCAGGGCCAGACTGGGAGAAAAGATTCAAAAAACAGGTGAACGAGGAATAAAGGAGCATGAACATAACATGGCTTTTTTGTGTTTAACAACTTCAGATTTTTTTAAGCCAGTGTGTTTTTTAAAGTAAAATACTTCTGCTGTGGGTGGGGAGGGAGGTATAAAGAACTTTGTAGAAGCACCTACAGAAGAATAGTGCAGAAAGAGGCACAGGAAGTTGTTTGCTTAAACATGCAATGAAAATTCTTGTCCAAAGTTAGCGCCATACAGAACATTTAACCTCACTGGTAACTGTCATAAAACTGGTACATCTTACTATTGTGCTTCATGTGTTTAAAATGTTCTTTTGAAGTCTCAGCAACTTTCCAACTTTTTGTCATACAATTCTGACATTATTGATGAATCATCGTTACTTGCAGCTCAAAAGCATAGCTATTTTGTGGTCATTTCTGATTACTCACAGAGAAAACAACCGCTTAACTATCTACTAAAACTTCCAATAAAATGTTTTAATTTAACTGGTTCACTTAGGTGTGGTCACACTAACCTCCACAGGTAGAGAGCTACATGGCAATTCTTCAGTGGCACCTGACCATATATAATGTTTAACCCCACAGTAAAGGAGAGATAAACTAAGGCTTTGTTTAGTAATATGCAAGTTACTTGGTTTTTTTCCCTGAAACAAACTCGTTGCAACTACCCTTTGAGTAGGTAAACTATCCTAAATTGACAATGGAGTAAAACAGCACACACACAGCTAATGTACATAATTTCAAAGCTTAGGTATTCAGAGTTACTATTTTGCACATATCAGACCACTCATAATCAGGTCATTGACACCTGGACACTAGTAGTCTACAGAGTGAAAATAAGTCTGGTTTGTACAGATGAATCTTTATGCAGTAAATACAAAGTACTATTACATGTAAATCAGCTAATACCACAAAATTAAATAGCTACACCAATATTTAAAAAAGACTTATCTCTCTTAAGAACTTCCACTGAAGATGGGAAATACCATTTCATCATGTGCCAAAAAGCAATTACCACCTTTCATCACTCTAAACTACATGATCAAGTTCTTAACGTAAGTTCCATTCACTAGTTTCCTAATTTTAGTCCAGTAACACATGTATATGGCTATTTTTAATCACTGCATCTATTAAGAAAGTAGGGGTTTGAAACTACTTTGGTCAAAGAAAAAAGTATGAAATACTGGAGAAAGATAAACAAGTTCATACCAAAAAGCAAATATACACAAGCAAAAGCCACAGAACCAGGATTCTGATATCGTCTCTAACAGACAACTTCTCTCACAACTAAAATTAAGTGTTAATTTCCTCACACACAATATGAAAAGGTTGTCTCAAAAAATAATCATTTACTACTATGTCACAACTATCTTTTTTGAGACCCAGGAATGGAATATACTGCAGTAAATAATTTTAGCAACAAATGACAGAGGAAATGGAGAGTGAGCAGTGTCACTCCTGACAGTCTGTCATAATATGTCTTTTACAAATACATTTGATATTGAATTGTGAGCTGAGGGCTCTGCCGTCTTTGACTTATTCTATCCCATTCTTTACAATCTGGTCAATCACTGATTCATAGAGTCCACCCCACTCAGATATCTGTACTCATCTGTAAGGAGACAAGAAAATGTGCAAGACAAAGGCAACATATCCAGGTGCTAATCCAATCTCTTGGAGCTAACTGAAGACCACTTTTGTTCCTGTGCTCTGTACACTGGGCCATCAGTGCGTGCAGTTTCAGGGCTTTCTCCTCAAAGGGGGCTTTGGAAACAGGTATGTATGTGCCTATGGTTGAGTTGATTCTTAAACGTAACACTATTACTTCAGCTCTGACTGAAGAGAATTATATAACTGGTTAACAATCGAGATCAAAGCATGTATTTTTCTTTTTAAAAAAACTTTATATTCAGGGAAAAAAAGCAAGTAAGTTGCATATTACTAAACAAAGCCTTAGTTAAACATACCAATCACATGCAAAATTCTAGAAACTGGATGTTCTGCAGCTTTTTTTTTGGCCCTGCTGCAGAATCTCACTGGACTTGGCACTGCTACTTCATATTTTCCTCTCAAAACATGGATTTGATATAACTTACATAACAGAGAAATCTACTTACCTGCAGTAACATTACATCACTATAACTGTCAGAAACTCTTAAGAAATACATTGCTAATCATTTGTAGTAGTACTGAAAACTCAGTAGTGCCATTTTTAATTGAGAATGGCTCAAGTTCTCTCTACAAGCTGTTAATGAGGGTGTTATTCAGAGTGGAGGAAAACAACTGGAAGAAATTATGCTTTTTTCAATCAAATGATGGTTTTGCTGGTTTAGTTCTGTTATGAAAACCACACGACACTACTGCCACTGACTGCATACCTGATTAACTACAGATATATAGATTGCAGTGACAAGTATTTAGATTTTTACCATGTAAAAATTAAATACTACAGTATGGATAAACTTTTGACCTTAACAGAGAGACAAAAGAAATAAGCTTTTTCTACCTGTATTCTATTAATACCAACCTGTCAGGTAATTACAAAGTAGAACATAGAGATATGTAAAAATGTGTAACAGGTATAAAATGTGTACAAAAGTCTACAAATGTACAATCTTACTCAGCAGAGTCCAATATTTGAGAACAAATGAGCTAACCTTTCACCTGTATTTCTCCAATATCTATAGCTGCAAGTCATAGAACATACCTGTTTTTCTTGAACACACAGTAGAACAGTAATTTTTCTATTTAAAAGGGCAGTGTAAAAAACAGACTTGCTGATACAGAAGAAATGACAGCTGTATTCACATACTGTCATACTAGACTGTTTAAGGACAGAAATTGTCAAGACATTCCAAACCACTGAGAACTATTCTCAAACAAAAGAATGTTTAGTGTGCTGTATAACTGGTGTTCATTTAAGAACATTAAAAAAACCTAAATACTAATTACATTCATATAATTAAAAAAAAATCCAGTTTCAAATGCTTCTTTGTTCAGCATTAATATCAGATTAGACCACAACTGGTAAAAGAGATGACACATAAGAATCCCTCTACCAGGCTCTAGAAGTTGCTTTCCAACCATGTATAAACATGTGGGGTACTTCATTAAATACCTTGTAATTTAACATAGCATAATTAAAAAAGAGTATTGATTGTCATTTTTAAAGGTGAGAGCTCTGTAAGAGGCCAAAATAAACACTGACAAATAGGAGCCGCGGGGAAATTCACATTAAGAAGAGAAATACAAGTTTTATTGCCATTTCATTATTTAAGCAGTAAGAACAGAGTATCATAACCTTACAAGTTTCCTAAGAGAACTGTTTCAGTAAAATCAATACACTATTTTAGTATCCTAAACAAAAGCTGCAAATTAATATAAGTAACATTGCAATACCTATAATATTTAAAGTATTCACAGAGAAGTAACACATTTTTATTGCTGAAATGAATTTTTAAATACAAAGCTTTAGTTCCTCAAAATAGTTTCAACAGCAGTTCCTCTGAAAGCAGCAGGAAGGAAAATGTAGAAGAAAAACTGTTTGAAGCAATATTCTGATCTTGAGAATTATTTATTCAGACACCCCTTAGACACACAGTAATAGAGTGATGGGTATTATCTGTTTTGTTCTTAGCTGAGTAGGCATTTATTCCTTTTAACCTTTTAAATTTTTGTCCACAGATGGTTGACAGCTCGGTGTCTCTCATCTCATGTTATGATCCTGTTGATTCTCAGAAATCAGACATAGAAATTAATGCACGAAATCAACAGTTGTCAACAGTATAAAAAAAAAAAAATTCTCAGATTTAGATACCAGTACTCCTCTATCTTTCTCAAAATTACTAATTGCCAAAATATGATGCTCAGGGGTAGAGTATTAACACGACAAAACATTTAGGGAGAGATGATACACAAAAAGCAATAGTCTGCTCACTTTCTATTCTGATCAGTTCCATTTCATCCACTTGACATGCTCTTTTTATCTGTATTAAATAACGTAATTCCCCTTCATTTTCTTTCCCTCTATTACTTCTGGCCTCTTTAAAATGTCTGTTGATGTCAACATCACAGAATAATAATGACAAAAGTTACAGACAAAAACAGAGAAAAAGACATAAAGATAGGGAAAACATGTATTTCTCTATGGTATTTTGATACTTAAAAGGCAATTTTATTTTATTTTTCATGAAAGTTCCAGTAAGTTAGTAGGCAGGTACCCTATTAACCTTCCACATAGCTGAAGCTATTAGAAGGTATTGATGTCAAATGACTACAAAGTATTAATGCAAATACTAGTGAGCAAAAGCCATTTAGTCTCCTGAAATAAGTGAACTATAGATGTGCAATAAACAGAGCACTCTATCTACAAGGACATATGACTGTATGGAGACTAGATATCACCATCTAAGGAACTAAGGAAACTTAACATACTTCTAAATCTCAAGACAATAATGCAGCTCATCCACATGAAAGGGGCAAGAAGAGTGGGAACTCTCACTACCAGCACTACACCAAGTGGTGAGCTTCTGCTTCACTAGACAGAAATGTTCTGTGAAGGGTCAGAAGAGGTATGTTTGTCCTCCAATTACCAGGACAGAGCTAGTTAGTTACTTCCTATGCTGTTGTTTTTACTGACATGCAACCTTGCAGGAACCAATAGATTCAGGCTGCTGGTTTTTGTTGGCAGAGTTATTTTGCACACATATAGCAATGCCTGTCAAAAGAGAGTTAACAGCAAGAACTGTCTGAACTATTCACTTCATTTTCTCCCATATCACAGCATGAGATGAAAAATAAAACATTACAGATTCAACAGAACATTAAGATATCAGATGTTTTTATCTACATTAACTACTAGATAGGAATACTGCAGCCATTTTTCCACAGTATTCCATGCTCCTGAATCCCAATTTCTAAAATTAATCCTTTCTCTTATTTTATGACTCAAATTCTATGCTCTCCCGGGTAGGAAACACCTACAAATAATATTTTGAGTTCTGGTAGGTCGTTCCAATAAACTACCCATTTATTTACAACACAGTTTCAGAAAAGCAAACAGGGCAATGGACATGAGTTTGCTGTGATAACGAACAAGGTTGTAAAGTATCTGTGAACTGGAAGATCTTTTCACCTAGAGAAAAAAAAAAAAAACAAACAAAAAAGGAAGCAAAGCTTGATAGCTTTAGTGTTGCATTCTGGAGAAAGGATTCTTGCCTCAGTTATAAAAATATGCCCTTAAACATATATTCTTTACTACCTTCTCTCTTTAAAAATTCTGATAAGATAAACACAATTAAGTCTGACTTAAAAAAAGTCTTCTATCTCTACAATTCCTCTTCCTGAATTTAACAAAAGCTACCATCTACAAACCCTAACAGCACTAATGAATTTTCTTTAGACCAAGAAATATACTCACTTTGGTAGATTTTTTTCCAGTATTGCTCAATATTTGAGATTTTGCTCTCTCAACCTCAATTTATGATCAGAATATGATGACCAAAACCAAATAACTCTGACAACCTCACAATCAGTTAAACTATATTAAAAAAACAATAAATTACACAGAAAAAGAGAGCCAGGTTACAGATTTTTTGTTACAAAATGCTCAGGGTAATTACTTATACAAGTAATTTGCAGAGTGCTTCCTTAGGTTTTATTACAGTGATTTATTCAGTAAATTAATTAGAATATTTTAATATTTATTATTCTAATTTTATATTAATTTCTTTCATTTTGTATGTCAACAACGCTCCTAAATTTTTTTTCAGTATTGTTTGGAGTTCCTTTCTCACTTTTGAACACCACAAAAGAAATCAGCTACTAAAATAAATAACTTCTCAAACCTTGTTCATTCAATTCCACCCACAATACAGAAAGTATTGGAAATCCGCCACATTTCTGAAAGGCAAATACAAATATCTTCAAATGACTCTGCAACTTTCTATTAAGTCAGTCCTGAAAAGTTGTCCTGCACTTTCCTTACCTCAGTCCCCTCCCTTGTCCCTGGTTTGCATCAGTATAAAAGCTCCTGCTTCTTGAACCAAGTCAACAGTCTGAACCTGGTTATGACCTGTCCTAATACTAGTTTGTTTGAAAACACCAAGCAGCAACCAGAAACAGACTATTTCTCAGCTAGGTTTCTTCTCCAGTCCTGTGACAAATTGGTACTATGAGCTGTCTCCCCCAAGAGTAAAACAAAAAAAATGAGACCATAGTAAAGTGGCAGAAATAAAAGGACAGGACTGTTGGGTCACATTGATCCCAACTCCGATCAGCACAACCAGTGACAGAACTGCAACCTCGGACAACCAAAGCTATGCAGCATGTACACCAGCCCTTGCTTTCAGTTAACTCATCCCTGACATAATTTAACAATTGTCTACAAAATTACTACATCATTGACTCCCATGTAAATAAATCAACAAGACAAAAAAAAACAATACACAGGCAACATACACAATAAATTAAGTTCTTAAAAATTTGATGACCCTGAAATACAAATTTAATAATATATAAATAATAAAATCTATTATATTATACATAAATAATAGAAATTTGATTACTGTACAGGACCCGCCCAAGCAATTATTCTTGTGGTAGTACATTATGTTGTGAAGTCAACTCTTTAACAATCATCACTCCTACAAAACCAAATATTTCCACAATGTAAAACAAGAATGTACCATTCTAAATTTTCCCCACCTGCTATTTGAACTAAACCTTCCAAAGACCCTGCTGAACAAGATGTTGTTCCTAGAGAATTTTTATTCTGAGTCTTTACTGCCAAGCATCCTTTTCAGTTTAAGGATACCTTCACAATATGCCCTAAGAGGTGGAGGATACCATTTAGGAAACTAGAAAACAAGCTGACATATACATAGAAACCGAGATCTTCGTAACAAAACACAATGCCATATCCTACTTCCTTAGAAAATTCCTAAACCACATGCTGATGGGCAATTATAATCCCTTAAATTCGGTACATTTTAATTTTAGAAGATATGGACAACAGATACACATCATGTTCAATAAGGATCAGGCAAAGGATACTGAATTACTGTTTCGAAATTAAATTCCATGAACCATAGAGACAGTTAAAACAAAGGCAGTGGACGGGAATATTATCTTTGTCAGCAACAATGACTAGACTTTAGGAACAACTGGACTAAAGATATTAAATTAGGAAACCACTTAATTTTTTCCCTGCAGCTTCCCCTATGAAGGGAAATAATATTATGAAAAAATTATTTCTAAATTCAAAGGGTTTATTATTCAAGTAAAAGCAAATAGAGGTATTTAACAGTAGATCTAAACAATAAACAAAACCACAAAACTGTAATTTTAAAAAAATGAGATACAATCCTATTCTACAGTATCCACCTTGCAATACATGGTATCATTAATACCGGGAGTTCTATGAAGGATATGGAAAAGGCCCCAGATTGTATTTCTCTGTAAAAACTGCTTATACTGTTAATGTAAATTACTAGGTTTTGCTAAGTGGTTTTACACTAGGTATATAAACAATAGAATTGTCTACATTTAAAAGCTGTGATATTAGAATATCTAACTGAAGTTACAGGCAAAATCTCTTAGTACAAGTCAGAAACATGTTCTTTAATCTGCTGGAGAGACTTTTGCACTCAGGTATTAACGTGACCCTCTAGCTGCCATCTACCAGTACAGACCTGCTAGTAGAGATTGGTTTTTGCAGGATGGTAATAGTCTTGGTTATACTGTCACCATATCTACTATTTTAAAAGACAATCCCTGTCCTAGTTTATCACAGTAATATGCAGCAACACAAAGGGAATGAGGACAGTTTCAGGAATCAATCCAGCTGTGAGAGAAACTCAACAGTGAAACACTTCACCTCAACACAGCACTTAGAGGAAACAAAAGTGCATCACTTGTACTCTGATACATAAACCCATTGTCCCTCATATGCAGCAAAAGGTTGTAAATGCTGATGTCAGAAAATACCTTAAAGACTGGTGGTATACCCACATTAGATTCAAAGAAAATCACAGACTCTAAGAAGAAGTAAAAAAAAGTGGAATTAATTACTCTATTTTTGTACAATTTACAAGGCTAGAAATATGCTAGCACATGTGCTTTCACAATTTTAATTTTTCAAGCACAGCCATGATAATGAGTGACAAAAAACTGAAGTACAAGGGGAGGTTTTAAGTAGACAGACACATTTTCAAAGAATTCATTTAAAAGAAACACTACATAGCAGATGTCAAGTGAATATAACAGGTTTCAACTTACAAGATTCTGTAAATTATATTTCACACACAGAAGGAACAGACCCTCTAAACTTAAATCCAAAACCAGGTAACACAAACTATCCTTCACCTCCAAACAAGTACAAGCAGTTAGGCCCAATTTCCCCTCACCTAAGTTTAGGTCCCTCACCTGAAGTGGTCACAGGACGACTTCAGCCACGCTGCAGCCCCAGAGGTTGTACCTGCACTAAGATGCTCACGGTTCCAAGGAACATTCCTGGATACTGGCATCTGAGCAGCACCACTCCCAGCTGTAGAGTGGTCCTTGGCATGGCTGTGGACAACCCTCTCCCAGTTTGTCCACAGTCACCCAGTTCAGGAAAGCAAAAGCACCAAAAAATGGTCCTAGTACATGTGCAAAGTACCCATGGGACTAACAGGGAGCAACAGGAACCTCCAAATTGCAATTTAAGGTCTTAAGTGAGATGAGGTTTGTCAATACCTCCTTCTCCTTATATTATCAAGCAACCTTAAATGAATAATGATTCATATCTTGGTTGACAACAATAACTGCCTAAAGTTACACAGGATGATGCATAGGCATCCATTACATTGTGCTTTCTCTTGAGGAAAATACAAATAGATGTGTGTGTACATATATAAACGATTCTACAGTCTACAGCTGTTCCACAAATATTCCTTCTGCTTCTCTTTACAAATACATATCTACAAAAATACACACACATTCAAATACAGATGGATCATGTGACGTCGTACTTCAACATCCTGAAGAAACAATAATTCTAACAGAAAGATACTCTCAAAATCATTCAAACTCTGTGCACACACTCTCAGAAAAATCTGCACTAAATTAGTAACAATTTCATAACTGAACTCCTGCTTTGCCAAATAATAACCAGCTGTTAGGAAATAATGTTTTCCAGAATAAAAAAAAAAAAGCCAATTTAAAGATAAATTACAACTTAAACAAAATGAACTACTTTAACAGTCTGCAAAGAACTACCTCCTCAATGAGAGGAGATGCATCACCAGGAAGCAACAACTCTATCAGTAAGTGGCAAAAACCAATAGAAACAGCAATAAAAATTAACTTAGATAAAAATGACGTATTTCTTCACACAGCAGTTTACACGAGGGTGTTAAACACTACAAAGCACTCTCCGCACTCTTTTTTATTCTGTAGAAAGGTTATGAGGTCTGAAAAACAATCTGTATGTTCTGACTAGTAAGAGGGTAGTTGTAACATGCTTTCTCCAAAAAACAAAGGTACAAAGTCCATACTTGTTCAGCCTTTTCTATTTCAGCTCATGTGTTCTGCACTCAAGACTTCCAGCTTACACACCCTCAGGCTCTTTAGTGAGCGTCCCAAGTGTGAGGCATTCTCAAGGAATTGTAACAGAAAGGAAGTTTTATACAGACACAAAATAGTCATGCTAAACACTGGAAGACATTAAAGTGTGATCAGGTATTTGACTAGAACTCATGACAATTTTTAATCAAGCCCCTATTCACACTGTACATTTTTACTTACAGTGCAAAATCTACTTATTTTCTCTTTGTTTTTGCATGACTGACCCTAGAAAACTCTTAACGTAATTGAAGATAATAATTACTGATACTAAAAAGTTTCATTTTGTTTGAAGAACACCGATACTGGTAATTCACTCTGAAGGAGGTAAGCACTATATATACCTGCTAATTATTCCTGGTATGCAAATTACATCCAGACTGATACCAGTTAATTTCAGCCTACAAGGAACAGTAGGAGTGAGTACTTAGTACATTCTGCTAGTTTAATCACAAGCCTTTTCCAGTGATTTCTCCTACACTTCATCATAAAAATCAAAACTCTGTAGGGTTTTCAGATTAATCTTATGGAAGCATCAACATTCCCAATACACTATACCCAGCAGCCTAAGAGAATTTTAGACTTTATTCTAGGAGCCACAAATAAGAGTTTGTAGATTCCCAGATTATCTACTGAATCAATCCTTTTGATTTTTTAACTTTTTGAAATACATATTTGCTTTAAATGAGGTCAGTTGGCAGATGGAGATAGTAAGAAGGAAGAGCAAACTGTAATTTTTTAAATTTCTTTGTGTCTGTAGTTTTAATGGGATATATTTACAGAATGGCCAAGACTGGAATGAACCTCTATAGATCATCTAGTCAAATCACCCTGCTCAAATCAGGGTCACATGAAGGAGGTTGCTCCAGTGGCATTCTGCCCAGTGCGTTCCTAGTATCAGCAACGATGGAAAATCTATGCCTTTCCCTGAACAATCTGTCATCTCTCAGGTTGGCCAAGCATAATTGCACCTTTGCTAATCAATTCCAGCTACTCCCAATAACCTTCTTGTACTTCCCACAATTCAGAATGGTTTCCAGAATAATTTGTTCCTATACATAGCTTTATGGTTGATTGGCCTAAAAGTTCCTGAATCCTCCTTCTTTCCCTTCATGAAGGTAAGGAGTGATCTTTGCTTTCTAGCAGCTCCCAGGAGCTGTCATGACCTTTCAAATGCAGCTGAAGTCTTTGTGATGACATCAACCAACTCCCTCAGCACTTCAGGATGCACCCCATCAGGTCCCATGAACTTCTATGCATCACTTTTATCCAAACATTTCACAGTCTAACTCACCTCCAGCCAGGGCAAGTCTTCCTTTCACCAGACCTTCCATAAGGTCTCATGGTCCGGAGTTCCTGAGGGCAAGTCTTATAAGTAAAGGCCTAGGCAAAGAAGACAGCGAGTGCCTCTGCCTGTTCTGCATCATTTATCACTCCATTTCTTACCCCATTCAATAGAGGACCCACATTTTTCATTTTCCTTTTGCTACTGATACATCTGTAGAAGCTCTTTTTCTTTTGCCCTTCACATCCCTCCCTGGATTCAACTCCAGGTGGGCATTGGCTTTCCCAACCCCATCACTGTGTATTCAGGTCTTCCTGCATCACACAACTCTGCTCCCACATCTTGCACATTTCCATTCTAAGTTTGGATTTTCTCAGGAGCTTCCTGTGCATCCATGCAGGACTTTCATTCACCTTGTCTTGACATTAGAATGAATATTTCTTGAGTTTACAGGAATAACTTGAAATAAATGTCACTAGTTCTTCTGGATCCCTCTTCTCTCTAACATACCCCACTTTTCCTAGGCTACTCCATAATGTAACTAAGCCTATTAAGCTGCTGAAATGTTTCCGCCAAAGGTAGCTGTTGGATCTTCTAGGAAACCTCTTTATTAGCACTATATTATGTAAGTAACATCAGTTTTATTGATTGAAAACTGAAAGGCAATTTCAGTGTAATGATCTCTGTCCTTTGCGTTAGTTGCATCAAAATGAACAACCAATATAATCTGAAAGCAATTTTATTACTTTAACACTTTCATAACTCATTAGTAAACATGCACTTATAATAACCTAAATCTGAAAGACACAGGCAAATGGAACAAATACAAGAGTTAAAAGAGCATGATGGAAGGCTTTTCAACTTTATTTAATTAGGTGTTATTCCTCTGCTCTATTTGCTAAACATATTTTTTCAGTGACTCTTGATTTACCACCACACTGAAGATACTTTTTAAAGGTATGAGCTTCATCATCTAACATCTTAAAATGTCTAGTGAGAAAGAAAGAGTCAATTACAGCACATATAGCTAAAACATATGTTGGAGTTACGCTGGCATGAGCATCAGAAGAAGTCTCAGCTGCTAAAATGTGGGAAAAAACGACCCTCCAGAAAAGTCCAATTTTTTTCAGTAGATTAGAAAAATAAGCATTTCTAAAAAATTAATCCCTCTAGAAAAATAAACCGTTTCATGAAAATTGACTCATTATCTGGCATGTTCACTGCACTTTGACATGCCCTTATTTAATTTGCTGCTGCAAAAGCTAAAAGAGTTAAACCTTATTAATCAGTATAATTTATACATCAAGTGACAAAGTGACACAAATATTTATTTTAATATAGGTGAATCCCTAATGTAAGTGTTCCAGTTGATAACATGACTTTCCCAATAGAGATGAAGTTGTGGTTTTTTTAGCAATATGGAGTGTATATCATCAGAAGCAAGAGCAGTATTAACTTCTATTTAGCAAAACTGAAAAATTAAATGCAAATCCATAAGAATTTAAACCAAATAGTGTCTATTTCCAACAGAAATTCTGCACTTCTTCAGGCCACACTGAGAAGAACTCTATCGCCACTTACTGGGCAGATACGGGAGTTCACGGTTTGAAAACAGCACAGGGGGATGATTGCAAAGCTACCAGAGTGAATAGGCAACTCACTTATACTGAGGATACTAGTCCGACAGAAATTTTTCGTCTTGCTGTTAGCTCTCACATGCCATATGCTTGAGAACATTATACTTCCCTATTTAACCTCACCTAAACCCTTTATTTTATTCACCGTTGTGTGGCCATAGTCGAAGACTTCCCTACCTACCAGTCAAAATACACTGTAATGATAATTTCTGTGTTCAAAATAACTGAACACATGAACTTATGTTAGATTTAAAACAGTGTAGGGCTATCAACACAAAAAAACTCACCTGGATTGTGTTTTTTGTGGGTTGGTTTGGTTTTGCTTTTTTGGTTGGGGTTTGTTTTGGGGTTTTATTGGTTCAATGTGTATGGACACATCCATACTGACGTCTCAAGCCAGCAGCATTTCAAGTTTCATATAAGCAAAATAATTTTCTCCTCTGGAATATTCTCCATTCTTTCCACCAGCAGACAATATTCTGTTCACAGAAATCACAGAATATCCTGAGTTGGAAGGGATCCACAGGGATCATCAGCTCCTGGCCCTGCTAAAGACAGCCCCAAGAATCAATGTGTTTGTTCCCGAAAGACTGTGTATATGTTTGTACATATTTGTTTAATTACTCCTCATACCTAAAAAAACCATACAAATACGACACTTCTTCCACATGTCTGCCTTTTCTTGCTGTTCTGACAAAATCACTCATTCACAAGCCATCTTCAAAACTTCGTACTTAGCAAGTTTCTAGATCATTCTAAACCATGTTTTTCACAAAAACAGATCCACTGTGACAATCAACGTAGTCTAACACCTTTTTCTGGTTGTCTCCTAATCTTTCCTTCCATCCACACAAAGACTAAAATATGCATCAGAAACTGTTGTCATCATCACCATTTCTCTTCTGTGTGTCTATCTGTCTCAGCTTCATGGGTTCATGCACGCACATTACAGCAAGTACAAACACCCTTCAAAGCTGAGCTTCAAGGCTCCATCGAGGCTGAAAACCCCCAGAGTGCCACCAACAGAAAAATAAGATGAACAGACTTACACCATATAAAGGTGGTAATCACTATTTTAGCTAAGTAATAGTAGGCCCACTTACAAAATTCACCTTTAATCGTATCAATTTTTGCCATGCACATTACCTCTGAGTCTCTCTTCTACAAGAAATGAAGTTGAATTTATTACCTTCCATTCTTTCATTTATTTAGCCTCTTGCTTCTTCACAAGTCTGTTTTCTTTTTGAATTCCCTTATCTCCGCTCCACAAGTAACACCAACTAAGAACCAACCTTTGTCAGTCTCTAATGGTCACTCTTTGTCTTTCTTCTGAGTTTCTTCAGAGGAAGAGATACCATCTTTTTACCTAAATGCTACACAATTCAACTCGAATCTTTCCTTAACTGTTACTACACTTTATTATTTCAAGAAATAATACTTAAAAGTATTTAATTATGTCTGATTATGTTGTACAAATGTATATTCAAGAAACAGACCACATAAACCTGAACACAACTACAGCAACCACTTCCGACCAGACAGGATAAACATTCCTTTCAGTCTGCTTCCTCAAGTTCCCTGTAAAGGTATATTAACTGTTCCACCTGTTTAAGTAATAAAAGTCTCATGTAAGTTTAGCCTCCAACCAATGTGATTTATTTTTTTTTAGAGAGAAGAATCTGTCTGAAAGTTATGTAGCCCAGCAGCACCGTATCACCATAATTGCCTGAACTGTACAGAGCGTGCTAGAGTAATTAATGGAAATAACAATTCTAAGTAAGAACTTCTGTTAAGCCTCAAGTACAAACGTTAACTTTTCTCTCATAACAGTTACAAACCAATCAGAGCTTCTCAGTAGTTCTTCAAAGCATTTTTGATGAGATGTAGTTTTCACTAAGTTTACAAGAAATCCTTATGGATGGGTCAAGCTTTTGTATTGTTTTCTAACTGACAGGTAATGGAGAACTCCATTTCTAAGACCAACTGAAGATATTAAAAGCACCAAAACCTACCTGCTGCTCAGTATTTCCCTGCCCTAAACCACATCTACAACAGATTATTTGTCGCTGCTCAAGAGATTTACTGCACTTTACGTAATACACCAAAAAAACCCAAAAAAACCCACTAAAATCCACTGAGAAAAAATATACAATATCCAAAGCAAAATACAGGCAGAGCAACTCCCTGAATCTGACTTTCGAAAAGCATTAGCAGATTAACAGTGCATTAGCAGATTAACAGTGCATAACTGTGCAGTATTTGCCTGGGCACTGTACACATTCAAAACAGGCTTACCCTCAGTAAGAGAAAACACAGATTTTCAAGAGTAGCTAAAGCATTACTTACGGTATGGTTTATCTCTCTGCATCTTATTTACCCTTTCAACTTTCAGATCCAACCAGTTTTTCATCTCTTGCCTTCTTTTTTGTTGTTGTTGTTATGAGAACACAACACAAAAATAAAATGGAAGATAGACTTCATTTCAGGGCTGACACCACCACTAAAGGCAACAACTTATTTAGTACCACACAGTACAGGCAGAATGTAACTATCACTTTTTAGAATTTGAAAAATATGAATGCAAATACTAGCAAATTACCTACAGTTTAGAGAAGGGATTAAAATATTATGTAGTACTTATTCAGTAAAAGAGTAAAACAACATCAGTACCTCCTGTTTTCAGCCAAATCTGCACCTTCATCCTTGAGCTCCTTACTTTTCTTTACACAGTCTTCTAAGAGAATTTCCTTTCTTCTTTTAGTTGCGTGCACCCAGTTAGCATCATCATCGCCAACCAGATCCTTCTCATCCGCAGCTTCTGCTTCAAATTGCTGAGAAGTGGCTCTTGAAACTTTCTCACCGATCTTTCTCTTCCAACCAAAAGAAGCCATTTGGAGAACTGGAGAAAAAAAAGGTTAGGTAAGGTTAGATAACGAAGCTTTTAAGTACACAGGATACAAAACACACCTCACTGCTCTCGATCCCAGAGCGGTAAAGTGGAGCAGACTGGCAGCCCCCCTGCCCACGGCTTCACCACAGGTGTTAATGAGGGCAGCCCCGTCTGGAGCCCCAGCGCCGTTACCTGCGGCTCCCGCCGGGAAATTCCCCCCAGCTGGAAGTACCGTGCCAGCCGTAACCCAGCGGCAGGAAGCGGAAAGGCGGGGCGGCAGCGGCAGGAACACAGGAGAAGGGAGAAAGGAAGGGAAGGAAGGCCTGCGGCAACTAGCGACAGCCGGGAGCTGTAGTTCGCCGAAGGGCGGCCGCGGCTCGGGGTGTCAGTGCCTGTGAAATCCCCGTGCCTGAGGCTCCCAGGAGTAAAGGAGCCCCTGCGGCGGGCCGGCTGTTCCCCGCTCCTGCCGGGATGCATGTGCGGACGGGGCAGCGCCGGGCAGCGGAGCGCGGGGGAAAGGGCGGAGGGGCGATAACACTTGTCCCTGTAGGAAGCAGGCGTTCCTGATGCCCGAGTGCCGCAGGGGGACGGGCGGGGGCCGGGAATGGCCACCTCGGCAGCACCGACTGCGCCTGGGCCAGCGCTCACCCCCCGCGGGCAGGCGGCTCCCGCCGGGATAGACCACAAGGAAAAGTGACCAGGGCTGATAAGGAAGGGGTTTAACTCTAAACGGATTTAAAAAAAAAAAAAAAAAAAAAAAAAAAAAAGGCTGCAGGGTTTAAAACTGCTCCCAAGTTACAGCGACAAATACCGAGGCAAAAGCCTCACCCCCGGTGCGTGGAAAGGGCAGACAAGGGGAGTCACCGCAGGGGGGCAAAAGGCAGCTTTTACACTGAGTATTCAGTGTCCCTCCCACCAAAAATTCCTTTTCCGCACCGAAAGGGTTTACAGGATCTAGGGGAAAATAGGACCGTGCGAGCTCAGCTGGGGAACCAGCCTGCCTAGCTGGAGGTTCTGCAGTCCTTTGTCGTGTTGCTGCTCTCTCTAAAATTGTAATTGCTGTTTTTAAAACAATTGTAATAGTTCTTGTCCACTTATAACATGCACAACACTAGAAGACAGCATGCACACAGTTTCAGACAAGATGGTTCAGTATTTTATGTTTACTTGGTTTTAAGTTTTGAAAGTTTAAAAAGTTACACAGTTATAAACAAGCATTTTTGCCATTCAGCTTTGTCAAAAGAAATTAACAGAGGAAGTAGGCACATATTTGTTAAAGAACAAGACTTCATATCTTACAATGGTAATCAACTGGTAAAATAAAATTTAGTTCAAAGTTTGTATTAAACACTAATATCAAGACAAACATGAAAGTTTTTTTTTTAATATTGCACAACCAAGATGAATTTTTATCCATTACTTAGTGAGTTGTATTGCATATGGACAGTAAGGTTCATCCATGTTATTGAAAAATTTACAATACAAAGGCAAGATAATTCATTGTACTCCAAAAAGAGTAAGCTTGGGAATACAGAGTAACACACTGGACCAATTTGTGTATTTGCATAAGCTGCCTCCTTACAACCCTGACAACTCTAGTGAAGTTTCATTTCACAGCCTCTTGGCAGCTTCTAGTGCAATGCTAAAGGTCTGCAGGATCAATAAGAACATGTAAAGAAAGCAATTTCAACAGCAAGATCTATAAAGCATAGGAAAGTCACGCAACAGGCAACTGGGTTCAACTAGGTTGTTAGTGCTCCTTTCTACCCCTCCCACTCCCTATAAAAATCTCAGTTCAATCAAAAAATCTTCAGCCATCAAAACTGAACTACCATACCAATAAAAATTTACTTTATTTAAAACTACACATATTGTACACTTCTGCCAGAAACTTGCTTTAGCTTCCAGATACCAAAACTAAAGAAAAAACATGGTTGTCTTAATGCACAAGAGGGCCAAAAAGGTATATAAAAATTAAAAGCTATTTGCACCTTGACATCTTGCATTTGTTGTCAGTATTACAAGGAGCAGAAAGCATTTACAAATAGTTTAGCATATGTAAGTGAT
This sequence comes from Myiozetetes cayanensis, assembly GCF_022539395.1. NCBI lineage: Eukaryota > Metazoa > Chordata > Aves > Passeriformes > Tyrannidae > Myiozetetes > Myiozetetes cayanensis. Next base: position 59,512,268 of record NW_026087631.1, on the reverse strand, counting down.
ACCAAACCAATTCCAGATGAGGAATTACTGCAATTTAAAAACCTGTGCGTGTGTAGTGCTTATACAAGTGCAATATTCAGTAATTTTGAAATAAAAGGATTACAAAAATGAACACATAGATTTATCCAGTACACCAGAACCAATTCTTCAAAGACTAAAAACAGGATTTTATTGTAGGATTTGCAACTGGTCCCTCATGTTGACATCTGAACCTCAGGAGGTATGACACTTGAGGATAAAGAAATGAACTTGGAAGTTGTACCCCCCTACTAGACAGACCTCACAATCGCCCACTTCAAAACAAAGGTAGAGCAGGTGGGCTTAAAGCAGCTTTATGTTTCTTCAGATTCTGTGCATATTCAAAACATTAATTTTTGGACTGAAGCCAGGTGGCCAGGATTAAACTGTTCCTATATCTGTAGCTATCAGTCTCCCATGAATTAAAATCTCAGTCATTGGTAAGAATTTCCATCCATTTGAAGAGTCCAGGTTTCACTGCTGGATTTCCAGCCTCTCCCTTGAAACTAAGTAGGTCATGAAGTTAATTTCAAAGGGAACATTAATTCTTGAATGCAAACCCAAATATTTTATGACTGTTAGGTCTAATAAGGGCTGGATGAAAATGGAACCGTAATGCAAAAACCGTAAATGCAGAAAGGTTTTTGTTATGGGTAATTGTGACTTTCTCAATATTAGCACTCAAGTTGTCGTGATCAGTTTTCAATGTTCACTTGAGAAGTCAGACTTCAATTCAGTGACATTAAATAGCGAAGTTTGCTATTAAGGCGGCCTGGGAAAAACTAAAAACCTGTATATGTAGTTTTAACTGCAAAGCGAATACTACACAGTATATCCTAAGATAACACGTGATAACCAGCTGTATCAAAGTATAAACTTGTATGTTAAAAAACTGTCAATTTCAGATTCTGGAATAACTTGAAACAGCCCTTAAACTGTGCCCTTAAATGTCTCTAAGGAAAAGGATTCTCAGCCTGCAACAGTAGCTGCTGTGGTACTACCACACTAAGGTATATGCACAAAACACAGACTTGCTCACAATTCTCCGCACTGCAACATTTTGTTTTAGCCCATCAGGTGCCAAGTCTTCTCAGCACTAAGTCTCTCACCGCTGCTGTGCACTCAATCGTTCAACCCACTGCCAACAGATTTTCACCCTCAGTGCATTACAGAGCACCTGCACCCATTTCCAACGGCTGGATTTGCATGCATTTAATAGAATTTATTGTTAGAAATAGCACATTGCAACATATCAAACTATTCTTTATTATTCACTGTCAAGTAAGGGGGGAGAAACACAGCAGTTTTAACACATTACTGTTATTGATAGTTCTGACCAACTGAGTCACAATTGTAGAGAGTGACCAACAAGTTATACTTGGGTCACTAAACTAGTAAGTGTACATTTACCTACAGTGCACCAGATACATGTATTACCAGTGAAAAAACCAAGGAGGTCCATCTAACTTAAGTGTTATATGCAGCCTAATGTGCACTCAATGTAAATGTTATAAACACCACCCAGAGGGCATATTATTTCCTGTACCTGTGTTATGCCATTGGGCGACAGGCAATCAGAATTCACTACAGCTTCAAAATAATATATGCTAACTGCCCATATTAATTTTAATCCCCGTGCAAATTGCATTCTGTGGCTAGCTTTTTCAGCGCCTTAGTTAATTTAACTTGATTATAATTGGAAGCGTCTGACTATGATTTAGGCATGCTTATTGCTATAAAAGAAATAAGCCCATCTTCAAAGTTATTGTGCAAGTATTTTAATTAGATTTGCACACATCTCAAAAAATTCTATTGTATGACTCCCTGGTCTTGGAGTTACGTCAGCTGTGGAAGAGTCAAGCGAAGAGTTCACTGATGAGGTAAGGGACGTATCTGCAGATTTTCCTTGCACATCAGCATCTGAATCTTTTTGACAAGATCTGTAGTTGCTCACAGAACCTGATCTCTGTGGAGTTGCAGTCCCAGACTTCGCTTCAGTAATTTCATCTGGGGGCAAGAGAAGAGAGGAGGAAAATTGGGAATCAGTATCAAATCCATTATAGGAAGAGCAAATACCTTCCCCTTCTCACACTTCTAAATCTTGTCTTTTAAAATCTTAACACATAAATAGCTTTTGCAAACTGTATATTTGATACAAAATAAAAGCTTAAATACATAGTAACACAAAGGCTTGTTGTCCTTATGCTAATTATTTCTGTACTCTGAACTGTGGCCCACAACCATTTACATCTAGTTTAGATCAGCACCAGCCATATTTTTCATTAATTGATTTCAACAGCTCACAGTTCAGTTTAGGTTACTTAAAACAAAAATAGGATAGCATAAGATTAGGTTCAATAATAGTTCAAATGTTTTGTAGATGTATTTTGTTCGCATCTACTTTATTTTTATTCTATTTTTATTTTCTTTATATTTGGGTATTTATACATTGTTATTTTTTATATTTTTTGTTATGATTCATTAGTACATTAAATAGCTAGCATCTGCATTAATTTATCATTCAGTTCTGGAAGTTTTTCACCATAGAATGTTGCACATTTGGACTGCAGCAACTTACGTTTACCTTCAGTATGAGGAGGAAATAGTTTCATCTAAGTGGTAGTGTTATGATGAAGCATTTCTAATTCTTATTTTAAATACTGAACATTAACTTGTCTCTAACCTTGCACCTGCAAAGTTATTTCAGGACAAGTAAGTGAAAAGGCAATCTCTCCTGTTTACACAAAGCTACTTCAAAGTACAAATTGTTAAGAGGAACAGAGAACAGTTAACCATAGCAGAGAGAAAGAAACATCAAATCAGCTTCAGTGTTGGAAGAAATATGACAAATCCATGACCTTTGGTTGTTTTTCCTTAAGAGCTGAAACCAGGACTGTAGCAGGATGCCCTCCCCTAGCTGCATGGCTCTAGGCAGTCATCTCCTCTCTAATGGGGACAGCATTTGTGCTGTACTGCAGTAAATTAGCACAGGAAAGTTATTGGTCCCTGGGGTCAAGCACCACTGGATCTAAGCAAGTACCTGTTAGAAGGACCAAGGCAAGAACCGTATGGCTAAATCATATCAGATTAAGCTGTCATGGGACACAGTCTTAGCCATCCTACGCTATAATCAAGCCACACTTCAATAAATCCTTTTTCCGTGCAACGTTTTCCTAGGCAAGTCATCTACACCACTGGCTGTACGTAATTTTGCTTTATTCTACTAAACTCATAAAAAAGCATTGTGGTCAGTGTCTATCAAGCTACTCCACTCATTTCCAGGAAGACATCCAACTAGGATTTGATGGTCTGCTACTGCCACTCTATAAAACACATCTTTCTACAGATCAGACCAAATGTTTTCAAGACTTTAGTTACTGCAAACATACAATTCCTGTCTCAGATTTTATCTACAGCTAGCACTGGTGGGCTGACTGTGATTGAAAGCTGATACCTCAATACACTGGGGAAGAAAATTAAAAGGGCAAAAGTGAGATAACTCAGGGGTAGACATAAACATAGTTCAATAAGAAGGGGAAAAAAAAAAAAAGGAACTCCAGGAAGGAATAAAGAAACAATAATACAAATTAGATTGGTTTGAAATAATAAAGGGCAACACTTCTAAGTAAATAAATTACAACATTTGCATTTAGAATGATTTCCCTTACAACTCAATTAACTTAAGTAATTCTTCACATACCATCAATACTACGGAAATCCAGTAAGTATGTTCTGCTGTCCACCTGATACAATTGTAGACTCATTTTGGAATATGCACTTGTTACTGGATTCTTCCTTCGAACACGTAGATAATATGGATTTACAACCTAGTACAAAAGAGATACGAGTCAATAACCAGAATTGCTTGAAAATCACTGCACGTTGTTTTTGTCATTTCAACTCACTGGTATTTATTGAGTGATTACAGACTTACCTGTTGGATTTGTGGGTTGTTGGGGTTTTTTGTGGTTTTGGGTTTTGTTTTTTTTTTTTTTTTTTTTGGTTGGTTGGTTTGTTTGTTTGTTTGGATTTTTTTAGCCAACAGAAAACAATATTCCTACAGCCCCAACAGAAAACTTAGACATGTTAGCAAGACTCATTTTCCTGTCAGCATGAATAGCCTCCCCCAAGCCCTTCCTGCCTGCGCAGCACAGGCACATGAGATCATATCCCAGCATGGGAAAATATAGTGTCAGACCTCTGCTCTATGTAACTACACAGCTCAAACAAAAACGTACTGTTTGCTGTAAAGATCCTCTATTTTGTTACCTTCCATTCATAATCCAGTTGTTTAATTGCTCGACAAACTTCAGCCATGATATCATTTGGTCGACTCTGACTCCGGATCCCCAAGTGCCATTTAGCCCTTCTCACCCCTTGGTGTTTTGACTTCTGTGGATTCAGCTCATCAAGAGTATGGCGAGGACGTGGTGCTTCAGCTACTAAAAATGGCACTCTTTCAGGGTGAGGGCGAGACAGATGGTGATCATCCAGAAAAGAATCTGGTGGACTTGTAGCCAAGTAGAAGTCTTTGGCCTCATTCATTATTCTTCTGTTATCTATAATGAGGTGATAAGCAACAGCTAAAGGGTCCTGATGATTTCGGCTGTATAGACAACTTAGCACTTCCTCTTCAGTGCACTCAAACTTCTCACACACTTCTTTTAAGGCTTCATCATCAATCATGGTAGAGCTATATGATGGGTCTTCAGGAAACAAGTACTTTGGAAGGTCCTGCTTAAACCATTCATGTTCCCTAAAATTAAAAATAAAAAATTCTGAGTGCATCTAAGTAAAGCAAACATTTTTAACATTAAAGTCTTAAAAAAAAAAAATTCATTTTAGGCTGTACAAGAAGAATCCTAGTTGCCAGTCCAAGTCTCCCTGGAACACAGGAAATACAACAGCACATAAAGTAATCACTGTCTGCACAAGATTTTACTAGACATTTTGCAAGAGACTGCAAAAAAAAATCCTTTTCACTGTAAGGTTTTCAATTACCTGGGGTCCAAAAACATCTTTCTACAACTCATCAACCAGCTTTTTATATAAAACTATATCTACCAGTCTTTGGATACATGATTGTCATCCAGATTGCTACAGATCACCTCCACCACAGCTAATTCTCTCAGATACAGGATATACCTCCCCCAGTGATGGTCCATTTGCTTCGGGAGTTTGCAAGACCTTCCTTGAAGGGATACCTTTCTTCACCTCCAAAGACTGAGGACTCCTCATCCTTTTCCAATCCTATTGGAATGGCCTTATCCCAAGCAAGGGATCCCAACTGCCAGGCTTCCTCACTCTCTAAGTCCTGATTTTTGGCCCCAATATCCCAGCACTGGAGTAACCAGCTGAGAATTTGCTCACATCATTGATGGTTGAAATCTTTTTGCTATCTCTCAGATAATTTAGGGATAAGGATCAGGTGGTTTCTTTCTCATTTATAATTTTTGTTCCTTCCTCCTCTTCTTGTGGCTGCTCTGCTACAGAAAGAGCTGCCTCTTCTGATTCCCTTCCCTGCTCCCTCTTAGGAGAAGCTTCTTTGTTCCTTACTAAACAAGATGAGTTTTGCTTCAGTTGTTTAGTTCTGTAGTTTAGTTGTTCTAAACAAAACTGTTTAGGATTTATCCATCCATGCTCTGTCAAAAACATTCTTCAACAACTTCTTTATTATCAGATTAAAGAGCTTCCTCAGACTTGCACAATAGAGACGAATTCTTAACAGCTAAGATAGGTTTTTTTCTACCCAGAGAAGTCTATACAGTGTAATTTTTGCAAAGTATTCTGCAGATAAACAGCTTTGTTATGGCAATCTTAAACCTAAAGTTTCTCAGAACTTCCACATATAACATAAATAATTTGTTTTACTGTGACCTCCCAATACATATTTCATTGTCCATTGGAAATGAGCACTGTCAGAGCTAAAACCAAACCACCAGAAGCCAAATTTTTCATCTCAGTCTAAAAAACACGGACAAGCTGTATGAATGATTTCTTTGCTCTCCAGATTTGCACTACTGTAATTCCAGCATCTGGTGATGAGACATCAGCTATTGTTTTACCTAATGTCTCTGACTGTTGCTCTCTTCATTGGATCCACTTGCAGCATGTGCTTCAAAAGACTAATTACAGACGGATTCAGGTACTGAGGGGTATAAAAGATACCATCACATATCTTCTTAAAAAGGGTTGGCACGTGATCATCATCAAATGGAAGTGTTCCACATAATAAAGCATAGAGAATAACCCCACTGCTCCAAATATCTACTTCTGGGCCTGCATATAACCTGTGAAAAGATTAACTATTAGTGACTTGTGTGCAACACATTTAAATATTTCTTCCCTCTACTTTCTTACATTGTATCACAGTAATTAAAAGCACATTACCTAGGACAACTGATGTGCAAGTACTATACCATTTCAATTCTATGCTATGCCTCCCTTGAACTTCAGTATCCTTCCCCTTCTAATATGTAACAGGGCACAAGAACAGAGCTTCCCTCTTTATTATATAAAAATAATCCACAATCCAATTTCAAACAATGGCAAACTGAAAAAAACATGCATCTACTACTAAAAAAGCCCATGTCATACATTGTTATCAATGCCTTAGAGGAATCTGTGCAAAGTCACCTATCTCCCAAATCGAGGCTGAAAAGTTTAAGACAAGTTCCTATAGCAGAACCCATCACATGTTGTGTGCTACTGCCAGAGTAAAACAGATATCTGGCCACCAAATCAGAAACAGGCAATATGAGAGTAGTTGGCTGAAAGCAGATTTGGCAATCATAGTCCACAAAAGGGGAGGTTACCTTCAGACTGAGTATCTGCTCTGCAGCAGGTATGTCACTGCGACTCAGCCTCACAGCAGGCTTCACCTGTAACTCTGTCTGCACCTTTCCTTCCAAGGTCTGAGCTATACATGAGATTTTTAAACCAATTCAGGCATATTGTACACACTGGATTTGGGGCATCGAGAGCAGCTCTACCTTACAGGAAATATTCAAAGCTAGTTCATAGACGCTTTAAATATTCATGAAAAATTATCAGTACCACTAACAGCCCACAGTTTCTCAGCATCAAGGTTGTCAACTGAACCAGTTTTGTAGCCTTTAGAATCAAGCAGTAAAATGACTGAAGTACATGCACACATGTATCCAATATAAAAGAAACTACCTTCCTGAAATTACTTCTGGTGCAGCATAGTTAGGGGAACCACAGCTTGTTCTTAAAAATTCTCCATCTGACATCATATTTGATAGACCTGAAAGTGTATAAGAGTAACTACTAAAAATTCAGGGAGCAAAACGATTTCACACTGCATATACTGCCTAGAACAAACCACTAGTAAATCAAATTAGAAAATCAACAAATTTATCCCAGTTAAGAATAACGTTGTTTGGAATTACTGAAATTTTCACATGAACATGGCACATAATCCTCCATTTAGTTTACCAGAAATCTGAGTAACATCAATCCACTATTGCCCATAATATTTGAGAACATATCCATTCCAAGACAAAAACCAATTCAGTTTGGGTGACACAGGCATGACAGAGAACAAAGCTGCTCTAAGAGAGATGAAGCAGAATAGCAAGATAGGACTTTGGTCATTAACAAGAAAATACTAAAAACCACATTTGCTTCTAAAATGCCAAAGTGGAAGATGTTACCACAGAATTTCCCAGAATTCTGTAAGGCAACTGAGGAGTAAACATGACTTCACCACAATTTAAACCACTGCACTGTTCAGCTGGTTCTGGAATCACTGCAGTTCAGCAGTTTGGGTTTTAGATACTCTGTTAGCAACTGAAGTCTTCTTTAGAACTAGGCCATCTTCATTCACCAGCCCTCAGTAAAGTCTAAGACCTGTGGAAAATATCTTCTAGTTTCTTCAACAGAAGCTGCATGATCAAGACTACCATAAGCCAAAGAACTTAGTCTCCAAGAAGGAATTATGCCCTTTTATGGGGCAGAAGGGAGTGTGGGGTGGAGTAGTGGTGGTGTGTGGAGATGAAAGATTACGGCTTGACTAGCTTTAATATTCTAATATACAAAACCTTTTAATAACTAGTCATGATTAACTGAGTGCTACAGTTTTACTGACATGAAGTTACTGTACTTCATTCCTTTGCCATGTAAGCCATTTCACCCACAGCATTTTCCACACATGAGAAATCAGTATGATTCCCAGGGCCCACATAGCTGAACATCATAATTTTTAAAACATACTTAGAATATCCAGCCTTACCTAGCACCTTCACTGGAGACTCAAAATAGTTTACAAAGGCATATCCACTATGACTGTAGGAGATAAGTCATCATGACAAAGCAGCACAGATACTCTACTATGCTATTATATGGTAAGGGTTCCTGACTCAGATAGTTCCAAGAACTAGCAGCAAGGCTTCTCTGCAGCTACGTCACAAACTGCCATAAACAAATAAGCTTTCTGACTAATTACACAGGTATAGAGCAAAAAAGCACAAGTGGTTGCAAGACTAATTGTTCTTATTTTTACTTTTACACTTTAGTTTCTTTTTCTTGGAGTAATTTAATAGTAGGACTAGTTTCTTTTACTATACCACTGTGATTCTTAAAGATGGTTAAGTGCCCCTACATTGTCCTTCCAAGCATCTACATTTTACAGATTGTGAAGACAGGCAATAGCAGTAAGTTCTGAAGTGCAAAGGTCAGGAACTAAGTTCATTTAGCATTTCAGAAGAAGTATTATTAAGGAAAATCAAAGAAACTAGTTCACAGTTTCACCTAGTCATAGAAAATACTTGAAAAGCAAGCTTGAGAGGAAAACAAGTTCAGTAGATGTGCAGGAACATTATTTTGCTTTACATTTATACTCTTGATATTCTTATATTGTGTCCAACCATCAGAATATTCAAGTATATACACTTTAATTAATATTTCCCATAGTTATTCACAGGATCTAACACCAGAGATGCAATCAGACACAAAAAAGAAATCCTTACCAAAGTCAGCTATCTTGGCATTCATGTGTGCATCAAGCAGCACATTTTCAGGCTTCAGATCTCTATGTACCACCATATGCCTGTGACAGTAATCCACACCAGAAAGGATTTGCTGGAACAGACGTCTACTTTCCTTCTCATCGAGCTGAAACAGACAAAGATTTTAAAACATTATGAGACAGTGGAAGTTCACTTGTTTTTCATTTGTATGAGTTAGAGGAAATTTTTTCCATGACCTAAAGTTATCATTTATCTTTTGGATTCTTTATATAACAGATTATCAGAACTTGTAGCAGAATGCTTCATACCTTACATAATTTTGTTTTTACACAGCCATAAAATGACTAAACAAAACACAGACACTGACTCAGAAAGTCACTAAAATTTCTCAATCACACTTTTAAAATTGGTAAGGAAGATGTTACATACTAACTAGAAACATTAGCACTCAAACATTAACTTTGTCTTAATTGTAATATCAATGAACTTTGACATTTTAAGCACAGCATAAGATTTAAGTTGGTAAAAGTTGCTAAAATGCAGCAAAAATATTATGAATTTCAGATGCTACTTACGTTAGCATCTAGTACCAAACAGCAGACTTAGTTAGGCAATTCCTATAAAGATGCCATAATCCACATCAAAGTTTGTCCTAGCAACTAATAAAGTTTATAACTATATGGTCACTCAAAGTGACTTCAGAGCTTTTACAGAAGCTGTTCTAAGAGTTAAAGACAGTAATAAGTGCACAGTTATTACTACTGGTAACTTTCCAGTACTGGGGTTCACTGAAGAAACAGTTTTCAGCTACTCCAGCTACATATCAATCCAGTTTGTACCCAGCCATTGAAAATTAATGTATTAGTAAAGAGGAAAAATGCTACAACAAAGTCACACATACGGACTGAAAAACACATAACCACTTGTACTTTCAGAACAAAACACAGTCATAAAGTGTATTTTATTGATAACAGCAGAATTAAAGTGAAACACATGAAAACACACCTTCATTTAACAAGGTGTGACCGGTTCCCCTGGTCCCAGCCCCTGATAATGTGGATAGCTTAATAACTCCATTTTATGAAGCAAGCAACCATCTGTGACCGAGTGAGTCATGTGTTCATGCTCCTTCCCTCACTATCAAGCCCCAAAGATCCTGTGAAGCAAGCAGACAAACCAGACTTCTCCTCCTCCCCGCTAGCCTCAAGATTCCTGGGTGCAAGGCTGATTACCCACTTCCTTACCAGCCTTTAGTTCCCAGGCAACCTGCCAGCCTGGTGGCAGCAATGACTCTCTCATGGAAAAAGGAAGTGCAACAGGAGCCAGAGCAGAGTCTTTATCATCAGACAGTTACAAGTCCTAAGTGGGAATGAGACTCATACCTTTCCACTGGCTACAGATGCCTCCACAATAGCCTGCTTCCCCTTAGAACTGAGTGACTTGTATTCTCTCATATGATTTTCAAGTCTAGACTGTGATTGTTATATCGATACAGCAAAATACATATTAAGATTTGACCAGATCTGCAGAGGGTCAGGGTGATTTGATACCCTAAATTGTTGTGTTAGAAATTCTTCCCTACACTACTTATAAACTGTACTACATTGATTCTGCTAACTAAAAGCCTATGCCACTCGAATAATAAATCCTGTGCTACACTAATCATAATATTCTGTGGAGAAAATAAACCTTTAATTGTACCATTCTGCTGAGGATACCCAAAACGAATATGCCTGTCCCCTCAGTGTGGGGTGACGCAGGAATGTTGCAAAAGCAGTAATACAATGCAAGTTGCTGATTTGCAAAGTTGGATTACTTCTTACCCTTCCATTTTTACAAATATAATCAAACAGTTCTCCTCCTGAAACATATTCCATCACCATGAAAATGTCAGTGGGTGTGCTGATGACCTGGTACCTGATAAGAGAAGGTATCTATTAGTCTACACACTCATTAAAAGACTAGTTACATTTCGGTAAAACAGAATGTGTACAAACAGTCAGATGAAAATGTACTTTAAAATATTTTACAGTCAATCTACAGCTACTGGAATGACAATATGTTCCAGAAGCTATTTCCTCTCCTTTCACTGTTGCCTCTTTCATTTTCCACATTGATATTTCAATTGCTGCAGTGACACTTCCTATTTTGTTTTGGCTACAGCAATGTCCTTTGGACTCATTCATGGACTCTAACTGGCAGTACAAGCAATTTTGCTGACAAATCAGCTCAATAGTCTTCTGAAAACTAACCCACTTAAGAAGTGAGCGAGTTGATCTTACACAATACAATTTACCTTCAGTGTAACAGCTGTTGCCAAATTAAAGGGAATGCATAAACATGGCCTCTGTCACTGGCAGCAGGGAAACAAGATTCTTCCAATAAAAAAACCAGCAACATCATGACTAAGACAGTGAAAGTCACCCACACCCTAGAGGTGCAAGTTAACTTTACAGGAAATTACAGTCAAAAGTAAGTCAATGATTTTTATAATTTGTTTCCACAGACCAGACATGAGGATATACTTACCTGTACTGTGAAATCCACTGATGAACTATTGATAAACTAAGAGATGTAAACAGGCATACTGTAAATACCCCATTTAGACATGAGGTAGCTGCTGTAGTGAAGGTTTTAGAATTATCAATCACATATAACAAACCGCATGTCTTTAATTCAGAAAAAGCTTCCAGAGAGCAACCTATGCTGAAAAAACATAGATAACCGACCAGCACATCACTAAGAACATTTTGAGAAAATTCCATTAACTTACGGTAGAAATGACCTGTACAGATTTGTTCTTAATAACTCATTTTCTAAGCAGAAAAAAAAAAAAGAGATCAAATATAAACAGGAAAAGAAAAATGAAGTAGCCTCTAAAATCAGAGATGGATGCTACTACAAGTATCTGTCATGACATGACCTTTTATATACCTGTCCAAAGAATTTCTAAGCAAAGATCTAATGGAAGCTGTCCAGCCTGCAGGAAAGATAAGTTTTGTGAAAGCATGTTACACATGCTGCAGACTTTGAAGCTGGTTACTTTTCTGACAAGATGCTGTTTGTCATACTGCCCTTTAAGCATATTTCAGATCAGTGAGATTACTACTTAAATATGTTTGATTACAGCAAACAAAACTTACAGCTTTATTATATGAGGATGCCTGAAGAGTTTGAGGTTCTGAATCTCCCTGCGGATTTTTCCTACAACATCAAGGCTACGAATCTTCTGTCGGTTCAGGATCTTCACTGCAACTTTATGTCCAGTTAACTCATGTTTTCCAACTGCAAGAAACAAGTATTTAGACAAGGTTTTCGACTACTCAATAAAGACCTTATTTGCCCATTTTGACTGCAGCCAAGAAATACAATTTAAGATGTTAGCATTCCACATATCGCATTATCTTTAGGGAGGTTGAAAACCAGATGGTATGGAATTTCTTCTGCCCTGCTCCAACTTCTTCCACAGTTCGCTTGATAGAAGATGTATATATGAAAGAAAAACATTGAAGCTTACCCTCAGAGTCTCACAGCATGGCTACATCTTTTGCAATATTGGGGGGAGGAAGCAAAACATATCCCAAAACCCTGCCATCCTTGCTAATTAAAGAGAGCATTTTCACTCCAAGCTTTTGGCTTACTTGCTAACCCACTCAAACATGTTTTCCTGTATCTCTTCTACTTTATCTACAGGGATCACTCTTACTAAAGAAATCCCTATTATCCCTCCCTCAAGAAACCTGTTTCAGCAATTGCTCTGAATTACCACTATGAGCATCTGATCAGCTTACCTACAAAAATGTACCTGTCCTTAGACCACTCTGACCCTCTATAAGCCCCATAGTCTGTGCAGTTAACACCAGAGCTTTCCTATATAAAGTAAGTGGCAAAAGCTACCAGAAATGCACAAAATTAAATACAACAGTAACAATGAAAAACAACCCTAACTTCATTACGTTCCTGGAAGTGGAAAAGAAACTGAGGGGTTTAATTTTTCTTTAAACTTTAAAATATTTCCCAATCAGTTACCCCTCTTTAGGTCCTAAACTTTTCAGAAGCTATTGGAAGTAGTCACAATGAAATTGCTAAGAATAGTTTTCTTAAACCCAACACTGGATCACAGACAAAACATTTAGAACCTAAATATCTCTTCCAGTAGAAAGCTGCACTATCTGCATGGTTTCTGCTTGCAGTGATTATAAATATACCATATTTTTTTGCCCCCCTGATTCCTACCTTTTGAAGATAAGCCAAATTCTAAGAACATCTACATGGTCCATCAGTGTCCACATGAATAGACATTACTAACAGGCCTGTGCTGAATACATTGCCTGTGTGTCTCCCCTCACTTGAGAATTTAAATAAGCCTCAGGCTTCAAGCTTTGTTTAAATATATCCATGGGAAGCTGTGATTAAACAGCAGCAATACACAAAAATCCTTCTGCATTCAACGGATAATTTGGATAGAATAACACCTATCTCTAAACTTTATTCACAACACAAGACCTTCATGCTGCCTTTTGCCCCAATACTGAGCTAAAAAAACGAATGCAAGTGAGAAGAAATTCTTAGCAGAGAGGAAAAGATAATGACAAGCATCTGAGCAGTTATTCTTACAAGACACTGTCTAAATAAAGCATTCTAAATTCCTGCAGGGAACTCAGTAGTGGATTACCTAGGACCCTGAAGCATCACAATGCTGCACTCAGATATCTTTAGTACCCAAGAACACAGAAAGACTCTGCCTGCCAGGTGAAAAGACACATCCCCTCATTCAGAAGCCAGTACCTAAAAATGGCCACTATAACCAAAGTACTGGGCAAGCACATTTGCACTGCTGAGGAATGCAGGACAAAGCCCACATCCACCACAAGTTCTAGAGAGACCACAAAGCAGTGACAGGTGAGTGCCTGGAACTGGATGAGAATTACCTGCTTTGAACCAGATCTACAATTAAAGCAATCACAACCCCTTCTTTTCTTCAGTTCAAATGTGATTCAAGTTTCAAGGCAACCCAGCAAATTATATCACCTATGTTAAAACCCTAAAGGGTAAAGAATCATCAACCTAAAAAATAAGAAAAGCAACTCTTCCATTTGAATTACAAGGTCTTTGCCCATCCATAATGGGAACTGAACTGAACCTGAAGCATTTGAAAAAATCTTTAAACAATAAGTTAAATTTAAACATTAGTTTCTGTTACTAAGAAACAGCTTCTCAGAAACTAACCAAAAATCAGAACGGATCTGCATCTTCCTTTGCTTTACAAGGTGCATGTTAAATATAGCAAGTAGCATATATTTATGACCAATTCTATAGCTTAGCATATATATATATATGCAGTTCTGTGTTATGTGTATAAAGTATTCTGTACATATGTTCTAAAGCCTCATTTTTGAGCCAGTTTGTTCCACTTCTGATTTGTCAGTTTACGTTAGATTGGAATTTTATTAGCACTCAGAAAAACACTATAAAGTCATTTATTAGCTAAAAGCTATGTTCAATACGCAAGGCACATAAGAAAAGTTTTTCAAAACAAATTTTTCATTCAAACCAATTAAATAGTAACATTTGCAGTTGACTGAAACCAATTCTAGCTGTCACAGCCTTCAAGGCTGTGTGCCTCAAGCCTTAATTTTATTCACTGACTGGGAGAAAACAAGATTTTCTGCTTTTTCAACTCTGCCAATTTTGAATAAATTACTGTAATGAAAACACTCTGTGGTTTGGTACAGAAAGATGCCAAAAAGCCTGTTCTCTTGCTTAAGACATTTCAAATTGAATCTCTATAGTCTTCAGTAATTTTTGCCTCCCTTTAACTCCACTAAAAATTATAAGATACCTAACTTTTTAAGATACAAGTTCTCAATAACCATCCACCTCATAAAATAAAATTGTTTTCTTGGATATAGTTCGAGGTATCTGTTATGTAAAACATCAGACATGGACTGGTAACAGACTGCTGACACTTTTGAATTCAGGATTAGGACAGAGCTGAAAGCATCACCTCAGATCATAATGCCATGCAGACACATAAGCAGACAGTGTTACCCTTCTGAAAGCTACTTTGCATTACCTATAAAAGGGAGTACTAAAAAATCTGAAGTAACCAAAAGGTATGTTTATCACCCTGATCCTCAACTAGCTACCAGATCTTCAGAAAAATCCCTGAAAAAAAGTTCATTTAATAGACCTAGTATTTCCCTTTATTTCTTTATTCTCTGATAACAGAATTGCCTTCAAGCTTCACTGTGGCTTAGCACAGCAGCAAGATTTCCAAGACAGTGACAGTCTCTAAGCAGCAGCAACTTCATTTAACTGTTGAAGTGCAGGAACAAGTCTCTAACCTAGTTGAGCAATTCTTCAATTGGAAAAAACTGATTATGAGTCCATCCAAAGTAAATACAACATTCTCATGAAATACAGGTATCAGTCATTAAGTGGGTAGGGGGGAAAAAAAAAAAAAAAGCTGAACAAGCTCATGCTGTATTCAATGAAACAATTCTGCAGTAGGCCAAAAAGCTAACCCAAAGCTCAGAGGAAAGCATTCTTTAAAAGTATGAGACAAATAAATATTTTCACTAACATGAAAAAAAAACCAAAACAACAAAACAATAGTTCATGCTGTACAAAGCCAACCTGCTGCACAACATTAGATATCATACTGATCTTCACTGTCCATTTCCAGGTCCCTTACTGTTGCCTTGATAAACACCACCTACTTACACCACGTGTGCAGTCTATACAGACCAGTGCTGGTAACTCAGATCTAGACACATGGAACAATTATTGTGGATTTACAGCCTGATGTAGTACATTTTCTCAGCATGGAACACTGGAAGACCGAATACTCTTCCTTTTACGAAAACTAACTTTAAATCAAAAAGTATTTGGAAATAAAAGTTTGCATTTGGTTTCAAAAGAAAACAACAGCAATGTTTAAAAAAAATGACAAAAATAGGGAAAGATGTTTTACACTGAATCATGGTAAAGTTTCAATGAGAATGTGTATCATATAGTTGGTTTAAGTTGAATATTCTTAAATCTCACAGCTTTTCACTTCTGTGGCATTTCAGCATCTAGGGTAAGCAGCAGGGTGAATTCATCTGACAGCTACCCTGATAGCATAAGACATTCAACAATTACCAAGTAAAACACTGGTTTTCCACTTCAAAGTTTTCAGGCTGCCACCGCCGTTAACATTAAACATCCACTTTCAAGGAGCCATATGCCTGAACCCCTACATCACGTGAGCTCAACGACAACCATAACCTGATTTTAAGAAGTGAACACATTTATTATAGTTTTTCGCTTAATATCAATTGATGAAACCATATCAAAATTATTAGAATTACAGGAAAACACAGATCTGGTATTAAATGAAGAAAATGTGTGCCCAGGAGGAAAACCAGTGCATCACAGATAAAATGTCCTTTACCACACACAGCTAAAGCAAAAGTAACACAGTAGATCATATAGGGACAAGAAAAATAGGGGTATAACAGCGCTGTCTTAAATTTAAGAGCATATTAAAACACTGATGGTATCTCAATCTTGGTTTTGTGCAGTGTGCTGGGTAAAAAACCCAAAATAAAGACATCTTCGACTCCTCCTCTTACCCATGTAGTCCCTCCATGGGGAAGGAGAATCTGATATCTTCTGGGCTATATTATTTTCTCTCTATTTAAGGAAAGAAAATTCCCAAGGAAAGTAATGGGATCCCAGTTGCCAGTTGGGGGTCACTACTCCCAAGTGCCTTGAAAAAGAGACTCGAAGGGCTCTGCTCTCCAAATATTTTCCACTGCATTCTCAGAGAAAAATATCCTATTTGCTATACATTTGTAACTTCTTCAGAACATGCCAATAGTTAAAAGCGTTTGTGTAGAACACATAAAATGGAACATCTATACTGAAGAAAAAAAAAAAGCTATGGGCTTTTTTACTGGTTATAATCACAAGCACCCATTAAGTGAAAAAAAAAAACACACACACACACAAACAAAACAACCAACTTATGAAGACTGAGCATAGCTCAACTCATATGAAAAAGATATTTTCAGTTTGCTTGTCCCAGTATCTGAAGTTCTCACGAGCAACACAGCAGGAACAGTGACGATAAGCTAATAAACAGTTCTTCCACCGTGCTGGGTAAGTTTAACTTCTACTTTATTTCTACTAGCCTTCAAATACACTAGCACAGCATCTGCATCCCTGCGGCGTAAAGTTGTTAAAGTCTGAGCTGAAAAAAACTTGATAACCACTGGTCAAGTAGACTAAGCATAAAATCTTTCGTATCTGTGAGTCAGCTATGTTGCCGGTTAATCCAACAATCCCCGAGCCACCTTTATATGCTGGGTAAGGAGAGAGAAATCCTGCCTTCCTTACAAGGACATCGAGACTTTTCTACAGCAAAACGCTATGAAAGACAGCTCGAGAATTAAGGCTCCCTACTTTCACTACATGCCCGGCGCCGTTTTAAACAAACGCGGCAGCATTTAGCTTCTAGCGGCTATTTCCGCACACACAGATGAGGAAGCTGATCCTCCCCCGGCCACCGCTTCCCTCTGCGGGACCGCCAGTCCCTCCTCGGCACCTCAGCCCGCGCAACCCCCGCTCCGAGCGGCGCTCCTGCGGCCCGGGGCCGCGCTGACGGGTGCCGAACGCCTGCCGGCCCCGCTGCCGCGGCTCACCCTTGACTTTCCCGAAGGTGCCGACGCCCAGCGTGTCCCCCAGGATGTAGTGCCCGATCTTCACCCGCCCGTGCTCGTGCTTCTGTTTATCCGCCACCGCCGCCATCTCGAGGCAAGGCCCGAGCCTGCGCATAGCGCCCGCCCGCGCGGGCCGGAGAGACGGCGGGGGAGGAGCAACCACAGAGTGCCCGCCCGCACACGAACCCGGAAGGAAACCCCGCTCTCGGCGCCCGCCCGCGCTGCCCGGGGACGAACCATTGCGGCCCGGGGGGAGAGGCGCTCTCCGTCCACAGCGCTCTCGGGGGGGGGGAAAAGAGGGGGAGCGGCACTGATGGCGATAGGTACCGGAGATGGAGGGCGCGCACATGGAATTCTAGTGCAGGAATGGCACCCCTACAGCGAACCCGCACTCGTCAAATAGACTTCCGAAGTCTGTATTTCCAATAAGCTTGTAAATTAAATCTGCTTGTTCTCCTCACTTCCTCTGCCCTGGCCCAAATCTGGACCCTAATACGGGAATATAATGAAAAGTAGGACCTTCTTCACTCCTACTACCTTGATCAGGTAACCTGTCGTCTGGTTTGCCTTGCCGGCCCCTCACGCCATTCATTCACGTTGCATGCAGGACAGTAACCCACCTTCCATTTCATGCACTCTATTTTCTATGTACCAAAGACCATACTTGTTTTACTGTTGACTATAATAGGAGTATATTTTTTAATCACATTCCAACCCCTGTTCAAAGAAACAGATAAACCTGCAGAAAATGTGACTATTGAATGATTATTTTCAAATGGAGAGATCATCAATTGAAGAGGAAGGTTACAGGAAACTCCCACGCCTTCACCTCCTTTCCCCAGTTCTCCAGACTAAGTGAACAATATTAAATGGGGGGCAATTAATGTGGGTGGTTTCTACTTGCTGGCATTAGGGCTTCCTTGGCATAATCAGTGTGATTTCACACTCACCTCTTGCCCTTTTCTCCTTGGCCTCTGACTCCACATTACCACTGAATATATAGCACGGTTCTTCCACAAGTGAAAGGTGCTATTTCCACCTTGCCTTTCCTCCCCACAAAAGCATATGTTTTGCCCAGATTCAGGCTTTTATCTCTTCTGCTGTTTCTAGCTTTGAGGTTGAGGACAATGCAAATACCAGAATCACAGAATGACTTGGGTTGGAAGGGACCTGTCAAGGTCTTCTAGTCCAACTCTCCTGCAATCAGCCAGACATCGTCAACTAGGCAGGATTGCTCAGAGCCCCATCCAGCCTGGTCTGGAACATTCGTATCTTCTCTGGGCAACCCGTTCCAGTGTCTCAGAACCCTCTTAGTAAAAGAAATTCTTTCTTATATGTAGCCTGGATCTAACTCTTCTAGTTTAAAACCATTACCACTTGTCCTATTGCTGCAGGCCCTACTTAAACAGGTCTGTCCATATCTTTCTGATAAGCCTCTTCCAAGTATTTAAAGGCTGCCATAATGTCTCCCTGAAACCTTCTCTTCTCCAGGCTGAACAACTCCAACTTTCTCAGCCTGTACTCATAGGAGTGTTGTTCCAGCTCTCTGATATTTTTTGTGACCCTTATCAGGACATGGTCCAGCAGAACCACATCTTGCCTATGCTGGGGTCCCCAGGGCTGGATGCAGCAGGCCAGGTGGGGTCTCTCCGTAGAGGGTAGAGTAGTAGGGCAGCATCACATCCCTTGCCCAGCTGCCCATGCTGCTTTCTATGCAGTCCCAGATGTGGTTGGCTTTCTGGGCTGCAAGCACACATGGCCAGCTCATGTCTAGCTTTTCATGCACCATTACCCTTCTTCATAAAGCTGCTCTCCATCCCTTTATCCCTCAGCTGGGGGTTGCCTTGACCCACATGCGGGACCTTGCACTTGGCCTTGTTTGAGGCACTTTTAAGTTCACATGATCCCACTATTAAGTTCACATGAGTCCACAAGCTTGTCCAGGTTCCTATAGATGGCAATCTGTCCTTTGGAACATGTCACCTGAACCACTCAGGTTGGTGTCACCTGCAAATTCTCACACTACACATTGAATCCCAATATCTTTGTAATTGATATTATTCACCGTGTGGGTGGCTATGCTTTCTTTGACCTTCCCTTGATGGATCACATGCCTATACAAGCCTTTCCTCTTCTTTGCATCCCTTGTCAAGATCAGTTTTAGCCACACCTTGGCCTTCCTGACCCCAATTCAATACAACTGAGCAACATCCCCAATACTCTTTCCAGTACACCTGTCCCTGCTTCCCTGCCTGTGAATTTCCTTCTTTTCCTTTAGTGTGACAAGCAGATCTTGACTGAGCCACGCTTTTCTCTTTCCTTTCTGGGTTTCTTATATGTGAAGATCGAGAACTCTTCCGCTCTGTGGAATGCACCCTTAAAAGATCTGCCAGCTCTGTTCCACTCCCACTCTGAGGGCAGTGAGTCCTATGGTTGACTAACACCTTCATCGTGAGACTTGCCAAACTCTGAGAGACGTTCCTCTGGGAGGGAGATGCTCATGCAGCCTGCTGTTATAGGCTGCATCCTGAGACAGTTGGCTGGCCTCAGAAGAGGGGGAAGGAGGGCAACACATTACCACATAAGAATATTTTACCAAAGGTGATCGATCTTTCACTACTGTAGTCACTTGAACATCTGCCTTTGAGAAACCTTCATCCAATACACTTCTATGTGTTTCTCACTTCTCAAAAGTGAGACTTGCACACTGAACAATATGTGGTCATTTCTGACATATTTTGGACTACACCATCTAAGCATGCTGTATGTATCAGTCTGAAGGATGCAAAAATCAATCATTACAGACTGTGTATTGCAATAATTCTATATACATAAAGGGGCTGATCTAAACTGCCAGTGAACATTATGCAGAGGTTCAATTCTAACTGATAACCCTTCAGTTAAAATCCTAGTAACAAGATCTCAACAAAATATTACATACTGAGCAACCACCACGGTAGCCTAGCTTTCAACATGTAGAAAAACACTGCAAAGAACTGGAATGCTTCAGAATCTGTTTCCAGTATAGTCTAACGATAGCTGACATGTGACACGTGAGTTTCATAATCTTTTTCTGGACAGGACTAACAGAGCCCCAAAAAACTTATTTTCTGTCCCTCTCCAAGAATTCTAAAATAACTGAAAATGCAGTGGCTGTCAAATCTCTTTTCCATAAAATTCATTCTTGCTATAAGTGAAATTCATCCTGAAATAAAGGTTTTGTTACTGCAAGTCTTTGCAAGTTTCAATCACTGTTACCATGGTGTTACATATTATACAAATGTTCATTTTCCAGGAGTAGAATTCATGAGAAGCTAACAGATAGCAGCAAACATAGCTAGTGCTGTGTTTTATCATGTTTGCAGGTCAAACAGGCTGCTTAGAACAAAATCCCATGCTACACAAAGATCACGCAAGACTTTGCCAAGGCTTTCACTCCCACCCATAGTCAGAGTACCTGCCATAGCACTGTCCAACTGTACCATCGCTCAACTAGCCCGCCCTTAGAATCCTGATGGCTGCTTTTTAACATTTCAGAGGCACTCCTTAGCCCTGGGAATACACAAAACACGTAGTGTGCACAGTGTATTTTAACAACATCACCACCAGTTACATTCCAACCTCTTCCAGACAGAACACTTCTAACCAGAGTGAGTGCAGGGGGAAGACTTCTCTGTTTAGACACAGCCCAAGTCAGTACACTCCAATATCAAAAAGCACTGACTCGACTCAATTTAAAAATACAAGAGCGAGCAGTCAGAGACACCCCAATTTCAAGCCTGGCTGAAAATCTGATTTGCACAAGGTGATACATTAACTGCTGCTCATTCAGTAACGACAAAGCAGTATGCTGCTTCTGAGAGTTCATGACAAAACAGTAAGATTTGCAGTAAAACAGCTTAGCATCTAAAAGCATCTCAGGTTTTTGAGTTTCTAGTATTGTCTCTGTAAGCTTTAAAAACCCTCAAACCCTTGCAGTGACTACTGTAATTCCCAAAACTTTCATAGTAGCACCTTACAATCACCTTCTTAGCAGCAGTTTGAAAGCCAGTAACACACCACATAGGGTACAAATGTATCAGGCATCAATGTAATTTTTAAGTAACTCCAAGTGACTTTTCTACCATAAGAATGATAATTTATTTTTTTATTATTTACACCCAGCATGGTTAATTCAGGTCATTCTGTGTCTTCTTTCCACACCAAGCTCTCCAAGTCATTTGGGCAACTCCTGTGCCATCTACAGATCTCCAACCTCTCTGTATCTGGCAGTATTTGTGCTCCAGAGCTAGGTGGTTTTTTTTTTCCAAGAATCAATGACCCACACAACACAGTACCTTTGTGGGCCTTTCAGTGCCACAAAGCAGCAAAAAACGGGCAGGACTGAAAACCCCTCTTTCACTAATGCCTCCAAGAGCATCACACAGAGCCATTATTATACCTACTATCTTCAGGACAAAATTCTGACTCTCCCTGCTTGGGCACAATGAGATTCAGAGGCACACAAGGCAAGTCCATAGTGCCAATATCCCATTTCTCTGACAGGGAAGCTCTTTAAAGTAGTAAGTACAAGACTCTTTTTCAGTTCAGTGCAAAGGTAACCATCCTTTTTAAGACAGAGGTCGTATCAAATGAAAAATCAATTAAAGGGTTGTTTGAAATTGATCATTTAAGAATTTGTGTTTGTGGGTGTTTTTGTAGTATCAGCAATTCTGCATTTCAGTGAAGTATGTAAAAAAAGGTGACAAGATTTTCTGGATAAGACCATTTATTTTAACAAATAGATGAGTCTTTATGATGAACTGGAGGCTGCAACAGCTGCTCTCTTGGGCTTCGGTGTGGTTCCCTCGCGGAATCCATTCCTGCAAGTAGAAATATAGTTATAACTTTCTGTAAAGTTGATTCCTGCTCCAGGTTATTTTCTGACAGTGATGTTTCAGAGTAAACTCATTACATTTTTTCAGCTTATCTCAGTACAGAATTCATACGCACATTTGTTAAAACAAACATCTTATTAACAACTGCCTTGAATGGTTTTCAACTACACCCATGACTGAAACTTAAAACCTCCTACGTTTTGCTGTTAAATCAAATCTACATTTTTATGACAACAGTCCTGAATTACTTGGTATTTATCATACAGCTTTCTTGTTCATTAGACCAGAAGTCAGAGTTCAATTTTAGAACATGATGGTCATACAAAAGAAATCCTTAAGAACAGTACAAAACTCCCACCACTACCTCCTAAGTACAACTCAAAATTTTTATATCACGGTTTAGAAACCCGTAACTCAGAATCTGATGTAACACCTACTCACTGCTAACTGAACTCTAAATAAAGAGAGGCTCCAGAAGTTATTCCTATCCTGAACTTTTTTTTTTGGGCAAACAGGGACTGGAATGCACTTCTAGATTTGTCTCTGTAAAACCCCACTTCAGTGTAACCATCAATTTAACCAACTCACAAATAGAGGCAATACTACACAAAGCGTGTATTTTTAGACATGTGCATTTTATTACAATCACCTCTGTGTTCTATGTTCACTTAACAGAAACATCAGAACTTTATACACCACCATGTCTTACCAAAGAGTGAGGGATATGAAGTATCATTTCATGATATATTTAAGAAGATCATACCACATTAAGTGATACTAAAAAAATAAATTAAAATGTTAACTTTGAATGACAAATTTTATAATTAAGTGATGTCTATGCAGGATTTCACACCATTTTTGTGTCTAATAAAATATAATACCTGAATCGACGGTAGACCTTTTTCAGGTGCCTCATGCGACCCGTACCAGTGGTGTTTCGTCTTTTAGCCTTTGCACTCCAGTTATCTAAAACATGTTAAGTTACTGTTATTCATCTGCACCAAATAATTACGCTGCACATTAAATTATGACACATTCATCCAAACCAACAAAAAAAAATTATAATTTAAGTCAGTTCCTACACAGCAACACTACACATTACCTAAAACATAATCAAGCCACCATTAATTTGGAAAAATTTCCAAACACTACGAAGTGTCACAATATTCCTCCTTGGCTGGAAAAAAAACTCAGGCTACTGAAAGAGTCAAAGAAACAATTGTTTTTTAAACTTGAAGACTACTTACACTTTCTCTTACGCTTGGCAGGGTAACCACATTTCCCACAGGTTGATTTTTGCAGATGGTACGCCTTGGACCCGCATCGACGACACAAGGTGTGCGTCTTATTTCGCCGCTTACCAAATGACGATGTTCCCTTCGTCTGAAAATCAGTTCAAGACATGACACGTTGGAAACACCACTAACACTTCCAGGTCACGCAAACTAAAAGAACAAGACTTAAAAAAACACGCGCAAACCAACCGAGTTATAGTAACAGGTCGGAGGCACGCTTAGCTTCCAACCACAGCTCACTTTCGCCTACATGTTGCCTCCATTTTCAGCCATCCTGTTCCTCACGCCTCTCGCCGCCATCCCTTGGCGCCCCCAACCCCGTGCTGAAGTGAAGCGGAGCCCCGGCGCGGTCACCTCGGCTGCCCCGCAACACCAGCAAAGAGCAAACCGCCCTCCCCTGACCGCCCTCCCCGCGCTGCCGCACGGCTTCGCCGGCCACGGGGCCGACGCGTACAGAGAATGGGCTCCCGGAGCGCCCAGGGCCCCGCACGGCAGCACGGCCCCCCCGCACCGCAGCACAGCCGCCCCGCCCGGCACAGCAACCCCGCCCCGGCCCCGGCGCCCGGGTGAGCCTGCGGCGCCGCCGGCGTGGCCCGGCCGGGCGCGGATGGCGGTGGATGGCTGTGGATGCCCCGCACCCGCGGCCCGCGCTCACCATCTTGCCCGGGCGGCAGCGCAGAAGAGGCCGCGCCCCGCCCCGCTTCCGCCACGGCGGCCCCTTCCGGGGGCGGTGCCGCCACTGTAACCCCTGAGGCGCTGGACCTCGTCACCCAGCGCCGCGGCTTGGGGCAGCTTGAGCATCTCCGGGGGCGCGGCTTGGGGCAGCTTGAGCATCTCCAGGGCGTGCGCTGACTCCCTGGGCGACCTGTTCCAATGGCTGAGCACACGGACAGTGAAAACTTTTTTTATAATGTTTAATCTGAGTCTCTCGTGCCTCAGCTTGAGGCCATTTCCTCTTGTCCCCTCGCTGCAGGCACGGCAGAAGAGATAGTCCCTCCCGCCCCCCCCTCACTACAGCCTGTCTTCGGCTAGTTATATAGAACGAGGAGGTCTAATGAGTGAGTTTTAATGAGTGAAATTCAGGGACAGGGCACTCTTGGCTGTAATAAATACTTCCAAAGTGAGTTGCCTTGAAAAATAGGCCCTCCTGTACTCTCTACTTGTCCCTGTCCTCCCCCAGGCCCTCTTCACGGCTCTGTTTGTCCTGTCCTTTCCATATACTCCTACGGCAAGACACAGTCTGCTTACAGGCAAAAGCATCGCAATGGACATCAGGAGCACAAAAAAGGGAAGGGGTCACAGCACCCAGCTTGCCGGAGTCCATGAGGCATTTGGACAATGCTCTCAGGCACGCCGTGTGATCCTTGGGGATGATCCTTTGTAGGGACAGGAGTTGGACTTTGATGATCACTGTGAGTCCTTTCCGACTTAGAATACTCTGTGATTCTGTGAAAATCAGCTTTTGTTTAGGTGCACCATTTTAATTCTCACATGTCTAGCTACTATGCATCTTCAGTAGGCTCACATACTATTTTTATCTTAGAAGAGTACATTTGAGGGAAATAACATGTACAGAGAGAAACTGAAGACATTTGTGTGCATCTTATTACAAGATCATTACCTTGTCATCCCAAACAAAACCAGAAATTGATGGTAAAGTGAGTTTATTTATCTTTGATTGTAGGATTATGTAACTTGTCTTACAGTACTTGTTGAAAGTATGTCTTTATCTGTCAGGCTCGATTTCACTCCTGAGTTACTAAAACTCAGTTTTTCCAAAGTATGGCTGTCTGGGCCTGCCAAAAGCCAACAAATTGTGAGGAACACTCAGACAGTGAATGAGTTGAACCCCTGTAATGTGGAGCTCTTTGTCCAGAAAAAGGGGTCATCCCCTGGCACAGTGCCCAAAGCAGTAAAGCTGTGTCCAGACGCTGCATTTTCAATCCAGGACAAACCACACTCGTTATCATTGTCTCAAGGTTAATTTATCCTCACTTGTTTCTGAATGTGGCCTCTTGCTGAATTCCTCTGGTGCTAATTTATGTGCTCAGCTTTTGACCTGTGCTAAGGCTGAGGAATAGGGAAAAAAGCCATTTTGACTTCAGCAGCATTGCTTCCGGACACAGAAAGATGTGGCCCAGGCTGTTCATTTTGGTTGGCAGTACAACTGAGTCCTGCAATAGTTAAAGAAGAGAGAATGGTTCCAAATGATAAATCCTCCCATATTGCGTTAGGTGTCTAAAGCAGAGTGAAAAAATCAATCTTGGGAGGAACCCTTCTTCCATGAATTCCAAGAGAGGTCTAGACAACCCTGGATGGCTGAAGTTAGGTAAAATAATTTTGCCATGACTAGACGCAAAGAGGGTATTTTTATAGTAAAAAAGAGAAATCTCAGTGTCCTATGAATGAAATGCTATTCAGAAAAAAAAAATCCCACTTAAACAGTATGAATATATCCTACAGGCTGAACTGGAGTCATATTTCTCCAGCAGCTTTGCTGTATGACTTTTAACTTGTACCTTCTTTCCTCTTTCTTTCTCACTAGATCTCAGAAATCTGGAAGATGCCATGAACATTGGACAGATGCCATGGCAACAGCCTCCAAAGGAAGTCTGTTGGTTTAGCTGCCTGCAAGGATATGCTGCTAGAGGAATTATTCTTGTCCTTTGTGGGATAAAAATAATCTGCATTTACGTGGTCTTCAAACCTGTTTGGAAAGAAAGATTTTTGGTACCATCACGCAGTTGTCTTCAGTATTTAGGAAGAGTGAACACTTTTGGGATAGAGAATGGGCAGAGCTGTGACCGACCCAGTGCCTCTCAGAAGCTCTTAGCCCCTGTGAAGGTCTCAAGGTGAGAATAGAATTCATTGCCCATAGTGAACTCTTGCCTACTCAGAATGTACATCATTATGTACTGGCAGCTGCTGAAGTCTAAATTCAGCACAGACTAATTTACACTGCTTCTTTGTTGCATAGGAAGTACTCCAACATTTAGAAGGCGACATTGTCTGGATGTCAGAACTGTCTTTTTGATGTAGGAAACAGCAGTCTGTCACTGCAGCCGGTACCCCATCACAGCTTCTGCACAGTGAGTTTGGTCCAGCGAGGTTTGTTGGTCAGAGAAACCCTTTGTTGTGCCAGCAAACAACGATCCTACTAATCATCTGTATTAGGATTTATTGAATACTGTGCACCATGTTCTGCAGCCTGTCTGATCTGGGTGGGGTTAAAAAACTGAAGTGAAAAATAGGTATGCCCTTAAAGATAAGATGTAGAGATAAGTCTAGCTCAGGGGCAGGGAAAATAAAGCCAGGGCTGGCTAGACATTAGAGAGGAAGGTGTGTATGAGCACCAAATAACCTCAGTGGCATTTGTTTTGCTCAGGTTTAAAGTCATGCTACTACATCACTGGAGTGCAGTATGGTGGCTGATTTGGAGGGGGCACCTTCAGGTCTTGGGTGTTAAGCCATTCTCGGGAGGTGCAATGCTCTCCCAACCTGCCCCCCTAGCACGTGGCTCTGAGCCCGTAAGAAGCTCACACAAACCATAGCAGAGGGACGGATGAAAGAGGGGTTTATTGTGGGGATGGGGGCTTATAAGGCTTTCAGGGGGATTAAAAAAGAACCAATTACAGAGTCAGGGTACTACAGAAAAAACCAATCAGGTAAAGAGTTAATAGCCAATAGGAAAAGGGTTAACAAAGGGCAATGAGAAGACCTCAGGGTATCTTCTGGGGGCATTCCTGCATAAGAGTTCTTTGCAGGGGGTGTCTGGAAGGAGAAGCAGTGACTTTGCAAAAATACAGAAAAGCCTTTTTGAGATATGTTTAAACAACATTAAAACCTTCTGTTTCTATAACATTTGAACTGTTTTCTTCTTTTCCTTCACCAGTCCATCTCTGACAGGACCTTTTCCATCCTACATAGGGTAAATCCATTGCCACAGTGCAGTACATCCAGACAGGCGCTTGTGTGACCGTAGTGAGATTTGCTTCAAAGAAGCAGAGAAGTAGTACTGGTTTTATGGGACTTCTACACTGCTGAAAGGATTAGTGTGTGGCAAATGCACAACCTATATCAAAGCAAGTTCCATCTAATGTCGTCATATGCCATCAGTCATTTTTGCACACCGTTTGCACAAGTGGGAATGACTTAAAGGGATGGGAATAGAGAAAATGCAAGCTTCACACATGTAAGCTTGAAGCTAGTCAGCACTTAATACCAGTTATCTTCAGTGGTGCAGGCAAGCTGAAGTTTTTATCTCTTAATGTGATCTCTTAGATCAGTATCCTCTTGGATATTGGACACTTTGACATGGGTGACATCTCAGGAATGCAGCAGTAGAACTGAGGAATTCAAGGGCAACATTTTCATCAGGGTCGGTTTGGATGACTTTGTTTCTGGGTGTCATCTTGATTTGCAGAGGTAGATATATCGGTTGGAATTAGTGGGGAAGAGACTACACTGATTATTTGTTGCCAAGCAGGCACAAGAGACATAACATTATTTGTTTAATGTTCAGATAATAATAATAATATAATGGCCAGTCTTCGCGAGCGAAGATCCGGGGAAGGTCTTTCCACCTTCCAGCCTGCGCATTGGATT
The DNA here is from genome assembly GCF_022539395.1 of Myiozetetes cayanensis. Lineage (NCBI taxonomy): Eukaryota > Metazoa > Chordata > Aves > Passeriformes > Tyrannidae > Myiozetetes > Myiozetetes cayanensis. The sequence goes on along the minus strand of NW_026087631.1, from coordinate 59,483,775 downwards.
TTTTAGGTGAGACACAGTGTGCGCGGAACTGAGCCCACCCTTTAATCCTAAGGTTCATCTGCCGGGGCCAAGCGAGCTTGGACGGTGGCAGTGAGGTCCTTAGGACGTAGGTGGGTTGCCTTTAAGGGCTAACGAGCCCCACCTGCCTGGGAGTGGCCCTGACCGGGAATCGAACCCGGGTCTCGGCGGTGATAGCGCCGCGCCTTTACCACTAGACCACCAGGGGCTCCTTAATGTTCAGATACTACAGTTTGAAAACTTTCATATGTGAATTTGGAACAGAAACATTGGTCACCACAAGATGACAGTATAGTTCAAGTAAAACTTTTCTTCTAAACAACCCAGTAAAAAACTCTCTAAACAGTAACAGTAAATTAGCTTAATAAATTGAAAACAATATTATCTCATCAGTTCTTATATTTCTATGACAATAACAGAAAATATGAGCAAAGAACAATGCTTATGAAAAAGGCTGCTGTATTCTGCTAATAGGCTAATAAGCATAATAGAAAATTCTTTCTATTTGTTTAGGATGAAAATGGATAGAAAAAAATAAACACCTGTCACTAACTTCTGAGATTGCTTGGTAAAATACAGTAGAAGGAATTAAAAAATATATAAACCCAATATTTTTTTATTATTACTTTAGAGCAACCTTCCATTACCTAAAGGGGGCTTACAAGTAGAATGGAGAAGGACTTTTCCCAAGAGCTTTTAGTTACAGGACAGGGGGGAGTGGCCTTAAGATGAAGGAGGGTGGGTTTAGATTAGATATTAGGAAGAAATTCTTTACTGTGAGGCTGATGAGGCACTGGAACAGGTTGCCCAGAGAAGTTGTGGATGTCCCATCTCTGAAAGTGTTCAAGACCAGGCTGGGTGAGGCTGAGTAACCTGGTCTAGTGGAAGGTGTCCCTGCCACAGCAGGGATATTGGAAGGAGATGATCTTTAAGGTCCCTTCCAAGCTAAACCATTCTCTTATTCTATTGGCACTCCTTAGCATCAGACAGATTAGAACAGTAGCCTTCAGGCCACTTGGGAGGGTGGCACTAATACTTGTAGATCATGACTGAAGCATGACTACCATCACAAACATAGCAGGAGTTAGAGCTCCCCACTCATTTCCTCTGCTGCCCTTAATCTTTACCTTAGGATAGTTACATGGAGATCCTGGGTACTCCCCAACAGAAACACCACTAAAATCTGTTTGTTGTTCCATCTCGCTAGGGACACACTAACTACAAATCTGGAACACACCCGATGTGCACCACAGTGCAACTGCATAATTCAGAATTTTAAATTTTCCTTAGTTTTTGGTTAGTTGGCTCATTTTGGGTTTGGTTTGATTTTGTTTTGATTTTATTTTTTAATGTGGCTTAGATACATTAAAATTTTAATGTGCTTAGGTACCTTACAGGTCTGTAGTACATTGCACCAAAGCACAGTTCTTAGAGGGGGTTTCACTGGCTGGCCTTGAGCTTGCAGAGAAGGTTGAATGGGCCTTTGGGCTAAGAACCAGACGGTGCATAGGAGAAAGCCACAGGTTCCTTTATAAGGTGACAACAGTTGTATAACCACAAAATATTCTTGTCTTGTCAGTATTATTTTGATAAAAATGTATATTAATCTCTTTTTGCTGGATACTGTTGTCTTAAATACTTTGTTGCATTATTCATGAGCAAATGTACACACAGACAGCTAGAACTGGAGAGGTACAAAAACCATTTAAGCCACCACCATGGGGTGTTTTAGTCTGCACCACATTCCAGGTGGAAAGGCCCAGCTTCTAGCCACATTCCTCTTACATTGCAGTAGAAAATATTTTAATGAGTTGTGAGGAAAATTTTTGTACGAATACACACTGCAAAGCACTGGACTTCATTTTCCTTCAGATGGTTTGGAAGTTTTTGAGAAAAGACTGAGTGAATGTTTGTCTGAAATGGCTTAAGTGAGGTAGATATTGTAGTGGGAAGGCAAATACTGTGGATGACCTTCTGAGGATCCTTTCATCCATAGTCTTGTCATGCTGTGGTTTTATAAGACACCTTTACGTACAGAGACATAACTGTATCTCTTATCTCTATGACTGTTATTTTCTCAGAAAAATGCATTTGACCAATTTTGTACTTGGAAAGAAAAGGTCAGATATTCACAAATTGTGCCTTCAAATTTTGTCTGCTTTTCCTATTATAATAGCTGGCCAAATAAATATTATGGCCCCTTTCTTACAAGCCCACTGACAGGCCTGCATTTCAAACATCCATCCTTCCCCGGGGTGAGGTAAGTCTCTGACTTGCATTTTAAGTTATTTTAAAGCACATTCAACCAAAAACGTTTATTACTGAACAAGCGAAAAGGAAATGTCACCTATTCATATATGTATATATGTGTGTATCTCTCTGTATAGACAGATACACATCAATGGTACACACTTAGCTGTACTAGAAATGTTTTCTTTCCTTTTTTAGTAAAAAAATTATCAAAATCTTACCTGATTTACAGTGAGACACAGCCTATATCTAAGCCCAAGCATTATGGATGAAATCTGCTAACTTGGAAGCCAAATATCTAAACTTTCAATGTCAGTTCTTTTATACTTCCAAGTGTTCTGTATGAATGATACATGGACAGTATCTTTGGAAAAGGAATACAATATCAGCTGGTTTAGAAAAATCCAACTCTTTCCTGCAGAAATGTTGAAGGAAAAGTCTGTATGAGAAGCTCTGGGAAGGAAGCCAACTTGAATTTAAACTTATATTCAAACATTTGGCTATCTTACCATCTAAATTTTCTGACTTTTTATGTGGAATTGCTTGCATAGTTATGTCTCTGGCATCACATTCATCGTCTTATTCAGCTATGCTTCAAGGGCATATGTGAATGACTTTATCTTTAGTAAAAGTATGATTTTTACTAAATGTGAATGATTTTACTTATCACCAGCCATTCCTTAGGACATGACTTGATGTTCTTCTCCTGGAAATGCTGGAAAAATGCACATGGGTGCCTTATTACAGTGCCTTCTGTCTCCCTTATTACAGTACCTTCTGTCTCCTAAGGTAAGCAGGTAATTCAGTTTTACAAGACCCATTCAGATTTGGCACCTGTTAGTGTTAAAAGCACAGATACAGCATGTACCTGGTACAGCACATTTTCAAACTTTTCATATATGTTGCAATTAGAAGTATCCAAGTGTGTGAATAGATGCAATGCTGTGCATAAAATGTGCACTAGCTAAATATAAGGTGTCTGATTTTCTTTCAGAAATATACATTTACTTCTCACATTTACTGTTAGTAAGTTTCAAATTTTACTTTAGATTTAACATTCAGGAAGAAACCCATGTGTCTGTAGTAAAGTGGAAGGTCAAAGAAGAAAGCATTGAAGAAAACCGGGACACTCATGTTTAATCTGAAAATCAGTAAAATAAGCCTACAATGTTGTTAGTTGTTTATATATTTGTTTACTTTATCTCATATCTTGCTTTAAGAGTCCTAAACAATTTACATTTTTCCTGCTCTGGGACTACTGTGAATGACTGCTTTCCCTGGTCACTCTGTCCCTTCTCTAGAAATAAAAGTGTAAACTCACTTTAAAGCGGGAAAACCTGACACTTGCATAGGTCTCTTCACCCTCTATGGAGTTGTGGGTTTTGACTTTAATATTCTGATGTGAGGCACAAACTGTAAGAAAAACAGGCTTTGCAGTGGAACAGACAAATGCAAGTTCTACATTTACTTAAGATAAAGGCGTATTCCCTGGGTAAAGTGAAGTTCACATTCCTTCATCAAAATCACTGTTGCATTTTGTTATTTTCACCAGCTGAGAACCTTCCCTAAGTACAAATGAATTGCTAACAAAGGTCAGCTCAACTTTGTAGTTGCAAAGGCTATCTTCTGTTTATTCTGGAATATGTTTTCCCTGTATCAGGCATTTTCAGCTTTGCATTTACTGGAACTGAGGCATATTGGCTCCATCAGGGAATTCCCCTAACAGCCATGCACAATTTTGCCCTTACACTATTTCACTTTAACAAAAAGAGTACACAGAAAAGCAATAAAGCTTTTTGAACCACACTGATGCAGTTGGTGGAGAGTTTGCCAATATGTACAGTTTTGGATTTGGTTTATCAGTGTAGTTAGTCCTTATTAACTAATTGCACAATTTCCAGTTGAGCTTAAACATATGTTAGGAAGAGATGTAGCCTAAAATATGTCTGCTCAAGAATGGAGAAATGTCTGAGGGAATGTTGCACTGTGAAAAGGTCACAAAACTATAACAAGTCCAAGCCTGCTCATTCTGTATTACTGTATTTTAACAGCAGAGTAAAGTATGGTAATCCTTGCAGCAACAACATTGGTAATTTACCTTTTCTGTTCTGTTTCTCAAGCATTTTACAAATTTGTAATTGACCTCAGTCAAAACTGACCACCAGCCTTTCTCAGGGCACCTTTCTCGTGGCTGATGTGTGTTTTTACATGGAAGTATTTCCCTACCCTGATGTTGTGGTTTAAGCCCAGCTGTCAACTAAGCCCCACAGAGCTGCTCACTCACCCCACATGAGTGGGACCAGGGAGAGAACCAGAAGGGTAAAAGCTAGAAAACTTGTTGTCTGAGATAAAGACAGTTTAATAGGAAAAGCAAAAGCTGTGCACACAAGCAAAGAGAAACAAGGAATTCTTTCACAGCTGTCCATGGTCAGGCAGGTGTTCAACCATTCCCAGAACAAAGGGCCCCATCACACATAATGGTGACTTGGGAAGACAAACACCATCACTCCAAATGTCCTTCCCTTCTACCTTTTCCTCCCCGCTTTATATACTGTGATGTCATGTGGTATGGAATATGCCTTTGGTCAGTTGGATTCACCTGTTCTGGCCATGTCTCCTCCCTATTTCCAGTGCATCCACAAATTCCTCACCAGTGTGGCAGGACAAAAAGTAGAAAAGGCCATCATTCTGTGTAAGCATTAATAACAGAAACATCTCTATATTATCAACCTTGTGCTCAGCACAAATCCAAACAGCCCCATACTTTGAAGAAAGTTAACTCCATCCGAACCAAAACCAGTACACCTGACTTCATTACTGCCTCAGAAGACCAAATATTTTTCATCTTTTTTTTCTTTTTTTTCGATCATTTATAAAAATCTCAAAATCATTTGCAAGTTCTAAATGTCTGGACATTGCTGTTTCCTGAATACTTTTCTCTAGCTATTAATTGTTCCAAAGAGCCTCTGCCTGTTTTAAGTACTCTTATGATGGTTTTTCAACCAAATGAGCACAGAATGGGATGTCTTTTCAGGCTAATTGGGAACAAGTATGATCTCCAGAAATGAAGATTCATTCAGAGATGTTTAGTGGTATGATCTCCAGTACTAGATAAAAGCATTTCTGATTTAAAAAACTCCAAATGAACCTTTTTCGTCCTAATCAAAATTGGTATATAATGATAATTGCATGGCTGGATAGGCAGAATTTGTCTGAAAATTTTATGTCTCGAAATAAAAAAGTACATAATTAATATGGCCACAGTGACCCTGCGCTTCAGTGCTGCTCCTTGTAACTGAGCTACAAGTACAGACAGAAGCCAGAATAACTCACAAAAGGCCATCATGTCAGTTTTAAGAGCTTATAAACTTTTTGTGAAAGAAATAACAAATGTTGAGCACATCTAAATTTCTCTGGAACTCAGGTGAATCTCTGCAACTGTATCACCCCTTTCTTATTACTGGTATACGTTTTGATTTATTGCAGTCTGATAATGGTTGTATGCATAGTCAGTCCAGAATGGGAGAGGGCAGAAGTCGATGCTGTATCATTTCTGTTTCTACAGCTTGTTGCCTCTATGAAAGTTTGCCAAACCTTGCTTTATTTGTTGAACTTTGTTTCCAGCTGGAAGATATCTACAAAAGCTTATTCCAGAAAGTTTCTCAGTAGCAGCTAGGGTTAATTGCTGACTTCTCAAGTAAGCGGACAAAATTTTAATGAATTTCAGATGGTCCTAAAAATGTTGCAGTTCAAAAAGACATCCTAATAAGATATGTTTCTTTGAAGTCATGCCTTCATTTTGTTCCCTAACTCTCCTTTATAGGAGAGGAATCTTTGTTCTGCTTATTGAAAAACATTTTTAAAGTTTTAATTTCAAGATACTTCGAAATTTTCAGAGGGAGACTGATAGACTTTGATGAAAGATTTTTGTACAAGGTTTGCTGCTTGAAGCATTTTAGCTTTACAACTAGTTACAATAATAATTCTAGAATATATAATGCACATACACCACTGACTGAGAAAGAACTAGAAATATAAAAGCATGGGCAAGGTCACTAATGGCTGATGTTGGACATCGTACCCACTCTACAGAGAAATAAAAAAAAGATGATATTTTAAAAAGCACCAAGACCTCAGGCTAAAAGAGATCTGGATTATCAATGTGAGACACTGTCTCAGGCAGTCATATAAAGCTGCTCATCAATTTATTTAACTGTAGGAATTAAATTCATAGTAAAAATGTAGAAAAATACAAGAAAAAATCAACAAAATTTTAAATCATTGGATACTTGTGAAAAATTTGTCTTATCTGGCTCTGAGGATTAATTCCTTAGAACAGGCTCTGCAATTCTCCATGCGGTTTAACTTCTGAGACACCCCTTTATACACTCTGTGTGGATTTGTGTCACTATTAAAACAAATGCAATAATAGAATCACAGAATATGCTGAGCTGGAAGTAACCCACAAGGATCATCAAGTCCAACTCCTGCCCCTGTGCACAGCTATCCTCAATAGTCACACCATGTGCCCCAGAGTATTGTTCAAATGCTTCTTGAACCCATATAGGCTTGGTGCTGTGACTCCTTCCCTGGGGAGCCTGTTCCAGTGCCCAACCACCCTCTGGGTGAAGAAACTTTTTCTTATATCTAACATAGCCTCCTGTGTTAGCTTATATAAAGTACTCAAATTATGAGACCACCGCTCTGGTTCATGAAATTCACCTATTTTCTGTGTGTGTGAGCCCCTCTGTTGCTGCACACACAAGTGAGAGCTCATAGATCTGTTGTAGACACAGTACCTCTGCTTTTGCACATACCTGCCTCGTGTGCTTTCATAAGACCTTTTGCAGAAGTCCTGAGCCCTCTGAGCTCTTTGGGCAAGATTTTCAGCTTGAGGAGGACTGAAAGTGGACCTGTACTTGCTCCCACCCCAATGATGAAGACCACTGAAAATCTCATTAATATTTATTACCCATACTTCGTTTGCTGTCATCTCCAAAGGCAAATGGTCTGAACCTGAGCCATTTCTATTAGCCTGAAGGTGGAATGTCTCAGGGAGGCAAGTATTACTAATGGTAGAAATGAAAAATAAATATTCAACTTCAATGAAAACCTAAATTAGATCTGTATGGGGCAACTGATCACTAGATAATAAGGTGCATTTGTAGGCCACTGTACTGTCCAGGAGAGTCCTGTGAGGCAGTGAGCAATAGAGTGATTTATATCTGATAGTCTAGCATAAGCAGCAACCAGAAGAGTTTGTGCAAGGTGTTGGTTCACTGACACTTGAGCAGATGCAGTGGCTGGCTGCGTCTGCAAGCAGAATGTTCTCCCATTGCCTTCCTTCCTTTCCCACTTCTCACCTCTTTTGTCCCATCTTTCTTCTATGACTGTAAGTTTTTACCTTCTCCATGAGTCTGTTGCTCGTCAAGCCTTCCTGAGATACATTCTAACTCTTAAAAACAGCACAAAACCAATAAGATTTTTGTTTGTTTGTTTGTTGTTCTTGTTTTCTTCCTTTTTTTTTTTCCTCTGGGTTTATTTTCAATCCTTGTAGTAAATTAAACTGGCTCTCAGAGAGGACTGAAATGTGCCAAATCCAGCACCAGATGTGCAGAAGGAGCATATGGTATGGATTGGGTGTAAAAGCAGGCAAAGATTTGGAAAAAAATCAGAATAGTAACTCAACTTCTGAGGCAGAATCAAGCTGCTGAATTTGTTCACTGCATCTTGTGGTCTAAGATCAGACCATAATTCTAAAGAACAGTATTTATTTGTTTACCTAGTGATGACCTTTGTGTAAATAATGGCCAGTCTTCGCGAGTGAAGATCCAGGGAAGGTCTTTCCACCTTCCAGCCTGCGCATTGGATTTTTTAGGTGAGACACAGTGTATGCGGAACTGAGCCCACCCTTTAATCCTAAGGTTCATCTGCCGGGGCCAAGCGAGCTTGGACGGTGGCAGCGAGGTCCTTAGGACGTAGATGGGTTGCCTTTAAGGGCTAACGAGCTCCATCTGTCTGGGAGCGGCCCTGACCAGGAATCGAACCCAGGCCTCGGGGGTGACAGCACCGCGCCCTTACCACTAGACCACCAGGGGCTTCTGACCTTTGTGTACATACAGGCTGAAATGTCTGTGCTTTAGACAAGTCTGATGTATTACCAATATAATACTGAAGCTCTCCTAATTTTGTATCCTAATAACATGAGCTCTTCTAACCCAGTTCTTTCAAACCAGAACCCTCACAGCCCTTCATTGTTTGGTTTAGTTTCTGCAGCATACAGATTTCAGTATCTAAGGCAATATCCTTCTACACAGTCCCTGAGAGAGAATAATTTGCATTAAAGTTAGCACAGCAGTAATGCTATTTGACATATTTCATGGAGACACATCCCAAGGCATTGTCATTAATCCTTGAAACGCAGCAAATACATTAAAAGCAAAACAGGCAATTAATAAGCTTTTTTTTTAAAAAAAAAAAGATACGGCATTAGCATGCAGAAACAAATACAAAAACTCTCCAAATCAATTTCACAATTCAAAACCATAATAGCAGGATGTTCTTTCTCCACTCAGTTGTCACTGGAACCTTGGCATTTGCAGCAGTCACAGAGCACAGACTGTCTTCAGGGCTGTAATACATAATGAACTTGGACAATGAAGACACAAGACTATTTAAAGCTTCGTAAACTATTGAGTAACCTTAGTATCAATCCTATAAAAGGCTGGAAGTCTACAGGGAAATATCGTTGATATAATTATATTCTGACTGACCTTAGTGTGAAACAGAACACAGACAATACCATTTCATGTTGTCTCCAGACCAGGCAGGGTATCATTAGCCCAGCAAGTGAAACATTGCATTAATCATTCCTGTACTAGAATTATCATTTGGTGCAAGTCAAGAAATGCCCTGCCTTATGGCTATCCCTTTGTGTCTCTCAAATTATACCTCTTTTAATCCTCTAAAACATTGGTTTTAAGTCTAAAGGTGGTTTGTTTCTGAATATACAGTAGAAGTGTTTAGCAAGAACTAAAAGTTGCAATGATAAAACACATTTTTAACAGCAAAATGGTTGCTAGGTTGTTGTCATTTTCACTAACAGTAAGAGAAAATTAGCTTCAGCTTCTCTGTGACTTACACTCTGTCCTTCACTACATGCAGTAAAGGGAAGTAATTGGGGAGCTCCCCAATCAGGCCTTTTATTATAATTGATGCTGTTGTAGAACTTCCTGTCAGTCAGGACTGAGACTGTACTAGGTGTTGCGTAGTCTATCATCAGAATATTCAAGTGTAAGTAGATTATCATGCCCGTTGCCTTCAGTGTCAATAACACAAAAAAGTAGGAAACTAAACTAAAGAGTTCAGAGCATAAATGCTAAGTAGAAAAAAAGGCTTCTGTAAGTACCCTGGGAAATGGAAAAAGAATCAGCCATTCACAATCCCACTGTTGTAGAGGAGACTGAACATCCACGCACTGCAAATCAATGCAGTGCCATGGGACCTCTGGACTTGCAGTCCAAGGAGCAACACAAGTCCAGCTCTGACCTTCCTCTGTTTTGCATATTTTTGTTCCATTTCTTTGCTTTTGTTACTGCTGAAGCCAGGATCAATAAAAAAGCAGGATCCTTTTTGCAAATGAAAGCAGATAAAATTGCTAGGTTGAAGTACCTGAGAATGTGTACTAAAAGAACTATTATACAGCATCTACCCGAACAGCATTTTTGTCTTGGTGAAATACTTTTTGCAGGAAGACATTCCATCAGTATAAGCTCATTTAAATATGACACCCCTTACTATTAATGATTTGGCTTCCTGTTAATTAAGACCAGACCCCTGCCACCACATATACTTTCTTTGCTAGCTCTATTTATATTTATTTGCCTGTTTTGTTTGGGACAGTAAATCTTTGTCTTGAGGGTTATTATAGCTAATAGTACACTTACAGAAAGTGAATTTGCTATCTAAGCCATTAAAACAGCTGACTGCAAGATCAAGTCATATATCTGGAGAGATAAAATATTCTTTGGAGTTTCTGTGTTCTGGGACAGCTATTAAAGGTCTGAATTTGATTTTAATAATTTCCTTCATAGGCAAATGACCACTGTCAGTGCTGGACAAATCACACAAATTAATCATAAACTAAATAGGAGGATGATGATTTTGATGAAAAGAAATAAAATACCTACTGAAGTGATGGCAGTGTATGAATTACATAATTAAAAGAGTTTCATAGTTAGTAAACCTGAAAAGTCACAAAGACAGGCTCTGGTTTATCTAAATTGGCTCTGAGGAGTGGACATAGCCATCCCTCACATGAATGGAGTAGTGTGACCCAAGTCTAGACATCTCCTTAGAAAAAGCAGACCATGTCAACAGAGTCCAGGGCTTAAAAATCACCATGTAGTATGCTGTGACATGAAGCATTTCGTTTTCTGAGGACTGTGCAAGCAGTTCAAAATTGGTGTGGTATCTGAGATCTAGTTTATGAAGAGTTTTCACATAGGAGTGCTACTTTTCCATGAGGGTTTTATCTGAGCTACACTAGAATAAATTAGTGTAGATTTCCCTAGCAGTAGCATTTGCTTAATGTTACTGCAATGGGTCAGCTCTGGAAAATGAAACAAATCAAAACTGAAAATAAGAGGGCATGGCAGGATGAGGAAAGAGAAAATTAAGTACTCTTCTTATGTATGACGATCCCCACAAAAATCAGGCAGAACCAGGACAGAATTGACCAAAACTTGCATTCAGATCCATAAGCTGACTTTCAGTGTTAAAACTGATACAAAAAAATCAGCATGACATCAGTGGAGAATGAAGATTTGTGATTAGCAACATCAGCCTTACCTAGAGCAGCTCTTCCTACTGAAGCTGTAAACTCAGCTGTGGTGTAGTGTGCATGGCCTGGAATCTCTGAAAAATCTTGTTCAGAGGAAAGAAACTGTGAGAGAGAAGATAAGGAAAAGATGATTGTTCTTCCAGTAAGTGCTTCTCGCAATTTTCTGCCAGCTCTAGTCGATACATCCAAGACTTGATTTATATGTCTTAAAAACACTGAGCAGCTCCCAAGGCAGACTTCGTCCCTAGAGAGGTCTGGATGGGTTAAGGTTAAAATTCCTTGGCAATATTCAACTCTTTTAGGGAAAGAAAAGCAGAAGAGCAAGGCAGAGTAAGAAGACATGAACAGCAACAGACAGACTGACTGACTCCTTTGGCTGGTGAATTGAGAATGCTAGAAGTGCATTTTCCCTGGTAATTGCTGTATATCTGAGTAGATACTCATCTACCATGAAGGTAAGACAGTTACTTACCTAATTTGTACTGATGAAGTGAATATGTCAAATGCAATGACATATGATTTTATATGCAGAAATAGCTGAAAAGGTAATTGGACAGCACTGCAAGAAATAACAAAATTAAAAAACAAAAGCTTGCACAACACAGCTGAGAAAATAATCATGAACTTCTCTAATTTTTTAGCTGATTAGTGTAAAAATTGCAGAAACCTTGAAGAGCTGTATGAGCTAAAACAGGGGGGAAGAGCAGAAAATCAAACTAAGTTTGCTTTTACTTCTCTTTTTTTCAGGTGTTGGGGATTTTTGTGTTGCTGGAAGTTTCAGGCTTCTTTCCCATTTTTTCCAGGTGAATATTTATTTAATGAACTACATGCTGAAGGCTAAGCATGTGTGATTAAGGTACATCACATGAGGCAGGGCTTAAAAAGGTCTTCAGATATATTTCCTGGGAGAAATGCACGCTTTTTGGTATCACCACTGCCACAGCCATCAGTGGCACAAACAGCCCCTGTCGACTCCGTGCTCATCTCCGGGTGGGGACTGCCCTCTCCCTGATTTACAATGTGAAGCTGGTCTTTGAAGCTTGCTTTATAGTTGCACAAACTCATTGCTGATCTTTAGGCTGAGTGAATGTGTCTAGTTTCTTTTTCTGAGTGACCAGAAAACCCAGGCTGGGACTGATTTCATTCTTACACATGAAAAGCAAATCCAAGTGATTTCATAGAAAGCCTGATCATAACCCGAATTGTTACTGAAGGTCTGATTTACTGTTTAGGAAAGTTTTGCGCTTGTGCTTATGGATGGAAATCACTGATGATTTTCCTCTCTCCTTTTCTTTTTCTTTTTTTTTTTTTTTTTTTTTTAATTCAAAAAAACCCCTGCTGGAACAGCCGTTCTCCTCCAGTCCATTGCCGCTGGAATTCTTTTGGCCCTTGGTCCGAGTGCAATGGCTGTACTCAAAAGCAGGTATAAATGGACACATCCTTTCTATACTCATAACCTCATAAGCATATGTGCTTTTTTCCTGGTAATTAAGTAGCTACTCTATCTTTAAAACCCCAAATCAGGTGTCAGACAAAAGCCACAGCAAAATGAGAAGGATGAAGAGCAGAGAACTCAGAAGATAAATTCTTAGTCTATTCGCAGAATGTTCCCTTTCAAAGCGATGGTGTTCATGTTGTAATATAATTTGTGCTCTTTTTATTTTGGTGATGGCTTCAAAAAAGCTCAGCTGAACTGCTTGGTAAACACAGATATTTGTCCACTGATTCTGGTTTGTAACAAATTTCACTGATTTTTCATTAGTGGTATCATGTCTCAAGGGAAAAAAACTTGGTTGTGAAGTGTTACCCTTGATGAAACTAAGCTGATGATTTTTACACGGAAATTCTATTGATGTACCAGAGACTTGCTTTTGATTTTCCTTTTCATCTACTTTGATGTTGCATCAATTAAGGATGGATTAGTCAAAATTAAACATGTGCCATGAGACAGTACTTTTTTTAGAAACAAAAAGTAGCCCACTTGATGTTAGATTTTACTATCTTCCTTAAAGGTATTGTTTACTTTGAAAAACTTTAATAACAAATTCATATCAGGCATGATTGGTCCTATTAAGAATGTAAAAAAACCCAGAAATTTCTTAGCAGCTTTCTCTTGTCTTCAGTTACATATTACATTTTTCAACAAACCAAACCAAGCGAAAGACCTTATAGATAAAGGAGTTGTCTTTCTATTAAATTGAGGGGGTTTTACCATATTATGGGAAGAGCAGGTATGGTTGTTCTCAGAAAAAAAACTGAATATCTAATTTCCTTACAGCAGCAGTGTGGTAGGATTGTCTTGACACCAGCAAACTATTCCTGCTTTCTAGTTGGATTTTCTAAAATCTCTTGATTTGCGTTCAGGTTCGGAGACGGACGGTAGCAGTTTATGGCCAGTATGGTGGAAACCCATGCTCTGGGGATGCCTTTGAAACAAGACCATGCACCCCTACAAGGGGATGCCCAACAGAGGATGGCTGTGGTGATCGGTTTAGGTGTTTCTCAGGTACCATCCAAGATCTTTTTCACCATTTTCTAGTCATGAAGTTAAGAAGAAAACCTTGCTATCTTTGAACTTTATTAAATGGGCAATGTCTTTTTCAGAACTCTTGATCTACAGATGAATTTGATTTAGGTAGATGTTTCCTTTTTTCCTAGCGTTAACTATGCATGGGTTTAATTTCATCTGGAGCATTGCAGAGCGTTGCAGATAATATGTCGTAGCCCTGGGTACCCTCTTTAATTCATTCTTCCTTACTTATTTGCCCCAGAGAACAGTCTTTTTCATTATGAGAAGGTAGTTACGGAGTGCATTCTTAGATGTGATTGTTTGAAACTGTTCTATGCTATATCCAAGTATCTTGGAATCACCTGGAAACTAATACTTTGTAGAACAGTCATTGTATCCAAGCCGCTTCAATTACCTTCACAGAAGGGCCCATTATCTCAGTAGGTAGACACTTATTACAGAGGACCATAATAAACATGTTTGGGTGCTACCAGAGAGATAATCACAGTTAATCATAAGTGATAGTGTCAAAGGGTGAAAACTTAGGAAATAAATCTGGAAGACAACTGTCATAAGCCTCAAATGGCTGTGGTTCCCTCAAGTGTGCTATATACTATTTATTTAAATCTACATTTATTGTTGTTTCACAAGCCCTTGTGGGCACAGACTGTTGATTGTGGGAGTGAACATGCTAATTAATGTAATAGATAAATAGGACTTCTGCTTTGATTTTAGGTGATCTATTTTTAAACTAGCAAACATTTCTTACCCGTTCATGTTCTGATTTAGGCCAGTGCATCAGCAGATCCCTTGTGTGCAATGGTGATCAGGACTGTGAGGAAGATGGTGCAGATGAAGATCGATGTGAAGAGAAGAAAACTGTATGTGATATTGACAAAACACCTCCAAATTCAGAACTCACAGGAACAGGGTAATGTTCTGTGCCAGGCTCAGTATTACTACTGCCAAATACACTTACATTATGATGTGTTTACAAGCTCTGGGTGTACAGATAGACTGGCTGGGCTTATGGTAAAACATACCATATGCAAAAGTGTTCAGTACAGCTGCCTCCCTCATGCCAGTGGCTCAGCATAGCCAGAATGTACAGGTCTTTTGATCTGAAGCACAGAATAAAGCTTTTAATCTTTCGTTCCTGTTATTGAAAAACAGCTTTTAAGATACAAAATTAAATTTCTACAAATAGCTTGTGATCTGCTTCATGGAAAAAATGAGGCATCAGTGCTCATTTTTTTATTCATTGCTGTTGCATTTAGCACTCTAGATCCATATGGATTTCTGTTTATACATCCCATCTGCAACTTAGTAAAATAATTATCTTAAGTTTCTTTGATGTTGTTATATCACTTTTTATGCAGTATACTTCAGATATAATAAAAACACCCACATTTTGGGATGGATGCCCTGCTGTTTTCATGTTACAGTAATTGCTCCAACAATAAAATTTAAAACCAGTTGAGATAGATGTGAATGCCTTAATGTTAAGGCATAATGAAATCTCTTTATTTTTCTTGACAAATCAAGACCAACATTTCACTTTCAATATTATAACATGCTATCCAGACTGCAGTTCTGCATGTATAGAAGTCTACCAGGTGATAACCCCTTTTCTTGGGTAAAAGATCTTACTTTGCAGATCCAGATCCATCATTCGGTTATAATGGCTTAGTAATTTTTTCCTCTCTGTCTTAATGACCTTTCATATTTTTTCTTCTTGTAGCTTTGATGCTCTTACTGGTGAGACCAAGGGAAGAGTAATTCACACAAAAAGCTTTGGAGGGCAATGCAGAAGGGTCTTTAGTGGCGATAGCAGAGAATACTACAGGCTGAGTGAAAGTGTTCTTGCTTATTCTTTCCAGGTATGTTTCCCTTAAGCACAGCTTTGTATTTACAGTCATGATTAAAACTGGGAAAATGATGCAAAGCTTGCAGGGGCCCTTGGCAGATGTGTTCCCTAAACACAGCTCTACAACACCTATTCCCTCTCTGCAGTTGCTTATTATTTTGAAATACAAATATGTCTTGCTAAAATAAAAGGAAAAAAATTAACCTTGATTTCTAAATCTCTAATTCTAAATCTCTAATAATCTAAATCTCTCACAGTTAGACTGAATGTAAAGCCATCGCCCTAGTAAAAGTAGTGCCTAAGAAATGTTTTGTGGGTGAAATGCAAGGCTTTGGGGTGCTTTGTGTAAATCTTTTAGATATACTTTGTTTGAAGTCACTGTCTCAGAGATTCGGTTTGTCTCACATTTATCAAAAGCATGCCAAACAACCTTGAGTGTACTTTATTTCATAATGTAAATACTTAATATCCCCACATTAACATCCATATATACAGATGAATACTTTTCCAATAGTGTTCAGTACTTTTTATGAAATCTAAAATGGATTCAACCTAGAAAATACATAAGCTTTTTTTGCATCAGTAAGGACTTGCTCTACTCTTTATGTTATCATTTTAAAATCCTGTATGAACCTATTCATACAGACTTCTATCTTTCACCTTCTAGGTCAAAGTTCAGAATGATTTCAGTTACGAGTTTTTCAACAGCACCTGGTCTTATAAGAAACAGACAGAGAGGTATGAAAACTCAAATAGATTCACTCAGTCATGGAATGACAGCCTGCAAAAGGTATGTATAAGTTGCCACTGTGGCTTAGTATTTTGCATAAACATTTTCATCATTTTTTGTGTGTTTTTATACTGAGATACAAATATTTATTTTATGCAGACATTTTTGGCACAAAGTGCATGACATTAAATATCCCATAAAACCTATTTGATAGTAATTTATTTATTTACTAGCTGTTTTCCTGACTATTTTAGGGAGACAAACTTTGACTTATTTTGGCTTCTTCAGATAATTGATTCATCTTTTCCATTTATACTGGTGATTTAGTGCCTTTTTTTTTTTTTTTTTTTTTTTTGGTCAGTACCTTGGAGCAAAAAAATAGCAATAATTCTCTGATTAATGTTAATTTACTTTACATTTGCCATTTCTAGAACTCCATTTAGAGAGATAACTTTAACAGCCAGGAGGTCACAGTGCTTATCCTACCTTATTGCTTATCTTACCTTATCTAAGATGCCTTCATCTTATTTTAAAAGGAGATAAATAATTTGGGGTAACTCTCAATGATGAAGTATAACCTGTTTGTTATAGCAAATAAAATCAAGTAACAAGTGCATGTATTTTCTGGCCTCCCAGCAGACACTAACAATGGCATATTTTGAGACTCAGCCTAACAAAGTTCAAAAGCAACTTTGAGAGTTTGAAGTGAACAATATTGTCTAGGCATATAGGATTTTATAACTCAGAAGCATCCTCAAATTGCTTGGAGACCCTTACAAAAAAGAAAAAAAGGCTTATCTAGACAAAACAGGGTGCAAAGGACACCTCTCTACTGCCTCTGATTTGCTTTCAGACAAAGCTTGTTAACCTCCTACTACCAGGCTTCTGGTTCTGGAAGCCACTGTGAGCTTTGAAGAATGATACTTTCCTTTCATATTTGTCCTTATGCTAGTTTTCAAGTGCACATGAGGAAAAGAAAGATGTTGCAGCAAGTATAAATAAAAGTCCAATGATATTTTTTGACTTCAAGGTGTTCTTTTTGTATTGATTGTGTAGATGAGACATATCTGACAGCTATGTAAAGCTGTTGGTTAGTAGCCAAGACATGCCATCTCACAACTGGGAGCCACTCTGATAGTGACACAGAGCATAACTGATGCCTTTTCCTTCCCCCAGAGTAAGCAGCTGATGGTTATTGAGAACAGTGTGGAAGTTGCTCAGTTCATTAACAACCGCCCTGACTTCCTCACTCTTGCGGAGTCTTTCTGGAAGGAATTGTTCAACCTTCCAGTCATCTATGACTACAACATCTACCGAAGACTTATCGAACGTTTTGGGACTCATTTCTTACACTCTGGATCTCTAGGAGGACACTACAAAGTTATTTTCTATATGGATACTGACAAAATGAAATCAGAAGGTAGAGTACTAGAATACAAGTTGCAGGAAACAAAGCCAGTTGTCAAGAATAAAAATTTATTTGTATGTATTCCGGGCTAATACTTAAAATCAAGTAAAAGAGTTCTACAAGTCACCACATTCTCTTCATGAGCAAAAGAAAGAAGACTAAAAACAGGGCTCAAACCACAACACTTAGTTCTAGATCCATATCTCTGACCTGCTCTGGATAGCAAATATTTGATAGTCAGTGGAGGAACTCATCAGGCTAAGCTTCAATTCTAGTGCCACCATAAATTTCAAACAATATTAGAATTTGAAAGTCACTTGGAGATGAAAGTTGGGTAAAACTGTGTAAAAAAGAATAAATTACAAACAGAGCAAGCACCAGAGTGACATTTCTGATGGTAATCAGTGTGGAACAGTGCTGTAGGATTAAGGACTGCTGAGAAAATAAATAAACTTTTTCCAGATATACCTCCTATCTCTCAGCCTCCATCTGTAGGCTTTAGCAATGTGTGGGTCTTCCTACAGCACACGCATGCTTGTTAGTTGCCTTCTAATTTAGGTATAGTACTTCACGACCCCTCCAGCCAATGTGAAACTCAGAAATTAATCCAACACACTTCCTGTGTACAGTACTGTTAATGGATGGATTATCTGCAGGTATGAGCATAACGAACTTCCAGGAGTGTGTTACATCAGGATGGAATGCATTCTTTGTGAGAAAGAAGAAAGTGGAATGCACCAAACTGGATGAATTACTACAGTCTTCTTCAGGTAAATGTTAAATGGTGACTCATGCAGTTGCTATGTGTCCAACCTTTATCTCATCCTAAATAGCTGTCAAAATGAGGAGCAGGTATTGATAACTTTGTTGAATTTTGTCCTACCACGCTGAACCCAGACACCAAGTGCCCAGTTTAAAAGGCTCTCCAGCGCTCATCAATTATTGCTAATGCTTTCCCAGAAACAGCACTTTTCTGGACACCCAAAGTCAGGGCTGCCAAGACACTTACAAAAACAGATACTTATGTATTATCAATGTAGAAGCTCTTGATCCAGGGACAGGTGGTTGAACTGCACTAGTGAGTCCTTTCACTACTTGCCAGCATAGTTTTTGTGTGTAATGTTTCTATTTTCATTTGTAAATATAGCAATGCTGATACTGTCTGCATTTCCTATCCTGAATCTATAGGAAGCAGTGGTAATAAGATTAAAGGAGACCCTTACATAGAAGGAGGAAGCCCAGGTGCTGTTGCTGGCCTTAGTTATCTAGAGCTGAATAATCCTGCTGGGAACAGTCGGAGCTACACCTTGTGGGCTGCATCAGTGACAGACTATCCCAGAGTAATTAAAAAAAAGGTAAGGCTATTTTCCCGCAGCAGAGGTGAGCAGATGGAATTACCTTGAGGGGAGAAATTATTAAGGTACAGCTGGGGATTAATCAGGCTGTGGTCTACACATTTTGTTTTCAGATCACTTTGTAAAAAAGAAAAGTTTTCAGGAAGAAAATGCCATGAAGCTACTATGATCAGCTGCATTACAAATCTAAGTCCACAGGCAGGTCAATACCTATAATCTTACCAGCCTTCAGTGACTTTAGTGGAGTTCTGGTTAGGAATAGAGGGCGACCCTATTGGAAAAAGCCCAGATTTGAGATAGCCTCTTTCCTGAAATGCATATTGGCAGGTCTATGTGGCTTCTGCTTCACTTGCCAACTTCTGTGTATCGTTTTATCCCTCCTCCTTCAGTCCGCATTCAGAAGTTTAGAATAACTGGAGATTTTGCAAGTAAGACACTTCATAGCTGGGTGTGACCATATTCACTGTGACCTTGTTTACATCCATTTTGGGAACTGCTCACATGCTGAAGAATGGTATAAACCCAAAGTATTTCTGTCAAGAAGTTTTCAGCTAAATGTAAAAGCACATAATATAAAATAGGCAATGGAAATGCAAAATATTTTCAATTATGGTTACCTTTTATCACTGTTCAGTGAAATACCATAGTGGATTGTTCAAATGTCCAGTTTTTTTATGCTAGGAACAGCTGGGTGAGAATCCAGGTTGCTGTACACTGGTGGTCTGTGTTACACTTTCATCTCAATCATATCCTCATAGTTCAAATATGTTTATACATGACTGATCTACCAATAGCTTTAAAGGATTGGTGTTAAGCTGGGCTAACTTTTCAGAAAAAGACTAATATTAAAGACTAACTTAAGATTTTATCTAGTCAGCAAATTAAAGCATCTAATGTGCTAACTCCCATGTGCAGGAGCATATGTCACAAATTATTTTCTATGCTTATAAAGCCTTATATCCCAATCATAACTATTTAAATTTACATGTTTCTCTACTCTGTGTAGCTAACACCATTATATGAGCTCGTAAAGGAAGTGCCCTGCTCCTCAGTCAAAAAGCATTACCTAAAACAAGCAATTGAAGAATATATGGCTGAAAATGATCCCTGCAAATGTCAGCCTTGCCAGAATGGTGGTGAACCAGCTGTGGAAGGAACACAGTGTGTGTGTTACTGCAAACCTTACACCTTTGGAGCAGCTTGTGAGCTGGGAACTCTCGTGCAAGATCAGCCAGGTCAGCACTCTTTAAATTTGTGAGAGTTTAGAAGAAACAAACTGTCCTCCTGCTTCCAGAGTCTGCCTATCCCACTGCACACCCATGCAGTGCCTGCTTGGGTTAGGTATCACTGCAGACGTACAGCATGGAGAGGGCCATGTCAAGCCTTTGTTTAACATGTTTAAACAGTACTTACCAAAGAGCTGGTTTTATTATTAATGTTAGATACAGTGGACAATGCTAACTACTCAATGTTACCATCTATAATTAAGTACATGTCTTGAATTACCGAGTATCAATACCTTCACAAATTTTTGCTTTTTAATTTTGTAATTAGCTCTAGCTGATAGCTGGGTTTGTGTTCTCTCAGAGAGTGATAATATATAGCCTTTGTGGAATTATACTTACGTAAATGGCAAGTTGGGGAAAGATGGAAGATTAGATCATTGCAATCTGGAATTCCCTGTAAGGACACAGTTGGGACCATCACTAGCTTTGAAAAGCCTGTGCCTTTAAATCACTCACAGAGAGTGCTTTAAAGAGAGAGTGGTTTAAATAGAGTGGTTTAATGTGAAATATTCCCGAATGTTTCATAGGTGTTATTGATGGACATTGGAGCTGCTGGTCATCTTGGAGTCCTTGCTCTGGGGGAAGGAAATCGAGGAGTCGAACCTGCAACAACCCCTCCCCACGTGGGGGTGGGAAGACCTGCATAGGAGAGCAGAGTGAAAGCAGACCGTGTGAAGATGAAGAGTTGCAGCATCTTCGGTAAGCAATAAAAAACATTTGGAGCACAACTTCAGAACGATTTAAAAATTTATTTCAGAAGGGTGCATAAGCTATTGAATTCAGGAAGAAGATCACTTACTGAGCTTTACTATTTAAGTTGAGAGAAAATGAAATTCAAAAGCTATGAATCCAATACCAGGTAAGACTAGAAAATGGGGTAAAAGCCAGTAAACTTGACAGCATACTATTTACCACTCTCTTGGATAGCCTGGAAGTGCCTGATTTAAATATAATTGTGATGAAAATGTAAGGATAATAGTCTTGAAAACAGGCTTCACTGAGAAGTGTAGCATTTTGAAAGATAAGAAGACTAAATTTAAACTAAACTGTGCTTTTGTTTGCTTCATAGCTTGATTGAACCACACTGTTTTGATTTATCCAGAACTCCTACAGAATTCTGTTCACCTCCTCCTCCCTTGGAAAATGGATTTGTTCAAGTAAGTTATTTCTGTTGCTCTGTTATCTGTCCCATCCCTATCTGTAATGCCTTTACTACAGTAAAGAAGATGTTAATTTGCAAATTTTTATTTTTCTTGTTAAGTTTAGTGTCAGAGCTACTATATAGCAGCTCGTGCAGCATTTTTGCTGGCTGAAGTTTACATGAAATATCCCAAACTTCACGCTAAAAATAAAATAAATCCAAAAAAGCCCACCCCCAAAACCAGAACAAAATTCTTGCTTTCCTACATAATAGTACCTAAAGAGAAAAGTCCTTCAACATATATATTTAGTAAAAGTTTTCTGAGCTGCATGGATTACATATAAAATCACAGGAAATTAGAGAACATTAGAGAAAAAACACAGAGAAAGTAAACTGCCCATGGTCATCCAACAAAAAAACCATAACAAAATTATAAATAGATTTTAGGAATCTTCACTCTGTAAATCAGCATTCTACTTTCTTGTTCCTCGGTGAAACTGATCTGGCAAGGTACTTGGCTAGCTGTAACTTGGGCCTATTTGAAAAAGCAGACTAAATTCCTCCCCTGGAGGAATGGATTATGCCTTCTCCATGTTATCAGGCTTTCAAAATTCTCCTTGCTCAATACATAGATGAAAGGATTAGTTCAAAATCCATTGGTTGCCTCTACACAACTGCTAGCTGAGGCAAGATCCAAAATTTTGCATTCCCTCTTTTTCTAGTGGTGTGGGGTTTGTTTTTTGTTTTGTTTTGTTTTGTTTTTGGTAAAAAGTTTTGGTAAAAGTTGTCTTTTTGGTAAAAGTTGTCTCCTACATTGATATTTTTGGTTCACAAACAGAAGGTGCAATTCATGGAGTAGCCTCAATTTTTCATAAGATCTCTCCTTAGAAGTCAATGGGATATGAAATGAGAAAAAATCTGTATCTTCCAGTCCCTCATATTAACTTTTTGAAATGACAACATGCCATTCTAAGAATTAGTAAAGCCATTATCTCTCTGCTGATCTCCCTCTAGCCCAAGGTTGTCCAAGGTCTTATCTTGCCCTGATAACAGCCATATTTGCAGTCAGTTTATACATCATCAGGAGAGCACTGTTCCATACCCCTTCTGTTCACGTTTACTGACTATTGTTAACCAGGATTGCCCCCAATATTCCAGATGATCTCATCAGTGCATTGTAGAGAAGCATTGTTACTTCTCACTGTCTTCAGCCACTCCATCCCAGAATCAAAGAGAGTTCAGTGCTACTGGTAGTTCTAATATTGTATATCTGAAATTTCACCTGTTTGTTTTCTTTCAGAATGTTGAAAACTTTTACCCTGTTGGGAAAAGCATTGTTTATGCTTGCAGACATGGATATTCTCTCGTTGGTGATCCTGTTGCTAAGTGTGGCAGTAGTTTACAATGGCAAGTTGGAAACAGATATTGCCAGAGTATGTCTAAATGATTCTTGTTTTGAAACACAATTCCATTTCTGAATTCCAGTGAAACATCTCGTAACATCTGCTTTCCAGCGACAGTAGGGGGAAAGTACACACCCTCACTTCCCAGTTCCCTAGTCACAATCAGGTCTAAATTGACTTTTATTGTGAATCCAGATATTGTAGTACTGAATGAGAAACACACTCATGAAGTCTGGTTTTAAGAAAGGTTGGAAGTGATGGAGACTAAATACCAGTCCGGGAATTCCTTCCTGTAGAAACGCTTTGTTGCTATATGCAAGTCCTATAGCTGTATGCAAGAACCATGGGAATTTTCAGCACTGTGTTTCAACAGCATCCTTTTCTCCTTCCAAGCAGGACTGACTGTCCACAAATGCTAGTCCACACTGTTTAAAGTGTGTACCTCTTTGTGTATCAGTACATGGCCTCCCGGGGTCCTGTACGTATGACCTCTCTCTACAGGGTTGTTACTCCCTATTATGAACCCTCAACAGAAACATGGGTCCTAAGGGCAGAGAAGCCCTCATAAAGCTAGGCTGCACCTCCAGGCAGCAGGAGAAGATACTGCCACTATGTCTTTAGTATTGCATGTTTGGCAGGTGTGATGAGTTAATATCCTACACTAGTGTGATTGATATGTTTCAACAGGAAAATCAGCCAATCTCACCATTCAATTTGTTAAGGAATTTAAGAGAAGATAAAATACATGGCTGCTTTATAAAATACATGGAGAAGATAAAATATATCCACTGATTCACTGTGGTTATCTTGAATGCTTCAATCCATAGAAACCGCTTGTCTCCTGCCTGACCTGGAGGGGGGTTTGCAAGGAGAGCCATGGAAAGCTGTGTATGAGATTGGTGAGAGAATAACTCTGTCCTGCCAACACAGCATGCACTTAGAAGGGGCACACTCCATTTTGTGTGAGCCCAATCTCAAGTGGTCTCCTGACGTGAAGACTATCCAGTGCAAGAAGCCAGGTAAGCCATTGCAGTCCTGCAAGTACAGTGCAGGAGTTTCTTTCCTGGACCAGCTATGTAGCTGAGGTACAGACAGAGCTATTGCTGATATAGTGATAAAAAAAGCCACCAACAGGAAGCACAGAAAGCATGAGTGTGTGTTTTCTGTGGTCTATTCAAACAAGATGCTTTAAGGCAATTCATATGAGGTTTCCTTATGTCTTTTTGCTTCACACTCCCCCTACTGCTATCACATATTGTCACTGACAACATTTTAAGAGATTGCCTGGGACATCTATGCTGACTATCCTGACACCCAAGTATGCTTCACTTTCCACCCATGCTGTATAAAACCACCACTACATGAACTGCGCCTTAGAGTTTTTCCACGTGGAAACTGTTCAGTACACCACAGCCTCTCATGACAGAGAAGGACAGGGCTGGGTGACTGCTTGTGCTCATCTGACAGTCATACAGTTGATATGAAGTAAACATCCAGGAACTGGAAGAAATGGGAAAATACTTCTTTAAGTTCATGGTGAGTGCTGTGTAAGCTCTGGGTTGACATGGGCAGACACTACGAGAAAGGGAATTGGGCTACAGCATTCCGAAGCATTCAGAATTCAAAAGTATTCTGTCAAAGTATTTGTCTTTTCCAACTGTGGGAGACAGACAAGAATTTCTCTTGAGCACTGCTGTAGTGCTGATCAGTCACACAGGGGCACCCAAGCAACTTGCTGCTTCAAGCCAGTAACAACTTCACCTGAGGTCCCAGATGCTCCTGTATTCTCCTGGGGACAACAATCACTGCTGCAGAAGAGTAGTCTTGTCCTACATTTCTTGTCTGTCTTGTCCTTATCAACCAACTGCTACCTGAGGTTGCCTCACCTGCAGGAAGAGGAAGGTGACAGTCAGGCTTAGACCTCAAAAGACAACAGTCCTGTGAGATTCCTGGTGTAAGTCATCTGCCACTGTGTCATAACCACATTCACAGGAAGCGTAGGGATTTCATAGCTGTACGTAAACGACTCACTGCTGCTAAAATCCCAGAGCAGCAATGCTGAAGTGCTGTTGCCAATTACTTAGGCTAAGCCTCTGTGATTTTAACTTGGTTTTTTTGTGTGTTTGGGATTTTTTTTTGTTGGTTTGGTTTGGTTTGGTTTTTTTTGGTTTGGTTTGGTTTGGTTTTTTGTTGGTTGGTTTGTTTGGGGGTTTTGGTGGTTTGGTTTTGTTTTGGGTTTTGTTTGTTTGCTTTTCTTTTGTTTTGTTGTTATTTTGTTCCATCACATTCTCAAATTCCAGAAATAATTAGAAAGTTTTAAATGCTTTCACTTTTAGAAACAGCTTGTGCCTCACTGTATGGGAGCATTATATTAGTCCAAAAGTTTTTTAAAAAAGGACTACAATTGGATTGGAAACCCAAGGAATTTTAGTTAAAACCACAGGAAATATGAGATAAGAAGGGTAAAAATTACCCACAGATATAGTGGCATAGATATGTTTGGATGGGAGTATTTAGTCAGCAAGTGTCAGCAACCATCAACCACACAACCAGCAACCCCAGGGATGAAGAAAATGCAGTGATTTTTGGTGAAAATTTTCCCCTCTTCAGAAAGACAGAGTTAGGCCTGATGTCTATATTGCAGTGCACTGCAACTCTTTTTTTCCCTTCTTCTTTGGTGATTTCTGTCCATCTGTTTTGCTTAGCCAGTCTTAATCTGTAAGGGAGATTTTTTTTTTTTTTTTTTTGAAAGGCAACAACATTCTGGAGTACTAAAGTTTCATACTAACAGACACATAATCTAAAACACGAATCAGGATAAAACATCCTCAGAAATTGTGTCCATATGGATTTAGCAAAGATTTGCTGTTACTTGCTACAGAAACCTCCAGAGAAATGTTTAGCAAAGTTTGGAATACAAATGTGTGCTTAAAGAATGGAACATCTGCAATGATGAAAATTCCCCAAGAATTACTATTGCTTTTATTTTTAAAATTAGCACAGATTGAGGGTTAATGATGGAACTTGTAGTTTTCATTACTATCAGTGTATAAAGATACTAGGGTCCACATTTCTACAGGGGACTTTCTACAGGGGACAACAGTGAAGTCAGTAACTCTGAAACCTAATGACAAAGCCATTTCCATCTGTGATTCAGCAGCGCTAAATTTAAAAGAAACAAATAGCTACAGCAGAAATTAGATGAACGTTTAAGCTTGAACACAGTACCTGTCTCTTTCCATCTGACTTGTGACCCATAGATAAATTACTGCACAGTAACTTTGCAAAGTGTATTGTATCTTTTTAGTGGTGTTGATTCCTTCCACACAGTAGATACTTTTAATGAAATGTAGAATGTGACTTTATGTCATGATTGTATAATTCAGTGCCTGCTAAACTCAGCTGATAATTTCAGAGCAGACCTTTAGCAGCCTTTGTTTTTCTGACCCTTAATATCACTGTTTGTGTTCTTCTACTTCAGTGCCCACTGTGAAACCAGAAGTGACAGAGCCTAAATGTCAGCCATGGGAGAAGGTATATCAGTCGCAATGTGTGTGCAAAATGCCCTATGAGTGTGGGTAAGTTCAGGCTCAATTTTGCAATCACATTTCCACTTTATTCAAGATCAATTACAGTTCTTAAGTCTTCAGTCCATAACAGAGGAGAAAGCTTTACTCATTTGAGAAGGAGGCATTGTACTTTGCTTTACAGCTCAATCAGTGTCCTATTCATCACTTACCTTCCCTGTCAGAACTGTCAGTGGGCTTTAGTACTGATGGAATTTGGTTTGATCACAAAAGGTGAAGGGATAATTTCACTTTATCTATGAAATAGAAGGAAAAAGATAAAATTACATTTTCAGGATTTAGAAGATGGAGTAAAACTTAAAACAGACGCCCTTGGGACATAAATATCAAACCTATAAGCTAGTGAAATAAAGTAGATTTCTTTTCGCTGCTGAGAGACTGTGGAGTTATGAAAGGCACAGTAATCTAATTTCATCTCACATTTATAGAGCAGTTTTCATAGACCAATCTCGTCACCTTTCCTGACTTCATGACTTGCAGATTGGGGTTTATTGTTTCCTGTTTGATCTAAGCCTATATTCTGCAATAAACAATGCAGAAGAAATAATGTAAGGAAGTTACATCACCTGGCACTGATGGTCAGATGTGCCAAAGAGCTCAGCACTCCAGCATCTGGGTTGGCTTACATAGACTGGATGATCTCTCCTGTAAAGTCATCACAAAGAATGTGAGCGCTAGATGAAACCTGGCCAGGTTTATGTGACAGCAGGAGCTGGAGCAGTTTGGAAACTCCAGGATAACAGACCAAATTTGTCTTATCCATGTGTAGTAGGAGGAAGAAACTTTGAAGACACCTTAAGTGATTTCAAGGTAGCAGAACTTTCAGAGGAGCATATGTACTTTTCTTCAGCCACATAGACTGGGAGTGCCCTGTGTGGTGACTTTGATTTAAGCCAAAATTAGCACTCTTTGCACATCTCAAAATTAGTGACCTTATTTCAGATGCAGATGTGATCCACTGGGCAGATCCCAAGGGTCTGAAGCCATTACCAGATTTGCAATAACTCTGCTATCTAACTATTTCTGTCCTTAAACACCTAAATATTTTATATAATCTGGTCCCGCTCTTTTTCTCTCAATACTTATTTAAATAAGGCAACAATCTTTGTTGATTTATGGATGTGTTGAGGTTAGTTAGAATATAAGGGGAATCACAATGCTAGGGAAGACCATGGGTGGAGTCATAGTAACCTTAGAAGTTAAATGAATTACATTTAGTTATTTGTTGAAGCTTCATTTATAATTAATCTACTACTTGCCTGTTTGTCTTTTTTATAATTATGTTCAAAATAGCAAGAAGATAGATAACAGTCATTCCTGTTACCTGATGCCATCTTTTCACTGTCTTGAAATAACATATCTAATTATAGAAAGATAAATCATCAGCTGTCAAAGCAGAATAATCTTCCAACCCATTAAGGCTGTAGGAGTAAGGCATGTAAGCAGATCTTGGTCCTTCCTCAGAGAGCAGAAGTAACTTGCTTTGCTGTGGCAGTGACTTTCAGCAGCAGCCTCTTCTCTGAAGAGAGCTGGGAACAAGAAGAGTTCATGTGGGAACTCAGGAACACCATGGCTTTCTCCATCCTATCAATTTCCAAAACACTGCCCAGGACAGCACAAGAACGCCAGAACAGGCTAGTGAGGTGTAATTTGTCCCTGTGGTATGGTGCCTTAGTTTAGATCAGTTCTCATCAGTTAGAGCAAGGGAATAATCTCTGGCACCAGAGGTGCTAAATCACTAAAGCAGCT
The DNA here is from genome assembly GCF_022539395.1 of Myiozetetes cayanensis. Lineage (NCBI taxonomy): Eukaryota > Metazoa > Chordata > Aves > Passeriformes > Tyrannidae > Myiozetetes > Myiozetetes cayanensis. The sequence goes on along the minus strand of NW_026087631.1, from coordinate 59,455,630 downwards.
CCTGGTAGACCTCTGGCAAGAGCCAATTCCTGGATAATTCCCAGGCCCAGCACAGGCGTTACTGGGGTCAGAGACCACTCTGGTCTGATGCAGTCCCCATCTTCTGGGAGCAGAGAGAGCATGGACACCGGCTACTATGTGTGAACTGTCCCTAGCAAAAGGAAGGTGTCAGAGAACAGCTGGTGGAACCATACAGGCAGAACCTCAATCTCCAGGACCTGAGAATTATCTCCACAGTGAAATATGAGATTTGATAATTTTTAAGTACTGTCTCCTCTTTTTTCCGCCAAATTTATTTGCATAGTGTCTCTGTCTCTCCTGAGAGTTCTTGGCCTGTGGTATATTAAAACTTAGTGTCTTGAATATAATTTTAGGAAGTTAATATCATTCACTGCATGATGAATTTTTTGCTTCACCAAAAGTTTCCTGCTTCTCATTGTAGGTGAAAGGGAGAAGGTATTTGTGGACTTCAGATATTATTTACTTTCTCACAATATGAAATATTAGTGAAATGTTTTTATTATCCTAGCCTTCTTCTTCAGGTAAAAATATTACATTTCTCACATTCACTTTACAAGGATTATTCCTTGTCTGTAATAATTTTATTGCACTGTTGTGGTTCTCCCAGCCCTGGGAAATATCCTTTCTCAGCAATGAGTGCAAATTATTAATTTCTCTTCTGAGTGCAGATTCTTCATTCTTTTTCTTATGCATCTGAATGTGTTGATGCTCACTGGCTTTCTCCTGGTTGACCCAGCTATAGCAAATATTTAAAGAACTCTCAAGACAGTTTCAGTCATTGTACTCTAGTGAGAGTTTGGCAACACAGTCCATGAACTCCTGGATTCATAGTTCAGCAGCTGGGTAAATCATCTCCCTTTCTTCTTTTGGGTGTTGCTAAAGTGGTGCAAAGCAGGCAGATTTGTGCAAAGGTCTGGTCTTAATATTTTCAGATAAATTAAGCTGCCTTGTGTACGAGGTTTTGACCTTAAAACTCAGATACTGAGATTTATCACTCGGGCAAGGAAAGAAAGCGTCTGAAAAATTTTAAATATAACGAACAACTTAATTACAAATTAGTTGCTTTCCCTGGAACAAATTTTCTTCTCCCAAATTTAAGACTACATTTAAAGATGGAGTTTTTCTTATACCTCTGTCTGTAAAGATAATTCTCATATGAATCAGTGCTCCACTAACTCAGAGGCTGTGCAGCCACACGAGCAAACAGTATAATGCATACAACTGCATCTGCTTCCTTTATCAGCTGCTTGGTGCTACGTATCCTTTGGGCTGTCCTGTTGCAGTGCCTCAGAATAAAAGGGTTAACCTCATTCTTTGTGTTATCAAAAGAGCATTAAGGAAAATTTATGCAATAAACTTTATTAGTGATATAGTGGCTGGTATTTTGACTACGCACAGCAGTTAAGGGACCTTTAGCAGCTGAGGATGCTAACTTAAGTGGGAGATGTAATATAGTTACTAAAAATATTTGGTCACAGGTAGGTGCATCAAAGTTTTCAGGCTCAACTAGTGAACTTCAAGATATATTTTAAATATCTTAAAGAGGCATTATGTTACAGATAGTTTAAAATTTCTATAAAGTGAGCTCTTCTAAGAGTTTTCAAATCACCTTTCAAAGAACCATTCCAAAAGCTTGGAGAAGGCTCTTTTCCTTAGTGTCTCAAAACCCACTTCCTAACTCACAGGGGGTGGAGAGGGGGAAGGGGGAGCAGAGCAATAGGAAGAAAAATCACCTTAACATTTGGCAAGCAAGTGAGCAAAGTTTGAGTCAAGACATTCTTACTAGATTTCCATCTTCCAAATTTTTCTTCCCTTCTCGAAGCAACCACTTTCACAGCGAGTTACCCTCCCCTTTCAGTCAGCTCATTAGGGTCACGTGTATGTACCTCATCAACCCCTCCTGCTACCAAACACCTGTTTAGCTAAGATTGGCCTTCAGAACTGACCTATAATACACTAAAAGTTTCTGTGAGAGTGTTTGTGAGCTCGAAATGAGGGCCTGTGCTGAAAAAAAGATGTCAGAGCTGAATTTCAAAGTTCTCCATCTACTAGGAGCATCTCTGCTCTCTGGTAGCCTGTGCTGCCCCTTACCCATGAGTGTAAAGTGCATCCAGAAGAGAACAGGCATTCCCTGAGCCAGACCATCGTTCTTTTGCTCACTCCACACAGATACCACTGATTACATTGAGAACAAGTGGAGAAGCTTGGGGTTTGAGATTAAAACACAGAAGTAATGGGAAAGTTTTTTTCCTCCCCTCCTACATTTAGAGCATGAACCACAAATGATGACAATTTCCTGGAACTGTTCCCAAAAAAAACACAGTTCAAGGTCATTCATGAATTATTATTGCCGCTTCTACACACTCATTTTTGTGGGTGTAAGATTACTATCCACACTTCAAGAAACACACCAGCGAGTTTCCTGGATAAATATTTTTAATGAATTTTTTGTGGTGATTCATGTGTATTTCCAGAAATTTCTTTGGTCTCTGATGGTGAATCATAAGATTTTATTTAGTAAAAGCTGTGGTTTCTAAAGGACAACAGCATGAAGATCTTCAAGTATATTGTAATGTCTTAAAATCAAGAAACACTTGTAAAATATTTTAATATTTGTGCATATTCATATATATCATTATACGTATGAAAATGTTTTCTATCTATGTACTAATGTTCCTGCTTATGTCATAATGTAGAGAATAATTGAGGTCTGAAGTATTTTTATCTGAAGTCTCTCTCTCACTGCTACTGAGGTCAATGGTAAATAGACAGTAATAACCCTGTCCTTTAGACAGGACAGACCTTGACCAAGGTGCAACGTGGAAAAGGAAGAAATCTGGATTGTTCACATGTCTATGTCTTTAGTTCCTTGCTGCAGTCTTAGGATGTACTTCAGTGAACAGGGAAACTGGAACTGGACTCTGAATATTTTCCATTCCCTCAGCTCTTTTTAAGAGATGGCAAGACAAAGCACATCTAAATAGTGCAATCTCTTCTTTTGTTTTCAGTCCTTCCCTGGACACCTGTGCTACAGATCAAAGAACCAAGAGAAACACAAGTTTAACTGTTTGCAAGATGCATGCCTTGGAGTGCACAGGCAGAAAATATTCTCTCACTAATGCAGAAAACTGCAAAATACCCTATGCAGCTGAAATACCTTGTGGATCATGCCGTTCATGGGAAAAATGCAATGGTAAGAGATTCTTCACAATTGTAAGTAAAATTGTTCATATGACCAAAATGAAGTCTTTATTCCCAGTCACACATTAGCAGATGGTCTGTCTTGGTGTGGCATCTCCAGTTCCTCCCAGAAGCACCATGCACTGCTAAGCTGGTTCAAACCATCAAGCCAGTGCTTAGTGCCCAAACATGGCAGGAATCTCCAACTATGGAAAACAAACCTTTGTTACAAATTGTAACAAAGAACACTATCTGCATAAATAGTGGCTATCTGACTCCTAGTCCCTGTTGAGTCAACATTTTGGTCCACTGGAAGTTTTGGGTGAAACCCTTGCCCTACTCTTTTTCATTGTTTCTACCTATGGGAGTCCTTACTGCCCACAGGAATAGTTAAACCTTTCCAGAAATTTGCCAAGCAGTCTCTCCATCAGTATCTTCTGGCAAGGACTTAAATGTCTTACTGCATGCTAGCTAGGAAAGCCAATTACTCTTGTTTGTACTTCACTGTCTATCCCCAGTTTCTCACATAGTGATCAAAGGTGAGCTCTCTTCCCTCAGACAAAATAGTTCCTGTCTTTTGTAACCTGTCTGTAGTGGAAGTTTTCAAATTCCCTGGTATATTTTCCCTGAGTGTCCTACGCTATGTTGCATTTAATGGAGGGTTGCCAGGAATGGGCAAGATGTAGAAATAACTTAAGGGCTTTAGAAGTGCCCAAGCTAGAGGCATGGTTATTGTTATAATTTCAAAATAAAAAGGATTACTTGATATGAGTTCATCTGTTTTGTCTAACAGTTATTATTTTTGACAGACAAAAATAATAACAAAAAAACCAAAGACAATCAAAGCTGGCTGAAGCTTCAGCAGAGACAAACATGAAACTGCATGTATGAAAATAAAGATACTAGTTGTAAGGATTTGCATGATCAGTTTGTTAGTGTCCAAGGACAAATCTCGCATCTTACATGTTATCTGAGCTCTGGAGTTGTAAATACATGAACCAGTTCAAGCAGTAACATAGAGAAATCTTTGAGTCCCCTTGAGCAAGCTTTTCCCACAAACATGATCAGCCTCTCAGAGTAGAGGAAGCCCCAGCAGTGCCCCTCTTGTTTCTACTTCTATTTTTTTCACGGAACCTGAGCGTTAGCTGATATTACTGGAAGGATTAGGGATTAGGTTAGGAAAAGAATTACAGAATTGTAGAAAGCTTTGGGTTGAAAAGGAACCTGTAAAGGCCACCTAATTCAAGCCCCTGGCAATCAGCCACAACATCTTCAACTAGACCAGATTCTTCAGAGCCCCATTCAACCTGGCCTTGAATGTTTCCAGGGATAGGACATCCACCATCTCTCTGGTCAATCTGATTTGGTGTTTCACTACCCTCATCCGAAAAAATTTCTTCCTAATATCTAGTCTGAATATGCCCTCTTTCAGATTAAAATCATATGCCCTTCTCCTACCACTGTAGGTCCTACTAACAGGTCTGTCCCTATCTTTCTTATAACCCCCCTTCAGATACTGGAAGCTGCTATAAGGTCTCCCAGGAGCCTTCTCTTCTCCAAGACAAGAACTCCAACTCTCTCAGCCTGTCTCCACAGGAGAGGTGCTCCAGCCCTCTGATAATTTTCATTTCTTCCTCTGAACCTGGTCCAACAGATCCATGTCTTCCTTGTGCTGAGCATCCTCCAGAAAATTTCTATCAGTCCTACAGTTTTGCTGGAAACGTTTTAGTCTGGGTTTTTTTGTTTGGTTGGTTTGGTTTTTTTGGTTGGTTGGTTGGTTGGTTTGGTTTTTTTGTTGTTGTTTTGTTTTTGTTTTTCTTTTTTTGATGACTTGAATGCTATCCTAAGTGTTTTTCCTCTGTGTTTTTTGTTTAGTGCAATCCAACAGCTGTGTTTGTGATGAAGATGGTCTGTGTGAGGATGGAGGCATCCAGGTCTGTGCTGAAGTGAGCGGCTTTGCTGGCCGTCAGACCATGACCGAGTGCGAGGTTGGGCAGCTCAGGTGCCAGGGCCAGACTGTCACCCTTGTCAGCATAAGGCCCTGTGACATGCAGAGTAAATAAGATATGATACATTTTATTTTGGTTATTGCCAGGGGATATCTCAAAATGTGTTGGCTCTTGGGCAGGACATACTTTGAACCTTGCTCTGCCAAATATAAGCTCTGCTGTGAAATCCGCTGCAGCTGATGAGATCGTGCATCTGGTCAGCTCTGAATCAAGGCCTGAGGCTCTTCATTAGACAGAGATGTACTTGCCACTACTGCTCACAACAGAGCTCTTGCTTAGGCACCAGCCTTAGCACTGGCAGGTTTACTTCACATTTCCATCAGGTTTTAAAAAATGTTGCAGAAGTGTAAGTGCCAAAGTAGCTATTATAGTGATGGATTACCATGTCTGACATGGTAAATCTGTTTTTTACTGAAGCCACACATATGCTTGCATTGAGTACATCTGTATCAGCAAAACATATAGACTAGGCTTTACGGAGCAGGAGGTATGATTCTTCTCTTTTAATAAAACAGTTTATTCCTACTGTGTGTTATTCAGTTGAACAAACAGTGTGCCCAGCACTGAACCTGTTGTTGAGCTTAAAGGTCAAAAGAGTGTGCATTAGAAGGAAAGCCACCTTAAAGCAATGAGAACACATCTATGCTTGCAACTTCTTGTGCACAGAACCACTTAATGAAAAATTGCCATTTTACATTGTCATTATCATGAGCTACACAGAGCACAGATAACTCAGTTGCGTCTGTCATATGCATTTATGTTTGTGCCAAGACCAGTTTCCTTACAGACCATTGCACAAAAACGCCTTCCACCAAGCAAAACTTTGTTTAAGACACCTGTTAGGGAAAACATATCTTCACAGCAATGGAGACATTCTGTATTCAGTCCCCTTGGAAATAACTTTGGACAGTCTTCAAAGACTGTTCCTGAATAAAAGAAGTCTCTTACACTCTTTCCTTACACAGCTAAGCATGCTCTCTGGTGTAGTCAGACAGTGACACCTTTGCTTACATACTACAAGGTCATTCATGAACCTATGCTGGCAGTCCCATCCCTTCTGACTGTTCGGGGATGCAAACAAAGACAAAGTGCTGGATAGCAATTGGGTGTTCAGGCAAGTGCAGTACTACCAGTAAGAAATATGCATGCTTTTAAAGCAATGGATGTTATTTCTTAATATCAATGAGATAGTAATATTAAACATCTCTCTTGGTTATCATGTTTCTACCAGTAGTTTCCTTGCATAATCCCTACCCTCAGCTGGAAAAGCTTTGCTTTGGGTGATGCTGACAATGAGGAGTAAGACAGAACAGGAACAGCATGCTTTTCCTTGGAGACTCTCTCTTGTGAGGGCAGCTGTGTTGAGGGAAGGTTGCCACCACACTAAATGAAAGGACCTTCTGACATTTATGCTGTCTGGAAAATAACTTTTTTTGTTTTAGCAAATAACAATTTTTTGTGAGTAATATACAGATGAAAACAAGTAGAATAAAATCCAAATAAATTTAATTGGCTGTTATCTCTTTATTATTTGCTCAGGAGTACCATTTTTGTAGAGCATTCAGATGTTTGCCACTTGATTACTCTCCAGTCACTTGTCCACAATTTCTAACCTATTTCTTGTGATTGTACCATGAGCCCACTGGATAGCAATAGCTTCTATAGCTGCTGAAGAAAAGAGAAAATAACTTGGAAATTTCATGACAGATAACACAGAAATAATAGTGACTTGGTGATTCATGTCTTCAAACATAGGGAAATGTAAAAAACCAGCAGAGAGCCTCAAGAAATGTTGAGAATTCCTGTTCCAAAAAAACAATAAGTTGCATGATAATCATCTCAATACATCATCAGAAACAGCTCTCCATGTCCATTAAATAAATTAGTCTGAGGTAACACAGACAAAATATTAATGAAGGCTGCATTTCAGATGCTGCATTCAGTCCCTGGCATCTCACTGTTTATCTGACCCATGTAAATCTTTTCAGGGATCCCTTTTCTCTCCTTTTTCTTTCTAATTACCCACTCCATCTTTTCCCCTACTGATTCTCAGCCCAGTCTGCTCCTTCTGCGTGGACACTTTTCCTCCTAGCTGCCTGACTGCAGGTGTCCAGGAACGATCTGCTCCCCTTTGTGCTGTGACACCACAGTCCTTTCCCTGCCTGACTTACAACTTCCCTGGCACATCAGGGCCATTTCAATTGAGGATATCTTACAGCATTTTAGAACAGATATGATGTATTTTTTTTTTTATTTTTTAACCAATCAGTTGATTGTCTGATGCTGCCTGGAAGGAAAAGTAAGGTGAATAGGTTGAACTTGTCTTCAAAGCGATGTAAGTGTGTATTGAAGGAAAACCAGGTTCTCATGTAAGAACAATGTCTGGGACAACAGTCTGTCCAGTCATACACCCATGCCCATGATATGCATGTCTGCTGGCCACACTTTGGTCCTTTCAGTACAGAAGCATCTCCAGTCACTTTGGTCCACCATACTGATATTAAACTAATAATGAACTGCAGGACGTTTTTTCTTGGTAAGAAAGCAAAATCAAATGGATTTGTGTTACGTGGGAGGAACAATGAAGGGACCATGGTTGCATGGAATCAAAATTACCTGGCAGAGAGTGGTAAACCCCTTTGTTTTACCTGAATTAAATAAACACATCCTTTTTTTTTGCATGCACATTTGCCTCATCACCATGTGTCAGGGTACTTGGAAGGAATTTTATATTAGATGACCTGAGATTTGGACAGCTGTGGAAGATTAAATTTAACTCAGATTGAGGTAAGGTAAACAGATCTAGATACAGAAAAACTTGTTTATTCCTACTGATAGGATCATCTGAGGCCAGTAACTTGGAAGATATCACAAACTGCTCAGTAAAAAGGCTTGCCTCATGCAGAGCAACAGGTTCAAGAACAGGAGAGTCTGTATCCCTAGTGGGCTTCTCATAGATCCTTGAGTTTATATCCTGAAATCCATGGACATCCACATGGAGCAGACTGCTGTGGTTCCCAAACCATTCCCTGATTTGTAGCGCTGGGCAAGAACTTCCCAGATGACAACAGATCAGCAGTTTGGTACCCTGATAAAAGCATAACATCACTATCTGAAAGAAAAATATTTTGAAGTAGAACATAACCTGAAAACATTAAAAAACTGTCAAAAAATAATATTTACAAGATATATTTTTCCCCTCCACTGAGAGGTCCCTTTTCTCTCCTGTTCTGTTAATGTCTTCTTTAGACAGCTTTGGCCAGTACACTTCCACTATTCCATCTCCTTTCTCATAGAGCTTATCTTGCTGTTTTTTGATTTGACAGTCATAACCTAAGGAATCATGCTTGAAACTTCTTTGGGGACAGATCTTTACACCTGATGATTTTGCCAATTGCTTCCAGTCTGGGAGCTGTTTCATCACTTCTTTGTGCTTTCTCTTTCCAGCCCCAACAGAATCTTACTCAATAACCTCCTGCCCTGGTCTTGCACCCACCTAAAACCATTGCATCACAGTATTCATAAGGCTGTTACAAATCAGCTCCACTCCCACCATGCTGTGGCTCTGCTGCATTGCTCACTGTGATGAGCTGCCACTGTGAGAAACAGTAGAGCCATACATTCCTGTGTGTGACAGGGGTCGCAGGAATAGAAATTGCTACTGATTTCTTCCTCTCTCTACTGCAAAACACAGAGGAGTTGTCTCTGACCAGCAGAAGGATGGTGCTGGCACACTGGATCTTCTGGCTTAACTCTGATTGCTCGGAGCTCAGCCTCTGGGACCTGCTCTCCTGCATGTATTCCTCAGGCAGTTTATTTGATTTCTTGTGGTCAGGAGCCAGTGAGTGGAGTCCTACACCACAGCCAGGAAAACTGTCAGCTCACTTAAGCACCTCTCTAACTGGATTTTTATTATATCCAAGCCTCTAAGAACTGTTTTAAGTGTGAATATACAAAATAAAGCAGCGACAAACAGCTGCAAATAGTGCTTTTGAGAAGAATGATAGTTTAACCAGACAGTATCACAGCAAGTACACTGAGATTTTTACAACTATTGTAGAGTTCACTTCCTGAATAATTGCACAGTGTATGATGATAACTGAACTTGCTCATATTACAGACCTTATTGATCCCAACAGGCAACCAAAAAACATAAGCAATGTTCTTTTATTTTGGGAACTGTTACTCAGGTTATCAAATCTTATGATGAGGAGAGCTACGTAAGTACTGGGACATGCATAAAGCACAAGCACAAGCATTCTGCTTGTGCAATTATTCCAGGCACATGTAGCATCAAAGGCTGCTGTAAATTCTCTCAAAACAGAAAAAGACGCCAAAGCTGGCATTTCTTGAGTGAGAGTGAATTTATTTGGATCGTCTCCCAGGACACATACATGTTGATATCTCCCTGAAAATAGGATTGTCATCTTTGTTTCAGTACATACCATTGCTCTCAGAACACATATACTGGATATTGTCAATCTGAGAGCATAAAGCTCCCACCAAGATGCAATCAAAATCCTTCTGATCCTTCAAACACTGGTTGAAACTAGAGGAAGTAGTATTGTGTCTCTCAGGGGGAAAATTTGGGGACATTATGTACAGAATTGTTGGAGATTTGTTCTTTTTTTCTCCCTGCATCGTTTCCTCTACCAAATTTTATGGAAGCTCACCAATAAAGTCTCATTCTGAGACAGCTAAATCTCTGTGAATCCCAAAGATGGCCTTAGGCTATGCATATCTACTCTTCCTGCTCTTTAAGCTGTCTAGACACAAGATAGCCTGATCTGGAGACCATGTAGCTGCACTAGGGAAATACATTGGCTGAGTTACTAAACCCTGGGGAGATTGGAATGGATTAGCAGGATCACAGGGCAGTGCTTTGAGACTTCAACCAACTTTAAGGCTCTGAAGAGGTGGCACAAATACGGAGCTGGGGCCAGCACTGTCAGCCACAACTGCATCTACCAAGGACTAATTGCTCCTGCTGCTTTGTTGCTGCAGTCAAGGTTTTTGTCAGTATTTACAAGTCTTGTTGATTTTAGAAAAATAGGACATGTATCATAAGGCTAAAAACTAAGCCAGAGTCCTGACACCCAGTGACCCTCAGTGACAAGAATGACTAAGCTTTCGGTGGAATCTCTCTGCAAGCTCACACATTCAAGTAAGCTGCAGCCTATATGGAGGACTACAACATCCATGGCTGTGTCAACAATGGGATCGTTGGTGCCAATGCTGAAGCATGTTCAGCCCATCCAGTAGATGTGTACTTTTACACTTATGTACAGACACATATCTGCATACACCCACAGGAACACCAATCAAGCCAGTAAGGAATGCAGCCACTACCCAAATGTTTCTTGGCAGGGCTCTGCACACTGTGTCAGCCAAGAAAAAAATTCATATTTACAGGAAAACTACTGATGTTCTCACCCTGTTACACAGCAAATAAGAGTGTTGCACAACAAACGTTGACACAGTAACTCTCAGAGGAATTTCACAGACAAAACAACAATGTATTCACAGATGCTAATGCAATAACCTGGGATTTCACATATATTTATTAAGAAATTATTCCCTAGGGAATGAAGCCAAGGATATGAGGTGATTATCATAAATTATCTAATATGATCAAGTACTGTACCATGCAGGTTTAACTTAAAATAGCTTGAAGGAACATATGGAGTATTGCTTGACGTTTTGTTCAATACTGAAAAGAGATCCTGGTTTCTTAAAATTTCCCAGCCCCATTTAGAGATCTCAGATGACTGAAACACTATGGTCAAGTTTCATTTATACTTTAAAAACTGGAACATTTCTGTGGCCTTGAACACTGACCCTTTGGACTGTTGCCTGTCCCTAATGGACTGTTGTCTGTCCCTAATGCATGCTAGAGAATTTCAAAACAGATACGGACATGTGATTAAAGTAAATCAAGTCTAGGAATTCCTGGGAAAGAGCAAATAATCAGTGGTTACAACAGTAAATAAAACTGGATAGGCGTTATTCTACAGTCCCAGAGGCAAAGGGATATAGGTCAGTTCATTTCCAGTACCACAACCCCTCAAAAATAGTTGTTATGCTGGTAACAGTCCATGGCCCATGTGAGTAGTTCAGCTGTGCCCAAATGCTCTCTGGGGGGAGGTCTAGCTAGCACAGACCAAAATCACACTAAATAATTCAACAGGAAAAATACTCATGTAACCCTTTCTAAAGCCCACAACCTGGTGTTCTTTCATTTTAGCAGCACAGATACCATCAGGCTGCTTGACAATGCACAGAAATGGTGACCCACCCCCCCCACCCCCCACCCCCGCTTCTGGGGACAAAGAATGAAAATCACCCCTCTCAAAAAATATCCTGAACTTACACAAGAAATGAAATCTTAAATGCAACTGCTTTATAAAGGAACAGTTCTGAAATAATTCCAGAAAATTAGCCCATTGCTAAAGTGCAAGTCTGAAGTGCTATTTATTTGCAAAATATTTTTTTTTTCTAGAATGATCACTGGTGATAACAGTAGCTCCCAAAATAATTTCTTAAGAGGACTTATTTGCCAGGCTCATTTCTACCTTTCAAACCTTTGCAGTACAAATCTTTTTAACAAGAAGTCACAGAAATTTTGTGAATCCAAGGACTGGCCATCAAATTTAGCATTGAAAATGTGAGACCTAAATCAAGGCATTTGAAGATTGTACAGAATGTGTTTCCCAGTGGTAGCAGGTCTCTTTCCAGTACTCACTAAGACTTTATCTTTTCAGTTGCCCAATTCATGTCAATGTCACAATTGCAGGGACCAAAACACAGAAAGTGGGGTTACCAGTCTTTGAGACATTTTCGGTCAAGTACTAGAAATCTGGCTTCATTCTCTTCTATCCTGCAACTTTGACAAGGACACAAATATCTCCAGAGATGTCACTATCAAAGGAGAAAAAACTTAAATGGAAAATTTGATAAAAGACCAGTTTACTTTTGCCTTCTGAAATCAAAAGCATGCTTGTCAAATCCAGCAGCCTGGTTGGTGTGTGTCATGGTTCTTTGTCCCTACAGTCCTTGGACAAGTTGCTTTTTTCATAGCTATTTTTCCAAGATGACCACCTTTCTTAATGCAATTTAGCCCTGCTGGGGAAGCACTGATGGGCTTCAGTGCAGTCAGGCCTTCCTCAGTCCTGCACCCCCTCAAAGAGGCTGGTAGCATATTTCTTATTTCTGGAAAGAGACTGTGGCAGTGGCACCTATGCCACCTCCTTGATATAACCTGCATCACCCTGCTTAGGTGTGTATTATAAACACCAACTGTGGAAATTGAGGAAAACAAAAAATTTAAGTGCTTTAAACCAGTCGTGGTTTGTTCTGCTATAAGTTTCAATTGTCTGTGCCTGAGCTGATTTCCAGGAACAGATCTCATTTCTTCTCTGCTGTTTTTTGCCGCTCTATCTCAGGACTGGTAATATAAAGCTATAGATAGGCTGCTCTACAGTGCTGTGTCAGAAAGCCTTCCTAAGATACACGTAAACAGCCAGTGAGCTGAGGAAACAGCAGATAATCAGCTTTATTTTCTCCCTGAGTGGGTTTTAACACATGGGTCACACTGACCAGAACCTGCAGTGTCTGGCATTTGACAAGACCTGCTTGTTCAGCAGGGGCCTGAAATTCCCACTTGGTGCACAGTTACCTGCAATCACTCAAGTGTGATAGATTTTGTAGTTGATTTGTCTGAAAAGGAAGATATCATCACATGAAAGCTAATGCACCTATCAGGTGCACAATTACATTATGCTCACAGACGAACCTAATAAAAGATGAAGACCTCTAGCTAGGTCTCAGCAGTGGAGAATAGTAGAGGGAGAAAGTCTCTGGAAACCAGGTTATATGCCCAGTAAAGAAAATATCTTTAGAAGTTTGCACTCACTGACATGTTTTTAATTTCCAGATAAATATGAATTTCTTCACCTTCCTGTCAGGGTGCCACCAGGGCCAGGGTCTCCCTAGGTACCCCCAGAGCAGCAGGCAGCACCTGGTAGTTCAAACCTATCATGGTATCATAGAATGCTTTGTGTTGGAAGGGACTTCTAATCCAACCTACATGTCATGGACAGGGACACCTTCCACTACACCAGGTTGCTCAAAACCCCATCCAACTTGGGCTGTCCACAACTTCTCTGGACAAACTGTTCTAGTTCCTCATCCTTGTGACACTAAAGAGTTTCTTTCTCATATTTAATATAAATCTACTTTCTTTCCGTTCAAAGCCATTTCCAGTTGTCATAACACTACATGTTCTTATAAGATGTCCCTCTTAGTTAGGGGCCCATTTTGGGTACTGAAAGGTCCAGGCTGAATGGCCCCAACCCTCTCAGTCTTTTCTTATAGGAAAGCTGTTTCAGCTCTCTGGTCACATTTGTCATACTCATCTGGACTCATTCCAACAGATCCTCTTCTCACTCTACTCCCAGAGAGCCGGGTAGCCCTAGGCCTGTGCACTCTCCTTGGGATTGGGACAGGCCAAGGCCAGCAGGGGATATTGTTTCATAAGCTGGAATCCCAACCAGTGAGGTGCATGGCTAGGCAGGGCAGGGCCTGATGGCCTTGAGGGGCTGAAATGTTTCCTAGGCCATGAATGGGGTGGGTAATTCCCATGGGAAGATGGTCTGGGCCATGCATGTTCAAGTGACCCTCATGCCCCAGTGTCTCATTTGTGCTCCAGGTAGATGACATCTCTAGATAAGGATGATACTGGATGAAAGACTGTTAGCAAGTTATGGAAGTAACAGCTTCCAAAGACAAAATGAGAATTTTAGCAATCAGACTTGATCTAAAAAGCAACAATAAGTTCAGCTAAAATAAAGTCTTGTCTGCTCTGGTTTTGGTTATTGCAGGTCCTGGAACACCTGGGCTCACTGGGTAATGAGCAGGGCAGAATGACTGTTTTGTTGGTGGCTGGCTGTATCTCATACAAACACCCTTGTGTCTTCCACCTGCATGTGAATAACTCTGGGTGGTTTCCAGATGACAGAGCATGCCATGGGAAGGAGGCACAGGCACCTCATTTGGTCCTTAACACCCCTTTGGGAAACAACCTCTAACCGTGAGTTGTCACAGTGCTGAGTCCCACAGCAGCTTTGGTTCCTTGTGGATGGAGCCAGCTATTGCTGAAAAAAATGGCAATACAAATGGCACTGATCTGGAACCTGGTACTGGAAATTAAATGTTAGGAGTATATATATTTATATATTTTAAATATATATATATTAGTTTTTAAAAAATAGAAGTAGGATTAGTGTAATCCAATTTTATATATCCATATATCCATAAGTATGTGCATTTTTCCTAGTTACCTCCCCCCAGCTCCCTTCACAGTCAACAGAGGAAGACAGGCACCTTAAGGACATGACTCACCCAACCTATTTTGAGATGTCTAACTAATAAGACAGAAATTCTATTCTGCAAGGGACAGTTTCCCTCATCAACTGATTAAAAGGACAATGAAACATGATTACCTTGGGTGCAGCCATACACCTTTAGGGGCAATCTCACTTCCAGTAATCATGGAAGAAATATCAGTTTGCCAAAATCCTTCTGCACTGGAAATCGTCACACCTACTCACACATGAATACACAGCCTTAGGAGCCTGTTGAAAGACCCCTTACAGTAAAATTGAGATGTCTGAGCGGTATGGTTATTATTTTGTTTAAGTTTTGGTTTATAAACAATGTTATTTGTGGCGTCTTTATCCCATAACCCTTCCTCAGCAAAGTTAAGTCTCTTCTGTTACAGATACAGCTGAAGCACACCTTTTCTGAAGAAAATATTGAAAACCTACTGCTCAAGGACTTCCGAGTGACAAGAAACACGATGGATTTCTTCCTCTGAATACATATCTGAATGCATTGAATGCCACAATTTATACTGCTGCTGGAGATGCATCTGTGCCCTCACTGAAGAGCAAATCCAGGAGTGCATCAAAGAGCAGTGAGCCCTGCAGGAACCCAGTGGAAAAATCTGGCTAAGATGGTCTCTTTTATCACTCACTGAGAAACTGTTACTATCAAACACACCGGTACCTATCTTCTCCTGTGCTTACTGCATCTAGCAATTTTGCATTTAAGAGTCATAGTCTCGTTTTGCACCAAAATCTTAAATCAAGAGACAATTACCACTCACAGCATTTTAAATAGAGACATCGGGCCTCAAACATTGAATATAAGATGTTTTCATAGCTGTAACAAGAAACAGCGATTGCTACACCTAAGTAGTGGCTCATCAGCAAAAGTTTGGCCTTTGGTATTTAAACCCATATATGTGACTTTATTTCAAACTCATGGGGAAAACTCTGTCTGTAAAACTCCCACTAATTTCAGCATGTTGAAGATTTCCTTTGGATTCAGAATCATGACCTTCTCAGTGAGTGGCAGATAATGTCTCCATTCTGTCCCATAATGCTCAACTGTAAAACAGAAACTACAGGAGTTACCCCCACCAGCAAGAAAGAACAATGAAAGTTAATGCGAGCACTAGCACAGCACACAACCACTCTGAAACTGGAGGTGCTGGAGAAATAGGGGCAGTCAGGGAGCATTTGGCTGCCTTCTGTTTACCAGGAAATAACTTCATCTGGCAATTTAGTATGGGGAGAAGTGTCAGAGAAAAAAAAAGTTCTTTTTCTCAGAAACATTGCTAGGCAGTCACACTGGAATCAGAGTCTGGAATGAAAAGCTAGTATTAAGGTTAGAAGGTCAGGAGCAAGAAATATTCATTGTTTTTTACTGGTGCAGAAAAGCATACACAACCATTCTGAGTGATTCTTCCCCCTCAGAGTGCAGCCAGTAAGAAGAAATAAGGGCACTTAAAACAAACAAACAAAAACAAACAAATAAAAAAAATCTCACAAACGGAAAAAAGCAAACAAACAAACAAAAAAACCCAAACCAAAACCTAAAGACAAACGAATTTGCAACCCCCTCCTAAACCATCATTGGCATATTTTTATAGATCTTCAGTTGGAGGAAAGAGCTATAGAGCTACAAAGGAAAACGTGTTCAGGTTTTGGTAATAATTTTTACTATACATTGTAAGGAGGAAAGCATAATGTTTTATTGTATTTAGCTGCAGGATTAATTTCTTCTTTCTCTTCAGCTCCATTTAGTTGAGACTAGCTGCTGTTCTAGGAAGCTTGATAACATTCCAAATATGTTTCTTCAGAAGGAAAAATAACCATTTCACATCCAGCTCACTACCAGCTCCCAGGTGACTCTGCCCAGCCTCTGACAAAGTGCAACACACATAGGGCAGGTTGTTCACCAGTGGACATTTCTCATGCATCATGATCACGGGTGAGCAACTGGTTGATGGATCAGGCATAAAGGGTTACAATGAATGGGGCCATATCAGGTTGGAAATCTGTCACTGTTGGGGTTCTGCAGGGTTCCATCTTAGGCCCTATGCTCCTCAATATCTTCATAAACAACTTGGATGCAGGACTCGAAGGGATACTAAATTTACAGATAATAAAAAATAGATGATACAAAACTGGAAGGAGCTGTTGATTCCCTCAAAAACGGAGGGGCCCTACAGAGAGACCTTGACAAATCAAAGGAACAGGCAATCACCAACCTTATGAAGTTTAACTAGGGCAAGTGCCAGATTCTGCACTGAAGACAGGACAGTCCTGGATTTATATATAGATTAGAGAATGAGACTGTGGAGAGCAGCACTGTGGAAAGGGACCTGGGGGTCCTGGTTGACGGCAAGTTGAACATGAGTCAGCAGTGCTCTGGCAGCCAGGAGGGCCAACCATGTCCTGAGAGGCATCAGGCAAAGCATCACCAGCTGGTAGAGGGAGCGGATTGTCCCGCTCTGCTCTGCACTGGGGCAGCCTCACCTCGAGTCCTGGGTGCGGTTTTGGGCACCACAATATAAGAAAGACATAAAGATATTAAAAAACATCCTAAGGGGGGTAATGAAGATGGTGAAGGTCTTTGAGGGGAAGCTGTATGAGGAGCGGCCGAGGGTATTTGGTCTGTTCATCCTGGAGAAGAGGAGACTGAGGGGAGACCTCATTGTGGTCTACAATTTTCTCACAAGGGACAGAGGAGGGGCAGGCACTCATCTCTTCTCTGTGGTGACAAGTGACAGGACCCATGGGAACAGCAAGAAGCTGTGTCAGGGGAGCTTTAGATATCAGGAAAAGGTTCTTCACTCAGAGGATGGTTGGATGCTGGAATAGGCTCCCCAGAGAAGTGGTCACAGCACCAAGCCTGACAAAGTTAGAGAAGCATTTGTACAATGCTCTCAGGTACATAGTGTGATTCTTGGGGTGTTCTGGGCAGGATCAGGAGTTGGACTGTGATGATCCTTGTGGATCCCTTCCAACTCAGGAGATTCTGTGATTCTCTGATTCAATTCTGTGCTCTTTTTGCCTGAATTTCATTGTTTCGATGGCTGCTGGTGAAAAAAAAATTGACTTTTTGTTTTCTCCTTCTCAAAAAGCAAGTTTACACTCCTCAGTTTTGTAAAATTGTGAGTGTTGAAGGGAAAATTCTAATTGTAACTGCTCAGCAGTGATGATCTGTAACCAAGGAATGATGGGGGGATGGACTTATAGATGGGCTGAGGTGCTCCATGCAATTGCTCTAAGGACTGGTGCAAGTGTATACATGGAATCTGCTTATGATACACCTTTGCAGACTCCAGGTAGAACCCCTCCAAGTAGAACCTGGTATCACAGTCAGTCTTCCCAGTGCATTGTTCATTAAATGTTTCTTTTATATTTAAGTACAAATATGAGCTTAATTCACCTCAAAGAATACCATAAAAATTCCCCAGCAGTGTCTAAAACTGAAACCTAGCAAACAGCCACAAAAAGCAAACACCTCCTCCCTTCAATTAAAAATCACATGGTTTTGAAGATATTACATAATTGTGTTTTTTCAGTATTTTGTATTTCTCCTTGAGTTTATACCATGAGTGCCTGTGCAGGTAGCCTTCTGTCACCCCCTCACGATTTGGCATCAGAAGGAATGTACAATGGTGCTGAAGTGCCTGGTCTGCCTGCCCGGATAGTACAGCACATACTCAGCCACTGAGACAACCAGAATGCACAGCAGTCACAAGCACAAGGACAAAGCTAAGGAAAAGAAAAGTTTCATGCAGGACTATGGGTGACCAAAGGCAATGTTTATTTTTCTCCCTTCCTATCTGGTCCCCTGCCTCCCTCTACACATCCACAGAGCTGCCAACACAGAGTGACAGCAGTCCCTATACCCACACCCTAGATCATTTGCAGACAGAAAAAAGCCCACTGCCACCCTTCTCCCAAAAATCTGATAAAGTGAGTTCTATTTTTTTTTCTCATCCTTTGTTTTCGATCTATTTGTCGCTTCATATCCAACTTTTTCCCTGGATGGCTCAGCCTGTGCTCGAAGTGGTGATCATGGTGTCTGCAGAGAGCCAACAGGTCGTACCAGACAGTTCCTAAGTTCTAGCACCTTCAGTTTCATGCCTGCACACTTCATGGCTGCCAGCATGCAATGGCTGACTGTCTTCCTCTTCCCTGTTGATTCCATTTGGACGCAGTGAGGGCGGATGTTTTCTCTGGGACACTGGTTAGGCACCAGGCAGGAGCACTGGATCTGTGTCTCTGGGAATAAATCTGTGGAAATTTAGCAAAAACTGTGATGACTAAAACCAAATTTTATACTTTGATGACATTTCAAAGTTTAACAGGGAAAAATATGATTGGATGTTTTTGATATATTAGTCACAAAAAGCCTGTACTACATACACTACATGGTAGGGTATTAAGGATAATCAGCTTTAAATAGCAATTTTTGCAGTAGTGTCACATACAGAAGCAGAATTGATCTAACTATTTTTATCCACTGGCTTTCTCTTACCTTTCTTCCAAACAAAAAGATATTAAGTTGACTTTCTGTTCCCAATTATCCTTGAACACAATCTTGCTATGAAATGGAGTCTTAAGGTCCATATTGTGTCAGCTCCTATTTCATTAAAGGTCCCTTTATGAATGCTAAGCTACCTGCTGCTGGCCTGTGGTAAAGCTCAGTCCTGGCGGTTATTTCATTACCTATTTCTGATCTAATCAGGTTCTGACTCTTTATATTCTTTCCCAGAAATTCCCTAGGCAGGAAACTAAGTTTCTGCCTTCACTTTCTTAAAACATGAGAAATGTGTGCTTTCTTCCATTTGGCTGATTTCATGGTACTGCAGTATCTTCTGTCTTTGTGTTGATACCTACTACTCACTCTTAAGAAAACCAGAACTTTCATTCCCTAATCATTTGTGCATACTCATGAAAAGTGGACTTCTGTGGAGATGGTGAGGAGTCCAATTCAAATCTCTTGAGTATCACAATGAAAACTAATTTTATTTAATGTATTTTTCTCCCCTCTTTTTTTTTTTTTTTTTTCTGTTCAGGGCTCCTCTGTAGGCTTTTGAGAGAAAACCACTGAATTGCTGGCACAGGATGCAGCCTTAAGACACTTGCACAGTGGGAGCAGCGCTAGGGTTCTTACACTCTCTGGAATAAATAAACTAAATTTTTTTTTAAAATTATAACCACTTTCCCAGGAGCACAAGGTGCCTTAAGGGTCCATCAGAGCATGTCTCCCAGTGGACACACCTGGTCATACCCTCTGCTCGAGCACTGCAAGGAACATCTCATACAGTAATTTTACAGCCTCCTGCTTCAAATCCTATGCTGTAGAAATCTTGCATCTTCAAAACAGGATTTTAGGATTGCTACACATTGCTGTTGCTTTATTTGTCATTAAGGAGACCAGGTGTGATAAGGATCATGGTTGTCTCTGGAAGTAAGTGCAGGACTGAGCATGTTTGCCACTCAGCCTTTTCCTGGCAAGCACTTGATGTGTGGAGCCAGCCAGCACCTCAGACATTTACGGGAAAACCTACTGCTCTTATCAACTGCTTACACAGTAAATAGCCAAGTTGCACAACAATGTTTATAAAATAATCCTCTTAGGGATTTGACCAGCTTAGCTGGTTCATTAAAACTCTTATGCAGGGTTTTCACATATGGGTATTTGCAAATTTTATCATTAAAATCCCATTAAGCCTGGTGGCCCCAGTTTTGCTTTTGAACTAGTATCATGATTTAATTTCACAATTTAATTATATGCTTTAGAGGGTGTGGCCCAAATTAATTCCTGAAGTACAAACTAGTGGTTAGTGTCTCACAGGGAATGGGTGATATTACCAACTGCAGTTTTGTGATTAAAGGTTCAAATGTTAATTCTCCTGGAAAAGTTCCCTTAATCTCCAGGTTCCTCTTGTGTCATTCTCAAGGGAAGTAACAATGATACAGTAGTTGTAGGTAAAGGGAAAAGGCACATATTTAAGTGTAACACTTGCTAACAGGGACTCAGGACTGACTACACTTCCACACACCTTGTGCCCACAGGGACCACATCTACAAATACCATTCTTGGAGCAGTGAAAGAGTCAACACATTTCACTTTTAGATCCAAAGGGCTGGATAAATCTCACCATTCAGAAGTCATACCTGGACAAACCTCCCAGTCATAGCAGGTGTCATAGCCACAGGGCACTTTCTTCAAGCTATTTTCAGACAGCTTTGCTCTTTCAATAGCCCAGTCCAGGTTAGAATCACCACGGCAAGGGCCAGCATGCATGAAACGAAATGACTGCTCTCCAAGGCACATTTCAGCTGAATACTGACAGCTGGGCTTGGTCACATTCTGTTCAGAAACAGTATGTAGCACACAGATGTCTTCTGAGTAGTGGCTGCCCAAAGGAAGTAAAGAAAAATAATTTTAGCAGTCTATGGAACAAGTCTGAGGTTCTAAATACTCCACCAGCATTGGATAAAACACAGCAAAGCCATGGCCAGGCTGGACATCCATCTAAAGACCTAAGGCTGTCCCAGATACTGCAGGACCTGGACCTGATACAGGTGCTGTGAGATAAGGAAGCTTTGGTCCTGTCCAACAGACAGGTAAAGGACATGTGCCTGTACAAGAAAAAGGAGATGCTGTTACCTCCACAAGGATGTGAAATTTCCACTGGTTCTGTTGTTGTTTTTATGAGTTAATGCATCCCTACAAGTCTGCATCTAATGCACAGTTATCCTGGGGCCAGAAGAAGGCAAAACCAGCCAAGCTGCTTGTAGTTTCTTTCTTTACATATTGCTCTTGATTACTGAGTGGATTCATTCCTAGAAAGTGCATTCATTTCCAAGCAACATAATTTTGTGGAGCTTGGTCACTTCCCAAAGAAAGGATCATAAAATCATAGAATACTTGGATTGGAAGGGACCTTAGAGGTCATCAAGTTCCATCCTTCCATGCTCCTTGTGTAAGGTGATGACAGTGAAAATATAGAAATTGGAGAAATAAAGAAATGAAAAGAGAAGAAATAGTTGGGAACTCCAGTAGCAGATGGCAATGTAGATTAAAAGGACAGGTTATGGTGTGTTGTTTTCTTAAGGTGGTTAGGTACATTAAGTGTGCATTAGGAAGATCATCACCACTAGGTCATGGCAGGTGATCATGCCCCTCTACTGAGACCTGGTGAGGGCACATCAGGAGTGCTGTGTCCAGTTCTGGACTACTCAGTTTAAAGAGAGACACTGAGTTCGTGGAGTGGTCCAGAGGAGAAAAACAAAGATGATCAAGGGACAGGAGCATCTCTTTTATGAGAAAAGACTCTTTAATGAGGGAGCTGAACCTATTCAGCCTCAAGAAGAGAAAAGTTTGAGGAGATCTCATCAGTGTCTATCAGTATCTAAAGGGAGGCACTGAGAGGATGGATCCAGGTTCTTCTTGGTGGTGCCCAGCAATAGGACAAGAGGCAGTGAGCAGAAACTGATGCACAGGAAATTCTGCCTGAACATGAGAAGGAACTTCTTTACTGTGCAAGTGACTGTGCACTGGAACAGATTGCCCAGAGAGGCTGTGGAGTCTCCCTCACTGGAGATATTCAAGAACCCTCTGGATGCAATCCTGTGCCATGTGCTCTGGGATGGCCCTGCTTGAGCAGGGAGGTTGAACCAGATGACTCACTGTGGTCCCTTTCATCCTGACCTGTTCTTTGATTCTGTGATTGTTCATTTATTTCATAGGCTATAAATGGGTTTGTAATTTGAATACAGAGGAATAGCTAGCTAGTATCTGAATGGAGAGCTGTCTTGGTTTGCAGTTACCTTTTGCTACTCTTTCTGTTTTATGGCATAACAGCCTCTTGGTCTATCATCAAGGAAACTTTGAGTTTTCTTCTGAAAATGCTTAACTTACCCACAGTCTTCTTCTGGAGACATACAAACACACAGAGATCCAACCTGCTTTTGTCCTAGATTGCAAATACCTCTAATTTTAGATTGCATATCTGAAACATAAGAGTGAGAACTGTTGTAACTAGAAAAAAGGAAGAAAAATATCTTACACTCCTGCCGTAAAAGCTAAAATGGATTTATTTCTATTCATCCTACACTTGTCTCTTCAAAAGCTCATGTGGCTGGGATGCTACAGGTATTTCCATCTGTTTTTTGCAAAATCACTGGAAAATCCTGTTCAAGAGGAGAAGCTGAAGTTTCAGTAGAATGCATTTTCCTACTTTGCTTTCACAAATCTTTTTTATTACAGCTTGGTTTGGCTTGATTTGGTTTTTAAGAAAACATTTGCAGTGTCTCAATTGTGTTATTAAAGTTTACAGTATATTGCACCCAAAAATTCTAAATTTAATGCAGATGTTTGGGGATGAAATTATATGTCACCATAGTAGGCACAAAGTAAAACAGCCACTCTGTGTCTTGAATCACTTCTAGTTCCAGCTAGCTAAAATAAACAGTGTTGTTCATACCAGTAATATAGAAATAGTGAAGTATCTGCAGGTATACTGACCTTTTTCACATGTAATAGACCTTGAAATAGGAGGTATCCAGGACAGGTCTTCCCCACAGGTATACTCTGTGTGACCAGTGACTACAAACCCAGCTTGGCAGCTCAGCTTCATGATGTCACCGATGTTGTACTGTTGCTTAAATGGGGAAATCATGACACTGTCAGATATTGGTGGCCTGAGGCATGCTGAGGCTGTAATGAACAATAAAGAAAAGCATAGTTCTTACTGGGTTTATGGTGTGTGAAATATTTACAGCAAGTCATAATGCTTTATCTGAAGAGCCATATAAAGACACAATTACACTGAACATTTGACTGACATTCAAAACTAATAAAAAATTAACACAATTAAGTCTAGAAATTTTCAGTGCACTGTTATAGTCTTTAAAATATTTTTAAAGTAATAACTAAATAATTACAATATGTTTCTGACGTATGCCAATGTGCTTAATTTAATTTTGCCGTTTAAAAATAGTAAGAATGGTATTAACAGCACATTTAAATTTTTCTTTTGTAAATTAAACAAAATGAATGATAATAGAAAGATCCTAAGTATATTCAAGTAAATTTTTTTTAATGTTAAAATGAACACTAAGTCAGTGAAAACACACCAAGTTCTAGAAAACTACTGAAATCTCTCCTGTTAGCAAACACAGGCCAATTCTGACCTCTAAATCTTAACTACTCCATAAATACTTCAAGGCATTGATTTATGGTGGAAACTTTCAAGGCAGCATGGGAGGTCATGGTTAAAGACACATCATCCATTTAATATAAAGAAATAGTAGAAAAATTTCTATACAAATGGTTTCTTCTTCATAACTGTATCAGCCTAAAGATATCTGAAGTCTGAAAACAAAAGGTGAGTCCTTTCGTTAAAGATATTTAAAACTAAACTAGTGAAGGACCTCACAGCATCCATCTGAGAGTTCTCTAATGCACTGGCTATTACAATATCCTTAAAAGCACATAATAATAACATTTCTGAATTGAAAGATGAGTAATGTAGTGACTCAGTATGTTTTTGCCATCTCTACACAGAATACCTTCTTAAAATGCTATCTTTTCAGAAATCATTACAGATTCTTTTGTTAAAACCCATATTAAAATCTTTTTCACGTCTTTTTCTTCTACTTCTATTTTGTTACTGGGCTAAATTAGTCTCCTTTCTTACGTTGGCATTCAACATGTTCCTGTGTCCAGGTTTGATCTGACAGACACCGAAGGTATTGGTAGCCAGTGAGGCTATAACCACTCACACAGGCAATTTCAACTTCTTCCCCCACAGCATACTGGTTCTTTTCATTCTACAAATTAAAAATAAATAAATAAATAAATAAATTTAAAAAAAAAAAAAAAAGGGAAAAAGAAAAAAAGAAACCAAAAAGTCCCTCAAAAATCTCTGGCAATAAGACTGGAAATTGTCAAAGTAAACAGTGGCAAAACCCTGATAAGATGTAATGAATATGAGTCATCTACTCACCAATATAATGATAAGTTTATCCAGTTGTACTAACTAATGTCATGATTACAAAACAAGAATTCAAGGACCACTTGAAATGGGTTTTACCTTGACTTTTCTTCAGCTGCTGATGTACTGTGGTGGATTAGAGTCCCACAGAATACCATGCACACAGCAGCACATTCATAAGCACAGTAGCTACCTTGGATATCAGGCAAGGAAGCTGTAAAATTTCCCGTCTCTACAACTACTACACTTTGATTCTGTATAGTTTTTCATGCTCACCCTGATAAAGCCATATTCTGGTGGGTCTGGCCTGGAGCATCCAGACTCAGGTTCACCTTCTAAGCCACTGTCTTCTCTTCTGGCTTCATCGTCATTTATACAAGGAGCTCCTCTGAAAAGGGAAAATGTGCTGTAAGGATGTATCTGAAGCATTGGTGTCACCAAATAACAATGGCAAAATGTCAGGAATGTTGGTCAGGAGAGCTACAAGTGTGTCCTGTCCCCCCTCCCCCACAGTGAGAAAAATTCATTCTGTTAAATAAAGGACTGTGGACAAAAACTGCAGGTGTTGATAGGGTGGAGATTGTTAAGAGCACTAAAAAAGGGTTAAATACATCTAACGACATAATTAATTAAATATTTTTATAAAGTAAGAAAAAGAGTCAAAGAACAGAGTAACAGGAAGCCTCCAAGCAGTCCCTGTAATTCTGTTGCCACCAGGCAGTGGTTAAAGGAGGCTGGTCCCTGTCAGCATGGAGGTGTACAGCCCATGGTGTCTAACTGAGATGAATAACAAAGAACTGTGGAACCCATTGCTTGTAATCCTCTCCTATTCACTTTGGAATCTACTCTGCAGTCACTGCAGCAGGGATAGTGAAAATCTTGCTTCAGCTCTTGGTCCCAGCAGAAAAACTGAAACCTCACACTTGAAAATGAAAAAATTTGATCAAATCTGGGGCTAGAATTTGAAGTTGAAACTGTGCGAAACCAGTACATCAGGCATACTTAAAGTGAGAATACAAAAAGCTTGGTAGCTTTATCAGAATTCTGAGACTGTGTTCAGATATAAATGGCTAAGAGAAGACGATGTGATAGTAAAAAAATGGAAACTGTGAACTCCCATGAATGAAAGTAGATGACTTTGGACAAAAAGCTGTGCAAAGCAGCATACAAGAACCACAGGCATACCTCAGTACACAATTCATCAGCAATTTTCTAGGAATAAACAATTAATAAAACCAAATTTGGATCAAGTTGCAGAGATTTTCAGACTTTTCCTTCTCTCTGCTCCACCACAAGAGTTCAGAGAAGAGTGTGGTCTGCTATTTCTCCTTGATAGTCACAGAGCTACTCTGTAGGGCTCCTTAACTGTCCCATGACTATGGAGTTCTTTTGATCTACTATTTTCTTACGTGTCTGTGAACACAGCGATATAACAGTCCTCCACTTCTTCCCTCTCTCCTTCACACGGCTTCCCACCATTCATTGGGGAGGGGTTATTACATTCCCTGGTCCTTCTTGTTTTGAAGGAAGCATCACATGAAGTCCACTCAGACCAGCAACCCCATCTGCCATCTACAGCAACTTCAAGAAATAAAAGAAACACCATCTTTTGGCAGATCTGCACCATACATAATATTTCTTTTAAGGTCACATATATGTGAGAGGGATGATGATAAATTCATAATAGCCATTTTCAAAGGATTTAAAATTGTTACTATTAAGGGAGTAGATTGTATCTAAAGCGTGAAGTTTTCCAGAAGGTAGCCAGCCAAATTTCAAAATCCTTCATGAAAACCTAAAACATATCTACCTTTCTAACTTTGATTGCAAGTAACATCCAAACCCAGCAGAAGCTTATTTTTTACTTTTATTGCATATACAGATGTGTGAGTTTTCATGATGTTGAAAACATCCTGAGACACGTCAGTATTTAATGAGTTTTTAAATAAATATGAGCTCTAACACCATGTGTAAACCCCAAATCTACATCCCATGCCAGTTAATTAAAACACTACTACTACTGTCTTCTCTTAACCCTTGGGATATTTTATCTGTACACACCCTTTCCTTATAGCATGCAATATACTTCCTACATCCATCTCTATCTGTGTATCTTCAGATGTTTATTTCTTTCAAAATATTCCTTTATCAGGGTCAGATAATGAGACTTGTAGTTATCAAAGTGACTTTCCATTTTGTCCACTTTTGGTCCTGGAATATAAACATATGTTTCTCACGGGTATGGCACCAGTGCCAATTTAATTAAAAAATGTTTTTGCATTAATGTTCTTTAAATTTTCCAGGATAATGATTGTGTCTCCTCTTCTTATGACAACTGAGTTTTCCTTCTATGCTATAATCAACAGTTTTTATCTTCATTAGCCATTTGGTCTTAAGCATAATAGGCTATAGGGGAAACTGAAGAATGGTTTCTTAATTTTTACATCAATAATCTTTGATCTGAACTTCACCCTTATTGCTGAACAGCTCATTCACTATTATCTTAATCATGTGGCTAGGGAATCTTATGTCTTACAATATCTTTTGAGGTGTGTTTGTTCAGTTTGATTCTTTTATCATCTTTAACCCTACTTTTGTTCCTATACTTTGTGGGCATCAGCATGTGGTAAGAAGTGGTATGGATTTAGTAAGGGAAGGTTATGTCAGATTAATCAGTGAAAAATGGATGCCAGAAGGACCATGTTTATATTATGACACTGTCACCCCAAATACCTGATTTGTAGCCTGGAGCTCGTATCTCACAGTTCGGGCCATAGGTGCCAGCCTGGCACAGGCAAAGGCACTCTGTCCCAGAGAGCACAGGCCTGGCATTGTTCGGGCATGGGGCACACTGGCAAGGGTCAAACCTGCCTGCGTATTCCCTCAGGGCTCTCCTCAGGTTGCGGCGTTTGGTCACGGCACATGGCACGTTCCTCACCAGATCCACAATGGGCGACACCTGGTAGACAAGTTCAGTAAGCAGCTACTTTAACACAGCAGCGTCCTTCTGTGTGTAGGAGAAGGATTTTAAAGGCACTGGAGCCTACATATCTACATAACTGTATCACATAGGAGCTGGACATGTTGAAAGTTACAGATGGTTTAAAGGATCTATATTATCCTATTCATACAGCTTTTATTCCCCCAGTTTAGAGCTCTGTGAACTGGAGGAAAATCAACCAAGTGGGATGCACCTGAGGTCACCTGCTCTGTTTAGCCTGGAGAAGAGGAAACTGAGGGGAGACCTCATTGCAGTTACAACTTTCTCATGAGGGGAAGGCGGGGGCAGATACTAATCTCTTCTTTCTTTCGACCAGTGACAGAACCTGAGGGAATGGTATGAAGTTATGTCAGGAAGTGTTTAGGTTGGATATTAGAAAAAGGTTCTTCACCCAGAGGATGGTTGGGCACTGGAATAGGCTCCCCAGGGAAGCAGTCAGAGCACCAAGCCTGACAGAGTTCAAGAAGAGTTTGAACGATACTCTCAGGCAAATGGTGTGACTCTTAGGGACAGTACTGTGCATGACTCGATGATCCTTCTGGATCCCTTACAACTCAGCATATTCTGTGGTATTATATCTTAAAATTCAGGACACTATAGATGATAGGGGTTTGCTTACACCCAGAGTCTGCCATGTCAGACTTCCCTATACAGCCTTCAGGAGCTCAGCAGATGCAGCGGGAGAAACCTCACTGCATGCTGCATTCAGGCAGGTTTTGATTTTCACCTCAAGTGCTTTGCCTCTGCAACTGAGGAGCTGCTGTGCCAGCTGGGGAGGGAGACAGCTCAGTGCACTCACAGCAGCACGAGCATGCTGGATTGAATGAGCAGGACAGAGACATAGGGGACTGCTGTTTTGTTTCAATTCACCTATTTGATATACTGTGCAACATGGGCCTGACAAGGGAATGATTAGAGGGAAAAAAGCATTTCCAGCATGTGCACTGTTTTCCCGCACAGTATCTAACCCCTGCCCATGCCACCCTGCTGGTACCAGAGCAATCAGTTCATGCTCCTAGGTCTTACTCCTACTCTCCATGGACCATGCAAACCTGGTGCGGCTGTCATGGGTTCACGTGACTGAATTTTTGGTAATAGGGAGCCACAGAGACGATTTCAATTAGAAACTACTAGAAGCTCTTGCTGTTCTGTGAAAAAGCCAATGATAGCCAGCTCCAGGATGGACTTCCTACTACCAGCCAATGATATTTGCTTTTGTGATAACATATGTAAGAAGAGAGGAAGAGAAGGTTTGTGGTGCAGAAGAAATTCCACCTAGAAAGGAGAGCAGAGGAGAACATGAGACAGTAATGTAGACTTCAAGATCAGTGTAGCAGGAGGGTGGAGCAGAGCACCAAGAAGGCCTCCTTCTCCCCCTCCAGCAGAGGAAAGACTGAAAGCCAAGACCCCTGTCACCTATGGAAGACTGCTGGGGAGTGAAGCTCCTCATGAACGAGCCCATGCCAGAGCAGAAGAGTGCATGAGTAGGCTGTAACTCCTTGGAAGGCCTAAGATGAAACAGAGTCTTGCTGGAGACCTGTAGCCCATGGAGAGAGACACCTGTGTTGAAACAAGTTGTCCCGGGTAGGACTTATGGCCCTGTGGGGGATCTACGCTGATTTTTGTGACCCAAGGGACAGCAGATTATGGAAGAACTGTTGCCCAAGGGATGGACCCACGCCGGAGAGGTCTATCAAGGACTGTCTCCAGTGGGGAGGGACCCCACAGGAGCAGGGGAAGGACTGAAAGCCATTATCCCTTGTAACTGTGGTGAGGACTGTGGTGAAGCAGGATGTCCCCTCGCACCCCATAGAGAAGACCACCAGAGTGCAGAGAGAGAGACTGCTCTGCACCTGCTGGAAGAGTGACCCCCCCAGGACAGTGAACTGGGAAGAGTTCCTGTCTAAGAGATGGATTTTAACAGAGGCAGAAGCAGCCACTGGCTGTGACTTGCCCCCTTTTCCCGTCTCCCTGCGCTGCTGGGGGGAGGAGAAAGAACATGGGGGAAGGATGGATGGAAGGAAGGTGTTGTGTTTTAAGACTGTTTTATTCTTTTACTCTTTAGTTCTTATTCTATTAGCAATAATTTAGTTCTCAGTTTAAATTTGTTCGCAATACATTTAAGTTCTATTCACTTTAAGTCTGTTTGCCTGTGAGAATTGATTAGTGGGTGAATCTCCCAGTTCTTACCTCTACTCAAGAATTCTCTGACTGTCTCGGTTTTTTCCCCTCAACTTAGAAAATAACAAAAGTGGAGAGGAAAGGGGAAAGCACTTTTCAGTCATCGTTTAAAATCTGGCCAGGGTCAAAAACAGGACAGTGGCTTATAAACCTGAACAAGTAGTCATGATAAATAACCTTAATCCTGTATGTATCTGTATTCATATTACACACAGCATCATCCTTATTTACAAGAAAAAGCACTGCAGAGCTCTCTGAGGAGCTGCTAACTCATAAGTCAATGCTATCTCAGTGTTTTTCTTATTCTTCTCTTACCTCAAAGTCAATCACCACAGGGTTGTCCTTTGTTGATTCCAGCCAGTTTGTGAAGATTGTGTGTCCTGGAAAAGCCCCCTTTTTCTCCCAGGCCAGAGCTGCTGCATATTCTGACCTGCCACCTTTTACCAGGGAGATTGACCTTTCCGATGACTCCAAAATGGAACCTGAAATGGGATTTAATCACAGTATTTTCAGACAATGGCCTCCAAAGAGAGTGGACATAACAACAGAGTTCTAAGAAAAAGTGTAAAAGTATATAAAAAAAATACACTAAGATTTATCTTTTGAAGCTACCCTTGGAAAAATGAAGTCTAAGCTCTGAAAAACAATCCACACTATGACACTATGACAGCAGCCTGTCATAATATTCCAAATGTGTTTGAGACATGAGCCATGGAGATATTCAGAACTGCATAAGACAGTCGGGGAAAATGCCCCCTCTAGAACACACTGCAAGGTAGGATATTTAGTCCCAGTTATAAACACACAAGTAACAGAAACTGATCAACTAATGAGAACAAAAATATGGTGGAGGTGATGAAATCCCTATTCCTAGTGATGCAGAACATGACTCTTGCCATTCTCGTAGAAGATGCACCATATTTCTGCAGTTTCTCAGACACATTTCTGGCATGCCTGTACCTAGGTGTCTGCTTGGTATGAGGAAGGTGGGAGGGTAAGGTCAGGTATTGCGTTATTGCTGTCCAACTCTCTCAATGCGTGCTTATCTTCCAGTTTAGAATGCCTGGCCCTGGACATAAGCCATGAGGAATGTTTGTCAGATCCATGACTGACTGCAGAGCCAGTGCCACCAGATCCCCAGTGATGGTGTTCCAGAGCAGAGGAAGAGTGCTCCTACATGGTAATTTCATTTACAGTTAAAGTGATGATTTCAGTGCTTGCATCAGATGCAGACAGTGAAACAATGGCACTTCTGACAGTGGTGGAAGAGCATCCATAGCTCAGCAAAGCTCTGAGGTCACCTGGAGCAGCTGAGGGGAATGGTATCTCTCAGGGTAAGTAACAGGACATGTTCCCTGTTCTCATCATGGTCACCTTCATGTGTCACAGTCATCCTGTTTGTGGTGCATGTGGTACTGACTTCCTTTTTCTTCCAGAACAGCACACGCGTTGTTGTTTCTATTTGGACACACTTTGTGAATTCATCGACTGACAGGCCTAAAAATAACACAGAGCAGCAGCTTCATCAACATAAGCATGATACTTGGCAGGCACCCTGCCCCAAAGTTGCCACATCGAGGTGACCCAGCAGGTTTCCTTGCTCCTCACCCACCACTGGAAACTTCACTACTGCAGATAACTGCTTCCCCAGGTACAAAGACTGTTGGACTGATTCATGCTTACCTTCCCATGTCCATGCAAGTTACAGGAGTGGCCTTAAAGTTCACATCTTTTAACCTTAGATTTCCATTTCTGTCATATTTTCTTTTCATTTTGACTGTCTGGCAGTCATGGGAAAATTTTAGAGTAATTTCTAATCCTTACCATAAATTTCAATAACTGTACCTCAAAAAGTACCAC
Source organism: Myiozetetes cayanensis (assembly GCF_022539395.1). Lineage (NCBI taxonomy): Eukaryota > Metazoa > Chordata > Aves > Passeriformes > Tyrannidae > Myiozetetes > Myiozetetes cayanensis. The sequence continues at coordinate 59,424,009 of NW_026087631.1, read as the reverse complement.
TTAGACCTCTTAGTCCCACATTACTGTATGCTGGAACACCTTTTCCTGGTGACACCTGCTCCTGATTTGAATGTCTTAAGCGGTTTCCCTGAACACAATGACATTTACCAGATAAAGAATCTCTTGAAATTTTCAAATTAAGACAGTGTAGAGCAAAAATTTCTTCTTGCTCTGTATACAGGCAGGGTGAGTAATTTCTGTGTCTGTGAGAGTCTAAAGAATTTCTTGCTGTTGAAAAACTTACTATGTGGTGTAAGACCTAAAAGCAGTGATAAGAAAAACTGGTAAACAAATATTTTCTTGTAAAAGATTACATACCCGAGTTCTGCAGTTCCTCAGAGCTGTACTGGTAAAGAAGGTCATAGGAACCACCTATCTTCCCAGAAGTGTAGTAATGAGTGCCAAAGTCATCAAATATTCTGCTGTATAAAGCATAATTGTACTCCAGGGGCAGGTGGTTAAGTGCTTTTAGAAAAACATCTGAGAGATGTAGATCTGATTCTTTCATTGTGAAGTTTCCAACAGAAATTACTTTGTGGACTCTAATAAAGTTGGAATTCTAGAAATAAGAAAAGGAGAGTCTTAGCACCTTCAGAGGGAGTTAAGTGCAGAGAGTAAAAGAACCAAGAGTATATCCTGAGATCTGTTGCAAGAATTAAATAATCCCATATATCATGATAATTTAACCATGAACAAACTAGATCTGGATTTTCCAAGAGATCTGTGAGGTTCTCAAAGGCTTCCTTACATTGTGGGAGTATATAGCCAATATTCCAATATTTGTATTCCAATAAAAAAATGGGACTTACCAAGCACCTAGCAGTCCAAAAGGATTCTTGCCATAAAAAATACACCAGCAATTGATAAGACAACCACAAGTTTCAGAGGAAAGGCTTCACCTTATAATCATCTATGGGTTGCTTGCAACTAAACTGGAAGTGGGTATTTTGGATCCTAACTCACTATTATAAAGTTCTACTTATCAGTCTACTAAAACTAAACTGTAGGGTTAAAGACCTTATAGAGTTCAAGTGTTGGACTGTTAATGAGAGGTAAAAAGAGAATGTTCAAACTCTAGGAACATAGAATCATAGGATATCCTGAGTTGGAAGGGACATCTCTTACATGTAGGGAAAAATATATGCTTTTGAAAGAGCTTATTGTATTTTTTCAATGCTAGAGACTGTTTATGTGGGAGTTGAACTAAACAGAAAGGAAAGGAATAGAAAATACTGAAAAAAGGGGATTTCTAAAGTGAAAAAGGAAACTGATAGCCCAAGGACAAAGCAAAGAGATCAAGAGAAAAAGGAGGGGCGGGATAGTGGAGCAAGTGACCAAATAGCAGATAGGAAAGATTCATTATAAAGCCCTTTATACAATTACTGATTTATACATGGCTTCTTCTGTTGGACTATGATGTTCTTCTCCACTACACTTTCTAAATTTTCAGCAATGACAGCTAACATTTCAGTTATGACACAAAATTCCACATCACTTTGGCATATATTGATTCTAAATTCTTAGTTAGTTTTACCATGCACGTGCGTGCAAGCTGGGTAATCCTAGGCATGAATACAGACTGGGAGAAGAACTCATTAAGAGAAGCCCTGCCAAGAAGGACTTGGAGGTGTTCGTGCATGAAAGGCTGGACATGAGCTGGGAACGTGCAGTCACAGCCCAGAAAGCCAAACGTGTTCTGAGCTACATGCAAAGCAGCGTGGCCAGAAAGTCAAAGGAGATGATTCTGTCCCTCTACTCTTCCCTTGCGTGACCTCACCTGGAGCTCCGCGTTCAGCTCTGGGGTCTTTAGCACAGGAAAGACGTGGACCTGTTGGAGTTGGTCCAGAGGAGAGCCAGAAAAATTATTAGAGGGCTGGAGCACCTCTCTAATGAGCGCAGAATGAAAGAGCTGGGGTTATTCAGTCTGGAGGTCTTCAGGGAAACCTCACTGTGAGTTTTTGGTACTTAAGGAAACTTTATAAAAAAGATGGGGAGAGACCTTTGAGCAGGGCCTGCAGTGGTAGGACAACGGGTAATGGTTTCAAGATGGTAGATTCAGATTGGATATAAAGATGAATTTTTTTAGGATAAGGACGAAACACTAGTTCAGATTGCCCTGAGAGATGGTGGATGCCCCACCCCTGGAAACATCCAAGGCCAGGTTGGACAGGACACTGATCAGCCTGGTCTAGTTGAAGGTGTCCCTGCCGATTGCAGGGTGGTTGGACTAGATGGCCTTTAAAGGTGCCTTGCAACCCAAACTATTCTATCATTTTAGGATTCTATGATTAAAGGGATAGAAATCAGGAAGGCATACTGGAGGGCCAGTCAACTTAGCCAAAGAAAGTTTCTGGTAAACAAACTTTTAAGCTTAAAACCCATGAACTCTTCATATTTCTTCCATCTCAATATGGAAAAAGGCATAAATGCCTAGGGCCTTCTAAAGACCCTGGAATACTCAGGTGAAACTTTTATGCACACAGCTTAACATATAGGTCTGAATATGACTTCTCAATTCCCAGGTAAGTTAACCCTCCTTATAAGTTATCAGTGTAAACTTCTATTTTCACTATATGGGAAAGTATTACAATTTTTTTTTTTTTAGGTCTCTCAAACATACATGAATACATATCTATCTACAAACATCCATTAATAAAATCAAATTCCTCCCCTTCTCCCCCCCATTCAAATTGCATTAAAACTCCTGGGTTTCAACAGTCCTTAGTTTTGTTCAGTCCTATGGCCTTTCCTATAAAACATCCTTTACAGCCATTAAACTATAGAAGTATACCATGTTATACCCCATAGTATTCACTTGCACTAAAAGTGCAGAACCTTAGAAAAAAATGTTTTCTGTTGAGTGAAACTTTTCTGTAGGTAAGTTATTTCTGAAATTATCTTTATGACCAAGTGTGTCTTGGCAAACATGAGATTCCAACATGCAAGTTAGTTATCAGATAAAGAGATAAAGTAGATTAATACTCAATACATGCATATATATAACCTTAATGAGTGCTGTTCCTTTATTTTTAGAGTTATCTGCTACTGTTAGATATTGTACCCTCTTAATCTATAATGAGGATAGGGAAAGGAGTGGTTTACCCAATCTGACAATGTCAAACCTATGCTTTTTTAAAATGGAATAAGCCTATGATTTCTGTACTAAACCCAGAAAACCGTGTTGCATTATAGAAGGTATGTTGCAACCAAGAACATCTTGTAGTATCAGAAGAGGAACTTTTTAATGTATTCTAGTGGGACAATGCCTTGATAAGGAAAGTAGCCTTTGGTAGCTCAGTTCTGAAATGACCAGACAGAAATCAGTTGAAAGAGAAACTAAAGGCAAGATTCAATTACCTTTTCGTGTGAGGCTTTAATAGCTTTCTTGAAGGAGGAAGATGATGTAACTTGAACCCGTGTCTTTTTGGAGAATAAAATTGGGATCCAAAAAGACCCTTGAGCATCATAAGTGGATGATCTACTTCCAGAACCAAATTCACTCAGGGGAGTTAAATCCTTGTAGAAGTCTGATGAGACATCATCCTCTTCATCTATTACCTGGAGATGCAATAAAGCAAAATATATTTGCCCAAATAATAATCTGAAGCAGAAACCTATTAAGAAATGAATTTTTGATTTCTTTTTGTTTTTCTATTAATGGTAAAAACATGTCTGATTATATGAGACAAAAAAGTAAGCTATGAAACTGTTCTTAAAACAAAAGATGAGGCTGAGAAAGGCTAATAGGCAAGATGAATACAAGAAGCAGACATACTAGTAGGCATTTGTATAACAACAACAACAAACCATGTAACACTTTCTGGTAAAATTCCCCACCATCATGCCTCAAAGCTTAGGAATAATTTCCAACAAGTGTTTCAACATACTTTTGAAAGATTTTCAGATATTCATGTTATGTCCATACTATGACTACTTTCCAGCCTTGTGGCTTCTAGCTTGATGTTTTCTGACCTTTCTTCTTATTTCCCAGCTAGAAGAATGAACAGGTTTCCAGATGAGTCTTAGAGTATACTTGGAGTGTTACACCCATACTGTGTGATGGTCTAATGCAGGTGATGAGGAACTGTGAACAAACCTGCCTAATCAAGTTGGTAAACCTTAGTGGGGAGGCAAAACACCAAGAGAACTTTAGCATCAGATCAGAAATTACTTATTTTCCAAAATTCAGGCAAAGCCCTATGGGATTTTGAAGGATGCAAAATAAGATGAGGATCCCCTCCTCTAGACTGGTTTAATTAACAGGGCTGCTAAGGACCTTTGGAGGTGAGGTGGTCCATTACCCCAGTACACTTCTGTTTTACAAGTCATATGTTTTTGCATGAAAGTACAGCAGAGTTCCAAGAAGAAGGTCTGCTCCTACTATAAGGACACTTCTATGCCAAAAGCTGCTCTAAGTGTTAAAAGATATAGATGCACTGTCAAAGGTGAGATTCACAAACCCTTAATAGTCCTGCAAATAAACATCAGTGTCTTAATGAACCTCAGAGCTATAAAGAGACCTGGGCAAACCAAGGATTGGTTTTTCCCTCTGAATATTTCTGCCCACAGTAATTTTTCTCCATTATTGACACAGTCTACATGTCATGGCCAGTTCAACTGCAGTTTCCATGGAGCATAGTAAGATGTCCTTTGTTCAATTGCTCCTGTTAAAGTAATTCTGAAACCACACAATAGTGGCAAAAACCAGCGGTTCAGTTTTCATCCATTAGTTGAGCTTTTCTCCTTGACCTGTGCTCTTTCATTCTCAGTGCAGTACTTATTTGCTTCAGACAAGGCCTACCCATATGTACACAACCAGATGTTGTGCCCAAACATGTCATTCAAAGTATTTTCTAAATATCATTATATTAAAAAAATAATAAACCAGTGGTTCCCAGATTTTTTTATGATATACAAGCCAGGTTAATTTTGTCCTTGGCCTGTCCTGCAAGCCTCCTTTCCAGACTGTGCATGTTTTGTCCTCCTGCCTCCCAAACTCAGTGTCTGCCTTCTTTATTTGCTGCTCTGCGGAAAAGATGGGCAGGAAACAGGTGGGACTGAGGGGTTGAAATGGCTCAGGGAGGACCTGTGTCCCAAGGCTGACAGGAAGGAAGCTAGAGATAGGAGCTGCAGCCTTTTGTGCTTCAAGGTTACAGTAGTGATGCTAGAATAAGCTTTGGACTTGAATAATCCTCTGGTTAGATGATGTCCTTTGTACCAAGTCAGAACAAAGACACATTCACAGCCACAAGGAAGCAGGAGAAGCTCAAATCCATCATGCTGACTCTGATACATGATTCAGTGAGTTAACACAGATCTGAAAGGCGTGAGTAGAGCCACGAAACATATCCCACTTCCACACATCAACTGAGGCATGTTCAAGCCCCATCAGGATGAGAAATTTTGACCTAAAACACACAGTACTACCTAAGACTTGAGCACATAACTTGGACTGAGGTTACAGCAAGGGCTTTTCAGCTAGGAGCTGCTGCTTGAGAGTACCTGAAAGCTGACAGCCTCCAGATTCGCAGGGACACGATACAATTTCCTTGTCTCACTGCGCTTCACTGTTGTGCATTGTCCTCCATTGAATGAGTTGCCAAGAACTTCTCCTCGGCTCTCTCCTGCCATAATGTGAAACCTAATAAAAAATCATTCCCAGAGATTAAACAAGCCCAGAAAGATGTATGGACTTGAAACATTTAATGATACATAGATGCATTGAAGCTTTTGTAGGAGTATGAGCATCTGAGTTGTGTTACTGCCTTGAAAGGAACTCCTCTACAAGAACTTCTCATTCACTTTGAATTCACCTGAAAAACGCCATATCATCAATGCCAACACTCAATCCCAACACTGCCTCACCCTACTGATGTCAGCATGAGACAGTCAGTCTTAAACAGAGAAAGGCCTAAAAATCATCTGGGAAAAAGAAGAAGCAGTTGTCCATTTCTACCACAGGTGATATTACTGGGGCATACTGAAATGAAAACTCAATTAAAAATGCAAGACTACCTGGGACAGGCATGCCATGTTTAGAGTTTATACTGTTTAAATTAGTAGCCTGGAAGGGGTTGGTATCAAGTGAAATATGACACAGACAAACAAGATCTTTAGAGGAACATCCTCAAAATTTCTGAAGCACTTGGCATAGTGTATGGGCAAGTAATTCCAGGGGCTGGAAGTTCCCCACACATGATATTTTGGCTGCTGTGAGATAGGACAGGTTGCTCAGAGGCAGTGCTCTCTGACAGCTCTTCATCTGCTGTACCAGCAGTGCCAGAGCAACACTGGAAGATGCAGTAGGCAAGTCCTAGTCTGATGGTTTTGTTGCATTTTTATAATTTCTTGATAATTTTAATTTGAGAGATTATGTGTTAGTGAATACTCTCACATGCTAGCTGGCAATTATCTTATTTATGTAAATTAGTGAGATACCAATCTTAAGTTTATGAAAAAATAAGCAAAGTTGGCTTACCCACTGCCCATTAACTGCACACCGGGGATGCTATCATACGTTCGGTGGCACACAGTCTTTTTCCTTCCACAGTTCCTTTCATCGGAGTTGTCCCCACAGTCATTTTCTCCATTACATTCCAGTCTTTTTGAAATACAGCGACCTGCACCAGAGAAACAGCAGCAGCAAGGATTAGTCATGTCTGAATGCAGAAAAGGGCAGTCTTGTCTTTTCCCCTAGTAAAGGTGTGAACTTGCCAGAGATGTCAGCAGTGGGGCAGTATAATGCCTGGATTATTCCAATTAAGTAATGGTTGTTTCAGTTCCGCTGTTTTTGCCTTGTTTTGAAGCCTGCAAAGGCTTAATTTTAAGTTTAGCAAAAGAATGTGTGGATAAAGTTTCTTTGAGGCTAATCAGGCATATTTAAAGCAAAAAAGAAATTGCCACAAGCCTAAAAAAAATAGTGAGAATCTGTGTTCAGAGAAACACAATGGGTATGTTTGTACATAAAAATCTGTGCAAAGAAATATTATCATGACAGTACTACTGTCTAGCTATCATGACCATAGTGACATTCCAGGCTAGATATTGCATTTTTAATGACTTGTGGAAGAAACTGAAAACATAAGCTGCTACCAGTCCATATAAAATCCTTACACAGGCTTTTCTCTCTGGTCCCTCTTCCCTGGAATTTATGCATGGAATGGGCAAGATCTGGATTATTTGGATCTTTTTTCCTCAGTGTCCAATCTTTAGACTAGTAATGCAGTAGTTACACAATGAAGACTATCATTACCACTTTCACACTGAAATTTATTCTTGCAATCAACTTCCACTATTTTGCAGAGCTTAGTTGGAAAGCATGGGCGGGAATCCACCAGCGGCTCGGTACAGGCCTGACCCCCAAACTGGGACGGTCGCAGGAGTGTCCGGGTACGAAACTGCAAGGCAGAAGAAATAACCCAGGGTTGTTTGTGTGAGCAGGTCTGTAGCTCCAGGCAGAGCCACATGCCTCAGTGCTGCTAAAGATCAGTGAAAACCAGAGCCCTGAAGGAAATAATCAGTTATTCTTGTCCTTATATTCTAGCATTCCAGATAAGGCAGGCAGGGAACTGACATCCAAGAGCATCAATAGCCCTGATGGATCATACATGATTAAACAGTAGACAACCTGGTCTTCATCACTGAAGGAATCAAAAGTTCAGTCCCTGTATCTTCAATTTTATATGTACAGTAGGAAAGTGTGTTTGAACAGGCCTACAGAGATTTTTCCTGTTCTTTACCATGTCTATTGAAATAAAAATAGTCTGAATAGTGACACGTATCCCTCAACCAGCTGGCTTGGTTCCCACATGTGGGGCCCCTTGTCCGAAGAGCAATGGATGACTGGGGAGGACAAAAATGATTTTCCTGAAAATTTCTGTTACTAAAAAAGATCTGGTAGCAAAATCTGGAGTTCACTGGGTTTTCTTTCCCCAAGTCAGTACCCTCCATGTAGAACAATAAAGCTGAAGGATTCTAGACAAAACACTTCAGATATGTTTTCCACTCCACTTCAAGGGACTTCTGGTGAGACCTGTCTGCATGTAACTGAACAGTTCCACCTCTAAGAATTCTTCCCACTGGAAAGGCATGGTCCTTGCAGACTTCTGTCACTTCCCTGCCTATAGACAGGGAGAAGACAAAAAGACCCTGAAGACAAAAATGGACAAAGACGATAGAATCGGTAATTAGGTGAATGTAAAGGGAGAGTGTGGGGAGCAATACCAGAAGGCTTTCAAGCTTCAGAGAATGCTTCTTTGTATTCCATTTCAGATCCATAACACTCACCATATTATTTGTGTAAGCTTCCATTTCTTTATCCCTCCCCCTCAACTGGAACTTGCTTGCACTAGTCTTCACTCTTACCTTCTAAATCATGTCCTCTGTTCTGATGGTTGTTTCTATTTATAAGGATCACAAGCAATGATCTTTATAGTTTGGAGGGGAAAATGGATTATATTCCAAAAAAGCACCTTTTGCTTGAAGAAGCATATATGTTGCATCAATACTTAAAATTAGTAAAAATTAATGTTTTTATATACGCATGCAAGGTAAGACACTCAGACCTTTAAGAGGATATTGAAATCAATTCAATTAAGAGAAATGCTCCCTACCAGCTCTTGAAACTTCCTGTCTCCCAGTCTCTCACTGTTTCCCCTGCTCTGCCCTCACACTGTCCATCTCAGTTGCAAGACGGGAACCCATGTGGGTGGCTCACATCTCACATCTAGAACAGCTATCTCATCCTGTATGGGCATCAGAAATGTATGTATGTATCTAAAGATGTACTTATGATGTCTGACAGGTTTTTCAGGATTGGTTTTCAAGCACGGATTTCTCAAACTGTGGGGTACATTCAGAGAGCTCTAGGCTGTGTCTGCACAGGACCTCAGACCTGCTATCATGGTCAGCTTCAAACCTCAGACCCACCAGCCATACAACTACTCCAAACAGTCTGCACTCCGCTCTCTTCTACCCTCTACAACCTTATATTTGACAGGGCTTGGTTTCTGCAGGTCAAATTCACTTGAACATGACTTTTCACTTCTTCACCCTCTATACTCTCTCACCTCTAAGTCTACCTTCAGTCAACAGGCAAAAGTTCAAGAGGAAAAAACAGTGCCTAGGACTTTGTCCCACAGATACTAAGCACATCCACCTGGGGTTTTTTTTGTGTATGCTATGAAGGTTGGGAGAATGGTGCTCTGTATTTCTTAACAGCAATCTCAAACTAATCCTGACTATCAGTGTAAGATATAGCCTGAGCATTTCAAGCCATTGGGGCTTAGGATTTGTTGGCTAACAGTTTTCAACAGATGATTTAATTCTATTTTTCTTGCTTTAGAACATACAGAATGATATGGATAAGCGGTGATTCAGTGATGTTCTCCTGCTTAAACAGACACAAACTTTACAGCTCAATTTATTCTTTATGTGAAAAACTCACCTTTAGTTACGGTAGTGGAAACTTTGAAGCAAGTTCTCATAAATGGATTTGCTCTACTCAATCACCACTTTCTGATTTGGTCTGCTTATTTTAACTTATTCCCTCCATCTTCTACTGTATAATTCATAACCAATTTCTCTTGTTAACTTAAACTGCCATTTCGCAGAACAACTGTCATAAAGTTGAAACAAGGAGATCTCTTAAGCATAATTTCTTGCATTAACCCATATAATACATTTTCTACCTACTTGTTTTTTAATGCACGGGTCACATTCTGACCAAGGGCCAAAGTCTCCAAGCTGACAGTTGATAGGACACATTTGCTGATTACATGCACGAGATTCCTGTTTTGTGCACAGCTGCTCACAGAAGTTTAGGCTATAATATTCATCCATTCTTATTTGCCTAAAAAAAATTTAACAAGTTATGCTAGGAAAGCATAGACAGATCGTAGGTGTTCTAGAACTGTGGGTGAAGGCTGACAAAGTTATTTAAGCCCAGCTAAAAATGTTGAGAGATAATATGCAGCTGCAGAGTGTTGATTACAGGAAAGATCCAAATATGCCTGAAGTTTAAAGAGCAATTCTTTTTGATTCATGTGACTTCAGATGTCCCAGAGGACAGGTACAGACAGAACCAGGAGGAAAAGAGGGGATTTATCACAAGTTTAGATTATACCACAGAGCTGCATCCAATCTGCTGCTGCTGAATCTTTATTTGACTTTAACTGTTTTTATAAAACTAATGATACAGGGAGGAAGTTTCTGTAGGCTTGCCATGCTGGAGGTCACACCTCCCATGGCATTGTTCTGTGCTGGACAGAGTTCCCAGTGCAGGGCACTGAATGCCAGCTGTGTGTGCTTGCAGGGGCTGAATTCAAGGACCTGTCTGTACTCACCTCACTACACTTACTGTCAAATATTGGCTTGTTTGGAAGCACTGTATTATAGAATCATGGAATGGCTTGGGTTGGACGGGATCTTAAAGATGATCTAGTTCCAATCCCCTCACCACGGGCAGTAATGTTCTACATACATAATTTTTAACTTTAAAGTCTTGCAATTAAAAGATGATTATTTATCTTGTAAACACTTGAACATGACACTTATTCTCAGCAGAGCTTCAGACACATATCCCCCTTGCCAGAACTGGTATTTTCACAGAGAATAAATAGAAACATTAGTAGTGAGATACCTTGACCCTACCTGTGCCTGGTCTGTGTGCCATAATTACAGGTCTGTGAACAGGCAGACCATGGCCCCCATGGGTAATGTTCACAGAAGCACCCCTGGCTGCTCCCAATCACCAGGCTCAGCAGGACCAGGCATATTAGAAGAGTCTTATCCATGGTGAAGGTGTCCATCTACAGTGGGTGGACAGGCAACAAAAACTCAGAAAGCTGTCACAGTTATGTCAGTATCACTACAGAGATGTCTTTTCCAATATCCAGAGTCTATATGCTTCACAACACAAAGGTGCTAAGCAGTGCATCTAGAAAGGGGCAATCACACATTTAGCAGTAATTCAGTCATACTTTAAGAACCAGAAGTCACAATGGCTCTTTTGGCCACCTATTTATCAGGAGAAGTAACCATGACTGTGCATGGTTCCTGTTTTATAAATTGCTTATAAATCATCTGGAATGTGACAAATTAAAGACCTGCTATTGTTCTTCATTGCTCAAAAATATTTTCTAGAAATAAAAGCATGAAAGAACTATTCCTATAAAGCATGTAAAACAACAAACAAGACTATAAGAGTAAGCAGCCCCATCTATTAGCCTTTAACCAATTCATTTTCATATGCCTATAAACCCTCTTCGCATAAGTGTTTTAGTGCAGTGAATCCTCCCTTTTCAAAGTTTTGACTGCCGAAGCTGCAAACCATCAGTATTCAAAGCTCATCTGAATTTTCTACCAGTAGTAGAAACAGAACATCTAGCCTATTTCTCACTCCAGTGGTCAATCAAACTTTATTTGATGAGACAGAAGGTTATAGGCAGTCTTCAGGAAGTAATAATGCTTAGTAAACTTAAAAAAAAAACATTCTGCAGACAAAATATTTACTCCCTCTCATCACAAAATTGAATCAACACTAAATTTGATAGGTTGTTATGGTAGAACATTATAATTTTGATTTACCTCAAAAAAACTCAAAACCCAATAGAAAGTTTCAAAACCAATGTATTTGTTTTAAAACAATACTCCAAAACACTTAATTTGAAGAAGTTTAAAATCAATTTTGAAATTGTTTTCTATTTTAGGTTTTTGGCCACACATGCTATTATGATTTTTACACCTTCCTCGGAAAAATGAAATTGCATCAAGTCAAAACATTGCTTCTTCCCTAAGAAAAGAAAGGCAATAGGTCTTCACAGAGCTGCCATAGTGAGAACCACTTTTTTACACAAAAAACCTCACCAATGAACATGTCTTTCAGAGAGATTTAAGTATAATCAAATCCAAAATATGGTAAAAGTGAAGACAGGGAAAAGAGCAGTCCTGCCAGAGGACCAAGAAAAGAACAGATTTTTTTCCTTACCTGAGTTCTGGATTCTTACACCAACACTGCCAGCTCAGGAAAGAGATGAAATCCTATAGAACAATTGCTTTCTTCATTCCTTCACTGTGCTGCACATAGAAAAGCACTGTTTATACTCATCAGTGAGCAAAACACCAACCAATAAGTGCATTGGAAGTGTATGAACAGACATATAAATACGTGAGAGAGTAATTCAACCCCTTAAAGAAAAAAACAAAACAAAACCCACAGAAGATTTTTCCATATATCTTATAACCTCTGCACACTGAAGCCAACAAAAAACACCCAAACAACCCCTACGTTATTAACTTACTGTAAGACAGTTAGATGCAAAGTCAGCCTACTTTGCAGACTGGTGTGACCTTCGTGTGGTTTGCTGCAGTCTTTGAAATGAAAGGTTGGAGATTTTGTTTGAATTGGTTATTTGTTAATGAAAGCAGATCGATCTGGTGGCAGGAATAGCCAGAAAAAAGCAGCCTCTCTACCGGCACCCTCCGAGACGTGTTCTAAAGAATTGTGGAGGAACAGCTCCTTGTACAAATGCAGCTGCCCAACATGAGCTGAGAAATCAAAATACATTTGCATTGGGTTGGAGTGGCTCAGTGCACTGCAGATCTCCTTGTGCTGCCTCATAGAGCTTCACAACCCCTGTGCTCTCAGTTTGAAGGCAAGAGAGTAAGAATTTGATAAAAAAGCTCATGCTCACAATTCATTACTGCTTTTACCAGGAAATGTCCACGCCAAGGCAAAATACATGCCTGCTGTTGCACCATCTCTGCAAAAGTCAGGCTCCCAGAGAAAGCAAAACTCCAAATACATTTGGGGTTATTTACAGCTCTTTGCCTTTTGCCTCAGTGGTGAGCTCAGGGCACTGACTCTGGGGAAGTGCTGCCAGCAGACAAGGACTGCTTAGAGCCTCTGCCCTGCAACATGGGCACAACCCCATGACTGAGGTGCCTGGGCAGGAATTCAAATGAAAAATGAGAGAACACACCCATGCAGAAAATAAGCAGCAATGACAAGCACAAAACAAGGAATTAGTTCACCCTAAAAATTAATCAAAGTATGGAACAGAACCTAAAACCTCCCAAACACCCACCATGCATTCCATCCAGAGGGCAATGTTACATTGAATCCCTCTTCTATCTGTTATACTGGCAGAAACATGTCAAGACACCAGAGTCCTCAAAACATATTTTCCAATTTGTTGGGATCCAAAGTCATATAATCCTTGAGAAAGAAAAACGACTCAAGAGCTTCTGCATAGTTTCTTTTTCCAGTTGCCTTTGCAGTTTTTTTTGGTTTGTGGGTTGTTTTTTTTTTTTTTTTTGAATTCTGAGTTTGGCCAAGAACTGTTGTTACACAACTTGAGCATACAATTAGCAAACCGATGCTCTGACAGATCCTTATTACATTGTATAAACTTGTCATAGGAAATCAAAATAGTCATCACTGGCTCCCTTGTTGCTGCTGGGTGGGATTTTTAAAGTTATTTGAAAAATACTGTGTTCTACTCTTCAGGGGGCATCTAAGCCTTAGCACTTCCAGCTCCCTGAGGGCAGCTCCTCCTGCCCCACTGGGACCCCAAAGAGTAGATACCTGGTTTCTTCAAGCCATGTAGAAACAAACCACAGCTGTGAGCTGCAAGTCAGTGTTCACAGCAGTGTAATGCAGACAGCTAGAAGCTTCTAGCTGAGACACTACTTTTACACTTTTTATTATCAGGAAAACAAGGAGTCACTAAAGAGTTTTTAAATTTTGAAAGGATTACAAAAGAAAGGCACACCATATGGTGTACAAGCAATCTGTGTCATTTGTAATTGGAGAACAAGCTAGCAAACAGGTACCACAGTCAATATTATGAGAAATATTAAGTGGAGACAGGCACAGATAGACTTCCCACCAAAACCAGAGCTTAAGGACACCATGAGTACACCCATACACGGAAGTTCATGTGAACTTAACTCAGTTGTCTGAAACTGATGGGCCACCACAGCAAAGAACACTCCTTGGGCTAACTCACATTTTGGCAAAACTGCATGTAGCTGCTGATGGGCCCCAGGAGGCTATCAGCATATCTGCAAGCAGGCCAGATGATGAGAAGAATGAAGGGCCTGGACCAGAACAACACCAGGGTGACTAGAGAAATCAGTTTTTCCCAAGGGTGGCAGCTTACTCTCTGTCACTGCAGGACTGCACTTCATTTTTTACCTGTTTCTCACAGGTTTTGTCTACAAGATATCCTCAAAGAAATCCCACTCTCCCTGCATTGGCTGGAGATCCACACTTGCATATGTGCACCTTTCCCTTACACCACAGGATGTGTTAGAACATCTTGAACAGCAGAAAATACCCTAGTGTTCGTGTTCACCTTCTGTTATTACAGTCAGCTACTCACAAGATCTCCTCTTGACCTTTTAAAGGTATGAGAAATCAAATAAGTCTGTTTAGAGATACAAGCTCTTAGAAATTCAGTCAGCATTATGGAAAATGATGGCTCACGCAAACAAGGTCATCTAGGACTGATTTTCACATGAAAAGTGTCAGCACCAAAAAATGCTTTTCCTCTGGACTGCAGTCCTGCAGGCTTTCATATCCATATGATGCTGAATCTTATCAAGTCTGGTGTCAAGCTCTGGTGCAGTATTCCCCAAAGACCAAAGCACTACCACTTGAATCAAATTAGGAGCAGTCCAAAGAGGCCAGTGTACAGATACATGCCATTTTACATCACTCAGACTTTGGGAATGTCTATGCACATGTTCATGGCCTCAATTTCATTACTTCTACAAGAAACATTTATCCAGCAAAACAAACATAACATCCGTTCATCTCTGCTGCAGTGTGTTTATAAAAGATCATTTTTCAAAGGATGTGGAAATGTTATCTCAAAGGGAGCAGAGAAATCCAACGAGTATTCTATGTGACATTGTAGCATTTCTAGCTGGGTTTCACAAGGTCATGTCTCATCTGTTTCATCCTGTATCTAATTCCTCATACTGAGGAAGACTGTGTTATCTTCCCAAGTCTACCTCTAACTCCTCTCTTAGAGCAGCCCACATTTTCACCACAAATCATTGCTCAAGGGAGAAACTCTATAACTATAAATGGGAAAGAACAGATTGAAGGGGGCAAACACCGCAACCTTTCCTGAGAGGTAAGCAAAACAGAAGTCTAACAGCTCTTAAATTTAAGTGGCATTCCCTGGTGTTTTCCAGATCCTCCAGCTGCAGAGATGTGAAAAGCCATTCATCCTGTCCCATAAAATTCACTACTGTGGACTGTTACCAAGCTACGTCCAGTCCTTTGGATGATGAATAGCAGGAGTTTACTGCACTGCATCCTTCATCTCACACAGATCTTCAGGTGTCTGCTTTCTGACAAAATCTGGATTTTTAAGAGCATGAAGTGATACTCTTCACTAGACAGTTTTTTACCAAAAAAGTTTTCCTGAAAACAAAGCAGAAGAGAAATCTCTCGTCCTTACATGGCAGATCAAAATTTACTATCAGGATGGAGTGGAAAGAAAATACACCCTGCAGTTAAATTTAATAATTCAGTGAGTTGTTTTTGCTCCCTCTATGTCCCCCATGAGAAGGGACATTAAAACAAAACAAAACAAAAACCCCACAAACAAACAAACAAACAAAACCCCACAAAAGCACAAGGAAAACCCAAGGGGGAAACAAGAAAAAACAAACAAACAAAATAAAACAAACAAACAAACAAGATGCCTTTAAGCACAAAAGGGCATCTGAATTACTTCAATGCTTAGCTGTTTTGACACATCCTGTGGTAATAAGAAAAGCAAACCTTCAAATATCTTATATACTCTATCCATCACTGGGCTGTCTAAGGACAGGGGTGGCAGTGCTGCTGGCATGGCACAGTGGTGGCAGGTAACCCTACTGGCAGCCAGGTGCCTGTCGCCTGTGCTCTGCCTCACCAGGAAACCCACGCTGCTGCCTCCTCCCTGATGCCACTCCAGATCTGGAGGTGTGGGATTGAAGAGCAGAGCCAAAGGATTTGAGAAGAGGGCTTGTGTCAGCAAAGAGGATTCTGTGAAACAGCAGCACCAGTGGAGAAAAATGATTTCTGTCCAAGGACTGGATAAGCAGATTCAGACTTTATAAGACAGGATTTGGAATTAGCTTCCCTCTCTGGGTGCTTTGTTGAATAAACAGTCAAGAATTTTCTCTCTTAAATAGAATTTGCTGCTTCACTGAGTTTAATTGGTAAGCTTGAAGTATTTGGTGCACTCAGTAGAGAAGCATAACCACAGGACTGCCCCAGCACAACCACACCATAGGTACATTCCCCTAAACTGAAAAAACCCCACCCGTTCTGCCAGAGGCTGAAATGCTTAAACAGAGGATTTCATCTACCACACAGTAGAAAAACAAAATCATGGAGAAACTAAATTCCAGGTTCCATGCTTGTAAGGGGCACCTTAGGGGCACAGGAGGATAGGGACCAACATTGCATAGCAGGCATTCTTCACTCAGTACTCAGCCACCCTCACGGGGAGAGGGGGGTGGGTCTAAAGTCAGCCACCCTTTGCACAGCACCCTGCTTTCCAAAGGAGCCACCAAGGAGGAGGAAAGTAGAATCTGAATGAAGTAAGTCTGAGCTGGTCTGTCCCAGAAGACAATCTCTAACCCTCCATTCCACAGACTGCAACACAGAGAACCAGGATCCATCCTGCACCATAGCAAGGAGCCTGCAGAGTTATTAATGCAAGAGCTTAGGGAGAAAGGAAGAAAGGAAGGAAGGAAGAAGGTCAGAAAACACCTGGCTTTAAATTGGGATTTGAGTGCACAGCTGGAAAGAGGATGCAAGAGTTGGGCTGCTTGTATTAGCCCAGATGATCACCTTACTTTACAACACTTTCAGAATAAATAAAAGCTATCATTAAGTAGCTACTGTTCAAACTGCTTGTGGGTTGAGGAATTTGCATCTAAAGCATGCGTACTATATGAAATAAGTGATTGACCTAACAGTTTTGTTTCTTGATCAGCACTTCACAAGTACTAATGAATGGCATAATTGATGATCAGTAAAACATATTCTGATAATTAAATTTATGAGAGACCAATATAAACCTATGTCAAAGTTGTAGTGAAAATTGCTTTTTTAACATTTCATAGAAAATACCTACTTCCCCCTATTTTTTAAATGTGAAATTTGCATTTATGGTGACTGATATTTTTAAATGGGGAAGGGTTTTTTCTGGTTTGTTTTTCTTTCTCAAGAAAAACTAGAAATTTTCATTTGAAAAATACTTGAAATTAATTTGAAAAATATGAATTTTTTTTTTCCCTTGAACCCTCTCTCCCCTCAAGTTTTCTCTGCTGAATAGATCTAATCTGTGATGTACCCGGGAAAACCTGAATCACACATGCACACAGTTGCCTTCCTACAACCTAAGAGTTCTCAAATTAGGGTGATTAAGATTGACAGGAACAAATTAGAGTAAAATTTCTTCAACACAGTTATCATTGAGTTTTTCATGTATCCAAATATGGTAAGACAGAACAAACCTGCAATAACCTTGAGAAAAAAAAATCTTCTAAAAGATGCACCAGAAAATGTCTCTTCTTGACTTGAAGGGGTTGGAAATCAGTTGAAAGTGCCAGAATTTAAAACCATTAGCCTCTTCTGATGTCAAAAACGTACCCCTTCTTCATATTGGTTGTAATAGTTGTAATAGCTGGAGCTCCCTGCTACTGGGCCAGGCAGTGTGCAATGCTGCTTTTCTGTCATGCATGGTGTATTTGTCTGTGGAGGACAACTCAAAGAGGGGTTCATGTGTCAGCACATACCAAATGTTATAAATGTATGCCCTGATTCAGCATAGGAGGAGCTGCAAAGGGCAAGTTTCTCCCATGTAATCTCTAGGAGATACGTGGCTTCCACCTTCACAAAAAATGACTGTTTTTTTGTTCATCAGGCTTTTAAGGACCTCCCAGACTACCACAAAAGTCCCCAGCCACAGAGGAGTGAATGTAGGAGAGGGATGGAAGGTTTTTGGGCACATACTTTTGTTCTTCTTCATCAGCCTGGCCCATGGTTCATGGCTGGACCATGAACATCAGTGCACATGAGCTGGCACCATCACTTTATCTGACAACAGTGTCTATCATATGGCAACATGAGTCCACAGTCTTCCCATTCGCAGTCACCTCTTAAATTACTCCCAGTCATTGCACGAGTCATCAAACAAATTCACTTTCTCTTGGTACCCATAGGCACTGGAGCACTGGAGTGAGAAACGATTGCTGAGGTCTGAGACAGTGAATAGGACTCAAGATCAGGAATCCGTGGAACTTCAGCCAGCAGCCATGATGGAAGCTGTGAAATGGTACTTCTGGAGTGCAAGCAAAAAGGAGGGACAACAGAGCTGTGAGGCACTTGTACCCCATAGCTGAGCAGGTATTCTAAATAAAAGAGAGGAGAAAATACCTGCGATTTCATGCAACAACTAACTCTGCAGCTGTATCACTACTCAGTTCAGATGGTGGCATCATGAGTAATTGTGAGCATACCTACAGTCCAGGAGACAGCATCTTTTGTCACAGCTGACTTCCCCACTATTATCAGCAGCTACTCCCTGTCTCCAATGAGGCAGCCAGGGTGTGTGTAGCCTGCCTACAGGCTTTGGATGCTCCCTGGGGAACACCTCTCAAAAGCTGCTCCAAATTATGGAAAGTATGTGGAGAGTAGGTTCTGCTCCAGGCCACTGGAAGTTCACCTGGCAACTGCAAGAGCCACCTGCTGTACTGGGCTTTCTTACATGTGGTGGGAAAGTCTAGCAATGTGTGTACATAAGGTGACTACTAGAAAGTGAAATTTTCCTTTACAGGTTCCACAGATTTATTTCGTTTTGCTTCCAACCAGTTTGCTGGTAGATCTCACCTTCTTGAAAGAGGTGGTGTGGTGCTGGAAACACTGAAAGAAGGAAGAAAATATCCTACTTGACAGGATAAAAAAGGATAAAGTTTCAAAAGAACCAGTATGAAGCAAAAAGAATCCCTGATAAATAATGATAACTACTATCAAACAAGTTTGATAATTGTCTATTAAAGCATCTGATAAGTGATCTAGTTTGATTAAAACAGCATCTGGAAGCCACCTGTAAAAGGTGAAGGGAACTGGGTGTACCCCTAACCACTGCTTCTGTGTGTCCATTTCTCTCCCAGGCTCACTTCCTCTGGGCAAAAAGCAGTGATCCTCTGGCTCCGCTGCTTTCTCCAGGGCCTTTCAAAGTCCTTGGACAATTTTCCTTTCTTTGCAGAATCTAAACAGTCAGCTTGGTCCTGGACCAGGATTAGTGGCAGTTTCCTTGGGACTGGGAGCTGTGGCATGTGACAGCTGTTTTGCAGGCAGAGATTGACCTGTGCTGTGGGATTTCCTTCACTCTCAGATGTTTCTCAAGTTCATAAAGTTCAGCCCACGAGTGAGGCCAGTCAGGCATTTACCAAAGTCCTTTCCACGAATGCTTTGTAAGCAGCCTGGCACATCTATGGGGAGGGAGCCATGGAGCCAGACACACTGCACATAGCCTGGCTTTCTATCAGACACAGAAGAAGAAGAAGAACAAGAATGGCATATCTTGTCTTATTTAGGACAGTTCACGTAACACATTAATGCTAAGAACAATACTTAAAAAAGCTTAGGAAGGAAAAAGAATTTTCTTTGCTGCAATGTCCATTTTTCACTTCATAAATGCCCTGTGCTATACAAAAGCACAATCCTGCAAGCCTGCAAGGTGTGAATGACTATACACCCCCAAAAAGGCTGTTTGAGCCATGTAAAGCAATTGAGATACCGAACTGGACAATCGCTAGCAAAATTCGTGCAGCTTCACTGAAAGCAAACTTCACCACTAGGGAGCACCAACAGACAAAAGTTTTTTAGAGCTTCTCTGTGTTGAAATCAAACTACAAACATAAAATACAGAATGCATTTAACACTGACACAATAAATATTTTAAATTGCGATTTTTTATAACTACCCACTGAGAAACTAGATGAATCAGAAGTGATGGGGCAAGTGATTCTAATTTATTTGATCACTAGACAAGGCCTGTAAATTGATAACCAATCGAGCTCTGCTGATTCATCTCTGCAACTCATGGATATTTTTTTCCAAGTTTCTGTATGATTGGTAACTTTATCACAATAAAAAAATAAAAATACTAGGCAGTGAAACATTCTTTCTCTACCAGATATGAACTTTCTAGGTCAAACCCGAAGTACATTACAGAGCCAAGAGAATAAACAGCTTCTTTTTTAATGTGGCAAATCAAGATCAGAGGTTCTTGTCAGAGTTTGGCAATGACTCAGAGGCAGACAAAGAAAATTCAGAGCTATAGCTCAAATCCCAGTCTGCACAGCAGAACTGACTGACCAGAGATGATTGATAACAGCTCACCCTGTACAACTTCAGTTTTTCTTCTTGCTAGAATCACAATTATAAGTCCTCCTTATCCTCCATTTTTCTCTAAATTGGACACAAAACATCAGCACTGCTGTAAACACTTGTGCAGAGTGGGGTGACACTAAGGACACTGTCAGACTGTGCTCTGGCTGTTCTGATTTTAATTGTAGACTCCAGAACCTTGACTCCAATAAACTGCTGATTAATGTAGTATTTCACATGCTATCTTCTGTTTCTAACACTAGAAGATAGGATTAGACTTGATTATTCAGTGACTCAGAATGTAGATCTCCCTAGTCTTCATTTTCCCCAACAACCAGGATGTGCACTTGTGATAGTGCCCTCCACTTGGAAAGCAGAGGCATACCTCACACCATTCCCACAAAACAGAGGTGGTTCAAATGGAGGTTAGTCTATAGCCTCTGCTCAAGGGGGAGGTTACAAGGACATTCACCAAACAAATATACTCGTGCCATGACTGTCAAAAGATGCACTATGTGAAGCTCCAGAGACCTAATGCAGTGGATGATTGCACACTGAGCACTCTTCCTAATGCCGTTTTGGTTATTGTATGGAAACTAAACTGCATTCATCTAGCCTGCTATGGTAGCCCATTTCTATTGGAATTGCAACCTGGCTGTCAGCAGAAAGGGGACTGATAGGATTAAGCAAATGACCATGGGCAGCAGGAGACAAGAGGAATTCCCTGCTGTGAAGACAGGACACTTCATCACAAGACCTGTTAATATTTAGCTATGTTTATTCATCCTGTCTCATTCAGCAAGATATGGAAGGACTTTGTGGTGATGCTGTCAGACGCGTAGAAGCCCCTTGGTTTTCTGCCCCCAGGTGGTTCCTCCCTGCAAGAGAATGTTAACCACTTTGTGTAACCTTAATCAAACGTTGTGTAATCCCTTAGTTAGCATAACCTGCCCTCTTCATTAGCATGTCCCACTCCCCAGACCCTTATATTGCAAAGTGTTCGATAAGGCATTCTGGTTTGCACCCCTGAAACTGAGATCGTTTGGTCTTTGGACCTTTGCACATTTCCAGTTGGATTAAACTCTCTCCTTCACCAAGGGCATGTTATCTCTTACCTTGTTCCTTCCAGTAGTCGCATCACTGTAGTGAGCATACTATAAATATCGAAAGAAGGCGTAGTTGAATTCAGTAGGAAAACTCCTGCTCACCGGTACATTGCAATGACACTTAAGGTGACATTCCTGACGCTGAGGGATTGCTTCTGCACTGTAGTGCTCCTGGGCTGGCCAGGGATTCCAGTCCTCAGCCACGGACTCCTTGGGCCACCTGGGCACTGTGTGTTTGAGGGCAATGGGAATGGGAGCTGAAGTGGAGCAGCTGAGACAAAATGTAACTGAGAGCAGTAAGTACATGCATGGTTTATGCCTGGTACACTCGGTCAAGATGGATAGGAGAAACCATACAGAGGGTGAAAGTCCTGGGAGTTGCTAGTATATACAGTATTGTAGGGGCTGTACAATGCAGCAATGAAACAATGCCCTATGTCGATAGAAGATACTTCCCTTTTAGTATTAGAAATACTAAATTCTACATTAAAGACCTGGTTTTTGACCTCCCTTTATAGTCAGACCACCCATCTAAATGTCTGCTCTCCAAAGTGCTTGCGAACCACACACAATGGAACAGACCAAGTTTGGTGTCAGGCAGGAGTGTAAAGGGGATCCCAAGCTGTAAGGGGTCCTAAGGTCTCTCCTGCAACTCTACCATGCTTTGACCAGTGGTATTTCTGAGCAGAACTAAAAATCAAACTGTGTCTCTTGTCAGCTGAGATGCAAATGCTTAACATCAGGGCTCATGAACACTGTCTGTGTGGAAAGCTTTTCCTCTGTCTGATACATATATGATATAGTCTCTCTGCCTATTCACTGCAACTGAAGATCAACCTCAGCTTTGCAAAGAGCCTGGTTGTGTCTCACAGGACTACCTGCTCTTCAAGCAGACCCAGCAAACACAACTTCAGCAAAGGGGGAATGAACTGCAAGGAACCCATCCAGGCCAGCTGACATCTGCTCATTTGCACTTGTGTCCTGAAATACCCATGTCTGCATTAACACACCTGCTGGCACTGATTCTGACCATCAGCTACTAGCACCTGCTCATAGTCAGCCTTCTCTAAAGGAAGCATTGTATGGATCCAACTGCATTTTTCCAAGGACACAGACTCCCCTTTACTGCAACCTTGTTCATGGAGAGGAATAAGATGGGATAAGCCCTCCCTGACAAAGCTTTTGGCTTGCCTGGACCACTCCTTGTCCCTGACCCATCAGAAGCAGGAGCAGGAGCTGACCCTGGAGGCAGGCTGTGCTTGGAGATATCAGTTGCAGCAGGACAGTGCTGCTTGCCCAGGCTCCAGCACTGCTGAGCCTGCATTTTGGGAAAGGCCCAGGAGAACAGGAGGCAGCCCTGACCTGGTGCTAATGAACTCAGTCATAACTGCACAGCTATAAAACTGTTTCAAAACCATTCAGCTCATCTGAGATATTTTTGCTTCATGCTGCTGCAAGTGGGAAATGTTGAACTTTAATGTGTTTGCAGTGATTGACAGGCTCACAAGGGGATCCAAAGATATCCCACTATATATCTGAGACAGCTTTTAAAACTGAGCTTAGAGTAGTCAATCCTTCTTTAGAGACTTAATGAGTTTAATGATCATCCCAGTAGACCAACACTCACTTTACAAAAATAAACTCAGAGGACAGGGAGTGAATTCAAGTAGGGTTCAGGCCCTTAAGTGAGCCCCACTGAAGATGAAAGATGACTTATGGTTTACCTGTAGATAAGCAGGAGACTTGAGGTACTTCTGTAATTATGTGTGTGCCATTCTAGGGAAGCAGAGGCTATTTTCATACCTCAGCCTAATAAAGTAAATGTGAGAGGCATCTGTGCTTTGTTTATAGCTCCATTAGCCTTTCTTGAACTGTAAATTACTTGGCAATGGCTGAGACAAAGTGGAAATGCAGGGATGAATTGCAAATGAAAAGTTTGAAGTTCACAGCTAATTCAAGTCTTTCAGATTTTACTGCTTAAACTTACAGTCCCTTTGAAAAGCTACTCCATAATTGTAAAATGCATTAGTAGAAATCAACAGATTTAGTACATGTTTAATTGTAAAACAGACCACTTAAAAACATTTTTATATGTATTTTTTTAATAACTTCTCAAGTCTGACCATTTTCTGTGGCAATCTCCACCCTTCTCTCTTCCTTACTCTTCATCAGTCAGTGAGCAAACAAATGGGTTTAGGGTTTGCCTAGCACACTTGAAATTTTCAGAGAGAGGGGAGTTAGGAGCAATAAATTGTACTCCCATTTTCAGCCCCCTGGTTTAACCACAATGACAACACGAGGAGAACATAAAGGCCAGGCTGTGAGGACCAGACACAGGAGGCTCAGTGTTGTAATGGCATCTGGAGCATTATCAGTAGCACAGTTGTGAGTAATTGCATTAATTGCCTTTAATTACACTCTGGGACCTGAAGCAGGCTGCTTCCAAGAAACGTCACACAATACCAGTCACGATGGGTTTAGCAAGTAACGTGAACAAGTATGGGGTTAGAACTTTCTAATCAGAATTGCAGCTGAAACAACAGATGTGTGCATGCGTATTTGTGTGCTTGTTTTACATCCACAATAGAAGTAGAGAAGCAAGTAGCAGATTTTTATTCTTAGAGTGAACGCTATAAAAAGGGCAAATCTGGAAACTACACTTTGCTTTGCTTTTCCTGAGAATAAACATGACTTTTTCCTTTTCCATCAGTGTCCCTACCCTTATAGAAAAGCTTTAGGCATGGTGGGTTTCACCACAGTTCTTGCTGGATAGTAACATCTTTGCCCCTGACACCATGCAAATTGTAAGTTACCACAGCTTTCTGCAAGTCCTGAAAGGAATTTTTTCTCAAAATCAGCTCTGTCCCCTTTTTAGTTGTAGTTTTGAAAACATGAATAAATGTTCACATGTATGCATTTTTGAGAAGAGGCAATTCTGTTCAATGCTGGATGGAATTTCCTGATGAAATCCAGAAGTCAGTGGAGGAGTTAGTTGCATTAGAAAAGCATTTTCTCAGCTCTCCACCCAAGCCTTGGGGCGGACCTAACAGTCCAACACCCCAGCAGAGCCGGGATAGTTGCAGGTGAACATGTACCTCATTGAAGGCAGACAGGCTGCTGAGATAGCTCTGCTGATGGAGCAAACATGACTGTTTCTCTGTCACCAGTCCTTGGGATGGAGTTGGTGGTGTTGCCATGCCATCTTTACATCACTCACCTGCAATTACGGGAGCTGCACTCTCCTCCATGACTCAGAATGTCTTATTTGTGATCCATTTATGGTAAGGCAAAGCACAGGCAAATTGTGGGTCATACTGTGATTTTGCCGTAAATCTACCTGTCTCACAACTCTTAGTTTTACATTTATTTTTAATTGTCTGAAAAATGTCCTGTAGAAAGCATACCACATACTATTGAAGGAACCCAGAAGTTATGTGCAATGGCCAACAATCACAGCAATCAACTGACAGCTCTATCAGGGTCCATGTAATTCTTCTGACCTCCTGCTTAGCAAGCAGGAGGTCAATAAGGGAACTTCAAATCCCCTAAGCCACAATTTACCAGAAACTGAAATCTTGGCGTTCCAATAGATTTCAAAACCAACAAAAGCACCCTGGAAACCAGCCATAAGTATCTGACTCCCTCAACTGTCCTTGAAAATCCCAGCCTAAGGTCTTGCTCCTACTCCCATTGAAGTAATTAAATTAATGAAATTCAAGATAGGACAGCAGAGGAAAGCGTTGTCCAGACAACCAAACACAAGGTTAGGAACTCAAAATTACAACACCCAGTCTCATACCTCCTTTTCTATGGATTGTGCCAAGTCACACACTTTCCTTGCTCATTTCCTTATCTATTTTTAGACTCAGGTTCTTTTTTCATCTACTTAAAAAAAGATTTGTTCACCTCTATATCCCCTATTGTTCATCACTATATCCCCCTACACAATCTTCAAGTTATTAATTTTCTTGGATAAAGACATCACTGACAGGCAGGTCTGCTTCTCATCATACATAACCGAACAGCCTGGACTCCCCTCTTCTCCCTGCAGCTGTACGAACTCGCACTGGAGAGAGAGAATTCAGTGTTGTGCAGAAGCAGGGAATATACCAGGAGGGGTTTCATTCTGTGCTTGCGAGCTGCAGAGATGCAGAATGAGAGGAGGCTGCTGATGGAGGCAGCTGATGAAGATGCCAGCCCACAGTGCACTCCAGGATTTAACTGCACAGGAAGGAGGTCTCATGACTAACAGCACACTCGGGCCCCTGGTGCATCAATATTGCTAACTGCAGGCACTTTGAGGCTTGCTTTCCCACCCACACTTCCTCCACTAAATCCGCCTATTCCCAGTTCTTGGGCATGGACAGCCCTGCTCCCAGGTGCTGTATATGTTCCTGGTATATAACCACCACAGCTGTGACACTCATCTTTCCTTGTTGATTTATAATGCAGCAATTACCAGCTACCACTCTCCTTCATGGGTCTCCTCTCCATCCATCCCTCCCTCCATCTGTCCATCCATCCATCCATCCATCCATCCCAATATCCACTCACCCGTCCTGTTTGCACAGAAGTTCGGCAGCACTGCAAAGTGCCCCGGTTATGGTTTCTCCTCCACAGGCTGCTCCGAACTGCCATCATAGCCCTTTACCCTGAGGCACCATAAACTGCATGTAGGCTTCGTGGTGACTATGAAAGGGATCTTCCAAGATCGTGGTTTTGGTTATACAAGCTCCCATTTCAATGTTTGAAGCCAATCTTCATGAAAGAAGCTGGAATGAGCTGAACACTTACTGCAGCATCAGCATATTACAATTGCCAGGTGCCAAGTATATTATATTAACACTCACTCAACACCACCTTTGCCCTGTAAATCATAATGAGAGATTTTGCAGCTCTTCTAATGATGATGAAGAAAGCTTACTGCATCACTGGAATAATTTAGCTTAAGGGAGCCTGTAGAAGAAAAAAGAGTCAACACATATCACACATTTGCCCCCTATTTTCTGCTATTTACCCTGAGCAAGAAGGTCATGCAAAATACCTTTCATTTCATCAAAGGTAATTTAAGTCAATAACGTCCAACTGACTCTGTACTGTTAAGCTTGCTCTGCAGAGGTAAGAAAATGGCCAGTGACCTGAATTTTGCATAGAAACAGTGCAGTTGCAATGCTATAGACATGGTTAGCTCTAGGTATAAAGAGACTATTCCTTCAGACAAAGATTAAAAAAGGTCATACTTACAAGCAAGGTCATAAACAGACATTGGGAAGAACAGTAAAGGACTCTTCATTTCGAAATGATTGAGATGTTTTGTGATTATTGTAGATGGGTTTTTTTTTAATTATTAAAAGAAATTAAAAACGAATCAGGTGAGAAGCTTCTCTGTCAGACTCAATGAGTGCAACAGAAGGTGAGTATGCAGAGGAGGGATTAGTAGAGGAAGCAGAGCTGGAAGTTTGGAGAAGGGTATGATAACAAAGACAATCATGCTTTATATGACCAAGGCATTTTAATTGTTTTTGAACAAGATACGTAAATAAAGGGAGTTTGTATCATCACATTAACTAAGTTGCATTTTTCTTATGAATGAACAAGGTGAGATTCAGCTTTACTGACAGCAATTTGACTATAAAAGCCTGGTAGGAGAATTAGAACCCTTGAGGAAAGGAAGGATCCATTGCCTCAAGAAAAATAAATTAATTACCCAGAGCGTGCACTATCTAATTAAGCATGAACCAGCCGATACCTCATAGCAGGTGTGCATATGGACTGCCCCTTTATAGAATCCTCACAATCTGCCTAAAATGAAAGATGATGTAATGCAGAAGCAGTTAGGATTACTAAATTAAATAAAGCATAATATTACCAAAGCTATGTATGGTGGTTTTGTAGGGCACATTTAGCATAGCGCTGTACAAGAGGGAGTTTGTGCTGAACATTTTCCCAAAAGAAATCACAACTTACTTAATACAAATATTGCCTTGAGCAGGCATCCATGTTTATTATAGCCATGCTTACTGTGTTCTACCTAACACAAGACAAGAATGCTGAAGAGGTGCTACTACAATATTGAATTAATTTTTTAAATATCACTCGAAGTCTCACTGCACTATTCACGTACGAATTTACAAATATGAGCAATAACTGATCTTTTTCAAGTCCTCGGGGATAACTGTGAAAGTCAGGTCTGTAGTAAGTCACAACCTTGTTACCTGTATTCAGGAGTGTGACTTGCAGCCCCAACATCACTGCTTGGGAGGGGAAGAAACACTGCTATTTAGTGCTTTAGTATTCAGTGCTAAGTCCAGGACCATCAGATGATCAGAATGTATTGGTCGGTGTAAGAATTACTGTGTTTTGTAAGTCATGGCAATACAACTTTTAGGTCACAACACTGCTGAATCAAGCAACAGAGACTTACAAGACAAGTCTTGCCATCCCTAACAGGCATCAGCACTGGAAATAATACAGTGAGCATTTGCAGGGCAACACTTAAGGACTTCAGGACAAAGCAAGCATGTATTGTGTTTGGCTCATTACACTTCTGTAAAGCAGCAGCTTATCTTGATTTAAGTCTTGATTTGTTCAAAGTACCACGCAAAGGTTTCAATGTTTGGTTGGTGGCACTTGTGCCCACAGCCTCACAGCTGCCACACTGCACATTCTTTGTTTGTTTTTCAAAAGCCTTTTTCACCTGGTTTGATCTTTGAGCAACACTGTGAAAGGAATTACCACAGACTGATGCAATCCAAATCCTCTAAATCCTATGAAAAATCAATGTGTTTAGGTTTCACAAGCACATTTTCAGGCAGGGAGGGGATGGGGAAGGAGAGGACACTGTCCTGAAAGTAGATGCTTCCTTTTCCTTTCCCCTACTAAAAAAAAAGTCCACACTAGGCTTTCAGTTGAAGAGAGAAGAATCATTAGAAGTGCCTGGGACACATCTCAGTTCACAATTAGCCTCTGGAAAATTCCTGTAAAACACTCTATACCAATGCAACAATCTTTCCCTGGGATCTGCAGTCAGTCTTTCTGGAAGTATTTTAAACCACTGATGATTCAAAGGAGGATGGATTCAGCATGATGAAACATAAGCATAGATGAGACCCAGGCAATAAGCTGGTACATATTCTGCTTTAGGAACTGCAACAGGACCACATGGATTTACAATAATCAAGAACTGGGTCCTTTAAGATTGAGACTTACCCAAGCCCCAGGTCTGGTCTGGAGAATGAGCTCATTTCAGAGTCAGAGGTCTCTCCTGAATTTCCTGAAAATTCTTCTTTCTTTCAGCAACACACAAATATGCTCAGAACTGTGCAGTTCATCACCTTGAAAGCAATAGGACTGGTGTAGCTTGGAGAGAGTGTTTTAAAGAAGGTATTCTATCTGCCATCTGGACACACAGCTGCAAGACAGAGGCACCTGAACTTGTTATGGAGCCATGCTTGGAGCTTGACGTGCTGGGGAACTATTGGGAAAGTATTAGCCAGACAAGAGAGCCAGCTGCACCTTTGAAGACAAACTTTGAAATACAGGGAAGAAATTAAAGAGCCATCTCGGTCTAGCATAAAATGTAGTTAACAGGATCTCAATTAACACAGCTGAGATACAACAGTCAAAGAAAATGTTGTTGCTTGAGAACAGCTTGAAGGTATAGAAACTGGCAGTCACATTGTACTTTAAAATGGAATAGCCTTTGCAACATAATGTAGCAGATGTTGCCTTCCCCAGTACATAGGAAGGCTGTTCCTGCTCTCCCTTGGGCAGTTGGGCACATGTCAGGCCCCAAGCCTCCACCACCGCTGTCCTCAGCTGCCTGCAAGATCCACTGAGAAGCTCCTGTTCCCAAGGCTTTACACTTCTGCCACATAAATATGAAGTATTCGAAAATTAGAGCACTCATCTTACCTATCCACTAAATATAAATGTTGGACAAGCTCTGAGGTAGAGGAGCAAATACAGTGAGAAAAGGGCAAAAGAAAGCAAAATCAGGGCTCATTCCTGCACCAGAAATACTGTAAGAGGCAAGCACAAGACAGTTACATGTTAAGGATGACACTTGACCCCCAAATGGCTCCACATATGCAGCTACACATAATAAAGGCAGAATCTACATCTGTTTTTACTCAGAAAGAGTTTTCTGTTTGGAATGTCAATGTGCTCTGAACCATCTGCCACACAGGTTTTGTACAGCAATTCAAGGAAAGACGCATGAGAAAAAAAAGGAGACAAACATTTTGTCTTCTCCTTTGCTCTTCTGAAGCTACCCATTTCCTTCATAATCACAAAAATAGCATCAGAAAGGCTCCCAAACAATTTTGTTCCCTTCCAACTTATCCAATTATTAGGGGAGTATGGAATTGAATCAAGATACTGTATTTTCCACATCTACTGGTATTTAAGTGTTCTGTGCAGCATAAAAAGAGCCCCAGGGGAAGAGACTGGAAGAGCTTCAGACCAGCTGACACATACAATTGTTCCTGGGGAACAGCCTGTGGCTGAAGCCCAGTGATCTTGCACCACAAAAATGTTTGTCTAACATGACAGAGAAGAGCAACTTTGTGTCGAAAAAACATATATTTGTGGAAACATATTTCAAAAAGGAAAGAAACCCAATCCCAAAAGAGTAGATAAGCTTGTAAATTACAATAACACAAGACAGTTCCTCTTTGGAGAGGTCATCTCTCTCCTTTAAATGTATACGCACATGAAAATGCTCATACTTATGAATGTACTATGTTTACCGGGCAGAATCACTGTTTCTTTTTTCTTAGAGAATAAAAATACATAAAAAAATAAAAATACATACATGTATGACAGATCTTTGTAAACACAGTTTGGTTCAGCTCCTTTACATGGTTCTTCAAAAAATTGACAAAAGTTCTTGCAACTCAGTATGATAAATTCTCAATGCATCAAAATAGCGCTCAGGTCATGAAAGTTACAGTATTTACCACTGCCTTTAAGTAAGAGAGACCTTGTGCAAACCTGTAAATACTGTTTGTATTTATTAATAAACTATTTATGAGCATGCACTGGGTCCCACAAGACACAGGAGAACTAAAGGTACCACTGATATTTTGCTATCATGAAATTCCACTGAACCACTTTCTTTCACTCTCTTCATCTAATTGATGCTCAAAGGCTGTAAGAGGAGCTGCTGGACATTGCCATTAAACACCACTGGTAACAGCATAAGGGTTTTGTCCTGTTTTGTCTACCATGCCCAAGAAACAGAAAAACCCAGCACCTTATAGCAGTAGCAGCTCAAGTATTTGGTTTGATATGAAAAGTTCCATTCCAGTCCAATTCTCTATTATTGTACTCAATGCTATGGGACTAAAAGCTACCACAAAAATTGTCAGCATAATTCTCTAAGCTATTTATTTAATTCTCCTCAAAGGTCAAGAGATTTTTTCCCAAATGTCTGAAAAAAGAGCAAAGTTAAAAAAAAAAAAAAAAGGAGGTTCACTGAATTATTCAGTAATGTATAAACAAGTTCTCAGTATCAGTAACTTGGTCTTTTCAATTAAGCTTCTTTTTTAGTCTAAAAGTTGCATTTATTTAATCAAATAATAAAATGAAATCTTGATTGCTGAAAGAGAACATCAGAGGAAAAGCTCCTCAGAGCTCCATTGTGTCAAACTTTATGATTACAGACAAATAAACTCACTTTACACATATTTGTTAACTGCAGCCTTTACACAACTGATGTTTTCAATGCACAGAAAGAACAGCACTGAAAGCTGAAAAGCAGCTTCATCATAAATTGTTGATTTACATTTCTCCTTGTCAAGTTCTTTTAGCAAACTCTAATTTAGAACTCCCGCTTTATTAAAAAAAAAAAAAAAAAGTAGAGGGAAAATGACAGACATTTGAGAGCAGCAGCAGCAGCAATGTTTATTCCCTTCACCAGCAAACAGCCCAGGAAAGGTGGGGTTGCATTTGCTTTCAACTGTTCTTATTTCTGGTTTCATATCATCAGTGTGTCCTAATCAGGCTAAGCTGCAGCCAAATTTTATAATACCAGAACCATTTATTTGAACCTTTAGAAATCTGAGATCCTACCAGGTGTGCTTTCCTGTGGACAGAGTGGGAATTAAGGGCACCAACTCTTAATTAGTTATTGCCAATAAAACCCAAAAGCCTAAATTTCTTTTATCTTAAGTACTCTATAATGATTGGCTTGGTGTTTCGTGCTCCTCTTCTGCAATAAACTTAATAAGCCTTAGTCCTTACTGAAACAGCAAGTGTACTTCAGCACTTGCTGGCAACATGTGGCTTGACCTTGCTTCTTTTCAAAGAGGGGACAGCTAATGGCCCTACCCCTTACCTCCCTTTCAACTTGGAGTTTGCAAACTAAAATCCCAATGTTCAGATTACACGGTCAGTTCCTTATGGTGGTGCTGTCAGATTTCAAAATAAGATTTTTGAAAGCTTCCTCCTCCCTTCCCAGCCACACACAGACTAATTATGCAGATGTACAAAAAGGTTCAGCCAAGTTTAGCTCGCACATTTAACTGTTGTAGTAAGGAGAATACAGATTACCTGATTTTCTTGCAGACTATGCTGTCTGCACAAACAGATGTACAGAGTAATAATCCTCATATTACAAAAAAAGTGCCTGATCTGACCTTATTAGAGCTTTAGCAATGCAGTAATTCAAGTAGACGACAAACTCATCTCTGAAAGATTTGATTAATTGCAGTGCTGCTATTTTGTGAAAGTCCATGTATCGTGGATTACCTGTTTGTATAACTACACAGTTAATCATCCCAAAGCATTCAATGTGGAAGCTTGCTTTTCATCTGGAAAAGACTATTGTGCTCATTTCATTGAACATGGAGCATGAAGACACAATAGCTTGTAAGACTGGACTGTGGAGACAAGGCATGCAGGTCAGTTGATACCAGGCCCTATGACAAGCTGTGACTATAGTTAATAAAGTGCTCATGGCTCTCCACTCTGCCCTAAATGATATGCTCAAATCTTTAAACCACAAAACTACTGTCACGCAAATGCAGACTGTGTGAATCTCCAGGCAGTCTTATGAAAATCAGTACATCAAATAGATGAATGAAGACACAGCAAGATCTTCTCCAAGAAAATATTTTCAGTACCTCATAGTCCTGTCTAGCCAAGGATATGAAGAAGGATTAAATATCGAAATAAATGAACCTGAATTATTCTGCGACCCTATGACAACAAATCAGTAGAGTGCTCAAGGGGGAGCTATACAAGCAGAGCTTACCTGCACATCCATATAACTCGAAGTAGCTTTTTTTCTATTCATCACTAGACAAGTGCTATCAGATTTTGATTTGTGTGAAAGATTACCCTTTATTTACCATCAAAAGTAATAATTTGTTCTTTCTGTTATGAGACAACTGCTCCTAAGCACTCTCTTAGCACCAAACTATTCACAGCTTAGTAACTTCCTGAGATGAGTCCACTGTCTGTGTAGTTAGTAAGCTTTAATAAATTTATTTTTCATGAACTTGCCTAATCTTCCTTTGGCCTAATGGAAACATTCAACACCCACCCAGCACCCCAGGGCAAGGAGCGTTGAGGTGTAACTACACAGTAGGTGAAATCCCCTCCTTATGTTTGCTCTGAACATACCTCTGGAAAGATTCAACTGATGCCTTCTCCCACTGCTTGTGGACCACCACTTGCAGCCATGATAGTCATGGTTTCATAGACATCTATCACACCTCCTCATAGCAACCTCTTCTCCAGTCCAAAGAGTCCTGACCTTGTCTTTGGTGAGGTCGAAGTTTGCCACAGCTTTGTTCATCCTTGTTGCCCTTACCTGAGTCTTTTTCAGGTCTGCCACTTGCTCTCTAATACTGCCTAACCAAACTGCCTCAGTATTGAAATGCAGATGCTGCCCAAATGAACACATAATGATGTGCTCTGGTTTGTTCCACTTTCTTTCCTCATGATCCCATTTTTGACCATCAAAGCAAATGAATTTTATTGCTCCATTATTTACAGTTTGTTTCAATGTTGAAGGTAACAGTCAATAGAGATTCAAAATGTAGACAAATGATAAATACATATTTCTCAATAGCCTGGAAAATAGACTACAGACATTCATTGTGTTCACTGTTAATTGCATATTTAATTTCAGTTAAAATATAAAACCAGACATTTACTCTTGAAGCAATCCCAATGGGATTATCAAAATGTATTTGCCACTTTGGGAGCTTCCAGCAAGTCTATATGACCTATAAGGCTCAAAGCATGTAAAAGCACACCCAGTATGTCTCATTTCTACAAGCTTCTCATGCTTTCTATTTTTCAGTGCTGTAACTGGAGGAAAAGTGGAGGTGAATTTCATGGGGTTTCAGGCACATTACACAGTGAAAAAGGACTTTGCTCAGATTTTGGGCCAAGTGTTTAACGAACATGGGCAAATATTCCTGTTACTGCAGGGAAACAATGTGCTGATTTGTTATCAAGAAACCAGCCCTCTAAAACCTTTTGCAAGATCTTTGATGACTCTGGTCAGAAGACTGCTAGAGTGATGAGTATAGCAAGATGAAAGTGCTAAACACTGGCTGGTTTCTATGCTCTTGGCTGCAGCAGGTCAGATCTACATCAGATAGGCAGGGCTTGGATGCACAGAAATAAGCAATTCATTCAGGTATCACCCAGTAATTCTGTCCTCTTGGATTAGAATGCAAGCTGAGAGATGGTTTCTGTATTCCTGAGTTACTAGAAAAGCAAAGCCAGAGGACTCAGACCATTGACTAAAAATATGCTTTTTACTCCAAGGTAAGATCTATTCTGGCTGTTTCATCTGTGTAGTACCTGACACATCTAACCCACATCCCAGCTCATGCCCTCCAATTCTGCCTTGAAAATCATACAAGTTTCAGAAATGTGATGGCTACTCAGGGAATGGGAGTGGTTTGTTTAGACAATAGTTTTGCTAATGAGGATGATGCTTCCTCATCCATGCAAACTGCATAGTAACCAGAAAAGAGAATGTGCATGCAAGATAGAAGGACATTAATGGCAAAGGACACTGTCCATCATGTAAATCAAGCAGGAGTTTTTTAAAGTTCTCTTTCTTTTAATCAGAATGCTGTGAGGGACCAGTGGCTCTCCAGAAGCCCTGCAAATCCTACCTGCCTGTGGATCATTGTTTTCTAATCTGCAAGATTTTTTATTTCTGTGGCTTCATCTGGCTCAGATATTCTTAATTGGAGGTATGTCTTTCAAGCCATACTTTCAGGCTTCATACATAGGCCTGAATCTGTGTCACTGTGGTAGAGATGAAAGATAGTCTTGTCTCCAAGTGTATCCTGCTCTCCCGCAACATACTCCCTCTCCCTTCCCAATATCTATGTTCAAAGTGTTTTGTCTAAGATAGGAACACCAGGTGGTTATTGCAGAAGGAACTGACTGGATGACTGCACAGTTAATTTATTCCAGAGATGGGGGAGCTGTTTGCATTGACATTGGTGCACACTGGTCTGTAAAAGGTTATGGAATACTGATGGAGACTGGAACAACTGAGTCTCCCAAGATTGCAGGAAGATTCTGTGAGTGTATGTTCCTTCTGAGCTACCCCTACCCCTTCCAGTCCCTTCCAGCCTGAACACTTTTTGGATGTGTGAGTAAAAGCACTAAGAGCCATCCTGTTAAATTCAGCCCCATGTTTGGGTACCTTGCAGTTGATCAGCTCCTTCTGCAATTTATGCCACCCCTGACATGATCCTCTCCACCAGCACTAGAGTTAAATTCTCGCCCTCTCTCAGGAGCTGCAGATTTTATTCCAGCTGCCCTCCTTTCTGGGCAGGTTTGCTAGCCATTAATGGCCACATGAAAATTTGGTATCATTTCCAACATTTTAAAGGAGAGATGGAAGCTTTGTTTATTGATACTGATCCAAAATAAAGATTACATTTACTGTTCAGTAACCACTTAGCAATGATGTAAATTCATGTTGTGTACAGAGCAACTCACATGCTCCTGTTGGTAAGTACCTGTGGGGTAGGAAGAAGTGGGAGGACATTTTAAGCAGATGGCAAATTTAATTCATGGGTTTCTGCAGCGAGTCATTGAGACATTTGCTCATCTTTTGTGGCATCTTCTTCTGCAACCCTGGCAGCCTGTGCCTGGCTCCTTGTCTTCACCTGGGCCAAGTGAAAGGCCACAGAGTGTAGGAAGGCAGTGCACTTGGGCAAGGTTTGCCATGACACAGTAGGAGAGGTGAGCAAAAGAGGTCTGTCTTGGAAAACAACTTTTCCGGCCTCACCAGGAAGATAAAGCAATGCAAACCTTCAACTTCGAGCTGTTGCCAGGCAGAAAGGCTTTTATCTTGTAACATACCACACTTCACTTTTGCAGGACACTGCAAAGCCCAGCCTTGCTGGCCATGTTCCTGGGTGCAGAGCAGTCCTGGTGGGTACTGGCCTGTGTCCCTGTCCGAGGGAAGTTCCTGAACCCACAGGATACACCAGGGAGATAATGGTGTATCTTACTTACTCACTGGCATGTCCTGGAGCCAGACTTGGGATAGTAGGAAGTCTTCTCCACCTCCACCTGCAGGCAAGCAGGTTTTGGTTTGCTTCAGTGGTGGTCAGTGCTCACTGTGCCTACACTGGCTGCAGGCAGCAGTGGTGGGAGGGCTCAGGGGAACAACAAGCACAGACTGGCATTTCAGAGGTGCAATCCCTGCATTCCATCTCCCTCCTTCTCACAACATACCAGCAATGGCAAGAGTCATCAGCAGGGGCTTGAGCAGGCTACACAGCTGGGTCCTGCACCTTGGTGTTTGAGGAAAATTGGGCCTGGAGAGCCCCATTAGAAAGAGGTAGCCAAGAGCCTGCTGTGTCCTGGACAGCATGAATAGCACATTACAATCCTGTGGTATGGAAGGGTCCCACAGAAACCAAGGAGAAACAACTCTCCCACTGCAGTGCCCTCATGGAGCAGTCCATGCGTGCCCCTAACACAAGAGCCTGGGTCTAACATACAACTCCACCCCATAACCCAAAACTGTGCTTAAAAGGCCTCCTGCATATGAAGTCTTAAATGAAACAATGAAGCCGTAAAACAAGAATACAGGTACCAGAGCTTTATTAGATGTTTCACTGTTTACAAAGAAACTGGATTTTATATTACTTTTTTTAAACTCTAAATACACATTCTTGTCATAAAAATTCACATTTGCTATAGAGAACTGTAGGCATTTTTTACACAACATTTATTAAAGTACCATTGAACAGATCCTAAAACGAGAAGGTGCAGCTCTGTGAACCTTTGTGGGCACAACATACAGGGAGCTCCATGTCCTCAGTGTTACTCAATCATCTTTCCCACCAAAACGGAGAAAAGCCATTCAAATGCATTAATGCTCACTGGGAATAATAAGGCTTCTGTACAGAGACCCTGAACAGTGTCAGGAGGCAGTGTGGCAATAACATCCTAATAATCATCACCCAGATGATCCTAAAGCTACAGATGACTGAGGCAGTCAAAAACTTAACAACTGTCCTGGCAAGCCCAGATAATTTTTCTTTTTCTTTTTAAAACTGTGGTATTAACAAATATTTTTATTTTCAGTAATAGTAATTACACATAACCTCAGGATTCTGCTTTAAGGTTCTCAGCTTCACAGCAAAACTAATTGCAGCTACTCAAGGAATCTCTCCCAGTCAAACTGACCTTTCCAGGGCTGAAGGAAAAGGCTAGTACATGCCATCTCACTGCAGAAAAAAACCCCGTAAGTGTATCTCCATCTTAGGAGATATGCACTGGCCAAGCTGAGGCCCATCTAAGAGGATGTGTGTGCCCAAATTATAGTGTGGAGATACACCATCCAGGGGTATCAGATGAGGTCCACATCTTTTAGCCCCACACTTAAAATCTTTTGTGGACTGCTATGGGGTACTGAGGTTGATGAATTTCTAATATTCACAGCTGGCAGGTAGAGGGATGTGTATGAGGAAGTTCAGATAAGGA
This sequence comes from Myiozetetes cayanensis, assembly GCF_022539395.1. Taxonomy (NCBI): domain Eukaryota; kingdom Metazoa; phylum Chordata; class Aves; order Passeriformes; family Tyrannidae; genus Myiozetetes; species Myiozetetes cayanensis. Next base: position 59,386,512 of record NW_026087631.1, on the reverse strand, counting down.
GCACTGAGCAGAGGCAAAGGAGAGAAGTGCAAAGATGCTGCATTTTAACTAGACAAAAATAACAGAAGAGGGTCTGAAATAAGACTTCTGCCTTCCCTCAGTAACTGTTCATGTGGGTCTGACTGAAGCTGATAGCACACCAAATGTGCTGATGTAGGGCAAGCACCCTTTGCCTACTCCAACTGGCCAGGCATAGGGTGTACCCTCTGTGTGTTTAGTTAGCACATCTTTCATAATTACCCTCGGCTTCATGCAGAGGCATCTTAGAAAGAAATCATGAAGTGACAGCTAGACCTAGCTATGGGAATGGTAGAGGAGTCATACCTGTAGGTAGTGTAGAGATTCCTAAGTAGGTCCTGCCAGCCACAGGGAAATTATTATAGCTTCTTTTTTTTTAAAGCTGCCATGACTCCTGAAAGCTGAATGCTGTACATGGGCAGGCCAGGCTGATCAGGCTATCACATTTATAATTTTCACATAAGGATTTTTACAGTCCAACCTACACTGGAGCAGTGTTCAAAGCTCTTCCTGCAAATTTAAAGCTATATTCCAACACAGGACATGAGCAGTATTGCATAGCATCCAGGCACTTCCTTAAAGCCAGGATATCCCCATCCTCCTATCATGACTGTATTCCAGAAGATGAATTTTAGGCCACTCAATTACATGATCACAATTCCCACTGACTTCAGCAGGAGTTGTGTGTGCGCAGAAGTGATTTGATCTGTAACACACCATGTCTTTGCTACCTTGTACAATCAAGGTAGTAGATCAGGCAAACATCCTATTCTTAATGTACAAATATGTAAGTGAGCTCCAAGTTACTTCAAGTTTAACTCCTTAGTGCCAAAAAGTGAGGGAGTCAGCTCTATGGACAACCCTTGGTATCATCTGAAACAGAACTGATAATTATGAGATTTAACAATATTATACTAATACATTAAGGCAGGTTACATAACTGCCCTTTTCCTTTAGGATTAATTATTATTTCCTTGTACACTGTAGACAATCCATAATCCCATACACACATATACCTACAAAACAGCAGCACAGTAAAAACTAAATAGACCACTGAACTCCAACATACTTGTAATCAATACATTGCACATACTATACAGCATATTTTAACCTCATCATTGGGTAAACATATACAATTCAGAACAACATTGATTGTATGTAACACAGAAGCTACCACTGAGATATGGCAAATACATTATACACTATTAGCTTTTACTTCACTGAAAAAAAATTTAGAACTTTAAAATGGTGTTACCTGACCTCTTGAAATCACCAAATAGCCTAATCAGTTGCTAATTAGTAGTGCTTCATACACCAAATTCAGGATAGACAGCACTGGAACTGTGTTTTCAGGGCACTCTGCCTTTTTTATTTTGTGGAATGAATCTCCACAATTTTAAATTTCCTTTGCAACACAGCATATACTTACTACACACTGACTCTCTGCTCCCTCTTATCTCAGGGTAAAGGCTTAAAAGCTACTTAGAAGTTAGCAGAAATGGCCTAGATTTGTGTCAGTAAAGACTTAGCCCAGCATACGGGATCATACGGTCCCTCTCACACATGTATGCAAATATATATTTATATATACATACACATGTACGTTTAAAAGAATGGTTTGTAAATTTGAAACCTACAAAACCAGTAAAGTATCCAACAGCAAAAGAATGCAAATAACCCTCTAGTTTTAAAACCAAGCTCCTGTGGTTTCATTCTGATTTACCCCTCACCAAAAAAGGCAGTAACTGGACTCCAGGAAGCACCTCCTGTTTGGTCCAGATTGCTGCAGGTTAGATCAGTACTGAACAAAGACGTCTCAGCATGTGTAAACTGAAAAATGGAGCCAGGTGGGTTTACACCAGCTGAGACACTCTGTGTGTGCAGCACAGTCGCCATTTTTCAAGTGTGGCTGAAACGAAAGGATCAAGTAATCACACAAAAATGTCAGAAAACAACAGTACTTGATGAATATATCATGAACACAGCAGGGTGGAAAATGAGCATAGGAAGCAAAAAATATTTTGGCAGTCAGTGACGTGGCAGTTTGAATAAATGGATGTTTATGCAGATCAATAGTGTAGACAGGTATTTCTCCTTGATGGGTTGATTGCAGTCATCTCATTTCCCGTGCAAGATTCCTCATAATACATATGAAGAAACATTCCATGTTAATAAAGTCAGAATAACATATCTGACCCAGCCTGCAAGCATATTTCTGGTTGAAATCAAACAGCTGCATATGGGTGGTAAAACTGGGCTCTTGAATGGTCCAGTTGTGCTGCATAGTACTTTCTGGCTTGTTCTTTTTTGGCAAGATCCCCAAACAATATCAACAGGGAGTGCATCTCTATCAGGACTTAGAGTTTTGGGCCCTCACAGATGAAATCTTCAGAAGAGCATGGACAGTATATCCCCACATGCACTTTTTTCTTTTAGTAATTAAGGCAAGTTTGTTTACCTGTTCTTACCATAAAGTGCTGTGCTTCTCCAATAGAAAGATCGACAGCTAAACAAAAACATATTTTTTCTGACCAGAATTTAACATTTTGCTAGTGTTTTTCCCCATTAATGGAGAAACTATATAATTTATCTATTATTGTTTCTTGTCAGAGGATTTTTTTTTGCTTTTCTTTTCTTTTTCATTTATTTCCAAATGGCAATTAGAATAAAACAGACATTAAGCAAACTTTTCATAACAATGCTAGCAAACTCTAGATAGCTCTATAGTTATTCATATATACAGGCACACACACATACACACTTTATTAAAATACTGCAGAGCATTTGCCTTGAGCACACCTCAGTGTAAGCGAAAAGCCTAGTGTAGATGGTGTGTGATGCCCTGATTTGAGCAGGGGGTACCAGCAGGAACCTGGTGTTGATGTTCTCAGATACAACAGAATTTCAACCAGAATCCAAAAAAAGAAAACTAAGTTTTACTCCACCCAAGGATTCAGATCACTTTACTATGTTAGAAGGATAGATTAACTCTTTTGACTATATTTAAGCAGCAGAAGGATCACAGGAAGAGTGTGGAAGCAACCAAACCCAGCTAAATAGAAAATTGAAAAGAGCATTTCACACCACACCGCTAATAAATAAGCAAAGATTTTCACATTTCTGTATAGGACACCCACATAGCTGTGGGTTCCAAAATATATTTTCATGTTTCATTTTATGTATCTGTTACATAAATTTTACTTGGAGAGCCTGTGGAAACCCAAAACAATGTGTATCAAAGTGTACCATCCCATATCTTGCTTAAGCATTCAAGTCCCATCCCTTGTTCCAATGAAAAGATGAATGGGGACTCTTAGGTAAATTTTTGGGGCAATCTGGATAAAGTTTATATGCTGTAAAAAACCTAACTGGCTTAGATCACAGATTTCACTGAGGATGACTCTTACAGTCCTAACCTATACAGGAAAAGAAAATGCTACTTAAGGAGGTATCATGACTTTATAACAACTATATGGGTTTTTTCTAGCAAATTTATGATACTCCTGTCCAGAACCACAAATATCATTATGCAACTGTGCATGGATGTCTTTGTGTCACATACCTACATTTAAAAGTGTCATTATACTATGCACTTAACCTTTTTCTTTACAGTACACACACGTGCACACATATTTTTCAAGGCATCCTCTCAGCACAAAATAGCAGCAAGTGTTCTTTTTATTCCACTTCCTAAACTAAAACCAACAAAAAAATTCTATAATACCCCTGTAGCCCAACTGTTCAATAAAACCATTTTGGATTTTCTAAACTCTGATGGGAGACAGTAGTCATTATCATCTGATAGAAAACAGCAGAGGACTGTATGAGACCATACTCCTCACTTAACCAAAAGTTCTAGTAATATCAACAGAAACTTGACATTAGTTCTATCTCATCAATCCCTGCAATATTTCAAACAGCATTTTCCTTGTAAGACGTTATAGCATCTATTGTTTTGCACAAATGAAATGTTTTGCTTTCCAAAGTTATGTACCTATGTATTCATGTGTGCAGGAGATATGACTGATTATGTTTTATCCAGTTAGGTGTCATACAGTTGCAATGCTCTCAGTTTATAAATCACTAAGTTTTTCATGTATTTTTTATATGTGTTTCATTAAAAGTAGGATGCTCAGTGATTCTTTTGCTAGAACAGTGCTATTCAGCAGATTTTCAATCTTGTGTTATGCAGTATTATATCCAACAGAGTATAAAGTACTGCTATTAGGTAGAATTGAACTACTACATTCTTTCCCACAGAAGTTTTTCACTGATGAAACTGGCACTGATTTTTTGTAATCAGTGGAGAAATGTTCTCTTCATAGCTGCCTTAAAGAGAGGCTTAGACTGTATCTATCTTTTTTAAGTGCAGTTTCAGTCCTGCAGAAATGAGATTTCCACTATGAGACAAAATACTCCACATCTTACAGTGCACACAACTTACTGATCTTATGATCAATCCATACTAAACACAGGACATTTTCCTATTAAATTCAGTAGATATTGGATCAGGCTCTTACATAATATTAATCATGGGAAGAAGTGATGCTCCAAGCTGGCCTAGCTGTGTTCCTGATAGAACCAGGGAAAACATGCACCAGCAGCTGTCCCTCTGGGGTCCAAATTATGACTAGTGTTATTTAGTATCTCCATTGTTGATATAGATGAAGGGATTGAGTGCAGCCTCATCAAGTTTGCAGATGACACCAAGCTGAGTAGTGCTGTTGACACACCTGAAGGGCAGGACGTCATCCAGAGGGACCTCGACAAGCTCGAGAAGGGGGCTCATGGGAACCTCATGAGGTTCAACAAGACCAAGTGCAAGGTGCTGCACCTGGGTCAGGGCAACACCCAGTATCAACACAGGCTAGGGGATGAACAGATTGGGAGCATCCCTGGAGACAAGGATTTGGGGCTGCTGGTGGGTGAGAGGCTGGGCGTGAACTGGCCATGTCACTCACAGCCCAGAAAGCGAAATGTGTCCTGGTCTGCACCTACAGTAGTGTGGGCAGGAGGTTGAGACAGGTGATTCTGCTCCTCTATTCTGCTCTGGTGAGACCCCATGTGGAGCACTGCATCCAGCTCTGGGGTCCCCAGAACAGGAGGGACATCGACCTGTTGGAGTAAGTCCAGAAGAGGCCACCAAGCTGATCAGAGGGATGGAGCATCTCTTCTATAAGGAACAACTGAGAGAGCTGAGTTTGTTTAGCCTGGAGAAGAGATGGATTAAGGGTGACCTAATTGCAGCCTTCCAGTACCTGAAGGGAGCCTACAAGAAAGATGGAGAGGGACATTTTACAAGAGCATGTAGGAACAAGACAAGGGGTTTTCAAACTGAGAGCAGTTTTAGATTAGCTATTAGGAAGAAATTCTTTACTGTGAGGGTGATGAGGCACTGGAACATGTTGCCTAGAGAGGCTGTGATTCCCCATTTCTGAAGTGTTTAAAGCCATGCTGGAGGGAGCTCTGAGCATCCTGGTCTAGTGAAAATTGTCCTGCCCATGTCAGGGGTGTTGAAATTAGATGATCTTTAAGGTCTGTTCCAACTTAGGCCATTCTATTATTCTGTGATTACAGAGTTAGGCCAGTATCACATTATCTGCTGGTTCGACCTGAGGAGAGACATTGGAAAACCCTATTTTAAGAATGAAAAGCAAGCAGGATTTAGTCTGTGCTCTGTGCAAGCTACACAGTACATCATGTTTACTGTCCACTTATTATGGTACATAACACATCATGTTTACTGTCCACTGATAATGCGTGTGTTAAAGCATGACCTTGGATTCACATCACAAAGGCATTTAAACCTGTAGCTCATTGATAAATACAATCAATTAAACCACCTAAGAGATGAAATGTAGCAGCTTAAAATTTTCGTGCCAGATATACTACCCTCAGTCTCCCAGTGTAACGTTCACACCGCTGGGAATCCTGCTATGAGCAGGAAGAGGACAATATACATCCCCTTGCAAAAAGTTTCTTGGCACTGTTCATAACCATAGAAGACACATGAATCACATTTGGTACCTCATGGAGAACCTGTAAATGGCCTTCTTTTAGCAAACACTGTAAACATGTTTAGTTTTGCTCTTCACATGAAACACAAATGTGAAAAATGATCATAAATGATGAAAACATTTTCCTTATGCCCACCCACTAAAGCCCTAAACACTTCAGTGTGTTACAAGAAGATGAGTGTTTTACAATATAAGTCTTTTAGAATACAATCCTCTTTTTCAATGCTAAATAATGCAACAACACATATATCACAGTACTATCAAGTAGTGTCATCTTCACCTTCACCCAGGGCGTAGTTGAGCTTTATGACTGTGCTGATAAAGTCACCAAGTTCTACAAAATCTGCAGTGATAATATTCACACCACTTTCTCCTGCCTTCTGAGTTCGGACCCACTCCATCATCGCAGGAAGAGCCCTAAGGAGAAAAGAGGAACCATAATTAGTCATAAATCAATGAGACAAATGCATTGAGGAAGGATTTACCAACAGTGACTCCCATTGATCTTACTTGGTTTCTAAGTTTCTCCTGTGAGAAAGGACTCAGGCTTTTGGAAAACTCTTTTTTTTTTTTTTTTTTTTTTTTTAATCTTCATTCCCTGTGGAAATAATATGTTGATTGTATTTCAACTTCTCAGTAGAAAAGAATGGAAGGAAGATCATATAGGCTCAGAGTAATTATTGATTTTGCCCAGAGACAAGGGAATGGACCAGATACCTTTTCGTTATCATCTGGCCATATGATTCCATGGGAATTGTTTATGGAAAAAGAAATAACAGAGCACTCAAGCCATTTAAAGCATGTTTGACACATTCAAGGAAATGGTGAAAAAAATATTTTGAGAGACACTGGAGCAACCATGACTTCTACAGTGTAAGTACAGCACGTACCACATACCTTTCCTTCCCTAGTATTGATATCCCAGCCATGAATTATATTTAATCCTATCAACTCTTTTCTAAGACATCATATTTTTATTATGTCAGATCCTTAGCACAGGAATACTGAGGTGCAAAAGATGTCTGCCTAACTCAGTTTGTGAATGTATAGAAATTTTTCTGAAGTTTTTCTGATCTGTGAAAATACAGAATAACAATCAGAAGAAATATCTATGGGAAAATAAAAGGCTCCTTAGGCCCACTGATGAAGTAAAGCAGCAAAATCCAGCTTTCATAAGAAAGAAGTTAAGAGAATTCAAAAAAATAAGGTACAGATTTTTCAGAGAAAGGGTATTTTTCAAAGAAAGGGCACTTTTCAGAGAAAGGGTAATTGACCACTGGAACAAAATCCCAATGACTGTGACAAACTCTGCAGCACTTTGAGTCCTTAAATCAAGCCTGGATATTGTGCCAAAATTATACTCTTGGTCAGCCTCAGGCTGCTGAGTTAAATAAAAGAACCTAAGGTCTGGGCAGGGCTGCAGTCAGTTTAGACTAACATCGTGTTCTCCCTTTGCTCTAAGATCTATAAATATGTGATTGCCCCCCAGACAGCATATTGTGCAGCCTTTTTCACAGGGGCAAAGGTACATGTAAAATTTTGGTCTGACAATAATTTAAATCAAGCTGAACATGCTGAACCTAAATCTGCTTTCAAAAGCTTTAGATCTAAAGAAAAGAGAACTATTAGCAGACACAGATTGTACTTGTCAGTGGCTACTAGAATCAGTCGGGTTTTAAAACAGAAAAAAACCCCAAGCAGTTATAATTATACCCCTCTATGATTTTACAGGAGAAAGTACAACATTGACGTTTTGCTTCAGCAAGATGTGCTTGAATCTACCATAAGATTGACATCTAAAGCCAGCAAAATATTTTATTTCAGTCATTGATTCAGTATGACTGAATACACACCACCTCATAAAACTGAACTTAAGCACTCTGCTGTCTATGAACTCAGCCAGTAGCTTTAGATTTAAGTCTGTGCAGTCCTAGGAAGCTGCACTCTGTTGAACTGTAAAAGGCACAGTTCAGGTGCTAAATACCCAGCAATACCTGAGCTGCTTGAAAAGATCTACAAGCAACCAGAACCAGGACAGATCTCAGCAGAACAGCATGGACCATCAAGGTGACAAAAGGCAGCTCAGAGCAGCTGTAAACTCCACTGCATCTTCACATGTGAGATGTACTGCTGAACTCTGGACAAAGACACAAGGTTGAACTTAAAAGATGGCAGTATGTTGCCTTGGTATTTAATATCATTCTATTTAAGCCCAAAGAGTTTGGGGTTTAAAAGTGAACTGATTGATTGTAGGCAGACATAGATTTTTCCTTTCTTCCCTCTGTATAAGTTGATAACCTTGATATTTTACTCCCCCTTGAGGCATAGTTAACTTCTTTTGGTGTCTTTCATTTGTTCTGAAGCTTTTTCTGATGTAATTCTGTCTTCAGACCATAGAGTTTGCTGTCCATACACTTACCCATATTGATCAAAACACTCTTTTCCTTTTCCTAAAGTGTTCTTATTAAGCCAGCCTTCAACAAACAGTCATGCCTCCTTTTGACTAGTACTTTATCTTAAACTCAGTGTGCCCTGCCATTTCGTCTGCAGTTACCCTTGATAGCTGAATGGATTATTTCTCTTTTACTGATATTTCACACAGGACACAGCTTCATGACCCTTTGCTCATTTGCATATTGTTAGATAAAGTAATGGAAATCTTTTGTTCATGAGACTAGAGAGCATTTAAAGATAAGTCACAAATGAATCACATTATCAAGCAAAAAACTTATTTGCACAGCAAAGCCAAATAACACAATCCTGTACAAAAAGACAGCTGAAGAAAAGTTTCCACTGACCTGAAAGATTTATCTAGGCTATGTGACTCTTTTTATGATAGAAATTAATACAAAACCCCATACAGATCATCTTTCTCCTATAGTGCCATCTTGAAAGTGGATTACACCAGTTTCTATAAGAAACCACATGTTGTTCAGTTTCAATACAAATAAGTCACAGGCTCACAATAATTGTTAGAATAAGCCTGACTTATTCTTTTTGCCTTTGTGGTAGCAGTACAAACCTTGTTCACCCCTTACTTTACATTTCCAAACTGTGCCTCAAACTAGGGATTGCTCTAACTAAGGCTTTTAGTCAGGCGAACAAACCACCTACATGACTGTGCTCACAGAAACACAGCATGGGCCATGGTCTTCATAGATGTTCTCGTGCTGTGCTCTGTCAGACACAGGGGAAGCTTCTAGAAACTTTTCACAGAAGCTAGCCTTGCAGCACCCCCCGCTACCAAAACCCTGCCATGCAAACCCAATCCATCTTGCAATGTTGATAAATTATTTTACACATAAGCATATATGTTCAAGCCTCTCAGCCTGCCAACTCTGACAGCATCACTGCCTCTGTGTTAGGCAGATCCCAGGTCTCCTGCAGAGGATATCCATGCTTTAGGATCTCACTGAAGCTCTGGCATCAATGTGGTACCAGTCTAGGTTCAGATCCCAGCTTGCAAGGACTGAGGACAGCCCAGGCATGTGAGCACAGACCACACTTGTAGATGCTCAAGGTTTGCAATCTCTGCTGTTACCCCAGTAACTACAGAGGTGTGGTCATACTGTAACTATATTCAAAGTCCATTATTTTAGTATAATGATTTTTCCTGAAAAACCAGTGTCATGCTTCCAATGCCACCATTGAAGCTGCATGAAGGACAGGCTCTGGCTCTCCTGAGGGCAACCTCAAGCCTTTCAGTCCTCCAGTGACTCAACTGCCTCTGCTGTAAGGATACAGTGAAAGCTGGATGAGTTGATCAAAAGTCCTGTTGTGGGGTGTCAGCACCTTGAGTAAATACTCTGAAGGCCACAGAGATGAAAAGTTTTACCTTAACTACAAACTAAGAGCCAGGCAGCAGGAAAAACTGACAGATGCAGAATACCTGCAACCCTTTAAACTTACTGAGTCTGCTGCCTTCCACAGCTGGTACAGTCCAGCCCTTATGCCCATAATCCCAGCTCTCAAAAGGAATAATTTCTAATCCCTAAGGGTTTCAAAGCCACACGTAATCCTGAGGCACATGCACAGAAGTGTGCTGCTTGTCTTAGCCTAGAGCCACACAGGAGGCAGTAGGGGTGCTCCTTAGCAAGATCTACGCCACAAGAGAGGAGTCTTTTCCTATCACCCCACTACCTGGGGCACTGTTTTCATCCTGCTGCAGCTCCACTGTCCTGGGTTGAGGTTTGCCAGATTTGACCCTGCCAGGCAGTGCAGCACTGCCCCACAAACCAGCATCAGAAGTCGACTCCCTTTTCCAGATCACTGGCAGAAGTGGAGGAGCTAGTGGCACTAGTAGTGCAGGGAGGGGAAAGACACAGGACTGGTGGGCTTTAGCTGTGGCAGGGGAGGAAGGGAATGGCATGTTACCTGGGTTTGACAATGGACTGAGATCAGGAGTCTTGGTGATAAATTTTCTGCCCTGAAGGAATATGTAGAATATCTCATCTCCTTGCACTGACTGGAAACTAGGAGATACCAGACTGCTGCCCCTCCCTCTCAGGGTGACGGGATGAAAACAATGTGACTGATTCGATGTGGAAGGACCTCATAGGAAGGGCTCTGGTCCAGCCTCAGCCACCACCACGGCATCTCACCATCAGCAGCCAGATCCATCCCACCACCCACGCTACCCAGCAGCCTTCTGGAGTGACCTTTGCACCTGCCAAAAAGTCTGCATGAAAAGGGAGAGAGTGGAGGAGACCTACGTAGTAGGGACCTACTGATGCTGCACAATGCAATGTCATGCAGAGATACTTAATGTAACTTATTCCTTCTGAGACCAAAGCATTTATCTCTAGGCGTGTCATGGTTTTGCCCACCAGCCAGCCCCTGGGGTTGAGGACAGTTTTGACTAGGTGGATCTCAGGACCAAAAGGCCAATCAAAACTCTTAGTGACGCCTTTGCTAATTACATATTTAAGAAAACAGAAGAGAAGGTTGGTTGTGCAGTTGAAATTAAGGAGCAGCCATGTAGGAGAGGTGGTAGGCCCTAAGAAGGGTCAGGCCCCCTCCTCCCCTGGCTTGGGTCAGGGGCAGGTGTGGTACTGAAGCCCCCCTTCAGTGTGAAGGGAGGTGAAGAAAAAAAAAACTTTAGAGAACTCACTGCTTGGACAGAAACCACTGCAGAACTCCAGAAGAAAGATAAGGGACCTCCAAGGTCAAAGCTGGCAGCTGCAGGAGAGAGAAGAAAAGTTTGAAGGAGGGGGGTTGTTTCTCCCCGCTTTTGCTCTCTCCCCTCAGCAGGGAAAAGACTGAAAAATAATCCCTGCCACCTGTAGAAGTTTGTTGGAGTGAGAAGACGCCCATGTTGCTTGTGGAAGAGCCTACACTGGAATAAATTGATGCATAAGGAAGCTGAGACTTCATGAGAGATCTGAGGTGAAGCAGAGTCCTATTGAAGATTTGTGACCCTAGAAGGGTTACGCCGGAGCAGATGGCTTGGGTAAGCTTGGGACCTGTGTGTGGGATCCATGCTGCTGCTGAAGATTTGTGACTCTGAGAGAGATGAAACTTACACTGGAGCAAAGACGGCCCGGGTAAGATGTCGGGATCCAAGTAAGGGATCCATGCTAGACCCATGCTGGAGAGGTCTGTTCTCCCGTGGGGAGGGACCTCCACAGAAAACAGGGGTGGACTCATAAGCCATTATCCCTTGTGATCCTGTGGTGAAGATCCATGGCAGGCAAGCATGCCCTTGCAAGTCCATGGAAGAGAAGACCTTCAGGGCCTGGGTAACCCCCCAGCCTCCGGTCTTAGCCCAGAATGGGGGTAAGCCCAGCCCTGGAGGCCAACACAGAGCAAGAGAGAAAGAGAAAGAGTTCCAGCTGCGACAAGAGTGCTGCAGAGTTATTGAAGAGACCTGGAGCTCTGAGAATGGAGAAAGAAATTGCTTCTCCTCCTTGCACTGATATAAAGGGGGGGGAAAGTGTTTCTGTAAATACATAGTACTTAAGTAGAATTGTTGTAGATATAGTTCTTTAGTTTTAGCTTGTTAGTAATAAATGTTAATACTATTTTCCCCAAATCAAATCTCTTTTGTCTGCACAAACCTTCTCTCAACTAATAGTAATTGTGTGGGGGGTGAAAGCAAATTGACCCAGAGCAGAACCACGATATTTTTGGTGGAGAATGCGGGCAAGGGCTGTCCAGAGAGGCAGTGGCCAGATCAAACCCCGTCAAGGTGGCACCTCAATAGGTCAGTCAGAGGTATTCATAATTTGGACACAACCTGGGCATCAGGATGGCTTACATCATTACTAGCAACATAAGCTACATCACTGTTTTCAGCCTTTTTTTTTTTTTTTTTTTTTTTGAGGAGCCATGTACTTTCCCATATAGCATTGTTATAGCGATTTTCATTTACAACCCGATAAAATCTGGACTCAGCTTTGACACTTATTACTTCCATTTTCCCTGTTCTGCTTGCTTGCTCATATAAGCAGAAATGTGCACAGATTTATTTTTAAATTTTTCTCTTCTTTCAGCAACAATTTTCTGGTGCATTGAAGGAACTCAGCTGAGAAATACTGACCTAAACTACAAAACAGGCACAGACCTTTTCAAAGCTTTTGAATATTCAAGGCCTCTCTTTTCATTAAATCTATCAAAGCTCTCAAGTGGACTTCAATGGCATTGAATTTTGTTTAAAAAATAGTAATTAAACATTCAAGTAACTTCAGTTCAAGCAGCAAAGCTGTGAGTCCCATTAAAAGCTTTCAGAAAAAAAATATGACCTAATTAATTGTATTAAAATCTGCTTTAAGAAAGCTGTTCATAGGTTATTTTAGTTCAGAAAGAGGGTTGGTCGTTTGGGTTTTTTTTAATGTCTGAGTCATCAAATGCTGACAACGTGACAGAAGACTAATGACAGCAGCGCTCTAAGACAGGACCTCCCATGGTGAAACAGCCATTCCTCTCTGCAGAGCTTTCAGGGGAAAGCAGGAGAAAAGGCAACAAAACAAAAGGGCTGTTTGCTGTTTAGAGTTTGATCACTAAAAGCAGAGAATAGGTTTTCTTTCATGGTGGAAGGAGCCAGTAAGAGAAATTGGTCTCATTCACAGGGTGTGATGCTGGCTAGCATTAAGTCCCCGTTACCAATAACAGCAGTGAGAACGGCAGCAGGTCCCTTTGCTCAGGGCAAATGAACATGGGGCATTTCTTCCCCCTCCAGCAAAGCACACGCCCTCCCTCCCTGTAGCCTTTTTAGCAAGTCAGTGTTACTGTTCAACAAAAAACAACCTCTCTGTATGAGGACGTACTCACACGTCTGAATAGGAATTCCTCTATTCCATAACTTTCCCCCACTCCATCCAATTTTACCAACCTCTGCAAGAACACTGAATTCTGGAGCCGTAACTCAGCACATGCTGACTTTGGCTTTTCAAGGATGCTGAGATTCATCGCTCCAGTGGGAGCAGTGGATGTCTCGAGTGTCACTGAGTCATAAAAATCACGACTGGAAAGAACTTCGAAAAGTCATTCGAGTTCATCCAGCCCACCTTGAGCAGGATCAGCTACACAAAGATCAGTGATACAAAGCACTCCTGGAAAATGTTCAATTTAATCAGTACTTGCAAGCCCCCAGTGACAGAGATGTCAAAACCTTTCTCTGTATTCAGAGCATCCCTGTATAAAAAACTTTATACATCCTCATTGCCTCCAACTGGACTAACTACAAGTGGATGCCACTGAAGTGATGGTATTAAGGCATGCTGCTCAAGAGTGTTCACCATGTTCTCAATCTGCTCCTGCTCAAGATTTACTCTTCATCAGTAAATAAGCTTCCCTGCCAAGGATGAACCTTAGGTACCATTCCACAATACATCATTCTACCATAATTTTCTCTGTGGTAAAACTAGTTTAAAAGGTCCTCTTTTATGTGCCAGCTGTTTATTTCTGCTCCCTGATCAAAATTTATAATTCTCTCAGTTGTGTTAATAGACCTGAAGAGGAAAACAAAAACAGCACATGGAAACGGTCTGTATTAACAGAAACAAAACAAATATTTTTGCTCCCTCTCTGTCCCTAATTCATTGACAAGATTTGATTTATAACAGGTCCTCTCAAACAAGGAACAAATGAACTGAAGCACAGAGATTTACATGAGCTCCATACAAACAGGCTGGGAAAAGAACTCCACAAATACACTTCTATACCTCTCAGATCCTCTCTAGGCAGCAGTATCATAAATTTGGCACTACCAAGGTCAGACTGAACAGAACCAGAAAAGTTGGGTAGGAATTTCTTCCCTGGCCTGAATGAACATTCAGCTGACATGTTATAAGAACTACCTGCATTAACCTCCAACAACACTGAATTTATTCTTCTGAAAAATTTGTCTGTAATTAAGTCATCTCCAATTGCTTTATACAGTTTGGAAACACATCTAATCAGATGGCACCAACAACTGTGCTGGGGTCAGATGAATCTTTTAATGTAACTGATCTTAGCAGCATACTCTGCAGAGTCACCATGGGCCAGATGTCTTCTCTCCCTGACTGAGCTTTTGTTGACTTTCTGGGTTTCATTTTTAAAGAGAGGCAGAAATGAGCTCAAAATGGGTAGTCCTACCCTCCCTTCAAAGAACATTTCAGCTGAATGTACTGAACCTACATCTCTATCCTTGTATAAAAATAAAACGGGATACTTAATAGCAGCAAATGGTGTTTGCTGGAGGTGATTAATGTTCAACATCCTATTTTCCCTGATTCCATGTTTCAAACTGTTTCACCAAAAGCATTAACTAACAGTGTTAGGAATACAGACAGCAGGAAAAGGATTCAGTGGATGCTGTAGTACAAAAGGTCTCACTAAGGAGATAACTATAGTATTTTGGTTATTCTCTTGGTTAATGTAGTAGGGAATTAAAGTGGCGATGCTAGAGCTAAAAGCTTGAGCTGCTACCACACATAAGTGTGGCATTTAGCCTGGAAAAAGGCCTTGTAAAACAAGATTTATGCTAGTATGGAAAATGCGTAATAGTTCATGGATTAACGGGAAAAATACTACCTACTGTGAGAATGCCTCTGTTCAAAGGCTGTTTTTTCTCAGTGATTCAGCACATCAAGTTAGACAAGCTCATCAGCTGCTCCTCTAGTCTGGACTTGTGCAAAGCATTTGACACGGTCATGACATCCTTGTCTCTAAACTGAGGAGACATTAAATTGGTGGATGGACCACTCAGTGGACAAGGAATTGGCTGAATGGTCACACTCTGAGAGCTGTGGTCAACGGCTCAATGTTCAAGTGAAAAGCTGTGACAAGTGGCATTCCTCAAGGGTTAGTATTGGGACTGGCATTTTTTAACATCTTCGCTGGTGACATGAACAGTGGAATCAAGTGCACCCTAAGCTAGTTTCCTGATGACACCAAGCTGTGTGGTGCAATTGACACACTGGAGGGAAGGGATGCCATCCAGAGGGACCTGGACAAACTTGAGACATGGGCCTTTGCAAACCTCGTGAGGTTCAACAAGGTCAAATGCAAGGTCCTGCAATGGGTCAGTGCAACACCCTGTATCAACACAGGTTGGGGGCTGGTAGGATTGAGAAGCCTGGAGGATAAGGACTTGGGCATGCTGGTGGATGAGAGGCTGGACATGAACTGGCAATGAGCACTCACAGCCCACTCACAGTCAAATGTGTCCTGGGCTGCATCCAAAGCAGTGTGGGCAGCAGGTCGAGGGAGGGAATTCTGCCCCTCTACTCACCTGGAGCTCTGCACCTAGGTCTGGGGTTTCCAGCACAGAAAGGACATGGACCTGTTGGAATGAGTCCAGAGGAGTCCATGAAGATAATGGCTGAAGCAGAGGATTGTAACACCTCTCCTATGAAGGTAGGTTAAGGGACTTAGGATTGTTCAGCAAGAAGAAGAGAAGGCTTCAGGTAGGTCGTATTGCACCTTCCAGTACCTAAAAGGGGCCTATAGGAAAGCTGGGGAGGGACTTTTTACAAGAGCATGTAGTGATAGGACATGGAGAAATGGCTTTAAACTGAAAGAGGGCAGGTTTTATTAGGAAGAAATGCTTTACTTGTGAGGGTGGTGAGAACACTGGAACAGGTTGCTCAGAGAAGATGGGGATGCCCCATCACTGGAAGTGTCCAAGGCCAGGTTGGATGGGGCTTTGAGCAACTTGCTCTACTGGAAAGTGTCCCCGCCCATGGCAGGGGGGCTGGAACGAGATGACTTTTAAAAGGTTCTTTACAACCCAAACCATCCTATGATTCTATGTTAATTGGTTATCTCTTGGGAGATCACACAGTGGTGATCAGGGAGACCGGAGTGCTGTTCAGTCATCATTCTTTTCAACCTTTTGTGGCCCAAACACAAAGCCTGAACACTCATTTACACAGGTACCTGGATGAGATACATTTTACCTGCTTGAGACAGTTGATCCTGGTCCAGCCTTCACAAAGAAAGCTCTGTTTTATATAAGAAAATTTTTGTATTTCTGTCACTAGTCACAGGAATAGCTACAGATTTGGGACTTTTTACCTCTCCCATCTTCTAGTTCTTTTATTTCTTTTTTTTTTTTTTCAAAAAAAAGAGTTATGATTTATTCATACAACCTTTACACTTGAATCCCTGTATTAAAGCATTCAAAGCAGGTGCTAAGAGTCTGACTGAAGAGCTGGAACTGCTTTGTCACAGGTGTATGTTTTAGCCATTACTACACCATTCACAGCCAAAGTTTCCTCCACCAGACCCAGACACGGGCTTTGTTTTCTCCAAGAGTTGCCACCATGGAGCCTTTCAATGATCTGTCTTGCTGAGGAATGTGGTTGAGGACTCAAGGTATGGAGCTGCCCAGCTACTCCTCAGTTCAGAGCTTTACTTCTGGCTCAGCCCCTTCTTACAGAACTCACATTCTCGAACATGTAAAGTTTGAACATTGCAAGAAAGAAGACAGAGTTTGAGAAGAAAAAAGGGAAAAGGTAGTGCATGGGGAAAATACCCTGAAATTTAATGTGGAGAATAATGAAAGCAAATCTAACACAGCAAAGGACAAAAGGTGGGTTTTACCAGCATTTAGCCCTGCCCAGAACCTTGGAACACAGATGAACTAGCTGAGGGATTATGAAAATCCCATTTTCAAGTGACAGCAAAAGTTAGTGTATGTAACACTACTGGAGAAAGCAGAGCAGCTAGGTGAAAGGTAGACTTTATTTGAGAAACATCTGGCTGCCAGCACTATCACTCTGCTGTATGACTTGTAGCAGAATTTAACACATCATTGCAGTTTCCACTGAAATCATTACTACGATAACTCTAAATTACTTAAGTAAATAGATAAAATATGGTGGGTTTTTTCAGATTAATAGTGTAGCTTGCAAAATTGTTTTCTTCGTATAGATACCTTAAAATGAAATTGAATCTCACAAATACTGGAATTCTTTGCTATTGAATACAGAGACAACTAAAAGGTATGAAACTGCAGGCAGCTGTTTGCCATAGTACCTTGTTCAGTATATTCCAAAATACATTTTTCAGACAGACATATGCAGAATAATTCATATGGAAGGCAGTGTTGAAAAATGCAAGGAAAATAACCATATTCAAGTAAGAGAAAGTTGGAGTAAAGAGATGCATCTTGAAGAATTCTCAGGAGTCCTATACTTTCTAATTGTTTAAAGGTTTACAATGAAGCAATCAACCTAACAAAGTTTAAATGGCAAATGATGACAGAAATAATTACCTGTGGAAAAAAAAGCTACAGGAAAATAGCAGTATTTCATTCTTGCCACTATTTGTACAGCAAAAAGCAAAGGATATAGTAAGGGCTTCAGGTAACATATCCAAATAACAGAAATTGGCCATAATTACAGATGATGAATGATGTTGTGATTAAAACAAGTTAGAAAATTAGATGGTTGAGACTAAATTATATAGGAACATACAGTTTTTTAGTTAATTAAAAAAATTAATTAAGTAATTAAATTAAAATTAATGTCTAGATGATCTTCAATGTAGCCAATTAAACATTCTTTTCTCACTCTTTGGTGTCTTAAAGTTTAAAATTTTAAATTAGATGTCTTTTTTTAAAAAAAGCTATTTTGAAACTTTCAAAACTCTTCAATATTTCTAAAATATTAAGGTAGAAAACATCAAGCTTAACTATTGTCTTACGTACTTTCCCCAAATAAAACTAGTCTTCAAGTTTGACCCCATTTCACAAATTGAATCAACAGTGATTGCAATTCTGTTTTCCCAGCACATTTACGTTTAGCATCAAAATTCCTCCCTGTTGTACTTCTCTCCATCTGAGGCACCACTTCTTCTGCTTCCTGCTGTCTATTCTTTTCTTCACCAATCCTTTTTATGCAAAGCCGGTTTTACAATTTCCCTGGCAAGGTGTGTACCAAAGGGATACAGAGAGTCAAGGATCCTTATTAACACCACTGTTGGGACCACCCAGGGTTTTGGCCCCCAGCACCCCAGGCTGGTGCCCAGACCGCAGGCTAAAGGGGTCTAGGGATGTCATACACCTGCTAGCTCCTCCACAAAAACGGTTTCATCTCACCACAGAGGAGGACTAGGCTGCTTGTTATAATTTATACATTTTCTGGCTTCTAGCTCTGGCTTCCCACAGCTAAACCAGCTTTGTTAATCAGCTGGATCCCAGAGGCACTATCCTTCTAAATAGCATCCTGGGCATTGCTGTGAATCATTTACCAGGAGCAGCCTTCCCTGAGCTATTCCTCTTTCCTTCCACTTACTCTCCTTGCAACCCAGAATTAAAAAGCCCGGAGCATTCATATGATAAACTCTTTACTATGCCAATGATAATTATCCCAAATACAGTACTCAGGAGATATTACAAAATAGTCACTGCTCTTTTACAGTGAGAAATGTTTGTTTTGGATACAAAAGCTGGGGTAGAGAGGCTCACCAGGTTATCTTCCTGCCAAGCTGGTCCCAGGTGAGGAGGAATTGTCCCTCTAACACAGACTTCTCTGACTCCTCAATAGCCATGAATGAATACCGCAAGAGCACCTGTTTCCCCATCCCCAGGTGGGGGTCCCCATCCCATGTGTCTCAAGACCAGAGCACTCCTGGGGCTCCTGCAAGCAGACTAGGAGGGAGTAAAACACTGTGAGGTCCTGTCTTCCCATCTCCAGTCATAAGGCAAATGCCACAGACAAGCCTGTGCATAGCTTCCTTTGGAAAGCCAGGTTAGCAGCCATGATGTTCTTCTGTAGAAGAGGGTCTGAGAGGAACCTGCTAACTAATGATCTCTATTAGTCTTTCAAAAGCTGGTAGAGCTCATCTTAAAAGCAGTGAGCTTTCCCACTTCCACTTTTCCAGCTGTAAGACTGCTGGAAAACTTCACTGCAGGGAGCCCTTCTCTCACTTCCAGACCAAATTTTTTTATTCAGTGTATACATGTTACTCTTCTTGAGAACACCAGCCTTCAGCCCAAGCTGTTCTTCTCCCTCCCTGGTATCTATTCCCCTGTGGTATTACAGACAGTAATATTATAGACAACAGGTTAGCTAAGGCATACAGAGCTTTTGGTAAACTCCATAAAAGAGTGTGGCAAAACAAACACCTGAAGAAAAGTACAAAGATCAGTGTTTACAGAGCCATTGTACTGTCTACTCTTTTATATGGATCAGAATCATGGGTCATTTACCACCACCACTTGTGTCTCTTAGAACGCTTCCATCAGCGCTGCCTCCGTACAATCCTAAACATCCACTGGACTGACTATGTGACCAACACGTCTGTCCTTGAACAGGCAGCAGTCACGAGCATTGAGGCCATGCTGCTGAGAACACAGCTGCGCTGGGCAGGGCACGTCTCCAGGATGCAGGACTACCGCCTCCCTAAGATCGTGCTCTATGGGGAACTTGCCACTGGCTGCCGCAAGAGAGGAGCCCCGAAGAGGAGATACAAGGACTGCCTGAAACAATCCCTCAGCCTTGGCCATATTGATCATCACCATTGGTCTGCCCTGGCCCTCAGTCGGGAGGCCTGGAGACACACCATCTATAACGCTGCTGCTGCTTTTGAGAACACACGCAGGATCACTCTCGAGGAGAAAAGACAACGCAGAAAGAATTGTGTCTCGTCAATATCACCTGGGGAGTCTTTCTGCTGTGCCTTCTGCAACCGGACTTGTCTGTCTCGCATTGGCCTTTTTAGCCATCAGCGCGCTTGTAGCAAGCGTGGGTAGAGCCCCTCTCAAATCTTCGTTCGCGAAGCCTAGCCATGATGATGATGATTACAGACAGTAGGCAATCACACAGCCTCTTGGGCTTCACTCTGCTGGGACTAACAAGACAAGTTCTCTCAATATCTTCAGCAATTCACATCCTGTTAACCCTAGTTAGTAGCCCCTCTCTGCATCTGTGCCAATTTTGTCTACTCCCCAGAACATGGATGATCAGAACTGCACTGAACATCCATAAAGGTATCCTACTCACACCTTGGAGAGTAGTATCACCACCTTTCTGCACATGCTGGGAACATCTAGGTGTATATCAAGAGGATACCACCCTTTTTTCCAGATTTTTACCAATAAGGGCTCAACTTTAACCAACCATGGGTGACACTCCAGCAGCTGCCCTGCTTGCTGTTCCCAGCTGATGAGATCCCACCCTACCAGAGCATGCTCCCATCACTATGACCTTGCATTTTATACCACTGAACTTCATCTCATTTCTGCATACTGAGGTACGCAGGTCTTGCTGTATGTATCCCCTCAGCTTTCCTTTGTTACAACGTAGCCTTTTACTTCATGTTACCAGCAAACTCTGTTAGCAGTTCCCTACAGATGACTTCAAGTTCTTAATGGAAAAACTAAAGAGGACCAGGCTCTTTGAGGACCCTTCAGCAAGTCCAACTTAATTTTGTATTTTCAAAATCCATTTCAGTTGATAATATCCTACTTAACACTTTACCAGCTGCATTATACATTATTTACCAGCTGCACTCGGCCATATTAAGTGTGACCAACATGTCTAGGGAGGTGATTCTGCCCCTCTGCACTCGTAAGACCCCACCTGTAGACCTGCATTGACCTCTGGGGCCCTCAGCACAGGACCTGTTGGAATGGGTCCAGAACAGGACACAAAGATGACCAGAGAATTGATGCAGAGAGATGTAAACTCTCCTATGAATACAGGATGAGAGAGGTGGGGTTGTTCAGGCTGGAGAAGAGAAGGCTTCAGGGAGACCTTATAGCAGCCTTCCAGTACTTAAAGGGGTTTATAAAAAAGAGGGAGAGTAACTTTTTACATGGTCAGATAGTGATAGGACAAGGAGGAACAGTTTTAAACTAAACAAGGAGAGATTTAGATTAGATTTAGGAAGAAATTCTTCACTATGAGGGTGGTGATACACTGGAAAAGGTTGCTCAGAGAACCTGTGGATGCCCCATCCCTGGAAGTGTTCAAGGCCAGGTTGGATGGGGTTGGAGAAACCTGGTCTAGTGGAAGGTATCCCTGGCCATGGTGAGAGGGTTGCAACTAGATGATTTAAAAGGTACTTTCCAAACTAAGCATTTCTGTAATTCTTTGCTTACTTATATCCCAAAATTTTCCTGTAAAATTTCTAGGGAACAGATCACAAAACCAAATGAATAATGACACTATCCACCTTTGGCAAAACCTCATCAGCACTTATCCTGCTTTCCATTAACCTCTGTATCTTCAATTATCACTTTTTCCATCTAAGCTCTTCATTCTTGTGAACACTGGGGGTAGTTCAGACAATTCCCCTGCCATTTTCAGATTAGGTCATTAATGTTTGCTGCTCTCCACTCTAAAACACTGTTTTCAGAGGTCTGCTTTAACATGTGGAAGGCTCATGTTAGTCTTTCAGCTTTTCTGCTATGGAGATTAGACAGATCACTCTGCTCTCTGCTTGAACTTATTCACTTCTTACAGTTACTATGAAACATCTTCCCCAGTGATACTGAGAGTGGTAAAAGAAGTCTCCAAGAGGAATCCTGACAATTCAAACACAGATTGGTAAACTAAATTCCAAAGTCCACAAAGTGGACGTGAGGATATGTGGGATTAATAACAGTTATTTTAACCAACTCACAAGGGCCTATCACTAAGGTAGTAACGGTACAGTTCACTGTGCAAAGGAATCCACTGGTGGAAATGAAATCTGCTTCTTTCTCTCTGGTAGATAGTTCTGGTAGATAGGTGACCTCTAAGACATTCTTTTAAGCATTCATTACTGGTAGATTCTGAAATCAAATACAAATAATCATCTTTACTTTTAATTCAACTTTTAACTCCTATTGCCAACAGTCTTGGAAAGTATAGATGATACTATCAATGGCAGCATAACACGACTGACAGCGAAGTTCAGACCAGTCATAAAGCTTGGTCAGACTCTTCCACATTGCATAGTCATGAACCACTACCTCGACTACAGCTGCCAGCATGCTCTGTGCCTTGACTTCAAATAATTTTAAATTTTAGAGAGGGAGTTGGGCCGTTTAACTTCTAGACAAAATAATGAGGTTGAACTTTCTCAGAGAAAAATTAAGAACAGATTCTGAATTATTTCTCCTGCAAAAAAAAGTAAAAGACCCTGAAATGTGCCTCAGTATTACTTTGGACAATAGTGCCTCCCTAAAAAACTCTGCCCTTCTACGGTGCTTATTACCATGCACTCCAGGTTAATTAATATTGTTAATAATAATTCTACTTTGCTCAGCTGGTGATATTCACCCTATAGATAGTAGATTAAACTATAGGTTTTAATAGCCATAAGCAACACTAAAATGAATATTAGGAATGAGAGAAAAAGTGTACTATCTGGAGACTGCCACTTGATCAATATCAAGGGGCAGGCAAAGGTTGGATACTTCAGTGCTAGACATCTGTTTTGGTACTAAACAGATCTGAAATCAGGAGGTCAAACCAACAGCTGCTGTTGTGTTAAAACTCCAGCATTTAAAAATGTGATTTTGTTTCAAATTAGAAAGTAAAACCAAAATCTTGGCCTCTCCCATCAAAAAAAGTTCAAGACCTATTTCTCACTAGAGAAATGAAAAGCTGGGAATATGGAAACAGCACTAAATATTGCAATTAACACTGTAACATAAATCTAATGACAAGACAGAATTAATAGAAGTGAAAATGGAAATGTTTTGACATAAAATATTTTGCTAAAATAGACTACTCCCTAGGGAAAAACTCCAAAAGGAGCATTCCTGGAAAAAGAGTAGACACCTGCAGTTTTCAGTAAAAAGCTGCATCAATGGGAAAAAGAAGAAATGGATTGAAACAATTTACATAAACATGCATTTGATACCACATCTAATAAAACCAACAACTGTAGACCAAACTCTTAAAAAAGGAAATAAAGTATTAACCAATATAACAATGATGTGAGCTCAAATTAGCTTTAAAAACAAAAATGTTTTTTGGTGATTTGTAGTGCTCTTACTGGTTCTGATTAGCACTAAATATAAGCACACATTATGAGAAGTCCCATGTTTCCAGTAATACTGGTAAATTCTGGATTGATCTCATATTTTATTTAATGAGAACTCTACATCAATGAACCATGGTTGCTAACCATCAGGGAAAACATAGACTAAAAAATACATTATATAGCTTGCAAAAATTTACTAGGGGACTGCAGAGGATGCATCAACGATAAACTAAAATCCCCCTGGAGAAAAGCCAGGACAGGCACTTGGTTGAGAAACACTATAATAAAGAGGTAATGGAATAACTGATTAGTTTGGACTGAAATAGACCTTTAAAGGTTATCTGAGGGACACCACTTGTCACTGATGTCTATCAGGACTCTAAGTTGTTGACCACTACCCTCTGGATGTGACTATCGAGGCAATTCCTTATTCACCAAACATCAAGGCCATATCTCCAGTTTAGAGAGAAGGATGTTGTGGGGGACCATGTCAAATGCTTTACAGAAGTCCACACAGATGACATCCGCTGTCCAGTGATGCATCACAGAAGGCCACTGGGTTGATCAGGCAGGACTTGCCCTTGGTGAAGCCATGTTGGCTGTCCCAAATCACCTCCCTGTTCTCCATGTACCTTAGCATAACTTCTATGAGGATCTGTTTAATCATCTTCCCAGGCACAGAGGTGAGGCTGACAGGTCAGTAGATCCCAGGGTCCTCTTTCCTACTCTTCTTAAAACAGGGTACAATGTTTCCTTTTTTCCAGGCACCTGGGACTTCACCTGATTTCCATGACTTTTCGAATAGGATGGAGAGCAGCCTGGCAACTCCATCAGCTGATTCCCTCAGGACTTCAGGATGCATCTCATCAAATCCCATGGACTTATATACTGTCATTGTGACCCTATGCACTGGTATATTGTGCATCAACGGAGATGTTATTTAAGAGATGACATGGATTCACAAACACTGGCCTTGAGAAAATACGAACCACTTACAAAAATTGCAACATGCAGATGAGAGTCTGTATTGCAGAAGAGATGTACCCTGAGAAAAGCTGTACAGCTGATACAGTGAATGCTGGTTGTTAGCAGAATAGGAAGATTACTGAGAGGGAATTTTAGAAACTGACCCTTGTCAGTCCATCCAGTGCATTATTTAATAGAATCACAGAATATCCTGATTTTGAAGGGACACATAAAAATGATTGAAGTCTACAGCCTGGCCCTGGACAGGACAACCCCAGGAATCATGCCATGTGCCCGAGAGCATTGTCTGAATGCTTCTTGAACTCTGGCAGGGTTGGTGCTGTGACCACTTCCCTGGGGAGCCTGTTCAGCACCCAAATACCCTCTGGGTGAAGAATCTTCTCCTAATACCCAGCCTAAACCTCCCCTGACACAGCTTCATGCCTTCCCCTCCTCTTCTTCTTGTGAGGAAGCTGCAGGTAGTTTATGAGGTCTCCCCTCAGCCTCCTCATCTCCAGGCTGAACAAGCCAAGTGACCTCAGACACAACCCATATGGTATCTCCTCTAAACCCTTCAGCACTTTTGTAGCTCTCCTTTGGATGCTTATGTTCCAGTTACTAGAGAACAAAGCAATGTCCTTCCTGACCTGGAAAGTAATTTTCAAGCAACAGCCCACCTATCTGTCTTATAAGAAATAGCTCAGAAGAAAAAAAAATTTCAGATGTTTTTCATATAGATTAATGCCTCCACAAATGTTCCTCAGATTGCAGAGCTCAGACAAGAGATGTTTCCACCAAGAGAAAACCGTTCAGCGAGATTTATGTCTCTCCTGTTCTAACACAGCCAGACAGTAACAGCAGTGAAATGTTATCTGATGGAGAGAAGGAGCCAGCAGCAAACACCACTAGGCAGATCATTATCAGCCAAATGTTCTGAGATGAGATTTGCAAAAGGCTCAGAACTCACTGTGCCTAGTGTGAAAATAGGGCAGCTCTCACTTCCAGTGCCACAGTAATGACCTTACCCCTCTCAGTTGAGCCCTGTTCTTTACCTTTGGCAGAGGGATGCTTAACAGATGGACCAAACTGGGCACAGACACTCATCATGCCACATGCTCCTACTCTTCACAGAAACAGTGCCAGTACCTTGGACAACACTCAAGTACCTTGATGACATTCTGGCAATGAGCTTTAGGACCACCCGCCTAGCATTTGACAACAGCCTGAAACAGATCCTGGTATGAAACACCTTTTCCTAAATCTTTACCATTTTTAAAGGCTGATGGTAACACTCTGTTTTCAGATTTATATTTTCACCTTAATTGCCCAAACACTTACCATCACCTCACATGCAGCTGAAGTTGAAATGAAACTTGCTGGGCTAACTGACTGCAGTAGCTTAGAGGAAGCAAGCAAAACAAAGTAAAAAGAGCATATATGGGAGGAGTGAGATGGAGAAAGGTGGCTAAGGAAAGGATGTACAACACTGGTCCTTGCACAGAGGCAGATTCTCCTCCTGATGTAGGGAAGGAGGCATGACCCCCACACAGCTGATAGTTCACTTGAGACAGCAGGAAAAGTTCTGAGGAGCCAAGGCCTCACTTCTTCAGCATTTTCCTCAATCAAAAGCAGGAAACAGATTGGTCCTGTAGCTGTGTTTCTCTGGGAAGGAAAACCAAGGCAAACTGTAACAAACTGAGCTCTGAGAAAAAAGCCTGCTCACAAGGAGGCAAGTTTCTTTGCAATATCCTCTCAAACCTTGGAAAACAAAGCAGCAAACACAATGGAAAAAATGACCCCTTCTCCATTATTCAAGCAACACTGTACACTACAACACCTGTAGGACTTGGATTATAGCATTTGCCTCCAAGCTTTAATTTGAACAGGTCTCACTGGAAAAGGAGAGAAGCAACTTTCAGGCATCAGAAGGTAAAAAAGGTGAGACCATTGATCTGCTGTTGATCTGCTGAGATAGGAAGGCTCTGCAGAGAGATGTGGGCAGGCTGGATTCATGAGCTGAGGCCAGTGGTATGAGGCTCAACAAGGTGAAGTGCCAGGTCCTGCCCTTGGGTCACAACAACCCAGTCTGGGAGAAGAGTGGCTGGAAAGCTGCCCAGCATTAAACAACTTGGGGGTGCTGTTTGACAGTGGCTGAACTTAAGCCAGCAGTGTGCCCAGGTGGCCAAGAAGGCCAATGGTATCTTGGTCTGTATCAGTAATACTGTGGCCAGCAGGACCAGGGCAGTGACTGTCCCCTTGCAATGGGCACTGGTGAGGCTGCATGCATGTCAAGTCTTGTGTCCGGCCCCTCAGTACAGGAAAGACATTGAGGTGCTGGAAGGAGTCCAGAGAGGGGAAACAGAACTGGGGAAGGGTCCATAGAGTAAGTCATATAAGGAGCAGCAAAAGGAGCTGGTGTTGTTTCACCTCCAGAAAAAGAGGTTCAGGGGAGACCTCATTGCCCTTTACAACGTTGTACAGGTTTTAAGAAGGTGGGGGTTGACCTCCTCTCCCAGGACATGAGGAAATGGCCTCAAGCTGCACCAAGGGAAGTTCAGATTGGACATCAGGGAGAATTTCTTCACTGAAAGTGTGATTAGACATTGGAACAGGCTGCCCATGCAGAAGGTAGAATCACCATCCTTGGTAATGTTCAAGAAACTACTGGACGCAACAGTATTATGATTTAATTGGCATGACAGCGTTTAGCTAAAAGTTGGACTCAAGGATCTTGGAGATCTCTTCCAACATTAATGATTCTTTGATTGTAAATTCAAGTAGGAAGGGAACAAAGATCCATGGCTGTGCCTCTTTGCTGTCCAGCAGCAAAATTAAGGTGTCCATTACCAAAGATCTGATTTAATACTTGATTTACTGCACAACAGTGCATGCTGGCAGAACTGAGAGTTCCAGAATGCTGTATAAAAGATAAAATTAGGCAGGTTTCAATACCCCACCGTGAAACAGATGATGGTAAGGTACATCCTTTTTTCTATAGCTCAGAAAACAAAAATGTTCAATGAGAAAGTGCTTACATCTCACCACGGATCCTTCTCCACTCTAACCACTTAGTCTCCTTCATATCTTAATACTCTTTTATGATATAATACATTCTGGATGACAGTTGCTTAGTTACAAAAACCCTCAGATCACCAGCTACAATATTAAAATATTGCCAAAGGTCAAATCCCACTGTATGATCATTCAGTATCTTAAAGACACGACTTTTATTATTTTTCTTAGTGTCTGAAATAAATACTAAGAAACATTTTAATATAACAAGCTGTGCTCTGTTGAAGCAACTGTATAGCCAGGGACAATACATGTAATTATATCATCATAATTATAGACAAACTGTTATCATCTTTAATTACATCAAGTTTATACCTTAGCCCTTCCCTAGCTCCCCCCCAAAAAAAGAAAAAAAAATCAATTCTGGAGGAAAATAGAATTCTGAAACATTTGTCTAGAAGTAAAATTGTAAAGAAAAGATCAGTAAAATAAGGTTAAATAATTCCAGGCTTTATATTGCATGAAACCAGCATCTTTCACAATGGCAGTGGCTCCTTAAGAAAGAATTGCATTGTATTCCGCAGACATTACTGATTTCCCAGGTCACAAACTATCATCTCTGTTTTAACAGAAGAAAAGCATGGGCATTTTTACAGCCTGTGTAAGTTCTGCATTATATAAAAGGTGGTACATTCCCAAGATATTCAACCTGGCTACTTTCCCTATTTTCATATCCTTTTCCACCCCCCTCTTCCAGTATCTCTTTTTACCAATGTGGCACCAGGGTGCCAGAATTCCTGCTTGTTCAGCATGCATTACCCCAGCACAACTCTGTCTGTAGCCTGCATGCCCAACTGCTCATTCAGTCCACAGAGGCTACTTGTTTGTAAGCATGGGGAAGCATTTAATTAAATTAGTTGCAGGCTTGGTGTACATTCTGACAATGGCTCTAAGGGGATTCTGTAGCTAAGGTTTCCTGAAAGCCCTTTCCTACAACCTTACGCCTTTCCTACCACCCAAATGGAGATAGCCCCTGCAGAAGTCAGGGATACGCAGCTGACTTCTCTAGAGACAGTGGAAATACATTCTCCCTAGATTGCATTTGAAAGCCCTCTAAGGCTTTAGAGGATGCTGAGAATTGCTCGTCCATCAGGAATGATACAGCACGTTCAAACATATAGCACCCATGTTAGTTAGCCCAGAACTGTCCAGTTCTGTGCTTAAAATTTGACAGGGATGTGTCTATAGATTTGCTTACTCATATAGTCCTGAAGGCAATGGTTTGCATCTTGCAGGTGCTAACACAACACAGAGACATAGATGTTACCATACCTACTGAGTTTGTGTTTGTTTGAGTTTGTATTAAATATGTTTGTATTACATAAAATTATTACCAGCTTGAAAACCACCTCGTGAATACATCAGGAAAAGCTTGTTTATGTAAATCTCTGCGTTCACTTTGTACTTTATAAATGAAGAGCAGAAGGATCAATCCATCAAGGAACCATTCCCTTCACAATGAGGTAAAAGGAGATACACAGGCCCAGGCCCAACATCAGCGAAAGCATTTTCCCTGGGGTCAGCAATTGTTAGCGTCTATTAGCTGTTGAGTTTCCTTAGTGATCTGAGTAATGCAGAAAGATCAAAGAAAACCCAACTGACTTAATGAGACATTTGCAATTTCAGTACAGCAGCCGTAGGGACTGAAGCATGAAATCTTTGAGACAAGTAGATGTTAGTGACAGCTTACAGCAGTGGGGCTGAGAGAATGAACATTTCCTGTTAGTGATGAAAAACACTTGCTGCTTGCTGCACACACAGGGTCACACTGTGCTCAAAGTGTGATGACAGGATCACATAAAAGATATTTACAAGTAGTCACACAGCATATACTGTAACTGCAAGCAGGTGTTTCGGTGCCTAACGTGATAAAACTCACAAGCAGAACAAACAGAGGGAAAGACTGTGAGACACCCTCACCCACCACAAGAAAACACCAAGACAACTACCCCAAACAAACACCCAAAAAACAAGACACTGATAATGCTGGTGGTTACAGAGCTGGTGATTATCATGACAATCTCCTTTCTGGATAAAATCCCATAGGCTACTAGTAGGTATGTAGACAAACGCTTCAACAAATTTATTACAAATCCTCTGCTCCTGTATTTTGTGACAATTTAATACTATTCCAGGTTCATGACCAAAGCCATCAGACACAATGACCAAGCCCTTCCTGTGGGAATGCTGTGCTAAAATTCTCATGCAGACAGATGCTCCAATGATGAAATGTCACTACACGTACACAGCCGACTTGGGATTTTTCTGTGCAGGCCTGTTGACATGGTAGATAGATTCTTCAAATGAAACCAAGGTTTGCCTGTGCTGTTCTGTGTGCAAACACAGAGACTGCTTGTGTAGAAAGACTGGAAAAGTAGTTAAGACTAGTTTGAGGAAGAATAGAAATACTAAGGATTTATCTGGATTACCCAGAGTACTTTTGAATTCCCTACTATCATACCAGAATGCCATTTTGTGCTTTCTGGGGTCAGGGGGGAAAAAAAAAAAGAGACAAAAAAAGACAACCACCTCCAAAGGAAAGCATAGAACAGTCAAGCAAGTATGTTGTACCACACACATTAGTGAGGGACAGAGCCTGTCGAGTCATGAAGTCCAAACCAGCTCATTGGAGCCTTCTGCTCTCCTGCAGCCCATCACGGAGACAGACATCTAGATTACAATCAGGAAGGATACACAGACAATTAGGAAAATACATCTGCCACAGTCAGCATTTCTGTTGTTTTGCTTTTTCACATAAAATAGTTTGAGAATGGCATCAGTCAGTACCAAGTGTGGATCAAAATATGATCAATTCCCACTCTTCCTGCCACACAGAAATGCAAAAATTCAGCTGAATGAGATACGGCACCATCAGAACTGGCTCAAAAAAATCCCACTTCTTGCAACTTCAGGGATCATTTTTCATACAATGTCCACCTATTACTAGCTAAATTGAACTCTGCTTAGTTCATGACTGTACCAAGAGATGCCTTCTCTCCTGACAGTTTCTGTGGCCTACTTACCACCCCTGCTGTTAATAGTGTGGATTGGATGTTTTGCCTCCACTTCCCAAGGTTCATTCTTATGTGCAGGATATTTTTTATTTTTTTTTAAATTTGGTTTGGTTGCTAAGGAGGAAGCTTTAGCATGGTAGGCAAGGATTTAGTCATATGTGAGCCACAGGGAACATTATCCTTAGAGATTAATTTGGAAATCAAGTGACAATTGGTGGGGTATGTGTTTATTTTCTATTTTTTGAAAGCTTTTAAAGTACCACAGGTTTTTTGCATCATCTGAAGGAGATTTATTCTTCTTCTATATTATTAAACCTCAGAGACAACAAAGAGAATATCATGCTTGTCTCAAGTGTCAGAGATAAAATTAGTAATTTCACTGCAAATCAGAAAACAAACTAGATTATTAGGAAGAACAGCTCTACACTAATCAAAAGGGTGTCTCACAACCACCTTTTAGATGTACTAGAGGCAGCTGCCTCACTGTGAATTTAATTCAATGAGCACAGGGAACGTAATTTATTTGGCACATACTGTTTGCTAATCAAAGAGTATTTCTTGGCATCTAAACTGTGTGAGTGACAGAATGTTAAGACTGAAAACATACTGATAGTCCTCAAAGTTTTTCTTCAAATCCAAGAAACATAATGTGCACACATGCAAGCAATTCTTCTCATTCAAGTAATGAAGACGAAAGCTATGTTATCAAGTTTTGTTACACTGGACTGTGGTCCTAGGGAGACCTTGCAAGAAATGGCGTTTTTCCTCTCATATATGTGCAGGTCAGAAAGCTTCATGAGTTTATATTCATGAGTTTATAATTTCTCCTTCTTTCTAATTACTGTACCACAGAACACTACCTGCGATGACGACAAAGCCTGTGAGCAAACCTTATCAGCAGAAAACAGTCCTGGTATATCTTCACTCATTTCAGACTTAGGAGCATGAAACTGGTTTTTTTTGTTGGTGGTTTGTTTCCTTTTTTAATCAATTTTACCGTGGGCCTCCCATCTTGCATATCTGTGGTGTGGGGAACAGGTTAAGGAAAAATGTCTCTTTTCCTTCTGAAATGTATTGCCTTGGGAGACTGTTCTACTGCAGTGTGAATGTGTGGACCTTCACCACCACAAGTAGTCATGATGAAAAGCCATTAAATAAACCATCTTGGCTATAGAGGAATATTTCACTGCGCTCTTTCACAACATAAGCTAAAAAACAGCAGAAAGGAACACGGATTGCTGCATGGTGTCTGCTCACAGTTTTTCCAGTCCAACAGATGCTGTGACTGAGAGAAACCAGGTTCTCCCTCTAAGGTAGCCACTGCTCTTCAAATCATAAATAATCTCATGACTAACAAGCAACTGCAGAGATCAAAACCTGGTATGTTTTATTGAATTTGAAAGAATCTAAACTTTGCTTTATTATCCATATGTAAATGGCTACTGTACAGATGGAGTTAAAAACAAAAGAAATTACTACAGGTTTTATTCGAAAATGCCAAAAAATATTTCTCAAATGCAATGCCTAGTTTAGGAAAAAAACCCAAACAAACAAACAAAACCCCACACCAGGATTATTTGGAAAATTCAACCTTTTTCCACCTTTGTATTCAGATCTTTTAAAATTCAATGTGCAGGAAAAACCCCATATAAGTACAGTTACAAGACTGCTGCCAAAAGCAAGATGTTTCATTCTTAAAGTAAAGCTCTTCAGTAGCATTTCTTAATAAGGAGAAAAGAGTATAATATGTATAAGTCTATTCAGTAACTGGTAAAAAAATTCCATATGTTATCTACCTGGACACAATGATGAGATTTGACCTGTATATTTATTCTGAAAAGGACAGAATAATTTTTTTAAAACTAATTAAGAGATGGTTTAAAATAGCAAACACAGCACAGCTGGAACATATATCTTGGCTCCTTTAGTATGGATTACATACTTTTAAGTTAGCGAAATTTTAAGGCAGTGAGGCTGAAGAGGTCTGTGCAAGTTCTACTAATCACACTTCATCTTCTAATTGCTCACCTATTTACTTTTTAACAGGATCATCATAAAATGAGGAGCAGCTCTGAATATACTTGATGTTTACTTTTAGAGCAGTTAACTCAACATATAAGCTCAGTTTCTCTCTACGTTATCACACATTCCAAGCCTGGAGATAATTTTAAAGGTCCATTCCTTTTGTAATGGCTACAGGAGTTATGCAAGGAAAGAAGCGAGTACTCATGCAGGAGGCATGATTACACATTTGTGGCTCATGTGAAAAATCTCAGTTGAAATTTGGAAACACAACATTTCCAGGGTTTTCAGCCCAATTATTTATTGACATTTCAGGTTAGTTACAATCTAAAAATCTGCTGTAGAGAAAGGTATACTATGAGTTCAAAGGCTCAGGACATTCAGAGCTCAGTCAAACATATTCAGCATCTTTTTGAAGCCTTTATTTTTCCAAACAGCTTCAAGAAAGTACATTATGCATTAGAGAAGAAGAAAATGGGTTTTAATGGCTATTTTATTGATGCAGCAAGCTTTAAGAACAACCTGTTAGTTTCCTGATTGTGCTACTTCATGTTCTAAAGAACACTCCAAAAGATGTTTAGCAGAGAAAACAAATCCCTGAACAACAAGGTGTTTATCTGTAAAACCCATCAACAAAGTAGTATTTCAGCACAGAGAAGTGCTCTTCAGACTCAGTAGAAAGGGAGATTCTCCAGTCCAGTGGAGCCTATAAAACATAGATGAAGGATATACCAACAGCTGCAAGTGCGGTAACATGAGAATTTCTGAGTCACATTCCTCTGCTCATAAAACCTTCTATGTCAATGTTTTGCCATTTCAGGTAAAGTTTTTACCTAGTGTTTTAAGTTAGCAGTTTAAGTTAGCAGCTTGGAAAGCTGCCACAGAAATGGCTCAACATTTCTCAAAGATAAGGCGTGTTTTCTTTGCAGGCACTGCATCATTCATCACATAGAAGGGGATAGTATTTCCAACAGACCTCCCTGGCACAAGCACATCCATACAGAGAGCAGGACATTAACAGGCCAGTGACCCCCCACGGTAAATTTTTTTTTTACACTCTGCAACCCTTTATTTTTAAGGAGAAAAACCTAAAACAACAGTTTTCATCCTAGCATTAAATTTCAGCTTTCCTATCGAGTTGTCAAGAACATAGTGACACATATATGCCTTTAAGCTGAAAATTGGCTCTTATTTAACAAAGTCAGAATGGTATAAATAATGCATGTCTTGCATAGGCAGCTTTTTTTGTAAAGTAACAGCTAATAGCCAGTCAACAAAGTATTTCATGAACAGAACCTATACAGGGGTCTGCAGTATCTTTTCTATATGATAAGTGAGAGACTGTTGGGCATCAGATTTACTCTAATGGTAGCCTGATACCTTCCATATAATATTTGATGGTATGGAGACAGAGAAACCATGCAGCTTTAAGGTGTGTAAACGTAGTTAAGGATGCTAAGGATGCAGCATCAGGCTTTGCTGATGAGCCAGGATGGACAACTTATTTATCCAATAGCTGATGCATAAATAAAACCTTAAATTATCTAGATCATGCAGATAGATTTGTCCACGTTCAGTGAGGAAATCCCAGACAAGATAGTAACGGTGAGAAATCACATTTGAAAAATAAATTAGCAAAACCTGCGCTCAGAAAAAAAGTAAAAATTAAACCAATCCCATAATATCTCCTTAGGCTTTAAGCAGCAGATTTTCTTCAGGATACAAAAGCTTGTCCTTGAATGTGTTTCTCTTTAGGATTTTAGAATTATGCCCAAGTTCTGACTAGCCCACAGTAGCATGGGAGAAATGCATCTGCTGGGGTTTCTTTGAAAGGAATTAGAAAAACAGCACTACCAACACACACACTCAGCCCAGTCAGCACATCTTACCAGCCACAAACTTACCTTTCTGTGATTGTTTCTCTGAGACCACTAGCAACCCCTTTCACCACCGTACTAGCCTTTGGTGTCAGCACTACTTGAGATATAAAAAAGGAGCCCTTCTTTCTTCTTTCAGTGATCGATGCCTGGAGGAACTGAATCAGTTTTTCTGGATCCGTTGTGTTTGCCCAAGGAGCTGGCATCATCTGGCCTGGCCAAAGAAATGCTACCTCGACAGCCACTGGACTGTGGTAGAACACCAGCACTTGGTGTTCCTTCTCCCATAGGTACTGCAGGGTGACTTCATGGGCAAATATAGCAGGACACATCTTGTTTCCATATGTGTCTTTGAGCATCTGGACAAGCTTTTCATGGTGGTACTTCTGCATCCCGTAGAAGTGATTGAAGTCCAAGAAGACCACTTCTTTTGGATGCTCAGTGAGAAACGCATTGATTTCCTCCAGACCCTCCTTGACTTTGGCACTGAATAAACCATGAGCAAAGTAGAGCTCATTGTCTGGGTCTCTGGGCTTGGTGGAAATTCTAAGATCAAAATACCGTATACCTGCCCCCAGCTGGCTGGTGAAGTTCATGGTCTGTGTAGCCAACCACTTCCTCATCAGCTTCTTAGCCACAGTTCCAAAAACTGACACAAAATTCTGGACTGTCTCTGGCTGTTCAGGCCCAACTGGAGAGGCTTCATCGATGTAGAAGCTAAAAGAGTCATGAGACCCTAAAAACACAACAGAGGAAAGGTATTAGCATTGTATTCATAGATTAAAAGTAATTGGTGATTTTTTTCTTAATAAACATAATTTTCTGACTTGTACCAACACTCACCAACCACCTCTCCCGCCCTTTCCCTCAATAACAGTGCATTTGTCTGGCAGCGTTTACCCCACCAGCACTTTGTAGGAACTTCAAAGAAAGGTAATGTCTGTTTCACTGCTTGTCTGATGCTTGGTCACTCTCTTCCCGCCTATACTTATGCCTTTCAGCTCAATAAAGCCAGTGGGCTCTCAACACAGAAGCAGTTCTGGTAGATAGTCACATAAATCCCTTGAGCCAACAGGAAGAGTCTGGCCCTGCACATTGCACCATGCACTGTCTAATTTGCAGAATAAAACAAACCAACATTATTCCACACACACACCTTTATAGCCAGCTAAAATAGGAATTGAAAAAATGCCAAGGACACGTAATCTTTCTGACCTTTATTTCAAGTCTCATCTGCTCATCCACAAGGTTACTGAATGCTGTTTTCCTTCTTAAATTTACCTCTAAAAGTCTTTCCTTTGCTTTGCTAAATAAGTAAAACAGATGGAGTCAAGGATAAAATTCCACTGATAAAATTCAGAAACTCCACTGCATGTTCTTGACAAGAATGGGATATACTTCTTAACATGCCTATGTACAGGACTGATAATTTTCTACAATATAGTTCAATACAAATATGAATGGCACTTTGCTATGCAAAACATTTTGCCTTAAGGTATGTTCATTAAAAAAAAAAAAAAAGAAAGAAAAAAAAGCCACAAACAAACAAAAACAGCAGTAATTAATTTCGCTCATCATTTAGACATCCACATGAAAACAGCTGACAAAGCTAAGGACATCTGCAAATGATCTGCATGATCATTCCTCTGCTAGGGGCTTCATCTTGCTTTATGCAGAGATAAGCTGGCCAGAGGAGATGTTTTTCCGCCTTTTCTACCCTCAGCCTGTTGAATACCCGGTGGTGAGACCTGGTAGTTTACACAAAAACACTGTTCGTCTTCTGGCACAGCCACACTCCCACTATTCCAGCCAAAGAAGATGCTTCTGGTCAGACTCACAGCAGCAAGCAGGTTTGCTCCTCAGCCTCAGACACACTCCTTGCAAACCTCCTTCAAGGTCAGCAGGACTTGCACGCCTAAAATGGATTGTAGCACTAGGCCCTCAGACACCCAAATCCTACAGGAAAATGAGTTCAGAGCACTAGGTTTGCCTGTTACTGATGCTTTTGTAGGTGCTTTTCAAAATTACTTTCCAAATCACGCATGCTGTAGCAAATAAGTACCACATTAATGAAATCCTGCCAGTCAGTCATTTCTGAGAGTGATGCTATTTCACCTGAACTGGAATAAACCCTATAAACCAAAGGGACAGCTATAACATTTTCTCCTTTAACAATAAATGGAGTCACGACAAATCACCTTAGACTCTGGCTTGGATTTGGCTTTGTTTAATCTGAGAAATGTCTTTAAATTTTGTACACCCCTGCTTTTCGTGGACGTCTCTTTGAACTACATTTTGCTTTAAATATTAGATAAATTTTCCATTTTTATGAAGTTTTCTGCTTCTAAGTGTTGAAGTGATAACATATTTCTTGCAGAACCTGATTAGATCATGCACTATCTGGTTACACACTGATATCCTCAGAGACTAGATCTGCATACAGAATTCTAATGGTAAAACAAATGATTAGAGCAGTGACTTGTGTATCAACAGTATTAGAGGGAAAATCAATGAGATACATTGAATGTTCTGCTCAATGTAATCTGCACTAATGCAGAAATCAAAGCAAATCCAGTCTTGTTTAAAACAAGGCATAGCTACTGATATTAGCAAGGGCTGGATTTGGCAAACCCTCACTTTGTCCATTGAAGTCCCTTTTATTTTTTAAGGGTTTATATCAGAATAAGTACATGTGTAAACATGATCAACTGATTAGAGCAGCAGGCTCAAAATGGTATTAAGATTAATTGAATCACTCATCCTTTATTTTCTGATGTACAGACACTCGCAACCTGAAGTTGCAGAAGTACTAGATAAACTTGACCAGTACTGCCAGTATACACATATTGGCTTAAACCACTACTTAAAACTGTTTAAGTCAAGAGAGGCGGTGCAATTATCACAGCAGAAAACTAAGGTGAAAAACTTGTCAGCCTGTA
Source organism: Myiozetetes cayanensis (assembly GCF_022539395.1). NCBI lineage: Eukaryota > Metazoa > Chordata > Aves > Passeriformes > Tyrannidae > Myiozetetes > Myiozetetes cayanensis. The sequence continues at coordinate 59,349,181 of NW_026087631.1, read as the reverse complement.
GCTACTGGTAAAGCAAGACACTGAGAAGAAAGTAGGCTTAGGGAAACACCGCAGTTAGAAACACCCGGACATTACAAGCAGGGTAGTTCAGAAAAATATATTTTTCCTAATCAAGGCCTTTGTGCACACACTTGAGCCTAAAAATGGGTATTGCTATGTGGAGGGTTTAGAGAAAAGTGCACAGTGCACTGAGAATCTCCATGTTTCATAACCCAAACAAGGAAGACCCACAGCATAATACAAAAAGGAAACAAGGTTTGACTTAACTTGGTTGACACTTAATGAAGCAAATGTCAGCTGTTCAGGAGTATGTAAAGATTCCTCTTGACTGAAAATACAGCAAATGTTTTGTCTTGCCACATGTATAAGTAATTTGAACAGGTCATTTAAATATTTATTTCTACCATTCACTCAGCTTTTGCCTTAATCCTACTCAACAGCGCTAGACAATTTACTCATGTAATTCACAGAAATTCAAAATCCTTACACAGAGCAAATTAGAGTATGATCTTTTCCACTGTTCTGCCCCAAATAATTACGTTCTTGATAACAAGAGAATCCTACACAGACATCCACTAGTTTTTAGCAACCACGTTTCCTTGCAAACCTTGCTTTTGTGCACGGGGACATTCCCATCCTGCTTCTTCAGTGAGAAGTCATCTTGAATGTTCTCTGTATCACCAAATCTCAGCTTCCATGAACAGAGGATGCAAATTACATTTAGGAATTATTGCAACAACAACTACAATCTCTGGAATGCTTGGGCATCACCTGTCTTCATTATGGTAGGTCTCCTACCACAGAGACTTCACAGATTGAGACCTGGAGAATCAGAGGGGAAATGACTCATCCCCAGTCATGCAGGGAGCAAAAAGTGCTATTCTTCTTCCGTGCAAACATATTTTCTCACCAGTTTACTTATTGTCTAGCACTTTCTTAAAATATTGCACACTGTTTTCCCACTGTTTCAACAACCCAACATATCACTGATCCAAGAAGTCACACCTGGAGGTTTGCAAGGGCTTGCATATGTGTGTGTGCATATGCTACAGAGTGCCCAGTCAAGAAGACAAAGCTGACAAAGCCTTTAAACAATTGAAATAAGCTTCATAATTAGATGTTTTCATGCAGAAACTTTGGGGAATCTGCTGGACAATCAGAACAGCAGAGCACAGGCAATCTGGAGAGCACCTAAGACTTTTTTATTGCAGGTACTCCTTTAAGTAGCAAAGGTGCACTGTTCAATCTTGTATGAGTTAAGGAAAGAATGGCTAAGGACATGAAGGCTGATGACAGCCTTAGACTGAGTGACTATGAATATTTAAGAATTTAAAATATTCAGGAAAGCAGTGAAGGCAAAAAGCAGAATAAAGATCCTGGATTTCAGAGTAGCAGTCTTGGCTTGTTCAGGAAATTGGTAAGTGGTAACCTGAAAAAGCTAAATTACCTTAAATACCAATAGACTCAGGAGAAAGGGCTGAACTTGAAAGGCAACCTCTCTAAAGCACATGAACAAAGTGTGAGAAAACAGGGAGGTAATGCAGGAGGTAAGTTTGCCTGAATGGGCAACTCTGGAGTGACCTCAAACCTTGGAAAGCCATTGCAGAAGGTGTAAGCAGGGACAGGCTGCCAGGGAGAAACAGAGGAGGATGCAAGAAGGGAGTTACGAAAGGCACAGCTGGGAAGGGAAACCTGCAAGGGATGGGAAAGGCAACAGATTGCTCGTTCAGGTAAGTCAGCAGCAAAAGGAAGCAAGGAGAATGCTGTTTCACTACAAAATAGGGCAAGAGACTTACCGAAAGGTGGGATACTATCCAGAGGGACCTGAAGAAGCTTGAGGAGTGGGCCCATGGGAACCTCATGAGGTTCAACAAGACTAAGAGCAAGGTGCTGCACGATACCAACACAGGCTGAGGGATGAACAAATCGAGAGCATCCCCGGAGAGAAGGACTTGGGGGTGCTGGTGGATGAGAAGCTGGACATGAACTGCCAATGTGCGTTCATAGCCCAGAAAGCCAAATAAGTCCTGGGCTGCATCAAAGCAGTGTGGGTAGCAGCTCGAGGGAGGTGATTCTACCCCTCTGCCCTGGTGAGACCCCACCTGGAGCTCTGCATCCAGCTTTGGGTTCCCCAGTATAGGAAGGAAATCAACTTGTTGGAGCCAGTGCAAACGAAGGCCATGAAGATGATCAGAGGGCTCAAGAACCTTTCCTCTGAGGGCAGGCTGAGAAATCTGGGATTGCTGAGCTTTGAGAAGGGATGGCTGCTCAACAGCAGCCTTCCAGTACCTAAAGGGGACATATAAGTAAGAGGAAGAGCAACTTCTCACATGGACAAGGAAGAACAGTTTTGAACTCAGAGAGGAGAGATTTAGATTAGATGTCAGGAATTATTTACTGTGAGGGTGGTGAGGTACTGGAACAGGTTGCCCAAGCTGTGGATGCTCCATCCCTAAAGTGTTCAAGGAAAGGTTGGATGGGGCTTTGTAAGCTGATCTAGTTGAAGGTGTCCCTGCCTATGGCAGGGGGTTGGAACTAGATGATCTTCAAGATCCCTTTCAACCCAAACCATTCTATTTTTCTATAAGTTATCATCAACAGACACTTAAAATGTCCATTCCAGCAGTGATTTAAAAAACAGAAGCAGCCAGTTTCAACCAGCAGCAGCACTGCTCAGCACTGAGACATTAAATTTAAATAAATTTAGATGTGGCCAAACACTATTTAGATATTCAAGAGTAAATGGTGCAGTATCACTTATATGGCTAGAAAACAGCTGCTAGTACTTTTACTAGGGAGAACTGTCTCCTATTTTCTTTCCTGAATTCCTGTAACAGGACAGTTAGGAATATTTAACCCACTACAGTTCAACTACGGACCCATTTATAGCTTCCCTGGAGGGCTAAACTCCACATTTAAAAAATAATTTGTCTCAGTGCTGAAAGAAGTCCCTTAGGGAGAATACATTGTAGTTCAGAATCGTTTCTTCAGTCCCTTGGAGGTTTACACAGAGGCATGGCAAAACTATTATTTTTGGTGGCTAAGCTTAAATAAATCATTCACAAAGCCATCAAGTGTAGCTGAACTTTGCTGTGGCCTGCCCTTGCTTCCCTGTACATCCCTTGTAAAAACAGATTGGTAAATAGGACCCAAAATTGAATGTCACTGACCAGTACGCTCCCAACAGAAGCAATCACACCCTGAAGATCCACAGGTATCAGAAAAACCACAAACAGATAGAAACAAAATTTCACAGTTTTTAGCCTGTTGTACCCTCTTGCCCTTCTCCCACATATCTCAAACTCCTCTTGTCTCTGTGCTGGGAGTTACCCAACAGCTGTTGGAAGTAGAGTCTTTTGCTGCTGCTTTGGATGTCACTAAAAGATTTACCTGTTGTTGTCGCTCTGGTTTTAGGAGGTGTCATCCCTTGGCAACTATTGCTGAACTGTCACATGCAGTGCCACCTAACTTCTCATCCTTATCACTGAAGGCTCTATAGTGCCTGATAACAGATCACAACATGTGTCTTGGATAGCCAGGACAAAGTCCATGATCTCCTGTACACAGGAGAACAATGCAGATGCTCTTGCAATCTCATTTGGTCAGTTCTCACTGTCTTTTCTGGTCTTAAAATTCAATCAAAAAAGGGAAAAGCCCTGTGAATCTTCAGCTAGTCATACTGCCATTTCAAGGAATACCAAAACCTACTCATGAACAATAGAATCAGTACACCTCAATATTGCATTTAACCTTCTTTTTAAGATGGCTGAGCACTGTTCCTTTCATCAAAGCAACAGAAAACCTTGGGAAGTCAAAGGGTGTTGTCAAGAATAATGCAATTTAGACTTCACAGTCCGGTTCCCTTTAGCATGCAAACTGCTTGGGTGATACAAGCTTTGTTTGATAAAACCATTACCCAGGAGAGCAAAGCCAAAACAATCAGGGGAAAAAAGAGGGGGGAAAAAAAAAAAGAGAGAGAGAGATTATAAACTGCCCCATAAATTGTCAAAGGGCTTAGCCACCTATACACACTCAGCTGTCCATGGTCTAAAGGCATGGGAAGAGAGGTAGACACTACCTCAGGTAATGCAAAAATCCAGCTAATGAACAAGTCCAGAGAACATGAATACTTGCATGACCTTACAAAAGCAATATATGTATACATGTATGCATTATATATCTACTGGTACACTCAAAAAAAGAATTAATTCTACTCTTCTTCTGCTTGTATCTCATTCTGCCTTGAAGACCTTGGTTACAATGTAGGAAAAGAAAAGGGAAGGCAATGTTTGCTTCCTTTCTGTACCATTACTTCCCAGAACCGACAGCCTCCGTTTCCATCCCCATCCTCCTCCTACAGGAGATAAAGAAGCATTTTCTCTCTACCACCAGGTAAGTTCTGGACCAGCCGCCCCAACAGCACATAATAGTGATGCAGACCTTGGTCCTGTGCCTGGGAACACAGCACCAGGAGTCTGCACTGTGCTGCCTTGTTGAGACTGTTGTTTCAGGCAAAGTGGTGTGTGAAAGGGACAATCTCAAAAACTAGATAGGTGCACAGGAACTACCATGTGAACATTTTAACATGGTTTGCTTTCAAAAGTGAACAGAAGTACTTTATATCAACAGCCACTTGAAAGGCACATCTTGTCAACCTCTGCCAGGGTTTTTAATGCTACTTCTGCCACGGGTGGAACTCTGCATTTCCCAGACAAAACATCTCGGTTGGAGCCCCTTAAACCACAACAAATATCTCAGCACAACCTCAAAAGACTTACCAGTTACTGGATCGATGGACACAGCCTAGAGCTGTGTGTGGCAAAGTACAAAACACTCAAAACCCAACACAAAGCAGCTACTCTTTGATTAATGTATTACAGAACAGACTTTATCCTTCAGACATTCTCAGAATAGCTGAGTTCAGAAGAGACCTTGAGACCATCAAGTCCAACCCTCCCTCCTCCTAAGTGAAAGAAAAAAAATGTGTGCACAGATTATAACAAACCATTGAATACTGATCAAAACCTCCTCTCTGAATCAGCTTCTTAGCTAGGAAGAAAGAAGAACTGAGAGTCCATGGCATTCCATATCTAGTGACCAACTTTCAGACTTGAATGACTCCATGTTTTTGTCCTCCCTATAAACACATAAAATTTTCATGAAACAAGAATGGATTTTAAACAATAACTTACTCCTCTTACATCTCCTTACCACCATTTTGTTTTGTACTTTTGAATATGGCTATAACTGCCTCCAAGAGAAACCCGTGACCATTGACTTTACCAGTAACTTCCATGAACAAGACAAACCACCCTTGATTAAGGCCAAAACTGTTACCATTTTAGGTAGTCTTCAAAAAAACAGCTTGTGGAATATGGCAGTGCCTGCCCTGGGAAGTGTTTCTGATCACTGGATACAGGCAAGATCAGTGCCTCCCGTAAGTGCTTCTTCTTTTCCATAAAGAGCTCACTCCTAAAAAATCAAATGGCTTGGAAGGAGGGGAAGCATCCACTTGGTATTAAGTCCCAAGGTAGCTGATAATTATCACAGTATGACAGGCAAGCTTGGCTATAAATCTGATTAGGTTACTCATTATTCAATTCCTACTAATACGTTTGTTTTATAGAAAAGTACCCACGTGCAGTCTCTTACAGTTCCCTCCTGCAAACACAAAGACCAGCTCCTGTTCCTTTCAAAAGATTATGCCAGTTAATTCCACATTTCAAATTCTCAATACTCTGTTGAAAAGTAAAGAAATAAAAAAACCCAAGCTGTAATTATATTTCTAGCTCTCCAAACAGTGCAAGCACATTCACAACTATGGCCATAACAAAGTCAATTTTTCTAAAGAAACAGGTCTTTAAAACAGAAATTTAGCACATGCTGCCATCCTGAGAACATGTTTGCCCTCTTACTTGATAACTTCCTTAGTGTCCTGTAATTGTTTGTGTAGCATGAGGTGAAGTAATTTCTTTTGAGAGGCTGCTAAGTGTAGATAGCCTCCCACCTCTTCCCAGTTAAACCATCTCCAGATGGATTTCCTTGCAGACTTCACGCAGGTAGCACTCAGAAGGCAGCATGGTGCAGCAGCATGTGGATGGCAGGGGCTTTCCAAGAGCCACAGATTACTGTATTATAAAAGTTCACTGTAAAGTGAATTACTAGTTAACCAAATGTAGTTCTAAAGAGGACAGATTTTACACAGATAAATGTAAGATTCACACTGCTGGAGAAGCATGTCAAGGTCAGGACACAGCGCAGGGCAGAGCAGGCTCATTCTCATGATTGCTCAGCTCAGCGGAGTCCTTGTCCAACACTGCAGTGGGGCAGGCTTGGGGCAGCAGCACTGCTCACCACCTCTTCCCATCCTCACCTCCCTCAGAGCCACATCCTGTTGATCACCAAGCCCAAGCCAGGACACCACAACTCCTGTGGACACCCAAAGGCAAACAGCACGGGGAACAATTCTGCATTATAGATGTAAAAGTGGAAATGACATGCTGAGGAGTGAATCAGCTGGAGTGCCTTCTCCACTGGTTTTTTTTCCAAATGTGATCTAAACTCTCATCTGCACACAGAAGAAAAGGTGAAGGAGGAAGGCAGTGATACTGTATATAGCACAGGCAAAAAAGCACCCTGTTGAACATCTGTGCACTGCACTGGAAATTTTAAAAGCTGTAAAAGCCTTAAAATTTTTAAAATCTGCCCACAGTAAGCCACTAGAAAAGTTATTTTTATTTGTTCAGTCAAGTGAAACTTTAAACATGATTTCATAGTGGTTTTCAAGCAGACACATAACAGTTCTATAAAAGAAGAAGGTTCCCTTCACCTGTCAGGCTAAAACTCAGCAGAATTCATGAAAGAACTTAAACTTACAAAAGTTAGTAAATCAGTTCTTAATTTTTGACACAGCAAGAGTAACTACAAATTTAAAAGAAAATCTTTGCATCAGGATTGACCAAGCACATAAAACATACCGTTTAAGATGATCAGAATTTATAACTTCAACAGCAGAACAGACACATCACTACAGCTTGCATGATTCAGCTCAAGTGCTGCTGCACACAGACTACCACGGCCTTCTTGTTTATGCATTTGGCTGCATTTATGAGAATTGAACAGAATACTCCCTATCACATTAAATAGGCATCACATAAAACATTGTTTTGAATGGACAACTATAATTTGAAGCCAAATTTAATCACTTGGAAAATTCATGGGGGCAGAGCTGTAGCTATGGTCAATTACCCAAACTCCACAAATGACAGTTCTTTCAAGTTTTTGCTTTTTTGTGAACACTGCAAGCAAATGTACTATTCTATCTTTTCTTTTTGCTCTGCAAGCTCATTGCTGCATGTTCAGATGCATGAGAGATCTCTATCAGATCTCACATTTTAGTTAAACACTAGTCTCAGAAGTACCATAATAGCTACTTTTCTTCTTAATTTAGGGATTCGCAGACAAGAATGTGAAGTAAGGAAAGAGCAAGGAAAAAATAGCAAGAGGTATATCTGAATCTAAGCATAAAATTAATGTGCCAGGAATAGTTTGGGGCGTATTTTGTTCCAGTACCAGCTCAGTCTGGTTGAGTATGTCATCAGCATCCAAGTCATATCTCCTGGGGCAATCAGCAGCACTAGAACTGTGTGCCAATAGCTTTGGGACTGGTGAGAGGCTGTGATGATCCCAGGCAGCTCTGCTGAGCATGAGAAATGACATCTCCCTACAGTGAGCACCTCCTGACCATAATTCATAACCCTAGTGACAGGACCCATTGACAGGACAGCACCCAAGAAGGCTTCTAAAAACAAGAGTGTTCATATCTCTCCCTCTCCACGCACACATAGAGCAGAAGTAATTCAATGTTCACACTCTAAAATAGCATCAAATAAGAAAATCTGTTCTTCTCGAGCTTTTATTTTACTTACTTTCATGGAAAACATCCTTTAATACTCTTGGCAACAAGAGAAATTTCCCTTAAAATAATTGCTTCTGATTACACTGATATCTCTCCTGCCAGTTATTGTATCTTTATGGAAACACTGAAGTTTTTTGAAACCTGATTTTGCCTTTCCCTCACCTCTTGCCTATTCCTTCTTCTTTGATCTACACTTATTTTCTCTGGCATATACAGTATATCCCTTTCTTAACTCATGATTGCATTGACACATCTATCAGCCTCAGTATAATTTTTATTTCATTGTGCTCTTCCTTCTATTTTAAAAACAGTAATAATTTAAAAACCCAACCATACAAAACCCTAAACCCCGATGCAAAAAACAGCACAGCGTTTTCTTCTAAATCTGAGCATCACTACTGAGCAGTTCCAGTGATCTTGTAGCTGACAGAAATTACTTGCATAACATATGTAGTTTCTGCATTTTTACATATAATTTAAAGTCCAATAAAAGGAAAACCAAGAGGTCTGTCTGGATAAAATGAAACTGCATTGCAAACTCAGTGGAAGAATGATCCCTTAAATTAGGCTTCTTGTTACTTTTAAGGTCTCTACAAGAAAGCCACTGGCATCTGAGATGGATCACCATAAGAAATTTAAAATGCAAGATTTTTCAGTTGTTCAAGTACCAAACTCTGCTGCAAGAACATCTGCAATGCAGAGTATTAGGACTCTGCCTTCACTGTAATGAGTGCACTGGCAGTCAGTTTAACAGCACTCTAGAATGGGATGTCCCAGGGACAATACTGATAGAGTCTTCTATTACCATACCATAAAAATCCAGGCTAGCTTCCTTTTCATTTTCTGAGTTTGAAAAGCTGAGGCAAATCTGAGCAGTTTACCTGATTCTTGGGGCAAAAACCTGGAAGAGCAGATGGGAGAAATATTACACCCTTTTATGAGTCAGTTTGTAAAGGCTTTCATATAGAAACTCTCTTAAAATATAATTTTTAATAAGCTGTCCATATAGACTTAGCTGACTGAACACATCAAGCCTGACAGGTAACAAAAGAATGTAATGTACTGCAAAGGAAGGGGAGGAAGAGGGAAGCATGTCAGGTGTTTTATTTTTTGATCATTCCCTTTTCTATGGATCTTTTTTTATCTGTAGATTGCCTCAAACCTTTGCATTAGACATCGTTCTACTTTTGTGAGTTGCCTGGTAGATTTGACAAAGAGTTACAAACAAAGTAACTCCCTTAGCCAATCTGCTGAATGCAAGACATGTCTCCCAAGACCAGGTGTTCGAAAAGAAGTCTCTCTCATGCAAGGAAGGTCTCTTCCACCACAAGTAAAGACATTGTAAAGTCTGATTTCACGTGCACTAGAGGAAAATAGTGAAGCAATTTCCCTTGGACCCTGAGATGCAAATTGAAAACACTGTGTTACCAGTGCCAAAGTATTTTTTCCTACCAAAGTCCAGAAAAACATCCCTAACCAGTTGAAGCCTGAACTTTAGGAATTCACCAACTATGCATGTACAAATGGAGTACCTCTCCAGCCCAGGGGATCCCTCTCCATCAGTTTGCTCTGCTGTAACTCAAGAGAGTGGGCACGAGAATGGGCAAGTGAAGCATCACCATGATGAGGAAGCACACAGGCACACTCAGCTGGCCATAAACATAACCACTCCACCAAATTACCACATCATGGTGTCACTGGCTTTCTCAAGCCCAGTGGTCTGCAAGTAACAGTACAGCTTCTGCTTTCTTATGTACATCACTGCTCTACGGCATTACTACCTCAGAAAGTAACTACACATTAAAACCATTCTGGGAAGTCTCACTGTCTGCTCCATATAATCAATATTTGACTTTCACATCCAACTGCAGAACAAGGAAAATAGTCTCATTCAAAAGATTTTTGCATGTGAGTTTTCAAGTTGTGGCTTTCATAAGATATCAACTGCAAGGCATTATGAACCACCAGGAGATGACACATTCTGAGCTTGCTGGCACCCAGAGTCCATGTCAGGTGTCAGAGCAAGTCCTCTTCAGCCAGTGTATTCCAGTCCCTTCTTGCACCATGCTTTGCTACTCGGGTTCTCATGGAAGATCTCCAGGCACATATAGCCACTGTAAACTATCCTTTCTAGGAGCATGAACAGAAGACAAAAATGTGACTTGCTGCACAGTGAATGAAGAAAAGCAACTACAACACCTGTAAAACCCTGGATCAACATCAGAAAAATAACCTATTGTGGTAAGGTGGCACCAGGACTGGAAGGCAATGAGCCAAGAGGCTTTATGGGGGAAACAGTGGAGAAATGCACCCAGCTGGAAAAGGAGGACACAGAGAACACGTTTAAATAAAATTATTTATTTAGTCACTGCTAAACATAAATATATCCAAAAGTGAACGGTGTTTTTACTCCTTGACTGTGAGGTGTGGATAGGCAGATCATCTCTCTGCAACCAAACAGGAGATTTAAAAATAAATCCTATCCAAGCTGAGTGTGGTTCAGGTAAGAACTGTCAGGCCAGCTCCACTGCAATGAGACAGTGTCCCCCTTCTGCAAGAGGTTATACTCAGCAGAGTTTTAAGAGCCTTCTAGACAGAGCTATGGGATAATCTGTTACCCCCTGTGTTCCTCAGGTTCACAACGTGACTTCTGAATAAGGTTAAGCCTTAAAATATGAAGTTTAATACCACTTCCAAAGTTCCATGCTTTTAATTGTATCTCTGAATAATCTTCCTAGCTACAAATGTGTCTCATTTAATTTTTAGCATAAAAACCAAGATATATCACAAAAGAACGGAAAATAAAACATTGCGAAACAGCAGAGGCATCAATCTCAATCAACAGGTAGGAAATGGGACACACCTGGATGCTATTTTATCTTGTAGATCAAATAAAAACAAACAAACAAAACAAACCACCACACTGTAATACAGATAAGCATTACAAGTGCCACTGTTGGAAGAGTCTTAGGTAGGATTGCAAAATGTGTCTATCTTCCACATCACCTGTACAACCACTCTGGCCCAGGAACATAAAGACACTATTAATGTCATTTTGCAAACAGAATGAAGGCAAGTAAAACAGACAGAACAGATAGAACTCAAACTGCCAATACCTGTCTTCTACACATCTCTTCTACCATCACTGAACAGGCAATTTAAAGACCCACATAATCAATCAACCTACGGTTCCATCAAACACCTTGTAACACCTACTAATCCAATTTCAATCCACTTCTTCTTGCATTATTTGCTGCTAACATTATCCCCACTTGATTCAACACAGCAGTCAAATAAGCCACTAGACAATAGAGAGGACTACAAGAAATTAATTAAAGCAGTTATAAAGTAGTGCTTATGCTATTCCATTTCCTAAGTTTTCAGCCTACGGTCCACACCAGATTCCCAGTTGGCATTTATCAGTACAGCTCTAATGACCCATTAGGTCAATTTAGACTACTGCAGATCTGGCTGTTAGTGTTTACCATTTAGCATTAAGAAGTCAATGAAAAAGCACAGGTGGTACTATTGATTAACTGAAAGAACAGACAGATGATCTGTACTTTGCCCAGACTCAGGATACATCTAATTTACACTGGATATGCTTGTGTCTTTAAAATCAATTATTAGTTTAGCTGTTTCATACTAACACTATATAAATATAACATTTCATAGTATTTTCCTAACTTGTAATTGGATACTATCGTCATTCTCTGATTTCAACTGTTTTCATCCTCTCTGTTCAATAGTTAACTTCAAATTAAGCACAAGCGTAAGTCCTATGAGGAGAGGCTGAGGGAGCTGGGGTTGTTTAGCCTGGAGAAGAGGAGGCTCAGGGGTGATCTCATCACTCTCTACAACTACGTGAGAGGAGGTTGTAGCCAGGTTGGTCTCCTCTCCCAGGCAATCAGCAGTAGCACAAGAGAGCATGGTCTTAAGCTGTGCCACGGGAGGTTTGGGTTGGATATTAGGAAGAAGTCTTTTACAGAGAGGGTAATCAGGCATTGCAATGGGCTGCCCAGGGAACTGGTGGATGCTCCATCCCTGAAGGTTTTAAGATGAGACTGGATTTGGCACTTACTGCCGTGGTCTGGTAACCACAGCGATGTTGGATCAAGGGTTGGACCTCAGGATCTCAGAGGTCCTTTCCAACCTGGTTGATTCTATGATTCAATGCAAAACTTACAAATTAGTAAATGCATTTTAAGGACATCTCAAATCACCCAAATATGGAATGCTTTCAGTCTTGAATGTGCCCCCCAAAAAGCCATGTTTTCTCTTTAACATCATGGCAATGACTGCAGTCCACTTAGACTGACTGTGTTTTGGCTTCAGTGTAACACTTCCACAGCTTAGAAGTCAAAATGCTGTTATCTGCAGTAATTCCATAGCTGGTGATACTGGTAAAGCTGACAATATTAGTAAAGCTGACATTTCCAGTGCCTGTGCTTCCTTCGAATTCTCTAAAAATTTACGTGTCACCCTTTTCTTTTGGATTGAAATTGTCCTTATTATTCAGTCAGGAATACCAGAGATCAAACTGACTTAACAACCCCTTCTTCTCCACTCTCTAGCTCTATGCCACCCTGAGTATTTTCAAGACACTTGCAAGGACTTGCTCCAAAGGGTCCATTTCTGACCTAGTTGTGAGAGGATGTGAATGGCATGTGAGAAATGAGACCCTTTGCTTTAAATCATTAAATAATTCCTTAATAAAATGGCACTAGCAAACAGTATCTCTATTCAACAGACCCACTGCATTGCCAAACACAATGGCAGCTGTTCCACACTGCTGCTACTGTTGTTTTTCAAGGAGACCGCCAAAGCTGCACAATTACCACCAGTTTTATTTTTTCCTCTTTGCCTTTCCTCCAGTTATAGACATATACATAATTTCAGTAATTTGACAAATTTTGAGTAACTGAGGTATTTTGAAAAATAAAGTCCTGCTTACTATTTTTAGGAGCAGCTGTACTGGAAAAAAGCCCCTTGCAGTTACCTAAAAGAGGACTGATGGCAAGAGATCAAGATCTTCACATTTAACTTTGTTTAAAAAGCTTATCCACAACCTTAACCTCTCTGTTGGATACAGAACAGCCCTACTGCTGGGACGTCACTAAAGCTTTGGAGCATGTGAAGACAAAGCTCCCAGGACTCTCCATCCCTCCAGTACACAGCTGTGATCCAGAATGCAGTGGGGAAGACAAATTCAGCATGTAGCTTTGGTGAAAATCTCCCCATTGCTCAACAGTCACTTCTGCGATACTGAGGTATTAATACACCCTCTCCCATTAAAATTCTCCTGGTAAGAAGTGCCACATAGGAACTAGGCATTGCTGGATTTTTGGTTGGGGCAGTGCTTGGTGCAAACACACACTCAGTCAAAGACTTAACAATATTTTTGCTAATGCCTGTCACAGAACACAGGAATGTCCCTCTTGCTCACAACAGCCCCTCCCCAACCTTGCTGCATTGCTGCCCTTCACCCCACAAACCTGCACACCGTGGGCAGCCAGGCACCCCTCGGCACTGCTGCTGGTTCATCCAGCTAGAAACAGCCACGGCAGCAGCTGCAGAGCCTGTACTCCGCCCTTGGAGCTCGGTGGCACATGGTGCTCCAGATGGTGCTGTGAGGACACTGCCCTCCCCTTCTGCCCTGGAATCATTGTCAGCAATCACACAGATCCCACATACAACAGAGGAGGCCTGTGTGCAGAAGTTCAGTTTTGTGCTGTGCTCATGACTGTAAACCACTCACCGTTGCATACAGTTAAAATGTTCAATATTTAAAAAAGAAAGTATACAAAATAATTGCATGGCAAATTATTTCTCACCTATGAAAAACACCTAGCCTGTAATCTTCTGTTATTAACAACATTATTGACATATAAACAAAGAATAAAATACCTCTTATCAGAGGGTACATTTTTAAATCTAAATATACTCACCAAAATTAAACTTTGAAGGAAGCTCCAAAATCTTTCCTGCAACCAGCTATCAGCCATTTTTTACATTATGTTACTGACATACCTTAATTAGCTCTAATTAACAAATTAAAATCACTGTCTAGAAAAACTGTGATGCACTTGTTCTGAAGTAGTTGTGCATCCTTATGAACATACAGTCACTTTAATCTTACAGAATTCATTAATGCAAAAGGAAGGATATTTTTTCCCATCATGAATTACGACATACCTGTTTTCCACTTCGAGCACTCGGGTTTCCTGAAAGTCACTAGCAAACTGCTAGCTAAAAGTATTAAAATCTCTGATCATTGAATTCAATGAAGAAAAAAAAAAGAAAAAACATCATTCCTTTGCTATAGAGACTAGTATTTTTTTTCAAATACATTTCAACAGGACATAGAAGGATACATTCGAAGAGCTTTTCAAAAGAGCTGAAGATTAGTTTCTATCTTTCTGTTTCCAAAGACCTTTCAAACCTTGACTTGTGGGAGTCTATTACTGTGAGTCAATGACAACTAGGCTCTTTGAAGTGAGACAGACAGTTTTAAGACTGGTGGTGCTTAACTACAATATACAGTACTACTGCTATTGAAGAAACACGATTTTAAATTTGAAATTAAAAGATTTCTAGCCTTTATGACAGTGACATAGCTGTTGGTGTTACTAAAGTTCAGATCTCATTACTATATAGTTCTTCAACATCCACAGTTGATTTGCGAGCATTGTTCCAGGTAGGCTTATTGGAGCTCAGTTATCAAGTGCAGAGCTTATGAATTTGCTGGATCTTCTAGCTGAACTGTAATCTTTCCTAAGTCGTAATAACAAAAGCCAAACTTTGGGCAGGTAAGTGAAAGCCAAAGGAATAATCAGCACAAAACCTTGAGAAAAAAAGCTTCTGAATTGCAAGCTACTTTGCCTGAGAAGAGACTGGCAATACAATACCTTCTTTATTTGCTGAAGTGCACTTGAAGCACAGTAACTTCTCGCTCCAGGTACTTAGCTATCCAAAAAACCAGAAGATATGTTCCACCTTTTGCCTCATTATACTTGCATACCCATCTGTGAAGAGGTACAAATCCACATGAAGCACTAATTGTTTCCCTCTTCCACAAGTCAGCATCCTTTAAAGAACTCCAGAAACAAGATGGTTCAATTATTTGCACACAAAGAGACAGATTTCATGGCACTGATTGATTTTCACCAGCCAAGCAAAAGCAGAGGCACAAAAGGGCACTACACTCTGGACAGTCAATGGCACATTCAAGGATGATGAAGCAAGTGTGAATGCAGGTGCCAGGCATGGTTTTGCATATGATGCCACACATCAACAGCCAGTAAGGACCATTACGATCCATGCTGAATTCCACCCTGTCTCCTGTGTACTCCATTAGTGCCTTTACACAAGCACATCACCCAAAAAACTCCTTAATCTCATGCAGCAGGAGCAGCTGCAATGGAGACAGAATCCGGCCCCCAGTGTGGGAGGAAACTGAATGGGGAGCAGAACAGCAGTCCCACCCTCATGCCACCATTTAACAGTTTTGTTGGTATGTGACCTTTTGTTTGCCATCAAATCATCACCCTAGCAGTCAAATCATATGTTTGCCTATTCATCAGATCCCCTGAACATTCAAACCACATATACAAAGGCTGTTTGGATTCTTCCTGCCTCTATTGTGGCAGTTCAATAACTAAGACAGGGAGCTCCCAGCTGGGTATGAGCAGCAGAGAAACACTGCACAGCCAGAGGGGAAAGAGATCTCAGCAGAGCACACTTATATAGGGAGAAAATTAGAGTCTGAAAACTCAACAGTAAGTCATCCCTTTTCTTCTGAGTGCGATTAAAAAAAAAAAAAAAAAAAGATGCTCAAAATAATTACTACAATAGTGATATTTAAATGTTCATTGGTACAGTTCTCTGCAGAGCTTACAGTTCTGATTGACATTTTGGCTGGAAAAGGAACCTTACTTAGCAATCTCTGTTTGTTGAATTAAAGAATTAATAGAGGCAGTTTGATAAAAATGATGTCACCCTGTTTGAAACCAAGCCAAAGGAACATATGCTTTCATGATTTTGCCCCTGCAGCTGTATGGTGATATTTAGACCTACAGATTTTCAGGATAGATTTGAATCCTCACCATTAAAACTCAGAAACTGGGAATTCATTACAAAATTCTAGCACTAAAACTGCCTCCAGATGAACACGTTCTGTTTGCAGGAGCAGCAATTCATTGGATATTTAATTTCTTCACAAAGAAGAACATTCACTTAGCTGGTCCACAGTTATCACATCAGCTACTTCACCCAGTTGAAACCACTTAAAATTAAGCCTCATCTAAACTGGCACTGGTCATCTAAATTCCATCTGAGATGAAAAAGAAGGACCTCTGAAGTGTATTTACTCTGTTCACATATATGCGACTATTATAGACTAGGGTACTTTATTAGTGAAGGTGATTCTTTTTCTCCACTCTTTAAATGCGGAAAAATAAGTCAATCAGCTAAAATTAGATGAGATGAATGCCAGCATACATATCTCTACTATTAATGAATGCATCCTTTAAGGGAAGGGAAATATTATCCCTGTGTTACTAATGGGCAACTTAGGGTCTCAGGAGTCTGGAGGTCATACTTTGAAAGAATTTAAAGTACATCTACACTTAATTTAGAAGTTTAAAGTCTAAAGCTGGGACCCTGAAAACTCCTCTGCGGAATATAGGTGAGGAACAGAGAGTCTTACTTCTTTTCTGTCTCACTGCGGTATAATTATAGTAGCTACACCTGTATGGGATAGCTTGAAGAAGTCCTCAACAAGAAACATGTCTTGCTCAAAATACAAAACAGAGAAACTTCTATAGAGAGATAATACAGGGATGTTTTTGTTATTTCTGAGCAGTGCTTGCACGCTGGTGGGGAGAGTGGGGGTGCATGGGAAACTGGGAGGAGACACAGTCAGGACAGGTGACCCCAACTGACCAAAGGGACATTCCATACCACGTGACATCATGATCAGTATATAAGTTAAAGGAGAAGAAGAAGAAAGTGGGGGGATATTTGGAGCAATGGTGTTTGTCTTCCCAAATAACCATTACAAGTGATGGAGCCCTGCTTTCCTGGAGTTGGCTGAACACCTGCATCCCCGTGGAAAGTGGTGGATGAATTCCTTGTGTTGTTTTATTTGTGTGTGTGGCTTTTTCCTTCCCTATTAATCTGTTTTACCTCATCCAATGAGTTTTCCAATTTTTACTCTTCCGATTCTCTCCACGACCCCACTGGCGGGGGAGTGAGTGAGCAGCTGCACGGAGCTTAGTGGCTGCCTGGGGTTAAATTATGACAGATTGGAAAAAGACTCCCATTCTCAGTGTTCTTCCCCACAGTAATACAGAAGAAAAGTACAGGAGAAAAGGTGATGGTGCTTTGTGGGAAGTGCTGACTCAAGTTCAAAAGTAGGGGTCATTATCATAAGGATGCAGCAAAACCCAGCCCCCCCCCCAGCTACCAGGACTCACCTGTCGGGCTGCGGCAAGCTGGGCTCTAAAATCAGGTGTGAGCACTGTATGTTTGATTCTGTGGGCAGGGAGGCATGGACAAGGACAAGATGAGGGAAAGCCTACATGACCAGAGTTGCTGCTGCAGGTCCTACAGAAACACCCGTCCGAAAATGCACCCTTCCTCTGTGTGTTTATTGTGCATAAGTGTGTACGGAGGAACATACATAGCTTCACATAGCCCAGAGAGAACCAACACAGACCTCATCTGAGTGCTCTCTGTAAGCTACATCCCTGGGGAGAAACAGCGTAACACTTTCTGTCATACAAACTAAAATTACACAAGCTGTCTTGGTATTTCTCCCACCATGACACAAGAACCGTGCCCAGACCCTGATGTGATGAGAGAAAGCATTTTTTGGAACATGCTCAGTACAACCCAGGCTGGAATCCACTTGATATCCAGACAGTAACATTTTCAGGTTTCATAGACTGAGCTACTCAGAGTGCATATATTCTTAGATGGCACTAGTATTAGTGTCAGGTTGTATTTTTGTACTTAGCTTGAAGTCTGCTGCTTCCATTTCAGTCCTGGGAAAAGATTTCCTATATCTAGAAGTTTATCCAATTTTTTCCAATTATAGCCACTGGTCATCAAAAATTATTACATTTTCTACATGCTTGGGACTATCACAGGCATAAGGAAACTGCTGCAATAAGGAAAGATACTGAATCTGATGTCTGGATGGAGACTGCCCAAAATTAAGAAAAATGAAGCCACATTACCATTTAGTTCTCAAATTTACACACCATACCCAGAAGACCTACACCTCAGCCTCTAAATACTACTCATTTTTAACTACTATATACAACTAGGTAGAGACTTTAAAACACTAAGAACTCGTTTGCTTCACTCAGCTAACTCAACTCCACAGGAAACAACTGAAACAAGAAAAATGTTTCAAAACACTTGAAAAAACATCCATGCAACAGAACCAACATTACACAGCAAACTCTAAAATGCTGGCAAAATAATTTGGTAATAGACAAAAGAAGAGAAAAAAATCCTGTTAACACCCACTGTCAGCAACAAATTAACCCTGGAACCCTATAAATGCATCAAGAAAAATAACAACAATGTTAGATTGAACACCTTTGGACACAAATTTGGAGTTAAGTCATTAAAAAGATTTCTTGAAAGGAAGGATGCTAATAAAAACCCAAACATCTTAAACTTTCAATACTTTTTTGTGAACCATACATTTCTTCATTAGGCTAATCCCATTAATGCTTGATCAACAGACCCAGTTCCAGCTCTTAACAATACAAGTAACACCACTTGGCAGTCTGTGGCAGTAGTTTGCCTTTTCCTCTGCCAGGTAAATAACTAGTAAACTCAAGACTGCTCTGATATCAAAGGCTCCATTTTTCAGATGGGAAAGAAAACCCAGAGGATGTGTGAACTGTCTTGCTACAGAGGTGGCACTTGCTGAAAGGCAAAGCCCCTCTCCCCCAGTGACCTCCACTAGTCATCCTCGCTCACATGCACACTTTTCCTTTTGATATGCCATTGGCATCTGAGGGGAGACACACAGCTTAACAGGTGGCTTATGGTCCAATAGAAAAGAAAGACATCTATAAATAAAAAGCATTACACACAGGCAAATGTGCTGATATTTTGTCTATGTGCATCTTTCCACCTGCACAGCATCGGAAATTAACATTTTCTTAATTTGCTTGAAGAAACACACAGAAGGTCGGCTCAATCTTGTGATTTCTATGGGTTACATTACCTGACTTGAATGCCAAACACAGTTTGATATTTCCAAATATAGACCTTGCATGTATTTTCCTGAAGTCTCTCAGCAAAGGGCTGGACAAAATTTGATTGTCCTTGTTCCACAAACTGATTATGCTCAGTGGCATATCCCCTCCTATACACTCCCTCCCCATCCCTCTGCCTTCTCTCAGCCTTCTGTTAGCAGCAAAGAAACAGGAGGAAATTATAACTAACATCAGGCACATTTCAACTGAAGCTTGTAATTGCATTTTCCCATAAATCTATCAGTTATTTCCTAATAATTATTTATTTAAGCATTTGTAGCCAAACAGACAATAGCTTATATCACAAAGGGTGTACAAAATTGAAAGATAACCATACAGTTTCGTAACCTGACTGTGTTCCCACTGCAAAATGTGGGTTTAGCTTTGCAGAAAACATAATGCAAAGGTACAACAGTGAATTGAAAGGTCAATCTGACCTTCATTTTGACAGGTTTTAGACATTAAAGGTTAACACACACAAAAGATGTTAGCTCCGTCTCAAAGACCCTTTTCCAAGCACTCTTTTGTGTACAGAAACAATGTTTCTGTATAGAATCACAGAATCATTTAGGTTGGAAAAGACCTTTAAGATCATCAAGTCCAACAACCAACATTATTGGACTCCGAGTCCACCAAAGAGTGGCATGAGTACAAGCAATATTTAAAATGACATTTTAACTGGCTTTAGATAAATTAATGTCCTCTCAGAGGACACCTACATTGATAAATGCAGTTCAGACTGCAAGACTACTCTATGACACCGTGTCCACACACTGTGCTCCTCTCCACCCACCCTGGGAGGGGCTGGCAGACCCGCGAGGGCTGGCATTTCACAGCCATGCACAGCATGATGCTCGCAGGTGCCTCCCGACCCCTGCACGCTCCCACCGCACGACAGAAATGGTTCAATTAGTAATACATCACAACCTCATTTTTCCTGACTAAAGTTCATCTTCTTTTCATTATTGATGCGGTAATTAGCTAATGAGGAGGAACTGCCATTGGTAAAAAACTAAGTTGTAACACAAGAACTCAATTGGTATGAACTAGGTTTCAAAACCTGAGTGGAGTCATATCATCTGTTGTTTAACGGGAGACTGCGCAGCTCTGTAACACTGAAATTTCTGCAATTACTACACTTTTCCCTCTGTCCCTCCTCCCCTGAAATATACACCTATAAAGAGAATGGGGGGGTCAATTTTCAAAGACAGGTGGAAATTCAATTACATCAAAACTGGGAAATTGTGAATAGAATATTTTGATCTATGTAGTATTTGTGAGCCACAACACTGAGAAGGACATATTGTATACACAAAAAACCCCCATTCATGTTCTAAAATAAAAGCAGCACTATTTAATTACTTCACCGATTTCTCCTCTGGCAAGAGCATCAGCTAAGTAAATAAAATATTTTAGTGTAGCTCTGTAAAGCCTTATGGCTTTGGCTTTGGCCAGGTTGACAAATAAAACTAGCATAAGCCTCAAAACCTGGGAGGCAAACAGTTATCTCATTAAAGTGAAGCACATTAACTTGCCATCAGCTTTGCTGCATGCTGTGCCGTGAATAAATTAAATGTGAATTCAGAAGAATTCTGACTGTCTGTGTTTGACAAGCATTATTACCTTGCATATACCAGCAATCATCTCCCCAGTTTTGCGGGGGGGGGGGGGGGAAAAAAAAAAAAAAAAAAAAACACCAAAAGAAAAAAAATAAAAACAACAACAACAACAACAAAAAAAACCACACAAAACAAAACAAAAAATCATTAAGGAGGCAAGAGTAAAAGAGTCCAAATTTATCTTTTCTGGCAGTGGACTGGCTAAACTTCTAATGCCAAAGAGGGTCTGACATAAATGCTTCAATGGCAACATAATTGGAATTGATATTTTGGACAACCACCAGTGAAGCAGGTATTTTGGTGACCTACCATTAGCAGCTTCTCCTCGTGGCCATACCCAAGTGTGGAGTGTCTGTTACTTATGCGAACACAGCCTGTACTCACTCCAACAAAAATGCAACCTGAGAACCGACTCTGATGGGTTTTGGCTCAGTCAGGCACAGTGGAGGTCACTGAATAATATATTTTTCCTGAGGCAGAAGGAAACATTTTCCTATCTTCTGAAACTCTTTGCCCCTATTTCTTGTAGTGTTACTAAGATCCTTTATCCTGGAGCATGAAGAGGCTTCAATATGCTAGTTGTACTTCATCCATTTCAATGAAATAACATTTGACTATGAAAAGCAGGGATTAACATTTCTTTTCCTTTGTTTTTTGTTAGGTTCTATCTCATTAAAAAAAAAATCAGGATTTTTGACCATCATCATATATTTCAAAATACAGACATAATAGAAACCTGTGCATCTTAATCAGGCAAAACCATCAGAAAATCAAAACACAAATGAGGACAGAAGTGAGAGAACCATCACTCTAGCTGACTCAGATCTTCCAAGTCATAAACACACATGCAAGTATTCAAGACAGCAGGCCAGTGATCCAGCACAAAGAAGGAATATGTAACTACATACCCAAGAATTTTGCATCTGTTCTTACACAATACCATTGTCCAGATCTACTCAATAATAATTTATTAATGTATAATCTGTGGCATAAGCTTCTGAAGACCTTATGGTTGGTTTAGCTCAATGGATGAAGCATTAGGTGGTGACTATCAAAGAGTATGTAAGAGCAAAGTTTGAGACATTGACACAACTACAAATAGTAGCACATGGTAAGAAAGACTTTGAGGTGCTGGAGTACATCCAGAGAAGGGCAAAGAAGCTGGTGAAGAGTCTGGAGTATAAGTCTCATGAGGAATGGTTGAGTTAGTGGGGTGCTTTAGCCTGGAGAAGAGGAGGCTCGGGGGGGAACCTTTATCACTCTCTACAGCTACCTGAAAGGAGTTGTAGCCAGATGGGGTTGGTCTCTCCCTCCAAGTAACAAATGATAGGACAAGAGGAAATGGCCTCAAGTTATGCCAGGAAAAGTTGAGACTGGGTACTAAGAAAACTTTCTTCACTGAAAAGGTTGGAATAGGTTATCCAGAAAGGTAGTGGAGTCACAATCCCTGGAGGCATTTAAAGACATGTAGATGTGGTGTTTATTGGTGGATCTGCTAGTTAGGTCAGTGGCTGGATCACAGAGATCTTTTCCAACTTAAACAATTCTATTGTTGTCTTCTATTAAATAAAGCACCTTGGCCTCCAGCAAAGTAGAATCCTGTAGCTCCATGTTTTATTTAATGTGCAGACACGTTAAACCACATAATGTCAGAAAGTCTCTTGGACAGAAGCACACTGGATCCCCATTAGTTTAGATTGATGGGGAATTAAAAATTAACCTTTTATTCATCAATATTTCAATGCCCTATTTGGTTCCATTCGGTGGAGAACATCCTTAGCACGTGTCCAATCACAGCAAAGCTCGTGAGGATGAAAAACATTTAACTGAAGAAATGAGAAGGGCACAGAATTTGTCTAAAACCTCCAAAGCCAGGGACCGTTTCACAGCTAAAAGCTATTTTGCTTCAGATGATACTGTTTACTTTAGAGATAAAATTCATGCATTGCAGAGAAGGTTGTCTCTGAAGCCGGTCAGAAGTCCTGGAGGAGCTCACCCTGTACTGCTGACACTGCACAGATGGCACTTTGCCAAAGCCATGCTTTAGCTGCTAAGAAGGCTTGGAGGCACAGAGACGGCACTTGACCTGTGGCCCTCAATCCTAGATTTTCATCCCCTAAAATAAAGTATCAACATCATGTTATTCCCAGGGGATGTCTCAGAGTTACTGATCTTAAGTGTAATCTTGCAAACATGCAAGTTCAAATCATGGGGCTGCTACAAGTGCCTGATATCCACCTGCAACAGGAAGATGGGCTGCAACTCTCACACACAGAACTGCCATCCCACAGCAGAACACAATCCCCAAATCAAGTTTTCTTCCCCCCAGCACATTTTTCCAGCCAAATCAGACAGATCATGCACAAGTGCTGGAGAGAGAGGTGGGGGGAAAGAAAGGAAAGAACTGTAATTTATCTTTTCAGTGGGAGTTGTCCAGCCACTACAGGATCTGGTAATTTAAATTAACTTCTCTGGGGTACTTTTATTCACAAATGGTAAAGAAGTAATGATACGAACTATCCAGTAAACAATTTGCCTTGACAATTACACTCTTTGTCCTTGGACCTAACCAAGTGATTAATTTATCATCATGAGAAACCTTTATAATTTGAAGGGGAAATTTGCTTTCCTGGGGAGGAAAGGTATTGTCTTGTCTTCAAAAAGACAGACTTCAAAATAATCAGGATTTAGCCCATGATAGTTTTTCAGTTCTTGAAATCTCTGCTCTCAGTACATCATTAAAAAAGCCCAGCAGCCAGTTCAATGCAAGTGTGATTGATTACCCTTTTTGTTTTGGGTTGTTTTTCTTTTGCTGTTTGTTTGTTTGTTTGTTTTGTCAGCTTTTTAGTGGTTCTGTTTCTTGTTTTGTTGTTTATTGGTGGGGTTTTTCTTTAGAATTAGGTATTTTACTAATACAACCCCTGCCTAGAACTTAAGTATGGTAAGCCAAGGGTAGTGTCTACCCTGGACATCTTACAGTCTAGAAGCACAAGAGATGGACAGACAAAAGAGTGCAAAGGAAGAGAAAGAAAACTACTGTTGGTAGCCATGACTGGAGAGAAATTTAATTTTTCAAATCCCTGTTCATGTTAATGTTGGTTTTGCATATCTGTTCCAAGTACAGGAAGGGTAACCCTCAGCTTTTCTATATGAAAGGATGGTCTAACGAGGACCTGACTCAAAGTAAGACCATCCTTATCTCTGGCAAGTGTTTGCTTATGAAGATGTCCCTCCTTATTGCAAGGTATTTGGATGAGACCACCTTTCAAGGTCTCTCCCAAATCAAACTCTTCTATGACTCTACAATTCTAAGTGACTGTACAAATTCAACAAAGATTTAAAATAACTACCCTTTCCAGCACACAAGCCCTGTACCCATGTGCTGCAGACAGCAAGCTCAGGCTCTTTGATCTTCAAACCCTTTGAGTATGCACAGAGGGCAGAGGGTCAGGTTGGACCAACCTGCCTCTATCAGTCCATTTCTAACAATATGTTTCAAAAAGCTAAGATCCCTAATTCAAGAAAGAAACCCCAGTGACTAAGGCATCTCTCTGTAGTCAAAGTGAACGAGCAGTCTTGAAGACCAGATATGAGTGATACCACTTTCACTCAGATTCAAGGAGATAAGTTAGCTACAAAGCTCTGTGTTCAGCTGGTTACAGTATTTGATGAAGAGAAGGTTAATCTTTCAGGTACTTTTAATAACCACCCCTCAAATCAGTGGCACAGCTGGTGTCCAACACAGGACTAAGGATATTGCCAGCTCCAATATACCAATTAGGTAGTGATAAACTCTGAGCAGAAAAGCCATACTGCATTTTAACCTCTTTACCCTGAAGACCAGCACAGAGGATAATTAGTTGAGGAGATCACTAAAGATGAAAGCCTAGCTTAAGAGTTGGAAAAAAACAGGAATGTATAAATTATATTTACACACACACACACACACATATATATAAAAATACACATATATATATATATACACAAAATTGAAACAATTCTTCATACACACATAAATATTCATATTTATAGTTAAAAAGTGTGCAGGATTTCTTTGAATGTGAGCCTAAAGACTTACTCTGCGACATGTACAGACACAATTAAAAGGCTGAGATGGATCCTTGCAATCATTTGTTACATCCTAATCCCATTCACTGTCCTTTCCAGGAATTCAAGAAATCAGCAGGACACGCAGACTGAGACAGACAGTAGTCTGCCCCATGTTAGGGAAAGAGGAAGCATCCCATACCTGGTGATATAATAGGGTCACTTTCAAAATGCCTTGAAAACAAAAAACTTCTTGTCCTCAGGGGCCTCCACATACATTTACTTAGGGTTCATATGGACCACCTTGGGGCAACATGGGCACGGACCTCAGCACTGACCCAATTCTGACTTCTCAATATTGTGGTTTCATGAATTCCAAGTGCATTTGAAAATCCACATTTAAACTTTTACTAGTTCCCATGAAAGTAAAATCATGTATGCATGTTACTTGAATAAAAAAATTAAATCCCAGACTGTCAGGTAAGCACTTGCTAAATAAGTTAAATACCACAAATAAATATTTGCATTCTGCTAATCTCCACTCAATATTAAGCACCTGAAAGCCTGAAAAATACATACAGTTGTTTGTTTCTTCTGAGTCCAGTGCCAGTGTCATTAACAAAGACATTTTTACTTGTCTTCATTACCTTTACTCTTTTGCTGATCACTTACCAAAAAAGTTCACTGTCTTTATGTGGTTTATGTTTTCATTCATTATGTTATAGCTCAGCTGTTCAGTCTTACACGCATAGATATTCATCTTTCATACATATTCAGCTTATGTAACTTGGTCCACAGCTTTGAAACAGTTAATTTGGCTGCAGCTAATAGTACTGTCTGAATGTTGCAGTCTATTTGTCAGTCAGACTATTTACTCTGCTGTGGGTAGTGGTGAGTAAACTCCCTCAAATTATTTTCCCACACATAACTGCTTCTTGAAAGAAAGTTTATACAAGTATTTGGGGAAGTTCACTGGGTCATTGCAGTCAAGAAGGACCTTTTTTGAATTTTAATTTACTATACCCCAAATGTTTTTAAGCTACTGAACCAGGATCACAACCACATTGCACCCTATTTACAGTCTGTCTTTTCCTGTTTTGAGCATATGATGGTTGACTGTTGTACAGCATGGAAGAAATTGGTTTAAGCCAAGTAATAATTCCATTCAATAGACTCTACATCAGCTCTGAAACCTTGTACTAAGATGGAGTGTTTTTTCTGGAAAGAACTCTCACTTTTAACAGATTTCACTTTTCAATCTATTAGTTGTTCTAGCAGTCTCATTGGTAAAAACATGCAGTTTAATTTCAGGCTGAATATATATGGAGTAAAAATGACATTTATATTTCACTTTTTGACTATCTCCAGAGTATGCTGTGATAGTTATGTTCTTACCAGAGAGCCATTCTGAAAAATCATTGTTCATATTCTTTAATCAGACTCAGAAACATTTTCATACCCTGTAGGAAGAGACAGTTCCATCAAAAATATGGCTCTCACAGGGTCTCTAACACCAACCTTCTTCACGGTCTTGATGTAGCAAATGGCCTCCTCAGGATTTCATAATTTCTAGTATCAGAATAAAATGTGTCATTAAAAGCTTTAAAAGGACAGCTCATGGAATAACTTATGGGACATCATCTTCAATTGACACCCAAGGATACTGAGACTGAAATTAACAGGCAGAGCAAAGATTTCAGCTTCTTCTCCAGCCATCTCCAGCTTCCTCTTCCTCCCTTTGGCTGGGGTAAGCAATTGCTCATCATTTGCGTTTCTTGGTGCTTTGAAATCCTACTTTGACACACTAAACAGCAATACCCTCTTCCCAGGCAATCAGAGATCTGCGATTGTGGAGCACATCACAGTCAAAACCACACTTTTATACAGAATGATACTGCCACATACCTGAAACTCGAACAGTCTTTGAAAGGCATAATGCCTTTAGGAGGGTAAAAAAGAGGATTATATTAGGGATGGAAGGGCTGTTCAAAGAGAATGAAGAGAGTAAAAAATACTGTGGTGATTGCGCGGTTTTGGCTTGGTTCTTTCTTTCTTTTGCAGATATAGGAACAGCTCAGAAAGTCATCATCACTCTCTGAAGGAGAAGATGGTTATTTGGTATCATGTGGGCTCCCCAATAAGCACAGTATTTTAACACACACATTCAGAAGCTGTGCAAATTGGAAGTAACAGGAAGTTTTTTTAAGTATGTATTTTTACTAAATATGGTTCAGAGAGGGAGACACTAATCTTTTTTTCCACATCACCAAACCTTTTGTTTTGTCTTCATCTTACAGAAGTATTTCTGTAACACAAGACATGACTAGCACCCCAGAACCACACATGGAGAGGCCAAATTTTCTGTCTGGATTTTGAAGAGATTAAGGATTAAATGCTGTCAGGGAAGCAAAGACATTTAGGCAGTACCCAAAACATAATGGTTCAGTCTGCCTGGCTCAAACCTGAGGTCAAGTGAGCTGCAAGGGAGCACAGCTGTTAGAGAACTGCCCTGGTAAAGTATCTCGTCAGGTGTCTCCCCTAGCCCACAGACAGCCAACTTCAAAGTATCACTGTATCTTGAAAAGTAGTATTGAATTTAACTGTTAATATATTTCCTCACATCT
Organism: Myiozetetes cayanensis; assembly: GCF_022539395.1. Taxonomy (NCBI): domain Eukaryota; kingdom Metazoa; phylum Chordata; class Aves; order Passeriformes; family Tyrannidae; genus Myiozetetes; species Myiozetetes cayanensis. The sequence continues at coordinate 59,321,694 of NW_026087631.1, read as the reverse complement.
TCCCCACTTCACATTTTTTTCTAGGATAGAACATGCTTTGATTCCAACAAATAATTAAAGCATGAATTTACTTCTCACCGGAGTTACATCAATGACTAATTAAGGCTGAATGTGTGTCATCCTCCAGTTTAGAAGAGGCTTCCTGAGGTGTAAACAGTCTTACTAGTGGGTTTATTCATATACAAAAAACCCCTCTCACTAATAAGGGAAATAAGATCCAAAATTTGCTGCTTGATAAGCAATGATTTGTGCATAATTATCAGGACGTAATTCAACTGGCTTAGGCTCTGCCCCACACACACCTAGACAAAGGCCACAGGTCTTTACCAGACAGAGCTACTCATCACAAAACTTCACTGAAAAGGAGCACTGCATTTTGACAGTTTAAGATGCCCCCTGCAGAGAAGAGCTCAGGGAGCAAGTAGAGCCATGTAAAAAAATTCACTCTTCCAGTGCTTGCCCAGGCTTTTTAGGTGGTATGGGAAAAATAGCCTTACCAAGGCATTAGCACCATCAGTACTCATAGAGCAATAGTTTTAGAAACTAAACCAGAGTTTTAATTGGCAGCAAACCCTATAAATTTCCACTACTCCTCCAAACTTGTCCCTGATAAAGAAATATAAATGCATCTTAATTGCCACTCTCTAAACTACTTCTCCTAAATACTTCCTTCCAGAACGTAAGCTCAATTCAAGAGAAATCAGTGAGGCATGGATGAGCATTTTTCATTTCTTAAGAAGTTTCTGGAAGTGTTTTGTGGAGAGTTCCCTCATGAGTAAACCATCACAGACATGCTACCAACCTGTAGCAGGTAGGTACAGCAGCTGCAACCTGGACAGATGATGACCAGGGCTCCTGGAATCCATCTGACACTATCCACACGCAGTATAACCTCCTCAAGAGGCTCAGCAGTTAAAGATGATGGAAAAGAAGGGAGATTTGAAGACAGCTACAGGTGATGGTGAAGATGTGTCAAGCTGTAACTTCAAGAAGACCTCAACAGCCTTATCCCCCAGCAGCCCCCAAGTTCTTTACACATGAACTATTGTGATTTATAGCTCATTACTTGCAACTGAGGCAGGTTGAAAAAGACCACATTACAACTTAGGTTTCCTGAAGAAGAGTAAAGGATGGGAAGAGAGGGATGCTTAGGTTGGACAGGACACTCACTGGGTATAATGATAACTCTGTTTATCAACACCCTTCTAGCCACTAATGCAAAGCACTGCACTGTGAGGGCTACTATGGGGAAATGAACTCCAGCTCAGCCAGACCCGATACAGTGCTCTTTCCAATCCGTGCGTAAAGGAGCTCAAAGGGATCATACCTCACTTTTCTTTAAATCACATAGAAAGTTCATCCACCATTTATACATCTTCCTCTTGTCAGCTCTTGCTGAGCTCAGCACTTTTTCTATGTGCTCCACTAATCCTCATACTGACACACTATCTTAAAGGGCTTAATCACTTCATTTCCAGCTTCCATTTCCATCTATATTTCCAATAACCATGAATATCATATCTCACTTCCATGAATATCATATCTCAGCCACACAAGATTACCATCTCTATGCTAAACATTGTGTTTCTGAGTATGTTGCTAACACCTCCAGTGGTAATTTCTTCTCAGCTCCTTCACCTGTGAAAATTCCAGCCACGGCCATCTTCTAAGTCTCTTCCTGAACTTAAGATGTTTTAAATCCCTCTTCTGAAAAAAAAACAACTGCCTATCAGTTTATTCTTATCTAAATGAATTTCATTTCTCTGTGATGCAATACAGGCTTACTGTTCTTCTCATGTGCTTCTTTCCAGTGCTATTACTCACATATTTCACTAATGAACTTGTTCTCATCTAGGTTATTAATGAAAAAAACATGAAAAGAAACAGGACCCAAACACTGCAGAAATGAAAAATCACCCTGTCCAGAAACCAGTTTTACCAGTTTAGTGCTGTATTCACTTGCAAGTTCAGATTGACTGGATGTAAACACTGCTACCAAGATTTATTGTGGTCTTTTAACAAGTATCATACACAATGGGACAACAGTAAAGTTTTAATCTGTTGTTTTGCCAAAGTCATTAATCATCCTCCACGCCCAAAGAAATTCCTTGAAGCTTATTTTTCTACAGTCATCATGAATTCACTGTCAAGAAGAGCAGCAAGAAATGTGTAACAGCAGGCACAGGCCTACTGGCAAACATCATTTTAGGGCTTCAACAATTCCATATCCTGATTTAAATTTGGCAGCTATAAAAAAAAAAAAAAATCTGTCAACAGCTTTCACTTTAAATATCCCAGCTTGGTAGTCATGAAGTATTTCAATACTGCAAAATTGCTTGATCTCAGCACCAAATCGTTAGAATACAGCCCCACTCGCCTGTGAGCTTGCAGAAACCTTTTTCCTGTATGGTTTATCACTCCCTTTACTTAAACTTCACAGCAAATTCTGTCACTCTAACATCTTTTAAGTAAAGGCCTGGGCTGCAATGGTATACACACAGTTCTCTCCGAACGGGGGTTCTAAGAACAAAATTTACTAGATAGGAGCATTGCTGCCATACATATCTTTGGAACATACGTGAGAACAGCAGAAATAAAGCAGTCTTTTCAGAGCCCACAAATAGACTTAGCAGCTGGTGAAATGCCTGGGTATATTCCAGTATTTAGCAGTAAAATGTGGGATTTGTTACTGTAAATTTCAGTTATTTTCCCCAACAGCAGCATAATTAATACCTGTGTCCCCTCTTTCTGAGCACAGATTTTTCTTAACTTTTGATGAAGCTCTGAAATCAAAATCAGCCAGCAGAAGACTCCTGGGCTATGCTCTAGATGCTTTCTGAAGCAACTCTTTGCAAAGAGATGGAACTAAATCTGGCAGTGCTCAGACCCTAATCTCGAGGTAGGGATTTTGGGTGGTAACCTTTATTCTCTCTTGCATGATTTTGGGTGCATGGATGAAAATGCTGATGCCTTCATAATTTCAGGCAGTGCTTAGGAGGCTTCGAAGTGCTCACACCTCGTCCCTCTCCCCACCAGAAGACATTAAATACTACAGAGATACACAACTTACTCAGTAATCTTCACATGAAGGAACAATCTCACATTCTGATTCTTTGCACGGGTACAGGACACAGATTAGACCAGCCGGGTGTGGCTCACAAGCTGAAAGGTGAAAAAGTGTAGCTGGATGGCACTAGGGAACATCCAGCATAAGCTCAAGGTGTTGTTTGCATGTAATTTCAATGGACAGTATGTGCGACCCTTAATGTAATTCCAAATGTGTTGCTAGTTAGCCTACCCTTCCCATGCAGAGCTTGCAAACCTCCCATTTAGCTGGAGCTGCTGTAACACTGTATTTGCTTTTCAAATGATACCAGAAACCTCATCTTCTCCAGCTTACCCTCTAACGTGTGGAGATCTGCCAAATCACTTATAGTCTGGTCTCGCCTCTGACCAGTCCTGCTTTTCAGAGAACACTTCAGAGATGGGCACTGTGATGCAGTGTTCCCTGTGCCATCACATTTGATGACTAATGAACATGTGTTGCTTTCCTGTGAGATATGTTTCCTTTCCTTGATGGTATGACATAGTGCAAACCACACAAGTCTTACGTACAAAACGTAAAAACTTAATGTGTCAGCTGCCATGAGAAGCTTTGTCCTCTATGCTTCGGAAAAATTAAGATCTACAAAACTCAGGTTCATTTTCTATTCCTGCCTCACATGCCCCATTTGAATTTAGTAATTTAGCTTTCTGGTCAATAAAACATGGAAATTACCTGTCATAATACAGAAAATTAATCCTTTGCAATTTGCGTTCAGTGTGCAGGTTATGGAGATGGTTAAATGATGCACACACTTTCCATGCTCTGACCATTTCTTCTAGACAAGCTTTAAGTATACGTCTTTGGCTCTAACTTCACTTCACAGAACCTAACACCTCCCTCTGGAAGCATCAGGAAAAGCCAGAAGTTGGAAATCCTGTACTAGACCAGCCACATCACCAACTGTCAGTGTTTTCAAATGATGATATAGAGCTGTGTCTGCTGCACACTTTGGATGGCGTAATGTCAAAGTTACCCAGCCTGGTAATTTGCACTGTGATGCCTCAAGGATCTCAAGCTCTACTGCTCTTCTCAATGTCCAGTCCAGGCATCAAAAACTCCATAAATCCTTACCTTCAATGCAATACATAAAATTCATGCAGTAAACCTCTTCTGTTCCCCAGAATTGTTTAAACTACCTGTTTTCAAACTATAACAGTTAGCAACATGATATGAAAATCCATGGAGCCCCTGGTGGTCTAGTGGTAAAGGCGCGGCGCTGTCACCGCCGAGACCCGGGTTCGATTCCCGGTCAGGGCCACTCCCGGGCAGGTGGGGCTCGTTAGCCCTTAAAGGCAACCCATCTACGTCCTGAGGACCTCGCTGCCACCGTCCAAGCTCGCTTGGCCCCGGCAGATGAACCTTAGGATTAAAGGGTGGGCTCAGTTCCGCGCACACTGTGTCTCACCTAAAAAATCCAATGCGCAGGCTGGAAGGTGGAAAGACCTTCCCCGGATCTTCACTCGTGAAGACTGGCCATTATATATGAAAATCCATCCAAAATCAGAGACTAAAGCAAGAGGATTGATCTTTTCTAAGAAGCTGTTCACAAAAGATATGATGAGTCTACATGTTCCAGGGTTTCAGAAAACTGACCAATATTGCTGTTATGGAAAAACTACGCACAGCCTAAAATACACCACAAACATTTTAAAGCTCTTTCCTGAAGAGTATTTTTTGTTTCAGTATCTGTCTCAATTCCATACTTATTCCAGAAAAAGATCACTACATCTGACCTGGGAGACAAGACCCAGAAATTTCAACCTTTACTTGTCCCAAGAGTTCTCCAGACCTCAATTATATTAACATCTTAAAAGATAGTTTAATAAGAATTTGAAAATAAGCCAGCTTGTTTTTGAAATATACAGGTCTAAGCATTAAAAGATATTATTATAAATAAATGTAAATACATCATATTTTCTACAGTAAAAAGGAGCAAGTCTGTGAAAGGTCCACTAGCTCAAATACCATTATAATATAGATCAAAACCAAAATATTACTTAGTGGTATTTCAGTAGGGTACTGTCTCAAAATATTCCATTAGACTATGTGCTATTTCCTCCTCTTCTCTACGTAAGGGCCTGATCTAGCACTATTAGTCACCACAGTGTGTCTGTCAGTTGACTGTGAAATGCCATAGGTAAAATCCCAAAACCTGATTTTCGCTTTCTGTTCTCCAATTTATATTTAGGTCATAAGGAAAGACAATAGAATTTTTTGACAGAGTTGAATTGTAAAGCTTGTGATTTCTTCACCTTGAAGATAGGTTATTTTTTCTTTCATGTAGCTATGTAATAATGGTTCACTTAAAGATTACAAGCAACATAAGCTGGTACTCTTCTTTCTGACATATGCATTGCATTGTGTATTTTAGGGGGCTGTATTTAGGCTAATCATCTAATCAGCATTGCTTTCTTCAGCTGCTCAGAGCAATTTATTCATCAACAGAGGTAGACTCAGTTACACTCTGCACAGTGCACAAAGTAAAAAAATATCAGTGTAACTGCTCAGATTTAGTGCCACTTCATACAGATCTGCATTTACACATGGTGTAAGGCAGTAGCAAACCAGAGCCAGTCAGACTAATGTCTGAATTTCTCCTGTCAGTGAGTGAATCCTGTTATTGAATAAACTGTTGGAAAAAACAAACCAAACCAAACCAAAACAAACAACAAACCAAAGAAAGAACCCACCCAAGCCATGACCTGAGTTCAACTTACACCAAAAGTTCACTTCAAATATAGTATTTCCCTTCTTTCCTCGTGGATCTTTCCTGTTTTGCCTGTAAGTTGGTGCAAATTTTGAAAACACGTTACTTTGTCTTAGATAATAACTTTTAAGCACTGTTTTAATCTAGTGGAGAGAGAAACAGGACTGTTAGCCTATTCCTAACTCCTTTCAAATGTGATTTCCATGTAGAATACTACTCCTCCATATTGATACTGGCTTTACATATTCTATGAGTATTTCTGGCCTGCATCGCACACTTAAAACAGTTGAAGTAACCCCTGATGGGAATTATGATGTAAAAAGGGATTGCATTTTCCTTCTTGGATTCAGTGGTCCAGGAACAGCATGCTCTTAGACAACAGCAATTTCAAAATGAAAAGGCATTATCTCCCACTTGAGTTGGAGAAGCTACTTTCAAGGAATTAAGGTTGTTTATCAGTGCTTATGAATACCTCTTGAAATATGAAAACACTTAATTATTAAAATGTTTAAATGACAAGACCATCATCTTCCTTCTCTCTGATAAAATTCAACCTAATTCACAGCCTAGGATAGGTGGTTTAAAGATTAAGAAATCTTGTCTTTCTTAGGACATGGGAAAGCAATGCCAAAGAAAGATAAAATACAGTTCTGAAAATTACACTGGTGGCTTAGTAACTTACTTGAGAAACAGGCTGAGCTTAAAGAAGCCACCACAAATGTTAGTCGCTTTAGGGCAGGAAGCACAATGCATGTGATTCAGAAAGATGTGTTTCCTCCAGTGCAGAGAAGTGTAGATATATATGGATTGTAAATAGCCAGAATTTACTGAGCACTGGGAAAATGAAGAGGATGTCCAGACATATCCCTACCCCTCTGCAGTGGTGGTGTTCAGGTTGCATCTGCTGCCCCCAGTGTAGGTTTTGTTGCTCCATCCAGTATCTAGTCACTGTCAAAAACCTAAGCAGCTCCAGAAGCAGGCACAAATTTGTCCCAGTCATGTTCTCTCATCGCATCTATGTCACAAACCCTCTGGTGCCCTCTTCCCTCAGCAGTTTCAGCTCTGTATTCTCCAGCAGCCAAGGGGAACAGGCAAAGTCCCTATTCCAGCCTCCTTTACACACTAAAGGGCATAGTCTGTAAGATCTTGACAGCTCTCCCTTGAAGCCTGCTGGCAAAACAGGCCATCAGGCTATACAACATAATTTGGATGCAACTTTTTGGCTCAGAAAGTCCACAGGGTAGAAGAGTCAAGTGTAGGGGGAATATCCCTTTATTCTCAACCTTGTCCTTAAGCCTTTCCTGTATACAAACCAGAGATGAACCAGAGCCAGGGCACTGAACTAACTGCACCTTTGACCTCCTTCAGCCCAGCACTTCTCACCCTGACCATAGATCTCCACTTAGCAACAATCAAACAGCGTAATCCCAGTTCAGTTTAATCCTCCCTGTGTTTACTTGTCCAAATACAAAGAGGGCTCTCCTGCAAAACTGAAGGCACTTGCCAATTGCAGAGGTCATTCCTGGTTTTGTAAAGGATGCAGCCTCACAGAAAACTTTAAGAATTCTGTGGTGGACAGAGTACATTAACATGCAGCTAAGAACTGAAATCCTAAAATGGACCAGACCAGACAACCTTCCAGTGACTTATTCTGAGCCCTACAGAGCAGGAGAATGTGACAGGGCCAAGTACATAACGACCCAGAAGCCAGCCATTTCTCTGCAGTAACATCACTGCATTATCCTAAGCTCTCAAGGAAGTCAGTGTTGGTTTTACTGGTTCACACTCATACTGTTTCCAGTCAGAGGAGTCTGAAGCATTTTCAGCCAGTGTATTAAAACCAATCTTAGAAATCCCAGTTTTCTTCTTATTCCACACTATGATTTCTAACGGGATTCCCGCCTCTTGGACACTAGAAGAAACAGCATTCATTTGTACATGCGCTGTCCTTCACAGTGTCCCTTGGCTTGTTTCCCCTATAATACAGCTACATCCAAAAATTACTGAAACTGGCTTGTTTTCTCCTTATGTATTGTCAACTTATAAAATGTTCCTCAAAACACTCACTAGGCGTCAACACTAAATAACACTTGTCTAACGGCACAAGTCCAGCTCCCTCTCACAGGAAGAGCCTGTGCTACCAGATAAGCCTTGAAGCATGTCCAGATGTGTACTCCCCATCCCTATCCTGGACAGCACTTTTTTGAAACTCTCTCTCCCACTTGAAAGCATAACAGCTGTCAACTTTGCACCAGAAGCAGAGTAAGCCAGAACTCCAACTGAGCAATGCTTTGCAGATTACAGTTCATCAAAACTGAGGTACTTCTGAGCCATTGGAGAAGCTGCACTTGAATCCTGGAAATGGTGAGAGAACGATACTAGCCAGGGGGAAGTAGTTGAAGCACTAAAAAAAAAAAACAAACCAAACCTCAGACAACAAACCAACACAGAAACATGGCCCAAAACAGACAATTCCAGGCTTGGGTTCACATACTTATGTGGCCTAAGTAGTCCTGAATTCAAACATGCAGTTTGTTGACCAAAAAAAATATACTGCTGACTCCTGTGATGTATCCTCACAGGCAGTAAGCAGAGATAATTCCAGCTGCACCTGCTGAGAAGAGGTTCTGGGGATCCAGTGAAGCAACACCCTAAAAGTGTTTTCTTAGTGCAGTGAGGATGCAGATGAATGCAGACAAACATAGCACCTTCTATTCAATGTCCAAGTTAGATCTTTGTCTCTAGAGAACTTCCAGTAAACACCCTCCTCCCACTTTTTGTGGCTGAGGGATACTCGGGAATTTCTGTTCAAAAACAGCTTCATCCAACCTCTGCTAACCTCAGTGTACTAATAATTCACTTCTACTGCAGTGCCACGCAGAGTGCCAGTGCAGTCGCCACTGCTTTCCAGCAATGGAAAAAGCAACTGCCATGTGTCTTCTGCAGAAGCTTCAAAGTGATCTCCTGATCTGCCCATCACATACATATGAGCCACTTCTGAGGTGCAGACACTTCAAGTCTGAGGGAACCAATCCAAAATTCTCACATTTTTGGATCACATGATTTGCACACGCATCTTCACACATGAGATACAAGGGATACCACCTACCCAGTTGGATGACTTCTGAAGTAGTATTTGTGAATATGATCTATACAATTAGAACAGTCTTGTAAAAATTGAGGGTTTCAACAGAAAGAAAGACTAATCCCAAAATAGGAAATGTATTGGGATTCTTGTGGAAACAACTAAAAACTGTACCTGCTCAAACTTCTCTGCCAACAAACCAACTTTTGGGTGGCATTCCCACGGCTGGAAGGCAGCACTCCACCAAAAATTGTTGTGAGCTTTGCCGTGTAAAACAAACACTCTTTCTCCCAAAGCACAGCCTAGGGATCAGCGAAATGTTCCACAACCCATGGAGCAGACTTCCTAACCCAGCTCCCCTCCTGAGAGAAAGGCCAGCCTCACATCAGGGGTCTTCCTGAGATTACCCAGATCAATCTACAAAGAAGAAAAGATGGTAGAGATTTCTAACAGCTTTCTTAAGACCATTCAGCAGTGTCAGTGAATGAAAATGCATCAGACTTCTCCATTTCTCTTCTAACCTTCAATGGCCGGCATCTGAATGAAACATCAGAAGATGTTTGCAGTCACACACTGATTCAGAAGATGTACAAACACACCACTTGGTTTTGGTGTGAACACCCAGACCAGTTTGAAGCGTGTATTTTTGAAGCATGTATTTTCAAGGTTAAAGTTCTAACAATAGGATCTAGGAAAACCAACAAGCTAATAAACTTTGAGGCTCTAAGACATCAGTTTGATTGCATAACTCATCTATTCTACCTTTTCCTATTCTTAGTTAAATCCCAGTTTAGCAACCTTTCATAACTATAAAACCAAGTTGCATGGCTGTCAAAGTATAAATACATGGCAAAGGTTTAACAGGTTTAAAGAAAAAAAAAAACGTTTTCTATTAAAATACAAATACATTATGGATGACAGCATGACAAAAAGGTAAAGCATAAAGTATAATATCCAACTCACTGGGTTTTGTTTTGCTGTAAAAAAGAAGGCTACATAATTTACTTAATGGCTACATTAGTTCATTGCCCTTTATCCTTGTTTTTTTTTTAAATTACAAGCGAAATTTATAATCCAGTAAACTTCACTGAGAGGTTTTCCCTTCATAGCAGCAGCACGTGTCTTATATCTCCAGTCATCTGAAACATCCTAAGTGACATGCACAGAGGGGAGCAAATCCTGCAACCACAACAAAGCAAATCCATTTTTTCTTCCCATCCTTTCTCTTTTCCAAGCTATTCTGCAATAGTTTATTTCACAGTTGAAAACTAAGTATTTAAGCATGAGATATGTGAACTAACCAGATTAAAGAGATTAAATGAAGAAAAGATTAACTCTATTTAATATGAAAAGAGATGGTTTAAAAGGTGCCAAAGCATCTGAAAACAGTTTTAGCAATTTGTTTAAAAATTAGACCACAGTGAAAATTGTGAGATGGTTTTAAAACACACATCTGTACTTTCTAACAAGAAATAATATATGTTAGCCTTTCTGTACAGTTATCGACTGATACTACACAGCTGTTCAAAACAATGGAAAAGATTAAACCAAGGTTTGTTAAATAGGTAAAATAAAAAATCACTCAACTTTGTAAAAGTTTAGATCAAAATCCAAACCACCAGATTTTAAACCACCTTTATTTCAAACTATATAGTTTCCAGTGTCCCATGGGCTATACTGTAGGGACTGCACAAGGAGATCTATTCACAAAAGCACCCATAATTTGTACCTACTTTGAAGAAAAGACAAGATGGGCAGGAAAGCTATTCCGCCTGGAATTGGCTGCTCTTTGAAGAGCAGAACTGTTAAACACCAATCTGTCTACTAAATCTGAATACTATTTGTAAGTGATATACAATTAATTTCTAAAGAAGTTGCTAGAATTTTAATTATTATCTCTATGTAGAGCAGTAGAAGAGATTGCATAGCCCTCCTAGGGGTCTTAAAGTTACAATCTTCATAACTTTGTCTACTTTGCACCTGCATTTTTAACTACTTGCACAGACGAGTGTGTCTGAGGATCTTCAAATCTAAGTATATTTTGTAAGAAAGACACAGTTCAAGTTGCACTACAGTAAGAACTGTAGAAAGTTACAAACATAAAGCACATACCACCAAACACAAAGTTAAAAACTGTCAGAAGGTAAGGGCAGTCTGGATATACAGAGCAGCCAAGAAATTTTCAGACAAGAGATAAAACAGCGGTTCAGTGAGTTGGAAAGACAGAAATAATTCCAGATGGCAACAAAGCTGCTCCCTCTGCCGCACCTGCCATGGTGGCAGGATACGAGGCAGGTCAGAGAAGGCCGTTCTGTTGGAACTGAGCCGCGGGAGACAGAGTGGACAAGGACTGCTGGATTAATAAACAGCCCCTGTGGGGAAACCAAGCAAAGGCAGCTTTGAATTACCTCTGGTCGCAGATGGGCAAGTAAGTGAAGGGCTTGAACTGTTTGATTTTGCGGCAGTGTGAGGAACCAAACAGCTTCATTCTGTGTGTGCTAGAAACATGTCACAGCAGGAGAAATTAACGGCGCATGCTGCAGGAAACTGTATTACACAGAAATATTTCTGAAAGGGTTGGAAATTACAGACTGGAGTGTGCAGGGCCAGAAAGAGACCGTTTTGAGAGAAAAGTGATTGATGTAAAAAGAAGAACATCAACAAGGAGAAAAAGAGAGATCCTAAAAGAGGTTTTGAAGGTCAGATATAAGGATCTTTGCTCATTTTCTGATCAGAAAATAAAGCATAAAGTATTTATTTCTGATAAAAGAACACCAAAAAACTAGCGTAGGGCACACTGGCAAAAGAAACAGCTCTTCCAGATACCTATATGGATGTCAAAAGCTTAGAGGTGCCTTGCATTATGGACTTATTTATAAATTTACCTGCATCATCAGTCCATGGTTCTAGACAGAGCTCATTTTGTACAGAGTCAGACCCTGGCACATGACGAAGAGGTACTCTGTTGATCACTAGTGGACATACGAGGGTGAAAGAGGTCCCAAGTGCTTCTTACAGACAATCATTCTTCACATTTAATCCAAATCCAAATCATCGAAAGTTCAAGCTCAAAAATTAAATAGCTTCCTAATAACATTTAAACAGTGAAAATGTTGTGTGCCTAGGTAACCAACAAGGAAGAACTTCTAGCCTTTTTTAAGATGAAAGAACTTCCCCACAGGGCTGAGAAGTGTCTGTCCAAGAAACAAAGTAATCACTTGAAAATTTGCAAGCTATTACAGGTATTCAAAACAGAGCTGTTATGTTAACTCAGTAGTGCTGTTATTCACAAAAATGGTTAAAATATTCCAGCTACACTAACATACATGCTTTTCCCAAATCCCCTCATACCATCTCCCTTCTTCTAATACATCTTTGGCATAACATACATCCTTCCTTTTTGTAAAATAACTCCCTTTGAGGTCTTTTCAAAGCATGATAGTGGAAAACACAAAATTCAAGTTGCAGAGCCTCCTTCTAAAGATGGGTAGTGTTAAAAAATTCCACCTGGTAGCAGCTTCTTATTTAAGATGAACCAAGTTAGCTCTGCTGTGTCTAGCAATTGTTTTCCAGCTGATGGGCAGAGAACTACATATGTCAAAAGACAAACAAAAAAAAAATTAATCTGAAAAACAAGAGATGCCAATCTCTTTTAAGGAACTACATTAAGCACATATAGCAGCCAAGCTGGTGTCACGGTGAAAATAAATGGTACTGAAAACTGTGTTGCTTATAGTGCATCCTTGAGCACCAAGAGAACATGCTGAGGTCAGAAGTTTCATCTGCTCAAAGAAAGCAGAGAACTCTCCTAGGAAACAAAAGCCTCCTTGGAAACAAAAGCCTGAAGAACAACTGTAGAAGTTTTGCACTCAAGGGATATTCTGGGTGTTAAATTAATCCAGAAGACTTTATCTACACTATATGATGGACAGACATGTCCCTAGTACGGACTGCTCGTATGACACATCTTAAGCTAGCAACAGTTTTGTGGAGGGACTAGTTACTTGAGGAGATAAATACTCTTACATCATAAACTATCCTTATGGACTTCTCGGAGGCTTGGAATATTAGCACCAGTGGAAAAGGCAACATGCATTACACATATTATTTGTACAAAACCTCAGACTGGTATAAAACTAGATACATATTTAAAGACTGTCAATAAGAAAGTTTATCGATCAGTAAGTGGATCGGTTCATGAGGAAATGCTGCCTACTCACGTCTATTTACTGCACTGCACATAACTCATATGCTCAATACAGATAAGAAGAGCACATTGACAAAGCAGAGTATAAAGGCTCTCCATACCTCACCTTTCAGCCTCAATTTGGGGGCACAAAGATTTAAGTTCTATAAGCATGCTTTACCTACAAAAACCTGTTTCTTATCCTGAGCAAAGAGGTACAGGCACTGAAAAAGCTACATTTTGCTAATTACTGAAAGGTGTCCTCTCCCCAGACATCAAAATCCTCCATCTTTTTCTTAGCCAAAGTGTTGCAAGTTTAGCCAGGTAGATTCTTTATCACAAGAGGTTGTTTACAAACACTAGAAGACATACCCCTTAGCCTAAAGTCCCAGGAACAGCTCCTTTCAATAGTCTAATAGCAATAGAAGATTAAGAATGTGTGGCATTTTCTGGAAACTAAGGGATTATTTTATTTCCAAATAATGTATACTATTATTTGCTACTAGTAGTATCACCTGAGGAAAATCTGCCACTTGCAGTGTAGGAGAACACAGACATAGGCAGCACAATGAAAGAAGAAAACTTCATCCTATAATGCATCATCCTCATATTTGGAAGAAATACAAATGGAAAAGTTTCTGACAGACAAGGCTAGCACACATTATATTAGAGACCTCCGCCTCATCTACTGGGTTTCTGGACTTAGGGAAAAAAAGGTACCTGGTCCGAACTCCAGAGAAAAAAATTAGTAAAAGAACTTACTGAAATAATAACAAAATCCAGTGCTGAATATGAAAGCATAAGTGGTGCTAAATAATTTAAATTTATGCCTGCATAAGCTTAACAACTGACCAATAAAAAAGTGTGATCAATGTTTTTAAACATACTATGAAAGGAATGTTCCTTCAAAATATTGTTTACATACAGTCATGAGAGAATATTGTGGGTTTTGTGCTCCTCTTTCCAACAGTTAAAATAATACAAGCATGTCTGTGAAAAGACAACACAGTGTATCATCTCAGTTCTAAGCATTCCTACTAAACAATGAAAAATTTAGTGACAATTTCTAACAAAACAATATTTCTCCCCTGATACAGTGGAACACCCTTTGTACTGGAAAATTCATTCTAACATTTTCAAGCTGTTTTCTTCAACATTTGCAGTGGACTGGCTTTTGGATCCTGGCTCCATAACTGAATTTCATCCAGCTGAATTAAGGTCAAAAACAGTATGCATACTGTGCAAAGGAAGTTTAAATCCTGCTGGGGGAAAAAAAAAAAAAAAAAAAAAAGCAATGTAAATAAAATGCTATTCACATGATATGGCAGTACTTCTATGAATATAATTATAGTATTTACACATTATTTTCCAAAGCAGTTAAAAAATCACGAGTTAAAACAATGACAATATGACATATGAAGGTTTGCATTTTACACATTCCTTGCATTAACTACTTGGACACTAGTTATATGTTAATAGCTATTATGCACACATATCAACCTTCAGCTGTGGACATATGGGAGAAAACTTTCAAATATTAGGAATATCTGAAAGATTTTTTCTTCTTAAAGGATAAAATCAATCCCATGTTAGCCTTTGTACTTAATGTTGTATATTTCCACACTGTTAAATATAATAATAAATCTAAAGGTTAGAAGATAATATTTAAACTGCACTGATACCTCTGGTCTCTGTGCCAGGCCCCCTAGCTGACAAATTCATAAGAAACGTATTGCACCCTCCCCATACGACTCTATTTGCCAAAGCTGGCATTTAAAAGTTGAAATAGGCAGATAAGAGGTTTGTGTCAATTTACCCTAACAGAAGGACAAATTTCAAAGGTCTTAACAGTATGCCACTCAAGTCATATAAGTTTTGTTGCTAATTTCACAAAAAGCAATCCTCTGTTCATGGCTGTTACATGAACAAATTCTTACAGCCAATGTAAGGGATCAGTCTCTGCACTTACAGCCTACAGAACTTGCCCACTGCCTAATGCTGTATTGGGATTAAGTGGCCACTGTAGGTTTGTTTTGGTTTGTCTTGTTTGTTTGTTTTCACTTAAACATATTAACAAGGTGTGAAAGCTTGTATTATTATTGCCAAAGCTCTGAGAAACGTCCACTCTGAAAAGCTGCGGACAGTTCTTACAATGAGGCTGTGAGAAAGTAACAGAGAGATCTTGGGGAGATAGATGCATCAATAACCATGCCCCATAATTCTTCCTTCGGTCAAGGAAGCCACTTAATGGTGATGCACATCGAAGGCAATTTTTTGCATCTAGAAGCAAGGGAGTTTGATCATAATGCCCTCAAACCAGGAAAACGTCTCCAAATCGTTGAACCTGAAAAGCCACCACGAATCAGAAACAGACTCATTTCTCATCATAGCCAGTGTTCAGTAAGAGCATTCCACAGTTTGTGGGTTAATGAAAAGTTGTTAACACCAAAAGATTTTTACAGCTCCAACATAGTTTGATGCATCAATTGAGGACGTTGGATTCCCATGCCTAAGAGGGACACAATTTTATACAGGACATATCCGATCAACAGCAAAAAACAATGTAGCAAGTAAAGTGCTAGACAAAGCTTGTCTAAATTGTAAGAAATTAAGACATACTTTTAGAAGGGCACATCTTTGTTTAAATGAAGTTACAGAAACATATTCTAGCAAATAGCAGCTGCAAATACATTGTCTTAATGTCTTTAACATTATAAAAATTCCTGTAACATGAACATAAAATACACAAAATACACAAAACTTGCATGAAGTGAACATTTCTCTTGAGAAGCTTATAAGGTATTAAAGCTTCTGCATCTCTGAAACCTCATTCCTGTTCGGCACCTCAGAGAGAACGGGTTGCTGGTAAAGAGGTCTTGCAAAACGAGGTACTCCCTCAAATCCGAGACCATCTGAATCAATTACTGGCTTGCATTCTGAGATGCATTTTGCCTAAGTCTACAGCTATAGTTATTACCTTGCAAAAGGGGAAAAAAAAAAAAAAAAAAAAAGCTGAGAGAGCAGGAAAGAAAGAGTTCATAGCCTGAGCACCACCACCTGCCATTTCTCATCTTATTTGAATTTGTGTTGAGATCGAACGCTTCCTGACGGCGTCAAGGCACGAAGCCGCGCAGTGCCGCAGCCCTGCCTCCTCTCGCGGCAGCCGCAGCCCTGCGCCCGGCCGCGCTCCGACCCACCGAGACGCACAAGTTTACGAAGAAACGGGAGGTATGTGGCATTTTGGAGCTACGCGAGGGCTGCTCATCGGGCTGTTACGACAGTGTGGCGGTGCAGGAACAGGCTCCCTACCCACCCCGGCTCCAGTACAGCCCCCTCCGTCTCCCAGCCCGGCAGTGCCCGGCGCCGCCGGAGCCGCGTCCCGCGGGAATCTCCCCTCACCTGCCCCGCATGGCAGCGCGGCAAGGGACAGCCACGGAGCCCCGCGGTAAGGAACAGCCACGGAGCCCCGCGGCAGCGCGGCCGGGACGCGCCGCCTCCCCAGCGGTGCGTGCGGAGCACTGAACCGCGCCGAGCGCTTCGCTCTGCCGGCCGTGGGAAGAGCAGCCGGGAACACCTACCGGGAATGGCCAGGTTGGTGAGCGGGGTGCTGTGGAGGCTGCCGGGCAGCGCTGCCATCCAGTCGGCGAAGAGCAGCTCGTTCTTGCCTTGCGATGAAGCCATGCTGCCGCTGCCGCTGCCGCTGCCGCCGCCGCTCCTTCCAACTCGCGCGGCTCCGGTGTCGGCCCCAGCCCCGCCGAGCCCGGGCCCCGCCCGCCCGGCGCCGCCTCCCCACGCCCCGCCGAGCCCCCGCCGCCTCCCCACGGCGCGGCCACAGCGCCCTGCGGGCCGGCACCGAGCGCTGCGGGGCCGGACGGCACCGCCGGGGTGCGGCGGGCGAACCCGCCCCCAGTACCGAGGAGGGAGCGGTGTCACGGCCCAGCCCCGCACCGGGCACCCACCGGCTCGCAGCGCTCTCGCCACATCGCGCCAGACCCGGGCAGGGAGGCGACAGCAGAGCCCGACCGGGCGTCCGTGTCCGGGACGGTGCTCGGGGCCCCGGCGGTGCCGCCCTGCGTGGCCCTGGAACTCTGCGGCACATGCCTGACCTTGGCCGTGGGTCGGCTGAGTGCCCCGTGGGGAGACCCGGCACCCAGCGCAGCCTCGGCTGCCTGTGCTGAGAATGTCTGCTTTTGCAGCGGGTTACTCACATGGAAAAAAAGCAGTGTGCCTTAGTTGAACACTCTCCCGGGAGATCTAATTTTTTTGGCAATAATTTTTTATTCTCCTTTTGAGGATGATCCAAAATAGTAGCTTCTATTCTCGTTTCCAACCTGTCTTTGGAGAAGCATTTTATTGTTGGCAGTAACAAAGCAGATCTGGCTGCCTCCAGATCCATGAGTGAATGAACCCGGTAAAAGCTCTGTGAGCCATTTTGAACTGTTACAAGAAGCCTGGTCTTCTTGACTTCAGTGTGTCTGAGAACCCGTTTTTCATCAGAGTTGTTGATATGTGGGTAGAAGTTCATCTGGTAGTTCTGTCAAAAACAGTACCTGGACAGAACCGTGACTGAGACAGGTTTAATTTGTCAGTTCACCTCGAGGTGAGCAATTCCTAGAAGGGTCAGCTCTGGTCCTGTGTCCACTTGTCCTTGTGTTCTCACTCAATGGCTTCTGTAACAACTGGCTTTGGAAATAAAATTTCAGGGAACAACTAATAATAACAACACATCTTTCTCTTTCTGTCTAAATTTCCAGAGCAAGTATAATGAGAAGCTCTTCCTGCAACCACAAAATAAAGAAACAATTTCTTGGAAAGTGAGTGACTATTTATGAGGTATTTAAATAAAGGAAATTTTGCTGACTCACTTTTTGCAACAGAAATAACTTTAAGGTGGGGTTTGATTGGGGAAATGTGATCAGATGGTTGACCTTGGGGGAGATGATGAACCTGATTTGAGCAATACATGAAAAACGGGAAGAAGAAAACAGCCATCAAGGCCATTAATGTTTTTGCAGTATTGCATCCTGCCTATTAAGATGCTAATCTGCTCTTTCCAAAATCACTGGTATTAGGAAGCATGATAAAAAAAGACAAATCCACACTTTGGACATGAGGACATAAACCCCACTAATGGCCTAAAGGTGGAAGATATTTCTGCACACCTTCTTCAAAGAACAGGAAGAAATTATAGTTTAAAAAATCAACATTTCAAAGGAGCATTCCAGTATGGAGCGATGAATATTTTTATCAACATGATTGAATCAAATCAGTTTAAGGGGCAAGGTTATAAATGAATTGTACTGGTTACCTGGAAAACTGCTGCTGAATTTTTATCCTATCCACTATGTGTTCTACTCTTTCTGAGAGAAAACTGAAGTATACATCTTTTTGAGAGGTTAAACATGTTGTTAATACTGTTGTTGATTTGTGGATCTCTTCTGGTCTCTGAAGCTTTGGGTGTAGCTCAGAGCAACATAAAACAAATACCTGCAACCCCATGTAATTTAAAAAGGCAATAATATGTATAATAATGCCTAAAACTACCTCTCAGTAATGCTTTCTACTCTACTAGAGAACTGTATATTTCCCTCTGCGCTGAATAGAAACTTGTTGGCATTTCCCTTTTTTTTTTTTCTTTTTTCTTTTTTCTGGTTTTTTTAATGCCCAAGGTAAGATTCTTCATAGTCTGGATTTTCAAACCATGGATACTCCACTTTGTGAAAACCAGTCCACTCTAAGATGTCTCACACTAATCATGTTTGAAGATGTTTGCCTGTGTTTCTAATGCAATGTAACTGCTAAGATGGGAGGCTTAAAATCTGTCACTGAGCCTCTATGAACTTGGGGAAACACAGACTTAAATAGTTTGGAGAGAAAATGGGATAGGAAAGGAAGATTTTATAGGACAGGAAGCTAGAAACGTTTATAAAGCAACCAAAGAAACACTGACTTGGAAGCTTTGACTTAAAAGAAAAAAAGTAGTTTTTGGAGCTTTACAGTGGTTTGAAACTTCAGTATTTCTCTGTGTATCTGCTTGGGAAGAGTTTAATTAAAAAAAAACCCTAAAATTCTCTCATCGTGATTGAAGGGCTGCTTATTGTGGCTTAGCTTGAACCTGTCATTTTACTAATTTTAACCAATTTATAAAAAATGGCAGCCTGTAAATCAAAATCAGAGTATCCATACAAACTTTTGTTCCTATTTAAAAAATTAAAACCCCTCATTTTTTGTCAAATTACTGAAATCCTTACACATAACAAGTCTGAACTGTGCAAGAAAGTAGATTTCAGGAATCAAATACCTTAAAAGCTTAGGAGGTACGAGGTACAATGAAAATGAAAGACAGTGCGAAGATACAGAAAAATACCATTTTTGCCCTTTTATTCACAGCTATGGTGAACTCACTGAAGATGCCATGAAGTGAAGGAAAATTGAAATTGTACTACCTGTTCATCATGTATTGTATTCTCTCCAGTCTGCAGCTATAACAGTATGGATGAATAGAGGCACCTCTGCTTCCATGGAACAGCAAAACAGAGCAATTTAGCCAGTAGGAATATTGCTTCAGCACTCAAAATTAATTACACTGTTAAAAAAAGACTTTCCACTGTTTTTATTCTACTAAAAAAACCAGAATTTTAATGGTAAACATTCACTGTTACACTTTTTCATTTTAACAGTCAGATACTTTGCCTATTCATAAGTCCTTGGCACCTATTTTAATCATGTGAATAACAAAGGAGTAACAGGATCTTTTTCTGTAAATTACATAAAGTACATTCCACTCTGAAAGGTAAAAGAAAAAAATGACTTAATGGAGCATTGTCTTTCTGTAATTTTCCTTTTATATCTGATTTATTTACTCTAAATCTATTATTACTGAATTAAAAATGAGGCTTTGAACACAAGAATTACTGTTATTTAAATATCTTAACTTTTCAGTGGATTCTGCTTCTGAGGTTTGGTTTCTTCCTCCTTCTTACTGCCCATTTCTATTAATAGAAGGTTTTCAGAACAAATCCTGGCTGCCATCCCATGTTTGCAGCTCCAATGGCTTTAAATGACTCCATCAGGAACACTGGGGGTCTAAAGCCATTCCAGTTGTTTGCGGCTGAGTTCCCAATCATATTCTTGTTACTTGAGAACGCAGTGAATCCATGGTATTCTTGATTTTGGTACTTTTTGTGGCTAACAGTTATGAAAAGTCATTTTTATCTACATGACAAGCACATAAAACCTCAAAGACTCAAAGTAAGTAGATTGATTGAATGAGATAATTTTTTAAATGACCATGTGGGTGAATAGAAGTGGTGACAAGTATTTAGTTGTCATTTCTTACCTCATCTGGCTACTTTGACAATCTCACCTTGCATTCATTAAGCATTTTCTGTTTAGCAGTATTCGTCCTGTCAAAACAGCTTACAAAATTTCTCAGTTGTGAGAAAAAAAGCCTTGTAGAAGAAGCGAAATAGTATTGTCTTCATTTTATGGGAAAGAATATGCCTGTTTCTGTTTTACAAGCAAAAGAAAATGTGGTTTATTCTGTACTCTGATTTGTTATTCTCTACTAAGAAAATCTGAGCATCCTTGCTGGTACCAATAATGACTCTGAGGAGAAAAAATATTTGTTCTGAGCAGCTGACAAATGCTCAAGATGATGTTAATGTTATTCCTGCTCTCTTGAGGTGAATTGCAGAGGCTGTGAATGTGATGGGTTAATGTAAAGATCCAAGGTATGTTTTTACTTGCATACTTCATAAAGAAAGCAGAGACAATACAAAAATATACAAAGAATAAAATAAATAAAGTGCATGACAAGATAGTTTGTTACAGTTAACCAAATTCTGGAAATTTGAAATAAAGAGGATAAAAGAGAAACCATAGTATTTGCATCCAGTCCTCAGGTGTAATTTCATCCTAGCTACTCCTTTCTGAAGAGTACTTTTCAGGTTTCTGGAAAAAGGTTTTGTCTTCCTCTTTTGTAACTTTGTCATGCAGAGTCCCGCTGTGTCTCACCTAATATGTTTGCTTAAAGGCACAGTAGTGGCTACTTTTTTACCTGGTTAAAACCAAACAAATTTGGTTATGTTGGCATTGCTGCAAAGACTCATTGAGAGCAGCATGGTAGAACATGGAAACCCCAATTTTCTTATAGCTAGTGCTGTAAAATCACAACAAAGTATGCAAATTTGGCACAGGGAAGGGTGAAAGAGAGATTGGTTTTTATTTCTAAACCAACCCCAGCAATGTTTAAAAGTTTTCTGTAGAAGCTTCTGAACATTCTGTCATGAACAAGTTTCTCTGTAACTTGAAGGAGCCATGTTCAGCTTTGTTAAGAACTTGCAGAGAAAGCTTGATTCAAGCATTTGAGTTTGACCTCATTCTCAAGATAGAAAACTTTGTTTTCACAAAAAACAAAACAAAACAAAACAAAACAAAAACAAACACAAACAAACAAACAAACAAACAAACAAAAAAGAGCTAGATTAGTTTAGTGATGGAGTTACCCAGGCAATGCAGAAGTAAGCTCTACAAGGACTACGAAGTGCTGATCATAATCCTTGTAGCCTCCCAATGTGCTGTTGACACGGTCACAAAAGACTTTATCAATATGAAAATATCAACTTTTGTTAAAAAAAAAGAAAAAACAAAACAGAAAAAAGACTTGAAAGCCTCAAACCAACCTTTTCCCGGCAGTATCAAAAAAAAAAAAAAAAAAAAAAAAAAAGAAGTTTTCTAGGCAGTTAGATATTCCCATGACTCTAGTTTTGGCAAAATAAACACAGCCCTTTGCCTGAAGAGAAAATTTTGACCAGTCTAACTAAAATCTTTAAAAAGTAATGATAAGACATTTCAGAAGGTTGTATGGATGTTGAGTTACAACCTTCTGGGTTGTAACTAGCAAATTACGAATGTTCAAGGCAGGGTAAAAACTGTTAAAAAAGCTGTTAAAAAAACTGTTAAAAATGCAAGAGAGAACCAAGCAAAACAAAAAAGCTATTTTCATTGACTATACACTATGTTATCACATAGTTGTAAGAAAAGACAAGGTCATACACAGAAAAAACAGTGAAAGTAGCAGGAATTAAATGGATGAGATAATCAGAAGTGGATAGTGCTTGCAGGATTTTATAGTGGACTACCAGAAACATATGTGTAAGCCATTTACGATGCGGTTCAGACATGCCATGCACTGTATTTAGAAAAGGAGGGGGAAAAGGAAAACAATATTAAAGTACTTTTTGATTTGTCAAAGTATGGAAATTAATTCCTGTAAAAAAGAAACTCTCAGATTTTACCTGATTTAACTGTTTCTTTACCATCAAGATATTTAGAATGACATTTTGTAATTGATCTTGGCTGTGACTGAGCAGAACATACCACTACATAGTTCCCATTTCTTTTAGCCTTTTTTAAATAACAGGACATGAATGATTTGACTGATGTTTACTCTTTTAAAAATAATCATACAGCAAAGAATGCATTAAATGAGAAAATAGTGAAAGTAAATGAATGTATAATGACTACTAAAGCAATGAATATTAGGCAGTAATTAAGTATTTTTATTTCTGTGCCTGTTGGAGAAGAGTCCAGTATCAGTGAAGATAATGAAAAAAACAGTATCAGTTGGTTAATAGCTAATGCATCTGCTGTGCTATATATCCTATGTCACTGGAGATGAAAAGTCTTTTTTTATTTTTAAATAGAAAAGATGATGGATGACACAGAGACTTTCAACAGGAGCTGCAGTGTGTTAACAGTGGTCAGTTCTACTTTCAGCAACTGGAGTCATGTTTCATGAAAGATGCATTTCTGCATCCTGGATGAGGCTTTCCAAACAAGATCTTGCTGTTTGCATGGTAATGAAGCACTCCCAAAAGGTGCTGAAAATAGTCAGCAGGACTAATGAGATTTTAGCACACGACTCAAATCAGTATGCCAGCCACATTTCACAGATTGTAGTCGGTGCCAGCTGCAGGGATGAGAGGTCATGTTCCTTTTTAATTACACCCCCTCTCATGACTGGTGTGAGCAGTGCAATTGTTCCAGCTTGGCACAGCTTGGCATTTGCGGGTTGGATAGTACAGGTGCAGGGGGTATCTCAACCCCAAAGAGAAAGGTGGTGCATTTGCCTTCTGTAGGGGAAGAGGCAGGAAGAGGGTGGCAGGGACACTAAAGAAAGAGATGACAATTATGTGTGAGAAGTCAGTGTTTCCATGGGTAGCATTTTCCCACTCCACTTTGTGATGTGAAGGATCATTGCTCAAAGGTGCAACAATATAAAACTTCTTACTTGAATCTGGGGATTTTTATTCTTCTAGGTGAAGAGAATAAGGTGGGAGAGAACAAAGGATTCAAAAGAGAAGGGAAAATGTGAGCGATAACAAAGAAAGAAAAATAATCCCCCCAAAGCATGGAGAAATTTGATATCCAAAGGAGGGGGTATCACCAAGAGTTTAAAGACGAAGTTCTGAGGTTTGTGTCTGCCCCTGGACCTCCATCTCTGGGGCAATGGGGTGAAGGAGCTGGTCTTGTTTTTCCTTCAGAAAGTATCTGTTCCACTGCCATTTCACTCTTCCTGGTTCCTCCAGACTTATCTCCATGTCTCTGTGCTTTGAATTGCTTCCTCACCCTTGGCCTTCATACCAAATTAAATTATGCACTAGTTGTGTTTTTATCTGTTGTGTTTTTTAAGGGCAGAAGGGTTTCTCACCAAAAATGGAGTCTAAATTCCAAGTCTCACTTGCAAAATATGACCCAAACAAAGACCCAGTGCTTCTCAGAACGGTGCTGGGCAGGTCCTTTCCTTTACCCATTGACTGAACTCAGTATACCATCACTTCACCTTAAAACACATCTTTTGGTTGTTCTGGGTTTTTTTCAGATGCTTGTTTTTTTTCTAGATACATTTTTTTTTTTTGGTCAATAGGGAAAGTCAATCCTGTAAAGAAATAAATATTCCTCTCCTTTCCACAAACCAGCTGCTTTCAATATGTGTTGTTGCGAGGGTTGGACAGGTCAGAGCACAACTGTGCTATAATGTGCAGTGTCTGCTCTTCATGTTGGCTCCAGGCCCTGTGAAGTCAGCGGGGGCTCAGCCAGACAAGACAATGAAAAGCAAAAGACTTCTGCAGGAATCTGCACACAGACATATAGACTTCACTGAAATATTCTTTCTTGTGTTTGTGAAGCAACAGATTTCCGATTTCTGATGTTGTGGAAACCAGAAACTTAATTCAGCCACTGTGCATGCTGTTTTCTTTCACCTAGGGGGAGTTCTAAGGTCTTTTCCTTGTGGTAATTAACAGCTTTGCAACCCCACAGTGCCTGCAAAGGCACTGTGAAAAAAGAAGGCTGAGGTAGACTTGGAGAAGAGGAAGAAGGCAGAGAGGAGAGCCCAGTGTTCGGTTTCATCACTCCCTGGACAAATGAAAAGACCTTTCTGACCAGAGTGCAGTGGTAGAACATAACAAAGTATTCAATATTACTCTTGACTAATGTAATTTTAAGTTCTGGGTTCAATTTGAAGGCAGAATTCTTCATCCGTTGAAGTGCGGTGCATTTCTGTGTAAATCAGCAGATTTTTACAAGCGTACATATGTAAGAATGTCAAAATCAAACAATTCACATTGATGAATAGAAGAAAATGTACATGGATTCTAGGCATAAGTATTTTGTTTGAAATCTCTGTGTGAAAATGATTCAGCAGGAGCTAAATTTTAAAGACAGAATGCTAAAGGCTCCTCACGGTTTTTTAAGCTTATGCCATCTGAGAAATAGGAGCACTGATGTGCTATTCCACAACCCATGTGAAGTTAAAGAGACAGCAAAACTCTATTCCATTTTCAGAATTCAGTTTTTGGAAGAATTTTCCACTCCTGAACAGGAAGTAGCAGTGGGAGGTTTGTGAATGGTCTAGATGATAAACAACTTGAATCACACACAGGTTGAGGAGTCACAGTGGTTAAAATCCTCACCCATTTGAAGTTGATGGGAGACTCAGTGGCTGAGCAAGAGAGCCATCCTCCACAAGTGCTGGTTTGGCTTTCCCTGCAATGCTCTGCAAATTGTTCTGTTGGCAAAACAAAGCCAGTGTTGTGGAAGGAGAAGGAAAAACAGGAGCTATTTCTTCCATTGCAAATGACAGTCACAAATGCTCACTGATCTCCCGCATCATTATTCTCCCCTGGAACCAAACTTGGGATCTCAGGTGGAAAATTTTCTTGATGTGTGGAGACAGATATCTTTAATCCATGAAACTAAAGGCAAACTTTGAAACCAAAGTGCTTCCAGGAAGAGCAAAACCAAGAAGAGCTTTGAGAAACATGCTTCATGCACACACAATTGCAGTTGAAAGTCTGGCTGGGAAATGGTTCACCACCCGTGCTAGAGGGATTTTAAGACTGAGAGTATAATACCTATTAGTCACCACCACAACTCTCTTTTCCAATACTTCTTTCTGGAAAATATTCTAGAAATGATCCTTACTGGGAGAAGCTGTTTGAGCAGCTTCTAGTAGATTAAAGAAGTTTAGCTGAGATTGGTTTGAAGTGTCACCTTATTTTTGCTGCACAAAGAGAAGCCCTAGGACAATGGAGAAGAATAATTAAGAAAAATATGAGAGCAAACGATTTCAGAATTTGTGTGTGTGCCAGCAGCGGATAAATGGTTTGCCGACTGAGGTATAATGAGAAAATCCTCACAAAAGTATATTAGTATAATCTGAATGTCCTTTTACTGTGCACTGGGTACTTGAAAAAAGGAAGTGTTGCTAGATACAGAAGGAACTTCTGGCATTTCATGTACACATATTAAAAAATATTTGAAAACATTAGTATGAAAAGGCAATGAATCTCTCTGCTAAAACTATCTGTGTCTGTGAGAGATAAGAGGTCAGGAGGAAGGAGAAAGAACAGTAATTTCTTTTAAATTATTCTTGAAATCCATTTACTTACAGCACAGCACTCACAAAACACCTTGCAATGGCTGGGCAGACGCTCTGGCAGAACAACATACCCTCACTTTTCCATTTTCTTGCAATTCACTTTCTTTACTAAAGTAGTGAATTCTTCTGCTCAGGTGTTGTTACAGTGCCATGCTAATAGGGACCTCTACTCATCAATGCAATAGAAATTAATAACATTAAGGAATGATTAGCATACTAGTATTCACATGGTTAAATATATGCATGTGAAATCCTCAGTGGGCTTTTGCTTTGGATTTTCTACAGCTCACCACAGTGGTTTCCAGAACCACAATAACCCCTGCTGTGGAAAAAGCTGCAGGACCCACCACTCACCCAACCTTGCACTGGCATCACCAGGATCAGCCATTCCGTGACACCAGCTTTGTCTTACGTCAGAGGAGAGGAATTATTGGGAAATACTTGTATTTTTTACATTTTTGTTTCACTAAAGAAAGATATTCTGGTCAAGCTTATGAGGCTCAACTCTGTTTCCTGAAGTTTGAAAGCAAAATTTCTTAGGAGGATGAACAATGGGCATTTAGGTTAGAGTCTTAAAAAGGAATAAATACTGCTTGTGTTATGTCGCATAAAGCTCTAAAAGTGTAAGATGCATCTCAAAAGTTATGAGGAAGATTTAGGGACAGTCAGTGAGGCTCACAGCAACACTGGGGACAGCAGAGGTGGCTACTGTAAGTTCTGGGGTCTAAGACTGAGCTGGGTGGGGGGGTTCCCAGCCTCAGGGACACCCAAGCAAAGGTCTAGAGGAGAAGTCAAACTAGGAAAGGCTGAGGTTCAGCCTGGAGAAGCCCTCACAGCTGTCTGCAGCTTCCTCGTGAGGGTCAGCGGAGGGGCAGGCACTGATCTCTTGTCTCTGGTGACCAGTGGCAGGAGCCTAGGGAACAGCATGAATCGGGGTCATGGGAGCTTTACGTTGGATAGTAGGAAAAGGTTCTTCTCTCAGAGGGTGCTTGGGCACTGGAACAGGCTCCCCAAGGAAGTGGCCACAGCACCACACACTTGCCAAGAGTTCTAGAAGCGTTTGGAGAGCGCTCTCAGGCACATGGTGTGACTCTTGGGGTGTCCTGCGCAGGACCAGGAGATGGACTTAATGGTCCTTGAGGGTCCGTTCCAACTCAGGAGAGTCTGTGATTCTGTGATTCAGTGAGGAGCTGAGAGTCCCGCAGGAACCGGTATCTCTGGCAGGCGGGACTGATGTGCCCGGGGCGTTGCCAGGGGCAACCGCGGCAGATTCCGGTGACGCCGGAATCTTCCGTCTGGGAGGCGAGCTGTGACAGCGATGGTGGTACGGTGAGGTCTGGGGCCTGAGCTGGAGAACGAGCCGAGTAGGGGGTTCCCCGGGTCAGGGGCACCCGGGCGGGAGCTGAGAGGTTGGCCAGGAACGCGCGCTGTCGGGGCGAGGGCGATGCCGGGGGAACCGCGGGAAGTGCTAAGTGGCTCCAGAAGCGCGGGCACATGAGCAGGATATAACCAGGGTGCGGGAGGCAGGGAGGGAAACTGAATCCTCACCGGGGAGGAACCAGGAGAGGCATCGTTCTGCAACAAAAATGTTCCCGACCTGCAGGGAACCCCAGAATCTGGAAGCCCCCGAAGGCAGAGGGGGGTGTCACGGGTGCAGGTGTGCCCAGGCTGATAAGCGTTTGGAGCAGGTTACTGTGTTGCATTAGGAGCTCAGCAGACAAAGTTCTGTGTGGGAATCTGAGTGCGAGATTCATCTTTTTGTGTACTCGTGGGTAGAGTGACAGGCCTACCTTAAGTCCTTGGAAATGGAAAGTAAGTTACTGTTCAAGCCTGAGCTGGCAGGCCTGACCAACTCACAAGACATGTGAGACTCAACTCTCGCCTCTGCTTGGAGTAAAAAGGAAGAGTGACCCCCTTGCTACTGATGTGCCCCTACCCAACAGGTATGACACCCTGGAACTGGTAGGAGAAGACTCCACAACAAGTAGTCAAGACCAAGAAAAGGACAGTGCTACAAAGTAGGAACAATCAGCTACCCATATTAGAACGAGTGCCACCAAAATAAGCACACAGGGTGTTAGTTATTGGAGACTTCTCCCTGAGGGGCACAGAACCATCTATTTGTCATCTGCATAACCTCTCTAGAGACATTTGCTGCCTACTGGGGGCCCACATTCATGAGATCACAAAGAGGCAGCCAAGCCTTATAAAAACACTACTCTTTTGTGTAAGGTCAAATTAGACTGCAATAAGGAGATTCAGAAATATCAAAAGGGACTTTATGTCCCTTGGAAAGAAGTTGAAAGGGTCAGAAGCATAAGTAATATTGTCCTCTACCCCTTCCAGCTGGTGACTGGGATCCAGGATGAAGGAGAAAATGGATCAGATGAATGACTGCCTGCATGGCTGCTGCTATGCTCAGGGTTTTGGGTTCTGTGATGTGGGATGCACCTTCAGGAGCGTGAGCATGTTGACACCAGGAAGGGTGCACCTGACCAAATGGGTTAAGGGTGTTCTGAGTCTGACAGAACTTATTAGCTGGATTTGACAGGGGAAGGTACTCTTCTGAGTGTCAGAGAAAACAGAAACCATTTTAGAAAGCATTGTGAGTCATCCCAAAGGAATCAGAGAGGCCTTCTACCATAAGGTAAAGAAGTCGACAGCCCAGCTGATGTGCCTCTACACCAATGCACAAAGCATGGGTAACAAGAAAGAGGACTTGAAAACCATGATACAAGTAGAAAACTATGACCTAATTGCTGTTATGGAAGCATGATGGGACAACTGGAACACTGCAGCTGAGTGTTGCACTCTCTGTTAAGCAAAGGGTTAGATTTGAAGATCTGTGTTTGAGAAACAGTCACAGACAGGTTGAGAGCCTGTGGGTAAAAATCAAGGACAGGACCAACAAAGGACACCTGGAGGTGGAGGTAACTGTAGGCTGCCTGTTCAGGGGAACCTGTTGACAAGTCCTTCTTGATTCGGCTCAGGACACATCTTGCTCACAAGCTACCATCCTGATGAGGGATTTCAACCACCTGGGCATCTGCTGGGAAAGCAATGCATCTGGTTATAAGCAATCCTGGACACTCCTGGAGTGTGTATAGGACAGCTTCCTGGTCTAGGTACGGGGCAGACCAACCTAGGAGAAGCATTACTGGGCCTGGGGCCTGGTACTCACTAATGTGGATGAGCTCATCAGACGAGTTAAGTCTGGAGGCAACCTAGGCTGTAATGGTCATACCCCAGTGAAGTTTGTAATCTCCAGGAGCATGGAGGAGCAAGGAAAAAAAATCAGAATCCTGAAGGTTGGAAAAGCAAACTTAATCATGTTCAAGTACTGGGTGAATTAGATCCCTTGGGAAACTGTCCTTAAGGACAGAGGGACTGACAGACCTGGCAAGTCTTAAAGGCCATTTTTCTTAGACCACAAGAACTTTCCCTCACAATATGTAGGACATACACAAGGCAGGCCAGAAGCCAGCATGGCTGAGCAAATGTCTGCTCCTCAAACTGAGAAGAAAGAAAGAAATGCACAGCCAGTGGAAGCAGGGACAGGTGGCCTGGGGAGTGTACTGGGATACAGTTCAGATGTGTAGGGACAGGGTAAAGAAAGCCAAGGCATAGATGGAACCGGACTTGGCAAGTAATGCGAAGAATAATAAGAAGAGATTCTGTAAGGACATAGATCAGAAAAGCCAAGGAGATAAAGGCCCCATATAAATGAGAAAGGAGAACTGTTAACAACCAGATATGGAGAAGGCTGAGGTACGCAGTGAGTTCTTCACCTCAGTTGTCACTGGCTGGGAATCAGACTTCCCACATCTCTCAAGTTCATGAAACCTTTAGGTGGGAGTCAGAAAAGTGAAGTCCCTCCCACTCTAAAGAAAGGGGAGGTTCTTGACCACGTGATGAATCTGAACAACCACAAGTCTACGGGCCTGACAACATGCATCCCAGCATCCGGAGGCAACTGAGCTCTGTCATTGCCAAACTGTTCTCTGTCATATATGAAAAGTCATGGCAGTGAGACCACGTCCTTGGTGATTAGAAAAAGGGAAACATCACTTCTATTTTTAAAAGGGGGAGTAGGGAAGACTTGGGGAATTACAGACCAGTTATCCTGACCTCTGTGCCTGGGTAGATAATGTTGCAGATCCTCGTGCAAGCAATGTTAAATCACATACAAGACGAGGTGATCCAAGATAGACAGCATGGCTTTACAAAGGCAGATCACTCTGGATGATGGAGTGACTGCAACGATCAGCAATTCACAGCCAGTGCAATTTGATGCATGTCAGTGCTGTGAGTGAGTAACTGGGCAGCTTGGTCCTGATCGGAATTCCTAATCCTTAATGCTCTGTGGCAGTCCTAGTCACGGAGTGACACGAGGAGTGTGCAGAGTAGAGGACAACTGTAGTTCAATACAAAAATTGAGTAGTTTCTCTTGGTCCAGTAGTTAATTTTTCAAATCACCTCTGTTGTTTGAGAAAGCTCCTCTTTGCACCGGTCTGACTTGAAAGTAACACTGTTCTTGGTCCACCATTGTTTTTCAATGTCTTTGGTAGTCTTTGGATAGGATCTGAAGAGTCTGTAGCGTGGACTCCCAATGAAGGCATTCAAAGGTGAGGCTCTTTACAGAGCATACCATGGGGACAAATTTCTCAATAGAGGCTTTGGGGACTGCTTTTAAAGTCTGTAAGGAGGAAGAAGAAGAAAATAGACTTCTCAGAGGCTTGCTACCAGTGTTAGTTTTGGATTGGCATCATAGGCAGTCTCTTTGTGATTCAACAGAGTGATTGTAAACCAACTGCAGTTATCGTTGCCACCTTGTGAGAAAAGTGGTAAGATGAGAAGTTATTCTGTTGGATATTTGGATTAAAGTGGAAAAAATGGATGATATGGAAGGACAAGATGTTATCTAATATAATAACCCACTTGTGTTGTTGGTGCTAGGGCAGAAAAGATTTTTTTCCTTTCATCTTCAGTTGTCATAGTGTGGAAATGCAATATAGGGAGAAAAGGCACACCCATACAAAATGTTAAGTACAACCTTTTATAAATGTGTGTAACATAAATCAGGATGAGAAAAACAACACTAAAGTTTTAGCCTGTTACACTCATGATCTTCAGCAGCCTTGAAGGGTCTTTTTAGATTTTCAGGTGCATTTTCAGATGCTTGGCCCCAGGCTTGATGGCTGGATTTGAATTTATTTTTTAAATTGCTAGTAGGAGCAGTTTTGGTGTGAGGCATTCTAATTCATGGTACTAATAGCAGGGCATACAGTAGTACCGTTCTTGGTAGGGTGTTCTACCTCTCCCTGTGACCATCAGGGCTGTGGGATGTCTGCCGGGATCGGCTCCTTGTTGCCTGGGGCTCCCGGGAGGTAACCCGGCGTCCCTGCTCATGCCACTCACTCCTCCCCGAGCGGGCTGGGGCATCCCGTTCGGGCCTTTCAGCATGGTCCTCATCACTAGAGGTGTCAGTAGACGTATCTTCAGCCCAACTGTCCTGCCGGCTCCTGCTGTTTGAGGAGTCGTAGCCGTGGGCCCGCTGCCCCCTGCTGTGGCTCCTGTGGTGCCGCCTTGAGGACCTGCTTCGTTCCCTCTCTCGGTCCCTGGCACGGCCAGTGCCGTGCTCCCTGCTGGAAGAGCTGCGCTGCTGGCGGCCTGTGGAACGATTCTGCCTCCTTCCTTCAGAGCGGCGACGAGCTCTCTGTCCTCGATTAGGCCTGGTAAAGGTGATGTAGTGCCCTATGGAGTACACCTCGTAATTGTTGTCTCCCACTTTGCGGAGGAGGTACTGGAAAGGCTCCCGGCAGATTGGGCACACGGCTGTGTTGCGGGACCATTGCAATATGCAAGGAAAGCAGAAAGCGTGGCTGCACCAGCTCACAGAGACTTGGTCCTGGATTGGATCCATGCAGATGGGGCACATTAGGTTCTCTGTGTCACGTGCAGGTGCAGCCTGGGACACCTGGTTGGTGCTGGCAGCAGGAGAAGAGGTACCGTCTCCTGGTGAGCCCTCCAATGCTGTTTGGCACTGCAAACAAAAGAGACACAAAGCTCCTGACCTGCCCTGGAGACACAATCCGGAGATGCAATCTGCAGAAAGCAGCCAAGCTGCCCAAACAGAGCGCTAAAGAGCTCCCACTTGGCCTCGGGGCTGTGCTTGGGCTGCCACAAGTAGCAGGGACTGTCCTGGGGCAGACAAGTGACACCAGGGGTGTCTTTGCATGTGACAGCTCTCAGGGCAGGGTGGTGACTGACCTCTCTGACATGTGCAAGCAGGAATTGGGAAGGCGAGGAAGAGGTTCCTGGCCTCTCAGCAACAGCATCTGGAACCTGGGCATGTGGCAGATCCATACCAGCAACCCAAGCCCTGTCACCACACTGCGAATCCTCTCTATGCTCTCAGAAGGCAGCCAACGGGATGGGGTTCCATCCTCTCCTCAACTGCAGATGTCTGTTCCCACAGGAGGAGGATGGGCACTCTGATTCTTCAGGGCTGCCCCACACCACCAAACAGATTGTCACACATGTCACAGTGACTGTGGTGACATCACAGTGCTTTCAGGGACTACCCATAGAACACACAAGCCCTGGACTCAGGGAACAAATAGCTTCCCAGATATCTCATCTCACTAGACTGACTCCCTCACAAGCAGAATTCCCTTGCTGTATTTTTCATGTAAAGTCACAGGCCTCACTGTTCAGTGGTTTTCATATTAAGTCACAGGCCTCACTGTTCATGCCCAGCTCTATGTTCTATTTTAGAAATAAACCATCTCAAGGCATTTCTTCTAGCTTATAGCTTCTAGCTTGTTATCCTCACAACCTTGGGCAGCCTTGCATAGGTCTCTTTGGATTTTTGGATGCATTTATAAATGGAGAATAGATCCTACGCCTCAAGCTTGACAGTTGTATTTGACTTTATTTTTTAATTGTTAGTAGGAGCAGTTTTGGTGTGAAGTGATGTAAGTGATGACACTAGTAGCAAGGCATACAGTATTATCCATCTTGGTAGGGTGTGCTACCTGTCCCTGCGCCTATCAGGACTGCGGGACCTCCTCTGGGACCGGCTCCTTGCCACCCGTGATTCCCGGGAGGAACCCCGTCGTTCTCGCTGGCGGCGCTCGCTCCTCCCCGAGCGGGATGGGGCATCCCGTTCGGGACTTTCAGCATGGTCCTCATCACTAGAGGTGTCAGTAGACGTGTCTTCAGCCCAACTGTCCTGTTGGCTCCTGCTGCTCGAAGAGTCATACTCCTCGGCCCGTTGCCCCCTGCTGTGGCTCCTGTGGTGCCGCCTTGAGGACCTGCTTCGTTCCCTCTCTCGGTCCCTGGCACGGCCAGTGCCGTGCTCCCTGCTGGAAGAGCTGCGCTGCTGGCGGCCTGTGGAACGATTCTGCCTCCTTCCTTCAGAGCGGCGACGAGCTCTCTGTCCTCGATTAGGCCTGGCAAAGGTGATGTAGTACACCTCGTAATTGTTGTCTCCCACCTTGCGGAAGAGGTACTGGAAAGGCTCCTGGCAATTTGGGCAAACAGGTCTGATGCGGGACCATTCTAGTATGCAAGAAAAGCAGAAAGTATGTCTGCACCAGCTCACAGAGACTTGGTCCTTAATGATGTTCAGGCAGATTGGGCACTCAAAACCACGTGCAGGCGCAGCCTGGGACACCTGGTTGGTGCTGGCAGCAGGAGAAGAGGTGCTGCCTTCTGGTGGGACCTCCTCGGCCATCTGGCACTGCAAACCAAAGAGACACAAAGCTTCTGACCTGCCCTGGAGACACAATCCGGAGATGCAATCTGCAGAAAGCAGCCAAGCTGCCCAAACAGAGCGCTAAAGAGCTCCCACTTGGCCTCGGGGCTGTGCTTGGGCTGCCACAAGTAGCAGGGACTGTCCTGGGGCAGACAAGTGACACCAGGGGTGTCTTTGCATGTGACAGCTCTCAGGGCAGGGTGGTGACTGACCTCTCTGACATGTGCAAGCAGGAATTGGGAAGGCAGGGAAGGCGGTTCCTGGCCTTTCAACAACAGCAGTCAGAGCCTGTGTGTGCAGCAGTTGGGACCTGCTCCCCAGGCTCTACCACTATTGCCTCTCGGCAAATCTTTTTATCCCTTAGAAGGCAGCCAACAGGATAAAAGTCCATCCTCTGCTCAACTGCAGATGTCTGTTCCCACGGGAGGAGGGCAGGCACTCTGGGCCTTCAGGCCTGCTCCATACCAAGGATTGATGTCACATGTGTCACAATGACTCTGTGGCGACATCAGAGAGCTTTCAGGAATCACACCCAGAAGGCACAGTGATTGATGTCACACATGTCACAGTGATTCTCTGGTGACAACACAGTGTTTTCAGGGACTACCCATAGAACACACAAGCCCTGGCCTCAGGGACAAAAGCTTCCCAGATAGCTCATCTCACTAGACTGACTCCCTGTCAAGCAGAATTCCCTTGCTGTATTTTTTGTATAAAGTCACAGGCCTCACCCTTCATGTCCAGAACTGTTTTTTTCGAAATAAGTCATCTCAAGGCATTTGTTACTCTGCCGACTTTCCAGGTGTGATCCAAGTCCCTCTGTTCAGCACTGGGGAGGTTGCACCTGGCATACTCTGTCCAGTTTTGGGCTCCCTAGCACAAGAGAGGTGGACATACTGGAGGCCATCCAGCAAAGGTCCACAAGGATGATGAAGGGACTAGAGCATCCTATTAGGACATGAAGAAAGTGCTGCCTCCAGACTGTTCAACCTGGCGAAGACTCCAGGGGGGATCACTTTTCAAGGTGTATCAATACCTGAAGGGAGAATGGAGCAAAGACTGAGCCAGGGTCTTGTAATGTCTTGTCTTGTCTTTCATGCTCAGTGAAAATAGGCACAAAGCAAAACACAACAAAGGTAAAAGCTGCTCACTGAACATCAGGAAACCTTTTTTTACCATGAGGGTGACTGAGAACTGGCAGAGATTGCCCAGGGTGCTCATGGAATTTCCCTCCTTTGAGATACTCAAAAGCTGTGCGACCTGTGGTCCTTGGGCACCATCTCTGCTTGAGCAAAGGAGCCGAAGACCTTTGGAGGTCCTTTTCCACATCAGGCATTCTATGGTTTTGTGACTCAAAGCTCACTTGTGTGTCTAGGTTGCCTGAAGTGGGCAGATTTGAATGTTTCTATGTGTTCATGAGAAGTCAGGTTTACTTCGTGAAAGTTGATCATCCATGAAGTTGACACATCTTTTTTTTTACCTGGGGGCTTTATCGGTTATTGCTCAGAAAACCAACATGCAAAACAAAAGCATGTGGAGTGTGTAGAGTTAAACATCTCCCTAAAGGTATCGGTTATGTTTTTATGCCATGCATTGCACATGACCCATCAGGTCACAGTTTACAACTAATGCAACTTGCTGCGTGTCAGTGCTGTGAGTGAGCAAGTGGGCAACTTGATCCTGATCTGAATTCCTTGGTGGCAGCATCCTAACATTCTGCTCTGTGGTGGTCCTAGTCATGGAGTGACAAAAGGAGTGTACAGAGTAGAGGATGACTGTAGTTCAGTACAAAAATTGAATATAGTTTGTCTTAGTCCAGTAATTAATTTCTTGGATCACCTCTATCTTTTGACAAAACTCCTCTTCATACCAGTCTTACTTGAAAGTAACAATTTGCAAGATTCCCATTAAGACTGTTGAAAACCTATTTCCTCACCAATTTCAAAATTGGACCCTGTGCTGTCAAATATAAAGGCCAAGAAAAAGTGCTATTTAATCCTTCATTGTCCCTCAAATAAGTGGAACTATCAGTGCAGATTAGCATCTCTGCAATTAAACCTGATTATTCACCATTCTTAAGTACATTTTACGTAGGATGGTTATCGTGGTTGCATGCAGTGACCCTCACCTCTCCAAAACAATTAAGGAGGGATGTAACTGGTATCCTGGGGACAGCATTAGGAGTACTGAAGAGCATGAATGCTGAAGTCCTAGCAAACAAGATAAAGTCAGTGCCAAGTGATTTATACCAATTGGATCACAGGAACTAACCAATTACACTTATCAGATATATTACCTCAATGGGAAAGGATTGATGAAAAGGATCATCAATTAATAGTGAGTACTCTAGGTGCAGCTCATACCAATACCTTTTAGTTGTGTTGAAGCTCAACTGTGGATACAACTTGCTGCAGCAGCAATTGTAAGGGAAGATGATGGGGGTATCTTGCCTGCTGAAATTCATACAGTAATCTGGAATAATGTAAACAAATTTGAAAGAAAATTTCAGTCTTGGTGGCATCTTCATCTATGACCCTACCAACAAGTAAAACTTCTGTTGTAATAATATGCAATGCTTCAGTATATATCACATACCCCATCATTGCACTGGGGTTAAATCACCATAAAATTATCCTTCATCCTATATAACACAAAGTTATGGGTCCAACAAAACGAGAATAAATAGCAGATTGTCAATGTTGATGCATGTGTTGCATGGGAACGATGGGGATTTATTTGTGAAAGTAACACCATTAGGGTGAACAAAAAAGTTTGTCAGGTCAAAATACATCCTGATGAAATCCTTGAACCTGTGCTTATACACATTAGAAGGGGATGCATGAGAACTATTTATGATTCCATACTTAGAGAAAACATCACTATAGAAATAAGCAAACATTTGCATTTGTCCTTGTACCCAAATTAGGGGCTTCTGTCACGACCCACGAGTTGCTACTATCTGGCTACACATCCTGTCAAGATTTAATGTCCACACTCATTGAAATGAACCTTGCACTGGTGAAAAAAATTACCGCAGCACAACCCCCTGTGTCGATTGCTGGACTGCATCTGAAACAATGGACAACGAACTCTAACTACCCTTCATCACGATATAGAAGAGATACACCATGGTTTGGAAAGAATAAACATGTATAACATCACTGGTGGGACATTTTTTTCGTGTGGTTACCACCACCAACAGGAATTCTGAATCTAATGCTGCACTCTATTGGAATTTTCCTGATTAATGTCATGTTACGCTTATTGTTGAGTCTTGTTCTATATCGTAGAGTGTGCATATTAGTATTGTCACAGACCTTTTCATGTATACATATAAAAAACCCAAACCAGTTAACCTGATCAAAAATTTCCCTCGGTTTATAATTGGAGCATAATGCATCTCTGTGGTGAGTGACCACACCATCACTCTGGAATAAGAGAGATCAACTTCAGTCACAGGGTGGATTGTGGTGGTACTGGAGGTGGTGGAAACAGATCCCTTGCTGAGGCAACAGGCAAATCCCTATGGCCTACTTTGCCTTCCTAGGGGCCCTTATCAATAAATATGAGGCTCTGGAACATGAGGGCCAGGCAAATGGCAATGTAGATGAAGATCCATCCTGGGGGTTGACTAGGGCAAGTCATTGAACCCTACACATTAAAACTGCCTCAAGTTCAATTTTCACCAAAGTCAAACTTTTAGCAGCAAAGATTACTTTTTTGTTTTGTTTGCAATTCCATGAACATTAGGCTGAGCAGGAGGCACTGCTCTGCAAGTTTAAAAGCCCACTAAAAAGTTTATAGAGTTTTATATCTCAAATCCAGATTGTGTCTAATTAGCGTCCTCTGTAACACAATATATTCATATCTTATGCTTCCAATAATCACCTCCAGAAGAATGAAATTTCAGCATTTGTTTCCCAGGAAAGCTGTCACCGATAGGCATTACATAGTTTCCTTTTTTTTTTTGGTTAAATTAAAGCAATATTTTAAATATCCTGAATATAAATTTTGTTTGCCTCTTTTACTAAAAGGTCTGAAGGAAAAGCAGGAGATGGTCTTATTTCCTTAGCAACAGAGTCAGGTGTGATTTATGCCACTGTGTGTTCCTGCAGCTGTCTCCAAGCAACAAAACAAACTGCAGTGCCAACTCTTGTAGGCACAATGTAAGGAGAGGGCTGAGGGAAAACTTTGGAGCCTGAATATCTATCCCTGGCATCAAAGAGAAGGCAAGACTGAACAGGCATGGGTTTTTCATAAAAATAAATAAATAATGTAAGCGTATCAGTTCAGCCTGCCAAATCCTCAGTATGCAAAGAATAATCTACTTTAAATCACTCAGTTTAGGAGACAGCTCTAGATGTGTTTTAACACTTTACCAAGGCTTTGCCTTAGCTTATGAAAGTGGTACCACTCTGTCTCCTGTCTCTGAGCTCAGAGGAGTCTACTCAGAGTCTCTGTTTAGCAGTTCTTGAAGAAAATGGAGTAATTGCATAGAAAAAAGAAAAATCAGTAATAATTTACTGTTAAAGTAGTTGCTAGAATTTACCAAACTTAATTTGCCATTTCAAAGCTGTTTCCTCTTCGAAGTAAAGAGGCTTGCATCTATGATTGTATCATGTTGGCAAACAGTGTTTCTAAATAACAACTGTAAAGCTAGTGAGACTTGCCAAATGCAATCATGACAGATAGTGCTATTTTCCTGAAAAAAATTACAGTTTTTTTGAAGGTGAAATTCGCTTTGGAAGCTGAGACTTTATGAGTGAAAGCTGCTGTTTATGCATCAGCCTCCCCAAGGCAATGCTTTTTAGGTGCTTTTCAGGTGCAGAGCTAAGACCTGTGGGTGAAAGCAAGAAAGCAAGAAAGCACTTGCTTGTGTCAACACTTTGACCCCACTGATGCTGGAACCAATGCACCATTGTTTCACACCTCTGAGCACATGCTGCCCATGCCAGCCTTGGTGCAGAGTGGGCAGAGAGCATCACCTCTCCCTGACACTTCCCTGCCACATCAGCATCAGCATGAACTTGGTGTGTTTTCTTTCAGTTTGTATGAAATGGGAAACACCTGCGGGCCAGGGTCTCCCCGTTGCGTGGCTTGGGTGCAACACCAGCATCTATAGCTTGTATTGTCAGTAAGCAGAAGAAAAACTTCTAAAAGACCACTAGGCCAGCCCTCATTTTTAGGGATCAGTTTCAAAACTGCAGCAGTTGTGTGGCTGCATGAAGGTCTCTTGAGAGCCAGGTCACTGGGGCTGGATTTGTATCTCTGCTCCTGGGTGAACTGGTCAGGGTTTATCCCAGCCCAGCAAGCACAGTTAGCCACAATTCCTGCCTTTTCCAGACAGAAATCAGTTTACCACCATCCTTCAAAATTTCAAGGTTTCAATTCCTGGGCTTCTACCTAAGAAGTTGTCTGCTCTGAAACCAATCTGTCTAATTTCAGCACATTAGGCAATAGTCTCTTTTCCTTGTACTTTTGAAAACTGCTTGGGATTTTTTTGTTTGGTTTTTGTTGTGGTTTTTTTATTTTTACTTGTGTATGTTTTTGCCAAATGGTTTCCTTGTCCATTTTTTTATTTGTTTTTTTGGTGGGGTTTTTTGGTTGTTTGGGGTTTATTTGAGGTTTTTTCTGTGTTTTTGGGCCTCATCCTTTTGAAAAAGTGACAGCAGAGTCTTACTGCAGAACTTTTCTACTTATTAGACCATTCCCCTTTACCTCATGTATTTTTCCTGAATTTAAAAGTCATGTTTCTGTCAAGAGCTTCTCTAGGAGACCTCTCACTGAAGTCTTTTTATGATACTCTACCAAAATTCTCATCAGCTGGTAGCTGTTCCTTAATTTAAAGAGCCTAAAACTTTAATGCATAATGTTGATTTTTTTTTAAATAGCATTTTGACCTGAAATGATAAATTCTTGCAGTTGTATAAGCCCAGATTTATGCTCAATAGTGGATGAAAAAACACTTAGGATTTGCTACCTGACTCACATATAAACTCCCATTGACACTGCTTCTATAGATCAGGTCTCACACAATTTTCAACATTTAAAAAGTAAATACATAAGATCTTTGAGACCCAGTGCTGTACCAAAACCAAGTTTGTTTTGTTCTCCAGTTCTTTTTTTTTACCCAACATAACCAAACACATAATTTTACATCAAAAAACAATCCCTCAGAGCTTCAGGAATCGCTAACTGCCCCTATAGCTACAAAATAGTTAAGCATGAGTCTGGTTTCTTTTATAAGCTACTAAAGACTTTAACCAGGTGAATAGTATCACCAGATTTGTAGGACTGTCTACATGTCTGGTTCTATCAACAAGCTTCTTTAATTTGGGATGCAAATTCTGATTCAATTTTATGGCATGCACCTGTCTTCTACTCCTACACTACTTCCTCTGTAAAATGGCACAAGATACAAAAATTGAAAAGCTGATTCTCTACAGAACACAAGGAAAGGATTTTAATAAGGTTTTCTGGTATAAAACCTCTGCAAAAGGAGAACCAGACCTGTGGAAAATACAAATGCATTTTGGTTTTAATATTCACCTGCTTGTTATTTTGTATCTGTAATTTTACACAATTTTATATACTTTTAATATGAAGTTTGAAATTATCACAATGGAAATATAACTCTCTTTTATGCTTTCCTGGGATTGCAGCTTCTTATAGTTGAAAGAATGAAAAAAGTGCTTCAAGGCACACAACTTTTTTTTTTTTTTTTTACTTTGATAATCTCTCCTGGAGGAACATTTAAAGGATGAGCTAAAAGTGTCAAAAGTTTTATTATTCATCAGCAGGCTATCCTTTTCATTAGCCATTATGCCTCATGTGCACTTGTTTGTTTCTAGGAAGCTCATTTTATATGGCATGCCTTTGTTTTTGTTCATTATTTTAATTGAAGTAAGCACCCAGAAATGGTTAGAGCTAAGTTTTTATCTTAATCTTTTAGCCTTTAGTTTGTTCATAAATACCAATTTTTTCAGTGTCCTAGTGAGGCTGCTCATGATTTTCAGTCTATGTTTAGTGCTGCATAGAGAGCAGTCAGACTATGGGATAATAGAAGACTGATTTCTACACTAGTCCTAGTAGAACTAATTAAATTTGGAGGCAAAACAGGCTGTCAACAAGTCTGCATGTCACAGTTCCCTTGGAAGAGTCGGAGGTAGTCTTTTCCATCAAATCGCTGCAATACCACCCCATTTCTAGGAGTAAGTTGATGCAAAACAGTAATGACTAAATCCACCACCTGAGAAGCCTGGGAGGAAGATGAATTTAAAGCAAACCCAGGCACAGCCACGGGGTTTGTATGGAAACTGTGCCCTCAGGGCTGGACAACAGCATCTGGGGACCCAATCACTAGCCAGCAGCTCCAGGTTGGTGGGTGCCCACTCTAAAACGACATGTTACCCATGTAGCCTGCCCTCTCCCCTCCTTAAAACTCCTGAAACAAACTTAAGGTCCACCAGACACTCCTCTCCCCATAAATCCAGAAAGCTCTGGCTTGTCATGAGGGGAGAGGGCAAGAAAGGAGCACAGTCCTATGTCCCCTCTCTTCATTGGACCAAAAGGTCAAATGGGATGATGGCAGACAAACGCTTTCCCTCCTGGAGTGACTCTCTATGCCTCAGGAAAGAAACAGTGAACAGGCTCTGCTTCTGAAACCTTTTGAGACAGCTCAACATTGAACTCTTTATGTCCCAAAATCTACTTTCTCCTTTTTCTTACCTTCTTATTGTCATAGAAATGAAAAAGCATCAGTGAAATGTCTATGCTTGACATTTCTGAGATGAGTTTTGAGCTCTTCCAGCAGCACTGAAGTATGTATCTGGAAGTCTGAGGTTTTTTGATTGGTTGCCAGGTTGGTTTTTACCTATTCTTTTTCTTTGAGTTCCACTGAACTGTGTTGCATATTTGCAAATTTCTCTTAATGACATACATGTCCTTTCCTGAACACTTTTCTCCAGTCTCTGTGACTTGAAAATATGCCTAATGAAGTAGTCTTCTGTGCCTGTACCCTGCATCATAAATACACGTTAGCCTGAGAAGTACCATTTCCCACTTGACATGCAAAACCCATCTGCAAGTAGTTCTTGCTTCTTTACTCACTGTCTAGAAGAGTAATTTTTCATTCCCTGATGAAGTTTTAACCAGCAAAGGATCATAATGGCTCCATTTAAAATTTCCCTAAACAGCAATAAAATATTATTAATCCCTGCTCCCTCCCTGGTCCCAGGTCCACTAACAGCCATCATAAACACAGTAGACTGGGCTATTTGTCTATACTTCAGCTCATGCAGGAATAATTTTTTGTTTGATTCTTCAATCAGATCTGCAGACTTCCAATCAGCTACCTCTTATATTCTCAACCCACACAAGTCAGGAAAATTGTCATCTTTTAAAAGCAAATATTGTACCTTTCCAGTTACATTTTCATTTAAAAAATAAATCAATAGAGTTTGCAACTGATAACCAGATTATGAT
This sequence comes from Myiozetetes cayanensis, assembly GCF_022539395.1. Lineage (NCBI taxonomy): Eukaryota > Metazoa > Chordata > Aves > Passeriformes > Tyrannidae > Myiozetetes > Myiozetetes cayanensis. The sequence goes on along the minus strand of NW_026087631.1, from coordinate 59,279,421 downwards.
TGCTTTTAAGAGTCTGGTATCTTTCCCATGAGGTAATCTGACAGCACAGCAAAATACATCTATTTATTATGAGGAACACTCATGTATTCAATCAGCCTGTTTTAAAAGAGGCCATAAATGAGATTTGGGATTTTAAACAGCCTCAGTAACTTTTCTTCCTCTTAATTTCCAGCTGCTTGATTTTTTAAGTCCTTCTCTCCTGAGAAGAGTTTTTAAGAGCATTTAAAGACTTTTATATATATGTACGTACATCTGGATATGTACACCCCTACTCATATAATGAAGTAAGAAACTTCTTTTTTTGCTTCTTTCACAGAAACTAAAAGGTGGTTAGCCCCTTTGTTCTCTGCATAGCTTATCTGAAGATGTTTCTTTCTTGCATTTTCCCTGTTTCCTCTCTACATCCCTGTTTCCTCTCTACAACTGTCACCCCCAGCCCAAACACAGGCACTGATCCCTGCCTCAAAACACCTATCCCAAAAGCAGAGGCAAAGAGCAACTCTAAAGTAATTATATCAAATAGTGCCCCAGCATTATTTGTCTCATAGCACAGGGCTGTTTTGCTTTCACAGTACAGGGAAAATGTTCTTTTCCCTCTAAGGTTGGAACTGGGAATGTGTGAAAAGCAAGACAGAAGATGCATGCAGATATATTTTAAAAGTGTTCCTATAACACTTTCAAACACTGTTCATTGGATGTTTCTGCTTAAGTCTGAATAGATTCACTGGAGATTTTTGTCATTAAAGAAGAGTTAAGTCTGAAGTGCAGTATTTTTGTGCCTCAACATTGCACTTGCTGGGCCACGGGCTGGGAAAGGCAGCTTCCTGGTCAAAATGGACATGCACTCAAGCTCCATTAGCACCTTTCTTCCTGCAAATTCCAACATTTGTTTCTCCTGCTGCATTTTGGCTGCTAATTAGTGTTAGGTGCATCTCACTGCTACTTAGCAAAGGCAAAGACACGCCCCCACTGTGACAATTTTACCATATATAATATTTCATAATGCTCAGATTACACCAGACTGAGTTAAAAGCCTGATCTGCATGTTTTTTTCAGGATGAATTGATGTGAAATGCCGTATCAACACCACATAAAAGGTATTCATTCATGTTGTCATGCATTTAATTCCTGTTCTCTTTTTGTTTTGCCAAAGAAAAGTTGGTTCATGTTGTGAATCTATAATTATGACTTTTCATCTGCTATAGGTCTTTCACTTCTCTAGTTCTTTCTCTAAATTTTATAATTTTTGATAACACAAGGATGCATACAATGTCTTCACAAGATTAAATAAGACTGCATAACTATGTTAAGCTAAATATGCATTTACAATTCAATAGCTGCCTACATCAATGTAAACAGCGTGCCCTGTCTCTAAGAAACTTCATATTTGTATTATGTCAAAGGAACATTTAAATGGAAATTGGAAGTCAAATAAAATACATATAGCAGAATTCAAGATTAGATTTATTTGATAAAATTCCTTGAGTTTGCTGGACACAATGAAAAAAAAAGCTTATCAAATAATACGTATCAAATTCTACATTAAAAATTGATTTATTATGACATACAATGAACTGAACAAATTGCTCCTGGTGAATAGGAACCTTAACTCCTCCACTCCTCCCCAAAAAACTTTTGAGAGCTTTGTGTGAAGCCAGCAGAACAGCAGCATGGCTCAAGATGCCAAGTTTAGAGGCATTACAGGATCAGCAGTATATACTGCCTTTCCCTGCATGAAAGAGGACACAGGCTATCACTCAAAATACATAGCACCAACTTCCCCAGTTGAAACTTAACATTTTTGCTGTGACACTTTGGGCCCTTCCTCAGTTATTTCTCTTTCACTTCTATGCTGCTCAAGGCCACACCTCCTAAACAGCGCTGCAGTATCACTACTTACTTATAAAACAATCACAGTTCCAGCCTTTTCTCATAAACCCAGGTGCAGCTCAGAGTTCAATGAAGGTGCTATCAGGCTGAGAAAAATCAAAATTGCCCTACATGTATCTTAAAAGCAGTTACTGAAGTTCCTCCCTTCATCTGAAGGAAGTATTTTCTCTGAAGATTATTTATCAATCATTGTTCAAATATAGGAACTTCCAACATTTCTGATCTAAACCAGTGTAATTGCACTGGTTTATCCACTGTCAAGAACAAAGTAATAGGAACAAAATATCACTATAGCATCATATGGTTTGATTTTAGCTCTGCTAGCAGCCCTGTGTTTACTTATGCATAAACAACAAAGATGTGATCTGCAGTTTTGTATGAGAAACCCCACTGGCACCATATGCTTCTCAAGCTGTGGGAAAAACTTGTGACCTTCTTGTCCTCAGCCATATGACTGAGGACACTTCAGCTGAGGCCTCTATCAGTCATAAAGAGTCCTTTACTCCACAAAGCTAGATAGATACTAATACTGGTCCAGATCAAACAACCCTTTCAAAAAACAACTAAGTGACATGTCAAAATAAGGTCACGTCAAGTTTCTGGTGATATACAGGAATTTCCAGAAGACTGGATGGAAACCACTATTCTCTTACATTCCCCAGTACTTCTACTCATGTACAGTTCAGGCTGCAGTCTCCTACTAAAAATTGAGAAGTGGAAACAGTTTTCAGCATGGCTGGAGATATGAGATGGTTAACAGGTTGATAGCAAATCAACTGCCAAGAAACTTTTTGAAAAACCCAAACTCAGTTGAACAGGACATTACCTGACAGGTATCCATTCCTCTTCGTGGCTCAAGAATAGGATAGTGCTTGCAGTCTCTTTGGAGGAGAAAAGCACAAATCCTGACTCTTTTGCTTGAACTGCAGGAATTAGACAGTACTATGAAGACATTCAAAAAAACACTGCTAATGATGGTGCACTCTGGGACCAATATGATATAAAAAAAAAAAAAAATAGACAGGTGAGAGAAAAAAAGTACTTGGCTCCATGTTTCCTGTCCCCAGGAGTGAGAGAGGAACAGGATAGAAATAATAGGGACACATTATTAGTGATTTCAATATAGTGAAATTTGTTTTCTTGTCACAGAGCCTTAAACAGAAGAGTTTTTTAAAAGACTGAGTGACCAGTATCTCCTGTGTTGCAGCAGTAATTATTGGGAATAGAGGGAAGCAGAGAACTAAGGAAGTTAGTAGTTTAAAAATAGGAAGTAGCATGCAAATGAGACAAACGTAACATAGACATTAACTGAGCAAGGCATAAACAAATTGGCCTATAGTGACAGAAAAACGGAATAGAAAGAGCATTCCAATTGACAGAAATTGCATCAAGAAGCAAAAAGAATTGAACATTTCTTATTTGAGAGAAGACAGTAGTATAATTGGCATTGCAGACACCTAGTGGGAGGAATTGCATGTCTAAAACGTTAAAAGCATTGCTTTTAATCTGGTTAAGAGGAATAAAACAGGTGTAACATAAGTGGAAGAATTATAGCATGTGTTACAGGGACCATTGCTCACGTTAAGGACTTTCAATTACATTTCAGGGCACAAAAAAAAAAAAAAAAAAAAAGTTGGAAATCTGGTTATATCACCTACAAATTGGTTTGTTTCTCCTATTTTAGCTCTTTTTTTGCATTTGTTGCATACAGGTAGATTGAACATAGTAAACCAGTGAGAAAAGTATATATGTAAATGATAGGACTGTTGTCTTAGTCAGGTTATTCCGAGATTTGGATATTTGGCTTGGATGTTAGCTGCTGCTGTTGGATCCTATCCGTTCTGTTTCTATCTTGTCTGTTCATCCCTTCAAACAGCTAACTGGTGTTTCTCTGGGTTTGTTTTGTTTAGGGCTTTGGGGGGTGGAGGGGGATGGGGTTTTTTTAAACTTTCTGTAAATGTTCATGCATTTAAATTTTGTGTTAAAAGGTAATTGAAAGAAGTTGGTTTTGTTCTCTGCAAAGTTTCATTGCATACATTCCCACCTGTAAGTCTTTCAAGGTCTAACAGTTTTATCTGTTCCAGTTCTTTCTGAATCCTGTCAGGTAAAATTCATGGATTAGTGACAGTACTGATAAAAAGGAAACAGTTCTTCTATTTTATTTGAAGACAATTTTAGGCAACTTCTGAAAGGAAAGACCAGACAAAAGAGAATGAAAAAGAATGAATATTGTCATTCTTTAAGTTTTAGATGGTCAAAAAGCTACAATCAAGGCAGGGAATTTTTTTTAGTCAAACATTCCTATTAAATAAATACAGACCTGAAGCTAGATAGACAATAAAGAATCAAGAAGGAATAGGTAAAATTAATATGTTGTCTATCTCTGAGTATGGGAAGGTGTAATAAGAGAAGTTGATATGTTACATAAAGATCCATGGCAGGTTGGGTAAAGAACAAAACAACTTCCATTTAAGTGTTTTAAAAAAAAAAAAAAAAAAAGAAAGCAAGATGGGCACCTGTTTAATGAACACCTCTTTCTATCTCATTACTAACTGCCTTTATATAATCATTTACTGCTTTGTATCTGGGAAAAGTCAAGATGAGGTACTTGAAGTATTTTCCTGACAATGATGAAATGATTCCCTGGCCAGCAGTAACCAAAGAAGCACACTAGGCTTGTGGCAGATAAACACTTGAGGCAACAGGGCCAGGTGACTTTTTCCTGAGTCATGAAGTAAATTTTCTGAGGAAGATTTAGGAGAGGCCAGAGAATATATCTGGTGCCTGGAAGAGCTGCAACATTGTCCACACTTCAGCAGGAGCAAACAGAATGACAGATGGTGGCTTAATATGACAGCAATCTCAGGCAAAACAGTGGAAAATAACAAAATAGGAGATTCAGCCGACAGAAAAAGAGCCATCTTGCCTCTACCATGGCGACACATCTGCCACTGCTGCTCTTTATTCTGCCCAAATGTTTAGTGAAGGTTTTTTCTCCGCAGACAAGAAAAAGATACAGTTATTCTCAAAGGTTGAGGTCTTTGTGGCCTTTCCCCAGCTTTCTGTATTCTCTGTACTCATTGGCCTCCTTTTATTTTCCAGAGTTGATACTCTTTAATTGTAGCTGGTGAAACAGCTTATGCACTGAATTTGGAAAATAAGTTTTACCAGACAGTGGATTTAATTACTCGTGGCAGAATGTGAAGGGAACTGGCTTGAAGTCTTGAATGGTGGTAGTAAAATGTGCTTGACTGTTTATTACAGTCATGATTGAAAGATGAGCACTCTAAAATACCTTCAAAGCCCATGAACATGAAATGTGTTGGTATGTTTCTTATAAGGTAATAGGGAAAAATATTGCCCAAAATCTGAAAAAACATCATCAGCTATAGTTTCTAGAGCTCCAGTGTACAGGGGCTTGCTCATAAACTAAGCAATGAGCTAAAACATGAAAAAACCCCAAACATGAATTACTCAGAAAGTTTGCATAGTAGCGGCAGAAAACTGTAAACAAGGTAGAGTGCATTTGAGAAATGAACAGAGAGCAGATATGCACAGCAGAATCCTCACTGAGGTAATGCCCAAGCTGAGAAAATTCAATTGTAGAAGAAGAAACATTCATTTGACCTGAAAAATACAGACTGTGCCAACCGTACCTATGCAGTGTGAGCTCTGTTGCACCCAGAGATCCAACCGACTTTTAAAGACTGATCACACTGATGCACATAAATAAGGGAGAGCATGTTGAATACTTAGAGGGCTCTGTATGTGTATATATATATACACACACATATATATATGCAAAAAGAATGACTGTTCCCAGTACTTGATTAAACATCTTGAGTTAGTTTCTTAGCTTTTGAGAGAGAACTGTTTCTTAAAATGGGAAGTTTTGAAATACAGAGAAGTATGACATGAGTGTGTCACAGCATGAGTCAGACACTGAGCAGAAAATGGACTAGCAGGGGTTTCAAAATATAAATTTGGTTTTAAAAACAAGTGAATAAAAGAGTGAATAAATAGAAAAAAAGTTTTGCATGGATAGGACAGGAAGAAACTGCATGGCTTACCAAATTCAACATACCACAATTTAATCAAATAGCACAGAGATGTCCCTGGACTCTTTTCTAAAGGGCTTTGGTAACCCAGCCTGGAAGAGATGGCTGTAGGTACTCAGTGCAACTGCCTGCTCAAAACAGCAGTGACAAGAATGTCAGAGCATGTGACTTGGGGCTTTCTCTAGCCCAATTTTGAAAAGCTCCAAGAACAATTACTCCACTGCCTCTCTAGGCAACCTGCTCCACACTGGACTGCCCCAACAGGGAAAAAATGGTTTCCCTTTTCATATAATGTGGGCTCCTCCTGTTTCAACTTGGACCTACACTCTCTCATCCTACTCCCTTGTGCTGTGGAGAGCGTGGCTTCATCTCCTCATTGACCTGCCCGTAGACAGAAGGCTGCTCTGAGGTGCCTGCCCTTCACCAGGCAGAAGCAGTCCTGTCTACCAGGCTCCCCTTGTAGGGCAGGTGCTCCATCCAGGCCCTGAACAGCCTGGTGGGTCTCTGCTGGGCTCACTTAATCAACCTCTTCTTCAGGTTTTGTCATTCCGTAAGGGGCACAAAGGTGCTACCAATAATTTCCAAGCAGAGATTGGTAATTTAAAACAGACTACTGTTGATCTGAGGTTATGAGGAGAGAGACATTGGGTTCGTTGCTTATAGGAATGTGTAACAGCTCCATTTGTCAAGCAATATCAGTAAGGGGGTCAACATTCTGATTTCAGGATGATGCCAATGGTTGGTCTTGGTATCTTGAAAAAGACCCTTTTAATAATGAAAAAAGTCAGGCTGCTACTAAATAGGGATTGAGACAATTTTGACTGGATTTGATTCTCACTACACTTTCTGGACCATTACATAAACTCCTCAGACTTTCACAGAGGAATGAGTAGGTCCTGTTTTCTAATTTGGGAATCTGATGAGTTAACCTTGGCCAAGTATTGCTGGGGAGAAAAAACCCCAACAAAACAAAACAAACAGAACCAAAAATAACCACCACCAACAGCAACAAAACCCCACCCTATCCGTGAATATATTTTTTAAGATAGTACAATAAACATGATCACAATAGGGTCTCTTTGTATTTGTTTCTGTGAATTTTCTGTTCAAATAATTTACTCTGTGATCTCACATGGAAAGCACTAACGTTAAGTTGCTTGGAGTTCCAAAACCTGTGGCCTGGTAACTTACACTTAAATGCCATGCAACATATGCGTTAAACTAAAACAACTCAAGATAATTATTTTTGAAAACTAGCTACTATTTAAGGCAGTTATTAAAAAAATACTTTCAATAGTAGGAGTAGGAATTTAGTGAATAGAAATTTAAAAGTAGATAGTAAATCAAATATAACTCCATTTCTGGACATCAGAAAGTGAAAATATTTGTTTTTCACAATATATACTATCTTTTCCAAGTCACACATGTAAATCTCTCACTCTGATATATCACTTTCCTCCTTCACCTCTTTTTTTTTTTTATTTATTTTTTTGTACTTGAGCCAAAACACTGGGCCCAATGTTAGTTGTTTCTTAGAAATTTGCTTCATATTAAATTGTCACCATCTTTTATTTTTTAAGTGTTGGAAACAACAGAAACATCACAATAGAGATGTTAAATTCCCAGAATACATTTTCTTAAATGGGAATCAGATTCATCTGGAATGAATAAAGCCATGATAGATGCAGTGCACATTGTGCTCAGAGAAAGCAGTTCTCTTCCACTTTGAAAGGGGCTTTATTAACTAATTACACAGTAATATACAGAACATGCTGATCCCAGGGATTAATGACCAGAAGGGTGTGATTGCATCTGTACACACCTTGAACCAGCAAGCCCCTAGTTATTCATTCTCAGGAAATTGCATTATTCTTATTGGCATATTAAACTGCATATGAGAGCAGAGCCTGCAGGTGTATGGACAGCTTAATTTTTCTGGCCACCATAGAAATAGCTGTGTGTACAGCAAAGGGAAAGAATGTCATGTATGTCAAACTAATTGTGAATAATCCCTGAACATTCTAGTTGCTTGATAATCACAACAGATTTTTAAGTAGTAATGTGACTGATTTCATTTATAGTAATGGCAGTCATTCCCCAAATTACAAAAAAATTGAAGCAGGGAAGAGAAAGAGAGGAATTATTTGAATTCTTCCTACTACCATCAGGGCTTGCTTTCACACAGACAAGTGTCTCCCATTAATTAACAGGAGTGAGAACCACGACCTCAGAGTTCCAGGAGAGCCGTGGAAGAGCAAGGCCTTGCAGCCAACAGCCTCTTTTCTGGGGAGACAACCATTAGAAAAGAGCACAGCCTCTTTCCTGCTGAATATGTTCTTCCCTCAACATCATTTTGCACAATATAAAATATAATAGCACTGCTTTGTTAAATCTCAGATACATTAAGTAATTTCATACAACGTGGTTTACCAAGACAAAATGAAAGGAGCTTGAGATATAGTGCTAGTGCTACTAGAACTAATAGCTTGTTTTGTGGCAAGCAGCTTTAGCTTATTGTTTCTTCAGCTCAGCAGCTTTTTCAGAATCAGCTGTTACTGGAGGTTTAACCAAGACAGGCTTGGTCACATTTGTGAGAAGAGTGTGGCATTGAGGTGGTAACTTCTTAGAAAAGCACAAGCGGGACACATGCTCTGGACTTGTGCCATTTTGTAGAAACAATGTTATAATTTAAGCAAAAAGCAGTATCAATGCATCAAACATATCTTCTAAAGGAAGACAGGATGGGAGGAAAAAAAAAGGAGGACGGGAAAACTGCTACTCTCTGATGCAGTGTAGAAATAAGAGAATTTAATATAATAAATAATAAAACAATTTTATAGTGCTCCAAGGCCTTTAATTAAACGTCTTGAATTCTTTATTTGTCCACCATTTGTAATTTTAGAAAACAATCTTTGATATTCATGCATTCAGTTTGATTTTATCTGAGTAGGACCACAGATTCAAAAGCAAATAGTGTTATTCTCATCATCATGCTATCTTGGTTGCTAATAATCATCCGCTGACATAATTTAATTTCATCTGGAAAAAAAGGCAAAAGCAGTATTTCCAGCTATCATTTTACAAATGACACAGCAAGGTCCAGAAAGATTTAAGAAATGGACAAGAGGACAGTAGACATAAAGCCTGGGGACAGCACCTAAATCAAATGGTCTGCTTCCTGCTTGCCTGGCCCATTTCCTTGCCCTGTTGCAGGGTGTGGATGTGTGTGTGTGTGTGTGTGTGTGTGTGTGTGTAGTTAGGTGTCTTTTTGAGGGGGGGGAAGGGACGGGGGGATGGTGGTTTTGGTTTTTTAGTATGCTTTAGAATCATAGAATGGGTTGGGTTATGTTGGAAGAGACCTTAGAGATCATGTAGTTCCAACCCATCTGCCTTAGTATTCGCTTTAGTACCAATCCCTAGTCTTAAAGAAGAATGTGCTATACAACTCACAATCAGGCTCTTTCTCAGCCCACTCACCCCTCCTTCTCCAGGGATATTCAGCTGAAGGTGCTCCGTGCATCTCAAGCAACCAAGAACCTGTCCCAGAAGTGTTATCTTCCTTGAAGCATGGAGTTTTCTGAATGAAAGAATAGCAGAGAACTTGTGATTATTCTGGCAGTGACTTTGTCCATGGTGAGGAGAATTTTGAACTCTGCTCCAAAACTGAGGAGTATAAAACATGGTTAGCAAAGCACAGTTGTGAATTGCTTACATTGGCCATCATTGTTTTTGAGGTGTGTTAGCTGCATGCTGTACAATCATAGGCTTCCTTACATTAAGACAGAGGAAAAAGGAGTTGTAGACTCTGTTCTAAATGTGATAGGACTATGGATCAGTAAAGATGTTTCTTTGCTGAGGATAAAAAAAAGTTTCTGGACTATCTGAAAACTTCTGACCAAACACAAAACAAACATATACATAATATGTATATGCTATGCTGTACTTTGCTAACTTGCTTTGAGGTGCTCAAAATACTGGTCAGACTAAAAGGTAAAGTTGGATCTTAAAGCATTTCCTAATATTAGTACAACATTGTTAATGCTCATGGTATGTCTTGTCTGGGTAAAACTTCCATCAACTGTTCTCTGCCCTTCAGTTTAGATTTTCCAAGCTCCGAGGTTTTTGCAAAAAAGATAGTAAGGAAAACTGTTCGTATACTCTACAGGAGCACGGTATTTCAAAAGAAGTATTTCACAAGCTCCCTGAGGATGCACAATGGGAGGGAGGGAATGAAGGGGAAGAAGTAGAGCCCGGATGACTCACTAATACACAGACCTACATAGACAAAAGTGCCTAACCAGGATTCAGAAATTTATCTCTGCGCATGGAGGTTCACAAGTCCTCATATAAGACCTTTAACACTCCTGGATGTCAGAGTTATGTATCATATCCATTTGCAGATGCAGATGGGGGGTCAGGAACAGTTTCCACAGAGGAGCAGATGCTCTTGTTCTCCCAGGCCACATGGCCTCCATGCTATGGACAGAGAGAGATTTAGCAGAACACAAAAAGCCTTCTGGGTTTTGTTGGAGAGGGTAGACACAAGTTTCAGTAAGGCCATTTCTTGGGTTTTCTTATCTCTAAGCAAATATCACTCTAATTTTGACTCAGAAACAAGAAGAGAACCCCTGAAAGCATAACGGTCAGGCAGAACTAATTACCTGTGTGCCACACAGAGCTGTTAGAGTAGTTAGGATTTGCCTGGCACAGTTGTGCCTGGGAGATAGATTATTTACATACCTGTTGCAATGGCAACACAGAAAGACATCAAGAGTTTTCAGCTGTGCTTACTTTGAGTCAGAATGAGTTTTCTGCAGGGATGCTGATCTCTGATGGATTTTCTTACCTACTTTGAATATAACAAATATAGAAATGTTGACCATTGAAGATACGCAGCTGGGTTTGATCTGACACGGTCAGACTTCGTAATATTTCATCAGTGGTAGTGAGTTTTCTTGTGCGTTGTTTCAAAATGCTCAGATGATGTTTTTCCTGCTACATACTGTCTCAAGACCTTTAAATAAAAGGTCAGTTATCTGAAATGTCCTTTGCTAGGTTTAATCCTCAGCCAAAAATAAGGGGCAAACTTCTAATTTTGGCTAGATAGTCTTAGCATAACATATAAATTATATAATTTAAAAATTACTATGTATTTTTGGGTTGGATAAAGAGGTGCAGGGCTTCCCAGAACTGGAGAGCTCAGAAGGTGAATAAAGGCTCCTTTTGCCACCTGCTGAAATATAACCATCAGTAAAGACAAGCCATCTCTGTTACAGACTAGGAGGAACAAGAATGGATGGCAAACATCTCCACTTTAGAGTCTGGTAGGTGAGGATGCTGACAGCTGGAACAAAGCACCAACATTCTTTGAGACACTAACATTCAGTTGTCACAAGGTCTCCTTAAATCAAGACTGGGTATTTTTCTGGAAGATAAATCATGCACAGATCAGTGGGCCAGGGTGAAGGTTTATAGCACGTGGTGTATGGGTCAGACTAAATAACTAGAGCCATCTTCCAGCCTTCATAACCATTAGTCAGCCAGCCAGAACAGTGAATGAAGAATAATGTATTCAGTAAAAACAACAGGCAAGAACTGAGGTAGGCGAGGGATATAAACTCCTGACCTTCCAGTGGGCAAGTCACTGCCCATTAAATAAGTAGAGCCAAAATGTATTATAAAGGAAGGTATAAAGGGTCCTGATTTCACCTCTGTATGGTGGGGATTTTTTCCTTAGGAAACTCTCTGTTTCTCTCCATGCTTTTTGTTTGTTTGTTTGTTTTATTATTAGACAAAGGATAAAAACAATATAAAACTTTCTTTGTAGCTCATGATTTTATATCCTACATCTGAAAATGAAATGTAGCATGAAATTTACTTTTTGTAGTAATGTGAAATTGGATCAAGTAAAAGTAAATTCTGTGCTCTTAGGGAGAAGAGCCCCTAAAAAAAAGGCTGAAAGGACTTCCATTCAGTTTAAAAAAAACACCATCAGATTTGTACTTTGTCTCACAATGATTTTATTACCATCTGATATATGACTGGTATTGAATTACAGATGTATCACCATATCAAGCAACAAAATTATGAGATTCTGCTTTTGCTGTAATGTATTGTTCAAATTCTTTCTCTGACTCAATAAAAAGCATCAGGCTCTACACAGATGCAGCTAAAAGATCTTCCACTGTAAAACACTGACTCTGTTTGCAGCAACTAGGAAAATGGCTTTTATTTTAATAACAGTGATTCATGCTAATTAAAAAATCCTTAAGAAATATGGTTTCAGAATGCTTGGATTTTTTTTTAAATTTTATTATTAATTATTCTTCCATTTGATTGTGGCAGTACAGTTCAGAAATCTCTGGAAAAAATATCGTATTATGACTATTCATTCACCCTCAGGCTGGCAGAACAGACCAGCTGCCTGGGAAGTTGCAGCAAAGTAGGGAGGAAGCCTCGTAGCCTCTTACACGGTGTCTTCCCTGCGCGCTGGGTCCTGCTGTGAGAGCTGGGTGACAAGCACAGGAGCTGTCACAGCACTGCCCAGCTCCCCCCACACAGCCCCCGGCAGCACCACGCAGCAGCATATGCTCTGCCACAGCCCACGAGGTACAAAAGAGCCCCAGGGTACAACAAGAGAAGCTCTTGAAAAAGCTGCTGAGAAGATGTTATTTATCAACCCCATCAGGAAAAAAGAAACAAAAACACAACACAAAAATACCAGACCTCTGAGACTAAAAACTGATCCCTAGGAGTCCTCCAAAATACCCTCCTAACAGTGAATATTAAATGGCATTAATACACACAAGTTGGCAGAATAAGTGGCGTGTGGGTTCCACCATGAATCCATAATGCTGGCAGCCCTGTGCACGGGGAAAATAGGCATACTCAGAGAGCAGCTCTCTTCTCTGCATTTCATGTTGCCATGCAAAGTACCTAGAAATACTGCTGAACCACTGTGGTTTGAGTAAACAAATAGTTCCTGTTTAGTATAAAGCAGACTGATAAAATATAATGAAAATTGAGATCTTCACCAGGCCATAAATAATTGTTTCTGACATGGTGTCAAAGAATGAACTGTCCATGTACAAGAACAACGGTAGGACAAACAGCAAACTGCAAGAGCTTTTATACAAGAATAAATTAAAATTATCTGGGTGGGAAGTACACTCACACTCATATGTATACACAGAGATTTCACTGACAAAATTGCTGTTCCTCTGAAGCCACAACGGAGGAATGACTAAACTCTCAGACAAGTACTCAGGTGCTTGGCTTCACCAGCTCAGGCAGCTCTAGCAGAGGAAAGGGATTAGCAACCAGTAACAGCTTAAGCAGATGCAGGATGAGCTCCCAGACAGCAAAGCTGCTATTAATTTTGAGGAAGGCTGTTTCCATGGTTTCTACAAAAATATTCCAGGTAACATCAAACCACTAGCTCATCCTGTTTCAGTGATATTCCCCCTGCTGATGGCAATGGTGCAACAAAAATCCTTGCCCCAGCATCCCTGTCTTTCAACAAGAGTCCCCCCCAAGTCAGGGAACCATAGGTTGAGCTCCCTGTGCTTTGCCATTTTGGAGAAGAGGTGGGTGGAGGTCCCCAGGTCACCATGTCTGGACCGATGCCCATTAGCTAGGGGAATGACTCAAGGTATACTGCATCACTAGAGCCCTAAAACTTCCCATTTGCCAATCCAGGATGCAGAGTCATCGGTCTAAATCCTTTGCTTCTGCCACATTCATTCATCGACACTCTGGAAAGACCCTGTGGACCCCAAGAGCCTGCCCAGGCACTCATAGCATGGATTTCCACCTAGAAGGGTGTGAGCACACAGTGCCTGCCTGAATGCAACAGCCACCAACTATGGGCTCTGCTGCAACACCACTTTGCAAGGGATAATGGAATAGCCCTGAGGGTGTAGGGGGGGTGAATGTGACCACACACAAAAATGGGGTGAGAGCTCCCATCTATCAGGCTATGGCCTTACATCATTCAGTGACTAACATTAAGCAATACTATTACAAAATATTAAAAAGTATGGCTAACATAATCTGATTTTTTAATGTAATGGCTTATAATGAAAGCAATTTGTCTGCAGTATGAAATAATGTGGACTAGAGGCAGGTACATTAAGATAGGTGTCTGGTCCCCGTGAGGGCATGAAACAACCCGGAGAAGTTAACCATAAAAACTGTGCGCAAGGACTACTTGGATTTTTCTCTTGAAATACAGTATGGATAAACTAAACAACAGAAAGAGGAATTTTTAAGGGAAAGAGGTGTGTGTCTGGCAGTACATCAAAAGATACAAATTGACAGTAAGAGTGTCAGGCTAGAAGTGAGAGGACAGTATGCAGCCACCAGAGTCTCCAGAGCAGTCCCTCAGCCTGGATGATGGGCAAGATGACATGCTGAAGTGGGTTTGGTAGACATGTGAATGGGAAAACATGAAGTGACAGACAGAAATAGTGGGAAACCATACTTGATGGCTCAGGAGGGCTTGGCTTCTATTTGCGCATCTACAGGTAGACAAAGTTCACCCTGAAATTTGATTTTTTTTTTTGTGGTGCTGAAGCCAGGTGGCATCAATGAACAGTTCTTTTATCCTTGCTGTCTCTGCAAGAGATTTACTCCCATCCCTACATGTGTCTCAGCCTTGGTTTCACAGCTTTTTATTAATGCCACCAGAACTGTAGCCGTGTAAAGTTAATAGAGCCCAAAACTCAAAATGGTTAAAATATAACTCAATAAAATGTTCTTCTACAATTACATTTTTCTCTCTGAAGACGTATTACAGAATGACCCATGAAGTCCCATGGAAACCCTTCAGATACAACACTGAAGGGTGTTCTGTAAAAGCCTGTATACAATCTGTACAATCCTAATTAGATATGCATATATGGAAGGGAGATATTAATAATATGCATTAGAACCTCTGCAAGGAAACACTGTGAATTGCTTTATTTAGTGCCTTCTAAAGTTTATTCTCTTCTGTAAATCTAAATGGGATGAAGGAAATAATCTCTGTTCAGATCATCTGGGAAAAGATGGTTTAATGTCATTAATATTGTGTAAGAATGAATTACAAGCCCACTGTTTCTTGAATAAAGCAGTCAAGACTCTGTAGACTCAAGGGCTTTTTGAAATATTTTTTCAGCCACCTAAATGGAAGAGCCTGCAGGTGTCTCACAGCACCATCCCCACAGCCTGCTTTGGCCCAGCACAGGGCACTATGAGGATTTTGCTACATTGCTGTTCACAAAGAGTTGGGGTGTTCAGTGGGACCAGCAAAATGCAGGTCCATTTATAACAAATGAGAAAGCTGTTGCTCAGCCACTATTTCTAGGGCTTGTAAGCCTAAGCAGCAGACAGCACACGCCTTCATGCGTGACCTGTACAAGAGATACTAAACAGCCACGAACAGTGGGGGATTTTGAGGAATAAACGAGTAATATTGCTTGTATCCACCACCTGTATGGTCCAGAGAAGCCTCCATTTTATAGCAGTGACTCCAGAGTCTTCAAGTGATGGTACTGATAGTGTGCTTCACCATCAGTATGCTGCTGAATGGTCTGAGTGAAAGAGGGAATTACCTTTTAGGGGTTACAAGCACACATACCTGAGCCCCTATGTAATCGAAGGTTATCCTCAAATGACAAGACAATTATTCCTTTTGCACGAAGTGAATGCACAGGATTCCTGTCATCTGGGAAGACCAAAAAACCTCCAGCGTTTCAGACTGATTTGATTTTGCTTATGGACAATGAAAAAGCTGTCCAGAAGACTTCACCTAGCACAGCAAGTTCTGCTGTTTCATGGCACAAGAGCCCCACTCACAGGTGTAAGTGATTGTGCACCCCCAAAGAGGATGCTGACATTACAGCCCTACACACTTCTCATTTAGGGAGGTAGCAGATTGTGAAATGAGTGGCTTTTAATAGTCCTTGGTCACATTTTCTATGCAGACTCTACTTGTAAAGAGTCTTTGAATGATGTGCCAGACTCATGTGGCTACCATTAGAGAGGGTCCCATGCACATCTCTGATTACAGATAATTATTAGCCACTGTTATAAACAATTTATTGACCTACTGGATTTCTTTATTAAGGTATCCATGATTATGTCATTACCTTGCCCATGGTAAAGTGCTTAAAATCAAAAATAAAATGTAAAGTAAATATAATTATTTCTAAGCTGTGTTTTCCAAATAAAAAAAATTCCCTACTGAAAGAATACAAATGTCAGTGGGAAATACTGTTCTGAAAAAAGGACTACTGCTGCCACTGACACACTATATCTAAGTGCCTGCACGTACACAAATACAAGGATCCAGGCTTTGGAATTGCTCAGAGACTGTCTTCCTCAGACTTGTCTCTTTGCTGGGCCATTGCTCTCACTTTCTGTCTGACTCTGCTGGCATTTCTAAAAGAAATCTTCCTGACAGATGAACTAGTTTGGTCTTTCATCCTCTATTAACCAAAACTGATCACTGGAGTTTAATACTCCTTCTGTACCCTACCCCAAAAGAGGAGTAAAGAGGGAAAGAACCAGGCAGTGAAGAGCTGAAGAGCTATTGACTGACCTAAGGTGCAGATATTGAACCAATGTTTTCACAATATTTTTCCTCACAGTCAAGCTTTTTTTTTTCATACTCCTACCACAGACAAACAAAAATGTGAAAGAAAAAAAAAAAAAGCAGGGTTGCATGCTGGTGTTGCCACATGGGAATCTTCACAGCTTTGCTGCATCTGCTGTCCAGAGCAGAGCAGGCAAAGCATATGCAACAGCAGCATAAGTAATAGAAAAATGGACAGGCTGCCTAATTTACCTTCCTTCATAGTCCTAGAAGTTGTAGGTGCTGCATCCTAAGACAGATTTTTCTCTCAGTCTATAGTAGGTTATGAACTAAACTTTCAGAAGATATTCAAACAGGGAGTGCAGAAGGATACAGAAAGAAGAACCTGCTTTTTTTAGAACAGACCACACTTTCAGACAATGTCATATCACATTCTTGTGTAAACCCTCAATTCTCCAAAAACTCAATATTTTTTCACTTTGTACACAGTAATGTCAAAATTACCAGATTTTTTGGGGTCAAAACTGTCAGATTTGTTTATTCAACGGCATTTGCCTACACTTGAAGAATATAAAAGAAGAAGACACCTAACACTTGTGGGTTTTCCTTCCCCAAGAACTGAGCTTCAACAGTTAGTGCTCCACGTGCTGCAGGCAGCAGGTCCTATGACTTACTGCGGGAGGAGTATCAACTCCGCAGTTATGACAACACACTGCTAATGGTCAGGCAGACACATAAAAACCAAGCAAGCAGGTTTTTATGCAAACAGTTCCCATGCAGTGGATGTTATATTTTGAGCAATCATAGGCCCAGTTGATATGAATTAGCAGCTTTGAAGAGAAAGTTTATTCTAAGCAAAAAACTTCACTTAAACAGAACTTTGTAATTTCATGTATGAAGGCTGGAAAAAAGTGCACAGCAGATGGATACAGAAGGGTAATTTTAGTGGGGATAATGTTGTGAAAATTCACCCTGAACTAAAAACCTTACAAAGCAGCATCTCTTGCTTTTCAGAGCTACTTGCAGGGCAATGGACAGTAGTAATCAGTACCCACAGGAATGCCAAGCTAGAGGGATTGTCATGATCTCAAAGTGCCAATAAGCAAGTGTAAGGTTTAGAGGGACCCCAGGATACCCACCCATCTGCCAAGACGTGCTGCAGGCCATAGAGCATCCACCTCTGCAGCAAACTCAGAGCTTATGATGACAAACCAAGATTCACCCATAGGAAGAGAATAGGAGAGATCAAGGACATCACTGGCTCTCCCATAACTGCAAATTGATGTGATATTGCAAAAACTTAAAAAAAATTCATTTTGAATGGATCAACAAAGCAGACCAGGTTCACGTTGATGGACTAAACATGAGAAGCCCTCAATTGTCCTTCTCTCCAGACCAAATTTTGCTAAAGTGAACCCCCAGCAGCAGCTGTGGACGTTACCACTGCCCTGGTTCATCAGCTACTGTCTTGGGTAAAGTCAAGGAGAACATCCTTCCCAGCACCCTAGAGAGCTTGAAACTCAAGTGATGACTGTACAAAACACAGTGGTATCAGACAAGCCCAGTAACTCTTCAAAACCCCATTGGATTGAATTTGTTACATCCAAGGTCTCACAGAACATTGTTTTCATCCATTTACTCCAAGAATTCCTCCCTTCATTTATTCTGCCCCTCCCATGGGGACATGATGCTCCATCTTAAAACAAACCCAAGCCCTCCACTTCCCTGACTGATAGAGCTCTTCACAACTTGCCTCTTCAGATATCCAGAAACTGTCTTCTGTTTAGAAATGTGAATTTATCCTAACCCATACATAAACATTTGATCCTGAGTTAATATTATCCTTCAGCTCAAAGAGCTCTTTCCTCTTTTCAGCATTTACCGCCCAACATATTTATTAGAAGATATTACATCTCCTCTAACCTTTGTTCGACCTGGCTAAATGAGCTAAGCTCATCAAAGGAAATGCTGTAATTATTTCAAAATGCAATTACCAGTTCTGCTAACAAGAGAGAATAGAGAGACTACAAAGTCAGGGGACTTCAGTAGTAACAATTACAATGGGAAGGTACCCGCCTTAGAGGTTTTAGCTGGAGACAATCATTAATTTCCCAAATACACATTTCCCTATGAAACACAGCAATGAACAAGCTAAAGATAAGGATGATTCCCTTTACACTCCACAGTATGAAACTTGTCCGGCATCCAGCCAGCCTCCAGCTGGAGCAGCTCTTTGCACGTCCTCTGGCCTTTGCCAGCATGGTCTCAGGGGGTCCTTCCAGCCACCGCACAGGCAGAAAGTTCATTACCTGTGGTGGGAGGCAGAGGACTTACTGTGCTGAGGAGCACTGCTTCACAGGTTAATAGTGAATTTGTTTTCCACTGACATAGACTGTTAAACCTACTTGGCTCCTTGTCAGATCGAGTCTCTTTTCAAAGTTTTTGGAAAAAAACCCCAAAATTATTTCTTTATCCAAGTTGTGATTTTAGACACTCAGATTATTACTTTGGTATATCAGAGGTTGAATGGCAGCTAAAAACTAAGTGGGAAATCTGGCCTCATATTGGGGAAGGGCCCTGTCATTAAACCAGAAGCACTCAATAAGCTAAACACTTTATTTCCAAGAAAGAACAGTACAAAAAGAAGTCTTTGGTTTTAATTAGAGTCTTCTCCAAGAAGTCAGTGACTGGACATAAAGCTGTGATTGGGACATGGCACTGCTCACCAGTGGGAAGAGAGGGCCTGGGAAGGTACCCTTGAGGCACTTGTCCCCCTTGTCCGAATTAGAGTCCTGCAGAGATGAGGGGCACTTCATTAATATAAAACTACTCCATCAAGAAGGATTGATCAGCTGTTGATCCCTCTACCCTCTCCGTCTCACTGTACTTTAGTCATGAGGAGTCTTACAGCACCTCTGTGTGTCCAGGAATTGTAGATAGATTTGTGCATCTATATAAAAGACTGTCATGCTTTAAGGTCAGCTGTCAATGTAGCCACTCCCTTACCTGACCACACCCCAGCCCCACCCTGGTGGAACAGGAAGGAGAATCAAAAGTAAAACTTGTAGTTGAAATAGAAAGACTTGAATAATGAAAAGAGTAAAAATGAAATAAACAATAATAATAATAAAAACAAACAAACAAAACGCAACAACACACAAACAAAACCAAAACAAAGCAAAAACAAACAAACAAAAAACCAAACATATGAAACCCAAGGAAAAAAAAGAACAAATAATGCCCCAAAAATTGCTCACCACCTTCTGATTGACGCCAAACCCATCCCCAAACCCTGTCTGACCTCCTCCCAGATAACTCCTGCAGTTTGTATACTGTGCTCTCCTGGCCATCCTTCCCCCAGATCTCTTGTGCACTTGCTGTCTGGCAGGGCATGGGTCACTGAAAAATTCCTTTACTTAGGGTGAGCACTAATTAGCAACAACCAAAACATCACTGTGTCACCAGCATGATTCTCATACTGCATCCAAAACAGAGCACTGTACCAGCTGCTAAGAAGAAATGAACTCTATCCCAGCTGAAGCTAGGACAAAGTTGTTGCTATAAATGATAGAGAAACTGCTTCCATTTGCATAGAGGAAGCAAAATACCCTTGCCCTGCAGTCTGATACAGCTTGTAAAAGCTGTAGATCATTTCTGTTCCTCATCTGCATTTCATTTTTGCCAGTTAAACTGTTACATTTTCATCCATGACCAAAAACATGCTAATGGGATACTACAGTTCTTTCATGGCAAACCACACAGTTTACATCCTGCAAGTGGCTTTAGGGGTGTTTGGCCCAGTCCCAGTACATCTCAAAGAGGTTAGAGGAGAGGACACAGCTTACAGCACCTGGCAGAAGCTGGAGGTGAACAAATGGCCCCAGATGATGCTTGGGCTGTCTGCAGCAGGTGCTGAGACACTTGAGTCATGCAAGAGCCTGGGGCATCTCCACAGAGCTGCCTCTCAGATGATCTGCCCCACTGCCTGCCCAGCCTCCACACCAGAAAAGGGAGACAGATGCAAGAAAAAGAAGTCTTGTGTACTTATGGACAGTGCCTGCCCTCATCTACTTGGCAAGTGTTTTTTCCATTACTCAGTCTGATTTAAGCCTGGTCTTTCCTAGCTTTCCAGAAACCATGATTCTTTTAATTTATAGTAGCTGATCTACAAGAGAGATGCAGATGTGCTCAGCAATAGTGGCCCTTCCAGTGCTGGAGCTGCTGAACACAGCTTTGGTGCCAGCCAGAGCTGAGGACACAGACTTGCTCAGAACAACAGTGGAGAGTTTCCTGTATGGCACAGCAAAGAGCAGTGTTCGAGGTAGACTGCAGAGATGTGGCACCCATCCGCTCGGCATCAACTGCCTCCTTTGCTGCAACTTCAGAAGGAGTCAGACATCCAAACAACCTCATTACTTTCCTACCTGCTTCAGCCATATAGTGACAGCCTTAATTAGGGTAGATAATGCCACGAGAATAAAATCCTGACATAACGTAACATCTCTTGGTGCTACATAAATGTCAAGACATTCATGGAAGGCAAGTGTTGCAGCAAAACAAATGCCTGTATTTTCATTTACAGGGTGATGGATGAAGATACAAATGTCACCACATGGCTGAAGGGTCCTGTGCAGATGAGTTGAGGTGGCTCACTGCAGCACAGTGCCCAAGCTGATGCACATCACCACTCCTGGGAAGGGGTCACCTCAGGCAGTGTATACTAGAGCTGCTCAGGGGAACATGCCAGGACTAGGCTTTGGTCACATATCATAAGACAGAGTAGTTTGGTTCGGAAGGGACCTCATAGATCATCTAGTTCCAATGCCAGGTTTCTCACAGCCCCATCCAATGTGGTTTGAACTGTTCCAGAGAAGGGGCAACCACAACTTCTCTGAGCAGCCTGTTCCAGTGCCTCACCACCCTCATAGTGAAGGATTATTTCTTTCTAATATCTAAGCTAAATTTACCCCTTTTAGTTTAAAGCAATTCCCCTGTGTCTTGTCAATACATGCCCTTGTAAAAAGTACCTCTTCAGCTTTCTTATAGAACTCCTATAGATACTGGAATCTGCTCTAAGGTCTCCTGAGAGCCTTGTCTTCTGCAGGCTGAATGACCCCAACTCTCTCAGCCTGTCCTCAGCTTGTATGTTGTGGGATTACCTCTCTGCAGCTCTTTCCTCACTGGATTAGTCCTGGATCCAGCTGATGTGGTATCTCTATTGCCTATAAATTATGCATAAGCAAAAGAAAAACACAGGTCCTTGGAGGAAGAGATGGAGAGGGAGGGGCAGAAAGGACCCTTTTTCCTAAATGCTTCACACAGTGAGGATTTGGGCTCCAAGGTACGTTGACAGTATGAGCAATAAATAGTAACAGGATATTACCTGAACACAGGATTTCAGTTTGAAGATGATATGACTTTAAATTAAATTAGCCTTTATGTTCCATTCAAATCATAACCTAATTTCACTGACATTTTCAGAAGTCTCCAACAACATACACAGCACAATTAATGCATTAAAAATTCAAATGGCAAGTCAAGGATGAGCTAATAAATGAAGAACAGGAATTGTTTTCTAAGAGGGAATAACTTTTTGCTTCCTTTCACCTCATTTTTACTGTTGGCTTTGAAGGATAACGTGGACTCAGGTTTCATCAGCACGTGGAGCTCCAACCACTGAACATCAGAAGGCCTCCTGGTCATCAACATGGCCGTGTCTGCCAGACACAGCACACAAACATATGCAAGTTTCACATGCACCATTTAGTGTGTGGCTGCAGCTGCTTTTCCTCTCTTTCCCTCCCCTGAACAAGAACCCAACAGCAGTATGAAGGGCCAGCCAAGATCTTGCAGTTGGAAGAGCTTTTAATTTTATACAGCTCCTGAGTCCCTGAGGAAATATCATAAAGGAGGAAAAATATTATCTGGTTTTTCTTCAGTCACAAGGGGATTCACCTGAGAGAGGTGCTGAAACAGAGGAATATCCTCATGTGATGATGCCAAGAAAAATGTTGATATATAACTTATAGGAAACAGGCCACAGCTCCACATTATTCAAAGCCGATTCCTGTGAAAAGCAGGGTTTTCATGAGCAGCCAGTTTTGGCAAAAAATCAATGATTAAAAATATCATTTGATGGTTGTTGTCTAAGAAATGACAGATACGACCAGAAAACACTGTAATTTAGAAATGTTAAAACCAGCTCTAGAAAAAATCAATCAAATGTTTTCTCACTACACATTAATGACATCCTTTCCTTCAGTAAAAGATTTTTCTAGCCATGCCACATACTGTGGGGAAACTGCAATACATGAATTTATTTTCAAAGTAGGTGATTTAAAACAATATTAAAGCAAGACAGAGCCAACTTGTTAAATTTCTTTCCTCTGAAGGACCGGAGGCCAATTTTCCTTACTGTCAATATTTTAGTCTTTCATGTGTCCATTTTCTAAGATTTTTTTTCTTTTTAAATCAGATAAGCCTTTAGGTAGGGTAATCTGACTTTTGCAGCTAATGCTGCTCCAGAAGGCAAGTCTCTTTTGCCCCCTTTCCCATGTCTGTAGGTCTTCTGCAGTGAGCACCCTCCCACAGCACCTGCCCATGAGCAGGCCTGTGAGCTGGGGGTGAGAGACACAAAAGTGATTAATGGGAATAGTTTCTGTGCAGTTCACGTGCAAAGGCACGCACCCCACCACAACAGGAATTCAGCTCCAGTTTTGCCCACTTCCAAGAACCTGAGTTTGTCTGCAGACAGTCCTGTCCCATTCTACAGTAGAAATGTGCTTGTCAGGTTGATCACATCCCACCAGAGGTAAGGGCAGGCCACATTTGGGGGATATGGCTGTCACTCACTCAGGAGCACAGGACGTTGTGGAAAACCAGTAAAGCCACTATGGAGTGAGTGAAGCTTTGAAAGAAAGGACCAGACTGCAGGGTGCAGTAGGGGACCAAAGGCATTTTAGTGAGGTTTTTCTTTGGTTGTTTTTTTCTTTTAAACCTTTGTTTCTGTTCTTTCTCATTTGGAAGTTTTCCATCATTTTTTCAGTTTGCTGCACAAGGCCTGGGGTTCAAAGACTTTCAATGTCCTTGGCAAACATGGAAAAGGAGAGGTCCTGCAGCTGCCCTCAGAGCTGCTGCTGGCTGAAGGTCCACCACAGCCAGAGGAAAGGGGGATAGATCTATAGACCACTCCACCTTTATCCAAAGGCAGTATGAAGGAGCTTAACAAATAGAAAGAATGCAAAAGCTTCTAACACTTATAATTTGTACTATTACAGGCTGGATGAGGTGGAAAGGCATTTCTGGAGGTCATCTTGCCTAAACTCCCTGCTCAATCAGGTCATCCAGAGCAGGTTGCTCAGAGCAGCATCCAGTCAAGTTTTGAACCTCACCAGGGATGGAGACTGCACACCCTCTCTGGGCTGCCCAAGGCATCAGGAATGAGCTGATAAGCATGACATCACCATCACAAGTATTTCAACTTCACCTTTTCCAACATGTAACAAGGCAAAAAGTAGTTTCTCAGCTCATGCTTAGCACAGCTATAAAAATCAGTTTCCACTAATATTAGATGTGTCCAATCAAATATATTTCCCACTAAATTAAGGCAAGAATCAGAGAATCATTTAGCTTGGAAAAGACCTTTTAGATTGAGTCCAACTGTAAGAGACATGGATGAAAAAATCAAAAGAACTAGAAAGTCCTGGCTCCTGTGTGTGATCCATAATCCTCTTGCATGTAAATACTTCCAGCAGCAGTTCACCCCTCTGCCAGGCATAGAACAAGCAGAGAAGGCTGCCTTTGCCTGCACAGGCCCTGCAGTGCCTGAGCACATCACTGTGACCAGCTGGGATTCTACTTGTAGGTTTATTAGCACAAGCAGACTGTATACACCACATCTTATCTTATGCTCAGGCTTGCCCTTTCAAAATATTAATGCCTCTGTGAATTAGCTTACAATGAGACACCAGCAAACACTCTACATGGTACCAGGGAGGACCAGCACTGCACAGCATCTTTCTACCCCAGGGGCAAGCAGAAACAGTCAAGCACTGTCCCATTCCATTGCCTTGCTGGGAGTGTGCTTGGTGGCTGCAGCCTCCCTACCCTTCACACTAAATCCGTGCCTGCAGTGGAGCAAAGCCTGTTGGCTTCCCCACAGCACCCCACCATCCCTGGTGCCAGGTAGAGCAGCCCCACGGGGAAACACTGGCTGAGATTTCACAGTTTGCTGCAGCAGCACTCCCTCAAATATGGGAAGAGCATCTAACACTGTTCCTGGCAGGTGCCTGCTGCTGAGGCACATCCCCACCAGTCAGCCCAGCCCTCCAGAGCAGCTGCTTGGATAGAGCAGTCTGGGAAGTTTGCAGCCTGGCTGTCAATGCAGAGCCTGGGCATGGCCCTGGCAGTGGGTTAACATCCAGTAAGGGCAAGGTCCTTGGTCCACGAGTTTAGTTTTTCTCTTGCTCAGCTTTTTCACATGCTTGCAGGAAGCACAGCAGGGGCTGACTCCGGTGTCTTCCTACACCTCTCTGTGGGGCTGTTCCAACAGCAGCAGCCATGCTACACCCACTCAGTGTCATCACTGTCCTTATATTATCTAATACAGCTGGTCTGCTTGGAATCCCCTTTAGTGTCCATATGTTCACTAATAACACTGTCTAAATGCCTGGGTGGACTGTACCTGTGAGCCCCTTTGGGTGCACACCAGGGGACAGCACAGCCTCCTTGGTGTTTTCGGTGTTTCACCTGATATTCCAGGGATATTTTCACCTCCAGGTGTTTCACCCTGATATTCCAGGGATATTTTAATTCAGTGGTTTTTTACAGGGCTGGGGGGTGGAGAGGGGCAGGGGGAAGGAAAGGGGAGAGTGTGGAGAATGGGGCATGTAAAGAAACAGAAGATATGGAAAGGATTTATGACCCTGCTTTTGAATATGGACAAGGCAGTACCCAAACCTCAGGTTATTCATGTACCTGTCCTGCCTCCTGTTTCCCTGAGATGTTCTATGGCATAGCTTTGAAGAAGGTTGTTTGCACGTATTAAAATAAAGGGAGCACCTGCCCAGTCCCTCCTGTTCTACACATCCAGCAATTACAGTCTGGCATCCAAAGCCGGGCTTGAGTTCCCCTAGGATCCAAAAATGATGGTTTCGGCTTCTACATTTGCACACCTGGTGCCACAACAGTTTCTTACTTTGCAGTAACTCACCTTGTGAATCTTTATGAGCCCATATTTCTGTGAAGAAAAATCAATGCTTTTTCTGACATCTGCAAATATGCAACACCACAGCTCTAGCTTGCTTCTCCTAGAAACGCCTATGAGTATGTGAAAGGAGTGAAATTACAGGTAACCCTTCTGACTGCTGGCTTTTATGAACCAGAAGAAATTGCCCAGAGGGAAATAAGATGCAGGATTTAAAGAAGAGGGACTCAAAATACATCACTTGGTCTTGTTCTTATTTGCATAGTGCACAGCTGAAGTATATAAAGGGAAATTTGTGTTGGAGCAAGTGGCAGGGAGGGGCAGCAGATAAATGCATTAAAGCCCTGAAGTGGGGGTGAGTCTCCACTAGGAAGCATTCAGTGAGAAGCTGCCAGTTACCATCTCCAGGTCCCTGAGAGTTTGTACCCTGTTGGCAGGATCAATGCACAGCTGTGGATCCAGAGGAAAGAGTAGGTGAAATTCAGCAGTGAAAACTGGAAGGCAGTGAAATTAACACAGCAAAATTAGCTCAATGTGCCAGGAGATCACTTCTAGGTAGAAAGGGAGCAGTTAAGAAAACTATGAATATTCCATTAAAATGTTATTTGTTCCTGTCAGCCATACCACCCTACACATTACCAGTGCCTATGGGCTGAGATGACACTTTTTGTGCTCTGGCTGTAACACATATTACTGCAGGACAGTGCGAGATGCTGATAGGCTGTGTTGAACCCCATCTACCTACACATGAGAAACCAGGAGAACTTTACACCCCACAGTGCCCGTCAGCAGGTACCTCCCTCCCAAATTTTGGGTTTCCCCAAGTCTTAAGTTGTGCTAACTTGATCTTGTGAAAGTGCACTAAGCTTCCTCACCTCGCAGTCATGCTCACATTATTTCATTGATCCTGTGATATAAAGATTTTCCCTTACTCCAAGTACCACCCACAAATGAGGTATTCACAGTGTCTGCTCAGCCACAGACAGGTCCATGCTCCATCCTGGTGGTGGTTTTCAACAAAACAAATCAGTCTTGTTCCATAAGCACAGAGTTTGGCTCGTGACACTGATTGATATGTTAAGAGGTGGACCAACACAAGTTCAGTGAACAAACAGAATATCTAGTGGACTCCAGTGGTCTCCTCATGCAATTGGGTTGGTAGTGAACTCCCAAGTTCTTTTGCATTAGTGTCAGGTGCTAATGACAGTGCTCCCAGGAAGGAAAAACTTAGCGAGAAAATCAGATGTGTAAAGAAAAAAGGCAACAAGCTGCTTGGGGGGTGTTCATGCAACAGATATTCACCCCTTTGGGTGTCATAAAGCTATCCACAATCTTTAAACTTGACTTCAGAGTGCTCGCTCAGCCAGGACTTCAAACCTCTGAACACATCACTTTTGAAAATGTTATACTGAGTGAGATGCACCCTTTGCAGAGAGGCCAGGCAAAGCATCAGTGTCTTAGGAGGGCCAGGGGACAGCAGGGACCCTGAGCAGTTTGTCTGTCCCACCATCTTGGCACACTGACCAGCATAGGCTGCCTGTCTGTAAAGCCCCTCTGTCCTTCTGCTCTTCAAGCTTCAAAGCTACTGAAGCTCTTTAAGCTCCGATACAGAATCATTACTTTAAAAAAGCCAAAAGGCTGGAGCTTTGTCAATATGGAAAGAAAATTTTAAAAAGCATTTGTCCCCCTGCCTTGTTGAAATTGATCAAAACCTCTCCAGCACTGGGGAGGGAGAACTTCAGCATTTTTTTGCTCAAGGTCTACAACTTGCAAGCTGCTGTATAGTCAATCTGTGAAAAGAACTTTCCAGAGAATACCTAGAAGCTGCTTATTTTGTTTTGCAAATATATTAAAAATAAATGCTTCTGTTGCACCAAGAAGGAATGACTTTTTATTCTGAAGTGGTTTATTTTATATTTCATTTAAACAAAATATTCTAAATGATGGATTTGAAATTAATGTTTCTTTCATTTGGTAAAGGAAAGTTTGGTACTTTGGGCTTCATTTTCATTGTGCTATGAGAAAAAAAAGCAGCATTTGGGGCTTTCCAAGGAAAAGGAATATTGCATTTCCACTAGATGTGGTTAGAATCTCAATTGTTATAGTCTCAAGTATATGAATTGTAGAGTTTTGCCTGTATCTTTATTAACAGTGATTTTTGTAATTCCATTTTTCCTGAAGTTAACAAAGATTAGTGAGCTAGGAGAAGAGGCTAGGGAAGAGACTAATTTGTTGCTTCTTAATGGTACAGATGTAAAACATTATCTAGATCCCTATTTACAGCTAATAGCAAGATAACATACCCGAGAGACAAATCATAAGCTCTGTAAAGTGCATGATAGCTCCGAAACACAGCACCCCACAGCATTCAGCAAATAACAAAGGCTTGCAAAGGCATTATTAAGTTTATTGTTAGCGAGTAATGATGATGTGAATGGACACAGGACTATAAATAATATAATTTCATGAAAGGCTGCCAAGACAAAAAATTGAAACCAGCACCTTTGCAGCGCAACCACAGAAGCAAACAGGGGTGAAGCCCTGCAGAGGGTGATGGAGGAGGGTCTTGGACCAGCTGCTGTGAAAGCTGGTGGGAGGGTGCTCAACCATTCCAGTGACCCTTGCTAAAAGGAAAAAACATGGTCTGAAATCCCATTTGTTTATCTTAATTCTTCTTCCCAGGCTTTTGCCAGGGTTGCAGTTTCACTGAAGGGTAATATTTCTTTGTTCCTGAAGTGTCTGCTGGAGTGGCATGAGATGCCAGGGCAGAAGGGCTCCAGGCATGCTGAGGTGAGTTGGTGGTACCCAAAACCAGGCAGCACAGTTTCAACAGGGCTGAAGGCTCTCAGCTTTGATAAGAGAAAAAAATCGTGACTTTTTTTACATTTCCTGCTGAGAGCAGTCTCATTTGCCAGACTAGAGTACTTTCCTCTGGTGTTATTTTGTGGCAGAGCAGGAAACCGGCCTTACTGATAATTCAGGAACACGAGCCTCTCCCCATGTTTCATGCAGCACTTCCCTCTGGCCCTGCAGTGCTCTACACAGCGTGATAAATCCCAAGAAATAGTCATGTAATATCCTCATCCAGGGTTACTTGAGGACTCCCACTGCTAGCAACCTGGGAATTGTCTTGAACAACAGTACCCTGTACATCTCTTGCCATAAACATCCGAGAAATGAGCCCACTGTAGGGATATGGGTGAAGCCTGCACTGTCCTTTGTGGCTGCTTCCTTGGAGCAGATTTAACCTGAAAAGAATGGTTGCATTGGAATACACTGTTATTTGCCAGATTTACCACCCTGGGAGAGTTACTGTATAGTTAAATATGAAAATGGCATTTAATAGGGGAAATATACAGATGGTCAAACCTACCTTACATCATTAGGAGCTGAAGTGAAGTTGAAGGGAAAGAATGAACTTTTAATGAAAATAATAAAGAAAATAATTTTTATGGTAAGAGGAAAACTACCACTATTGGCCTCAATTTTCTGTTTAAAACAAGTTTCACAAGACTTTTTCCAGTCATGGGCATGGGCAAGGAACAAACGGTTCACCTACTTGCTGTCTCACTTTTCCCTCATTTTAAGTAGCCACAGGATTTTCAGGCACTGTGGCTCACACATAATATGATGCAATAGTACTTTTCCAGGACTGACAACAAGAGAGTGACTTGACCAGAGAGATTTTAAATTATTCTTAAACTACAGCATTTCTAGCCCCATGCCACTTAGCATCACTGTAACATGTTTGCCTACCATCTTCTCTCACTTCATCTTACTACTCATACAGATGAACACATGCTGAGGATCCTGTTAGCATCTGTGGAAGAAAAGGTATGAAAAAAAATTTAAAAATATCTCTTTTTATAAGACAAAATTTGATATTTTTTCCTCACACAGGGCAAAGGGTGGGAAATATTGTGTTGGTACATGGAATGAGAGGGAAGGAAAACAGTGGAGGAATGAGGTGGAACAGCCAACCTTGCCTGTGATTTTTGGAGGTTCTCAGCTGCAGGGATTTTTTAGTTTGTTTTGTTTGTTTGTTTTGTTTTGTTTGTTGTTTTGGGGTTTTTTTGTTTACTGGGATTAACAAATAGGTCTGCAATCTGTGAACCACTCAAATAGCAGAGTCCTCTTCTTTGAATAGTATCTCAGCCACAGCTCCACATCGTGCTCAAAGACCTCCATTGTTTTGTGATGCCTTAAAAATTAGTAACAGCAACAAAATTGGCAGAGGGTGCTGGTGGGGATTGTCTGGCTCCCTGCCACCAAGAGCCTCACAGCCAGGGCAGTGACAACACCCCAGGGCTCACACCATCCCAGCAAATCGTGCTCTGGGGAAAAATTAATGCTCACTTTAATTCACCTAAAGAGAACATAGCAGCTTTCGTCCTCTGTGATCCTGGGCTTTTGTGGCAGAAACCAGCTAAGAACTGACCTTTTCTTTTGTCATTTCAGCACATTTGGCTATTACCCCTCTGTGGATGAGGACGTGCTGAGTGCACTATTTCCAGCTGTCTTTGCAGCCCCACCATCATTCCTCTGGGTGATTGCACTGAGCCAGTTTGCGGGACACTGACCTCCTTCTGCTGTAATACAGGTAACCACATTCCACAGCAGGGATGACAGTGCTGATTTATGCAGCAAACACAGTTATAATTTTTCATTTTCCACCCTAAAGGTTCACTGTAAGACTCCAGTTGTATTTGCTTTTATTGTTGAAGGCTTCACCTTTGAATAGGGGTGGTGAAATTAGAGCTTGCTTCGTCTTCTCCGGCCCCCAGTAATTATGAAGATGAATGGCTGCTGCTGAGTTTCATTTGCCCAAGTTCTCTTAAACTGCAAAGCACCATGCAAATGTACAAAGTTTGGAGTGATAAGTGGCAAAAAGTCTTCCTGTCCTCTTTCTTTACTGGATTTTTACAGAATCTCTCAAATTAAATATAGTTTTTAAATTATGTAGTTATCATTATATTATTTCAGATTATGTTATTACTAGCCTATTTCTAGACTTTAGTGCAACCCTTCTCAGTGTTTGAAAGCCACATGCTTAAAACATTTAGTGTGCACTCAGTGATGAAAGTCCACAGCTGGGAGCAGTAATTCTGGGATCCTTAGGCCACAATCTCACTAAATTAATACATGTTTAGTTAATGCTTAACTAGCTAAATTTGCTCTGGGCAACCTCCACACACACTTTCCCCATGCACCTGCCCCAGCTGGAGCATCATGCTGTGCATATTGTCTGGTTCTAAGAAATGATCTCCCTTTGGGGTAAAAATGTCAGATACTGCCAAAATTTGTCATGTCAGGAGAGCTGTTCTGTGTGCAATAGCCTTCAGAGGTGCCCATCCAAGGCAGGGTTCAGGACTCAGACTCTCTGGAAAAAGATACAAAATTTCTGCAGAACAGGTTGAAGCGTCTCCCCTTGTCTGGCAGCTCTGCACAGCACTCAGCAGGCTCAGAGATGGGGATCAGCAGTCATGGGAGACTGTCAGACCGGCAGCAGCATCGCACAGCACTTCCCAGCTTTCGCACCCCACCATCCCTTGGACAGCAGTGCGTCCTGCACAGACTGCAAACAGATTTCCTGGCAGCTGTCAGGTCCCACCTGGACATGTTCTGCTGGAGCCAAAAAGCCCTCTCAGGTCAGGATGCTTGTTGTCTGCCTTCCTTGGGCCTTCGCCTCTAAGCTCATACTCCTCAAGATGCCCCTGGAGGTCCCCAATCACACACTTAGATCTGATTAAAGATACACTTAAACAATGCATGCTCTTGTAGAGATCACCCCAGAAGATCCCATCCAGTCCTGATCCTGGTGGGTGTTTTTGCTGCCCCAGGACCAGCAGTGCCATGACACAATGCTACTGCTCCCTGGTCCCTCTATCCCTTCCATCTCCATTGTGAAAATAATCTGCTGCACAATTAAAATCCCTGTGGAAAAAAGGTCTCAGGTTGATGCCTTCTCAGAGGAGCTCTTTAGCAAACAGGACAGACAGCTTGTTAGGTAGACATACACACAGAGATAATTTGGATAATTAATTACCAACCATGACCTGTCCACTTTTGAAATGAAACTATTGATCAGGTGATCATTCCCCTGTCTCAGTTTCTCTGTGACAATACAGATTACCTCAGGTTTTTTGTCATTGCAGAATGGAGATTTCAGATTGCGTGAGTTTTGCAGCTCCACACCCAAAGTGGTCTGAGGCTTTCTTTGTAACTACCACCCCATTGGCGTACCAGCAATGACTTTCCTGCACAACTAAGGGAAAGTACTTTGGAAATTATAAACGGGCTTTTGCGAGGCTGTGGTTTACTTTATATTGATCTGCAGCCTCTTCTCCTCACTGCAGCAGTTAACATGTCCTAAGAATGCTGAATTGCTCTTAATGAGAACATGGTTATGCTGCTGCAGACTAATTTCACCATCCTTCAGTTTTATAGCTAGCAGATTTATGTAGTTGGTTTTTTTTTTCTTTTTCCTTTTCCAGGCTGAAGGTTGCCTGAAGAAGAGTCTGAAAATGTCAGTATTAATAAATACAGCAGCAGAAAATCAGCGACACCAACCTGTAATCCTGAAGAAGTATTAGCAAGACCATGAAAAGCATCCCCTGATGGACCTGAGAGCTTCAGCAGCAGTCCTGCCAGGCAGGATAGGAAAGTTTTGTGCCATTTCAGTCCCAGATCTCAGCCCTGCCTCCTGCTCCAGTGAAGTTCTGTGCCATTCTCAGCCAAGCCAGACCAACATGGAGGTACAGCCCTGTCCCCCAACATTGTATAAGCACAGCCCATACAATGAGCATCCACAGTCTGAGGAGAACCACGCCCAAGCCTGGTGTCTTCCTCCGTGCCCCAGTAGGCACTGCAGCCAGGAGAACGCGCAGGGCTTGGGTAGCTAAGCCCCCAGCTCTTCACTCAGAGTCCACTTCACAGGAGTCCATTATTTTCATTTTTCAAACAGAACTTCCACGTGATCTCCAAGATTAAATAAAATGAAAAACAGAGAGAGGAACAAACAATGCTTTTTTCTTTTTTTTTTTTTTTTTTCCAGGAGGTACATGAGTAGCAGTGTTTAGAAACAGGCCAGCAAAACAGAGATGCTGATGCTCAGCAGTAGCTCTGTAACACCATTCCACAGCACCATCTCTGCCCATGCTGTCCACTCTGCTCCTCTGGTCTTGCTTCCCCCACTGGCTCAGCAGAACAGACACACACTTCTACTTGCACACCTTAATACAAGAATGAGCCCAGGCAAGCAGGAAAACTGGTGAGATTTGAGCAGCCTGCCTTGGTCAAAGGGAGATACTCTTTTAGGATTAGTAGGGTGCCAGAAAGAGAAAAGCACAGGTGATGGGTTTTATTGGAGCACATCCAAAAAGGAACTAGACAGAAATGACTGGAATGCCAGTGTCTGATTATAGCTTTGGAGTTTGTATATTTAGGGATATTTACTGGACAAGACAGCTTTGCCTGTGATAGCTTTGCACAGCTTGCCTTATTTTTGGACAAATCTGAGTGAAAGTGTTAGTTGCTCATACAGTCAGATTTTCCAAAGCAGTGGGGGAAGCACAATTTTGCAGGATATAGGCATCAGATCCAATTCATAGTCTTTATTCACTCACTGCCTAGACAGAGGAGATTGAATTTGTCCTGTAATTAATATATACTTCAGGTACTACCAATAACCTTCTTCTGTGGTTTGCCTTTGTTTTTTGGGTATAACACACAAGTTTTTTTTTCACATTGCTTTTGTTCAATTTACGCAAACTAATTCTCCTCCTGGATGCAGTCCCTGCTCTTTTTGAAACATGTTTTTCCTGCATTTACAGATTTCACTTCCTTTTTCTACCTATGTGTTATGTATTTTTAAGTAACAGAATCAAAGGGAATATTTAGGAATTTACCCAAACAAAGTAATTGTCACAGGCACCTGCAAGAGAATTTGAATCATTTAGGCAATCTAATCTAAAAAGGAAAAATTCCACTCTGTGCTGTGCCAAGGTGCCAGAACATCACACCTGTTCTGTAAGAGCCTTCACATTTTTGTTCTGTACTTGCCCTGAAACACCTCACAATGCAGGAAGATACCTACTTGCAGGGGAACTATAAAGGAGGGGAAGCAAGTTGCTTACACGTTTGAAAGCCTGTATTAATAAAGACATTCTTTAGAGCGTAACTGAGGCCTTGCCACTGCTGGGTGAATGACTTGGATAGTAGATGATTGTCTCCTGCTCCTTCTCGACTTCATTCACAGCCTTGTAGCCTTTGCCGTCCTTTCTGCAAAGTAAGATGTTTCCCCTCAAGCAGCTCCCTCACCCAGCTCACCCAGCAGTGTGGCAGGTGTTTCCCTGGGACAAGCAAGGTATGAATCTTCCTGGGCAGGATTAGGAACTGAACCTTCACAAAAACTCTCCCTGATGAGTTAATACAGGGGAAGAAGCATCACCACGACTTTTCAAAGGAGCTGGGGCTGTGCCACATCTGTGCTGAAAAAAGCACAAAACTACATATCGAGACCCTTCTGCAGTCACGTGGATGGACACCGGCTCGTGAATTTCACAAAGGCATAGGTTTGAGACTAACACTGCACCAAAGCCAGCATTTCTCACCCTGTGTAACAGCAGCAGGGTCAGTGTCCAAAAGCATTGTAGCAGCTGCATTCTAATCATCTATCACAGCTTTACACAAATTTAAGTTTTTCTCTGGATTGCATGCTCAAGGGACAGCTTTAAGAACAAGGAAATAGAAATTCTAGTTTTAAGACTCTACTGCTCCCCCAAATAAGTAGTGTTCTGCTTGCTTTTGCAAACTATTACAGCAAATACAACAGATAAAATGGAATTATTATGGGAGGCATATGGAGAACTCACTGGCCTCCAGGGCAAGAGTTTCGTCCATGCTCTCACTTCTTCTATGTATGTACATATACATGTGAATCAGGTCAGGAAGTTTTCACAACACAAACACAATAGCTACTTTTACCTTTTATGGAGCCTCTAAATCTGATGTTATGTAAACATATACAGAAAACTAATTTCTTCCCCACCCTGGCATTTCCTGAAGTTCTTCTCTTAAAAGCTGCCACACATCCTGTGGTGTAGGTATATCCAGAGCTGACCCCTGGTGTACAGCAGCAGATGGATATGGGCAGAAAAGGCTGTGCACCACAGAAATGATGTCCTGGCTGTGTTATCTCCCAACTATTCGTGACCCTCAAACTTCCCCGCTGGTGGGGTGGGATGAGGAGCAGAAAAGGCCTTGTCTCTGTGAGAGCACTGCTCAGCAATAAGGGAGACATCCTCATATTATCAACACTATGTTCATCCCAAATGAAAAAGCAGAGTCCCATATTAGCTACTATGAAGAAAATTAACTCTCTCCTAGCCCAAACCAGCACAATAGGAAAACAGAATTTACACAAGATACCACAAAATTGCTCAGATATGCCTGTAAACAAATTTCTCGTCTTGTCAGAGAAAACTTAACTTTCCACATTTGTATGACTTGCTTTCAAGGTTGCAATACTGGTGTATCATCTCAGTGGTTTGGGCACTTACCTGGTAGCCCCCTTTACAGGGGTGAGAGACTGTTGCATTTTGACCACACATATAAATTACTGAAGTGTTTCATTTCAGAGCAAATCATCAGGGTTTTTTTATGACACTAAACATTTTTCTTCACATTTATCAACCCGTTCTCTGATGATACTGAAAATTATTCTATGACATATTTACTCATGACCTTATGACAGGAACGGAAGGACAACCCCACTATCCACAGACAAGCATTTTTATCCCTTTGCAATCATGTACTTTATTATCCACTAGGTGGTTAATGGAATTTGTCTTCATGTGTCATCTAATACTATTTTCAGAGAGCAGCCACACGCTAACATCAGTGATTAACATCTCAAATGTGATCAGTTCTACAGCAGTTTTAATCAAAAGGTAAAAGAAATCACTTCTCTAAGGACTACATATGCGGTCCATTATTTAACTTGATTGAAAAACAAGTCATTTTGAAAATGAATGTGATAATTATGCTTGAGATTGACCCAACAGAGACATCAGCGAGAGGAGAGAACATGGAGAATTCAGCTGTTAGCTGAGTTTCGAGCTTCATTATTTCTGTTTATCAAATCCATCCAAATTCAACCAAGACCTTGATGTTTCGAGTGTGCTGAGGTGTGACATGCTGGTGTGAACACGAGCTAATCTCTTATTGCTCCTAATGGCAGGACAGAACACCATGAAAAATGGCAACAATAGACAAAACCTGAGATTTTACATCTTTATTGTTTTGCAAATACATAGAAGGATTTTGATGTTTAACTTGCAGAGTTTACAGTACAACTACATTTTCTAGAATATTCCCCCCCCCTTTTTTTTTTTCTTTTTTTCAAGGACAAAAATCAATAAAATGTAAAGTGAAATAAGTCCAATGTGATAATACAGTAGAATCATCATCTTCTTCTGGACAAAGAGTATCAACTGTCCTTGTCTTGTGAAGTGCTGTCAAGCAGGGAATGATTTCAGTGATGTCCCAATAAACCTTCATCCCTGCAACACTAATCACTGCAACTTTTGCTCAGAGTATGCCTTACCTATGAGCCACACTTGTGTTCACAGAGAGGGAAATGCTTAGGAGTGCTTTAATTTCTAATCCTGCTTGACAAGTGAGTTAAAAAAGTGGATTTGGAGCTTGTTGTAATTAGCTTGTGCGGACACATGACATTTTCATAACAATACCAATATTCTAGCACATCTATTGTCCTCAAGATAAAAAAATTGCATTGTGACATCCATACCTTGTTTCCTGTTGCTACAGCATCACTGCTATATATGGAGAGAGCCTGTTCTCCTTTTATCCCCAATTTTCAGCACCATATACTTCTTCTCTCTCGCATTAACACTGATACATATAAGACACACAGCTCAAATGTACAGCACGTATGGCAGTCTACAAGTATTCTTCTCCACTATTGATCAAGTGATCAAGCTGAAGAGGAAAAGATAACCTCTTGCACAGACAGACCTTAGCTTCTCATTCCTCACAACATCCCTGTGAGGTAGGAAATTAAAACATCCCCTTTTCCAGCAACAGGAGACAAGGCAGAGAACACAGCAGACGTTCCACAAGGCAGTAGGTGGAAAACCACAAAAGCTGAAAATAAGGAGTTCTTGGCTCCTAATTCTTTGATTCAGAAACCAAGGTATTGAACTCCCAGACATTACCAGGTCATTAGTCTTTTTACAGCCATATGTTAAGAACAACAATGGCTTCTGTGCGTGTGCCAGCAAAGCATAGTTCTAGGCAGAAGCAGAGTACACCTGATCCTGCCCTCAGACACTTCTCCTTTACAGATGTCAGTAAATGTTCACTGTAATTAACTAATCAGTCCTACTGCTACTGTAGCAATAGATCAACATTTCATGTATAGATTTCTTAAAGACCTGTTCACATCTATTTAAATGTTTGCGTTCTTTGGGGGTTTTTTTGTTTTGTTTTGGGTTTTTTTTTGTTATTTTTCCCCTCTGAATAAGTTAATAGTAACTCCCTTCCCCTGTATAACAGTTTTTATACTCCTCCCCTAAAAGCAGTATCCATTCTGAGTACTACCTGTGAGAACTTTGAATGAAACACTTTCAGGGATGACACCTATCCCCTCAGAGTAGCTCTTTACCCATCTCTGGCCCTGAAGGCAAAGATAGGCACCTTTTGCTGTGTACAGAACCACAAGGGTCTGTACACAGAAGAAC
Organism: Myiozetetes cayanensis; assembly: GCF_022539395.1. NCBI lineage: Eukaryota > Metazoa > Chordata > Aves > Passeriformes > Tyrannidae > Myiozetetes > Myiozetetes cayanensis. Next base: position 59,241,930 of record NW_026087631.1, on the reverse strand, counting down.
TGCCACTGAACTGTCTGTATGGATTGGGGAAGAGGCCTCTGGGCTGCTCTATCCAAAAGCAAAACTGTTTAGACTGAGCTAAAATAGTCAGGCTTTGTTATATACAGATTTTTAATCTGTAAAACCTCTGTAAGCAGAACTTCAGTCCACCCCCACAGCAACAGAAATGGCCAAAGTTTTAAGAAAATAACTTGTTTGGAATGAGAAACACAGGAAATACACCCAAATAGGGAAAACATGAAAATTAACATGCTGGGTTAAGGTATACTGGAACACTCTGATAAATGTAGTTTCAAGTCTTCAATGCAAATTACCTATCAACCTTATCACTAGTGTATGTTAATCATGGCATTAGCACTACAACATAAGTCTTTCCCATGGGCTCAGTGTCAGGTCTTTCCTACAAATTCAGGCTGTATGAGAGCCTACCACCCATTAGAAGCCACAAGTTCAAGTCATACAGATTGGTACTATGGGAGCACTTTTGTACTGGCATAACGGTGTTTACAAAGGCATTTTGTTTATTTCTTTCTGGGATGAAGTATAACCTGTTACGGTATTGACAAGAGTTTATCAAAGAATTGTTTGGGGTAAGTGTACCTATACAAAATAATATCTCCAATCGAAACAGCTTTACTGCTATAAAACCTGTCTGTGGATCAAGGCAAATGCTGTAACTGTTCCATGAAAACGAACTATTTCTTATTTTAGAATGGGAAAATGCAGCACAAAGGCTAGTACAGGAGCTAAATGTTGCAAGATCTTACTATCTGATTTCGGAGAAATGTTTTATATTCCTTACACAACTCACACTGATTATGGTGAACTGCTCATTCACCAGTATTAGAATGCCCTTCTATATCATGTCCCAACACTCCTTATTACATGTATGATAGGCATTATGTACACTTTGTGTATCTACATTTTACATGCTTTTCAGTCACTTAATATGCTCCAGTCCTGATGTCAAACATTATATCAGGAATTATTTTAACTGAAGTGTTTTAAGTGCTCCTATTTATACAAATGACAGAAATGACAGAAACCATTATACTTGGAGAGAACACTGTATTTTAGTAAATGTTGATTTCCAGTCAGTTCATGCTCTGTATAATAAAGACATATTGTGCTGATTTGGTATGTGAGATCCAATGCTACCACATCACCTATTTGCAAAAATAACAAAATATAATTTTGTAATTAACAACAGGGAAAAGACGACCTTCACCAAATAGTGGAATCATTCTGAGATAATGTCTTTTCATTTTGATTGTCTAATGGTGTTTATTCTAGTTATTATAAGTTTGAGTTCCAAACTCTTTACATTTTGCCTTGATTCGGAAGTGGTGCAGATTTACTGCTTTTACTCCTAACTATCTGTATTCCCTTCATAAGAATCTTCAAAGTGTCCACTTTCTCTTCCCCTGTGTAACACTGGAAGGACAGACCTCACTCCAGAAACAATATTCATTTGCCTTTGACTGGGATCTGGGGAGAAGCATTACATCTGGAGAATAAGAATAGTTAATGAGGGAAATTGTGCAGCCACCAGTTGTCTGCATGGGGACAAAGCCTTTTTAATGTTCCTCCTTCATACCAGCCCCATTCTGGTTTGTATGATCGAAATATAAAGGGTCACAGTTGGACTTTGGGAAGTGTAGGTTTCACAACTGTGGAAGCAGCACATACATTTAGGTCCCAGTTATTTCCACCAGTGTAAATAGTTTTATCACAGACTGATTAAAAGGTTCAGGAAAAGGGAAGTCCATATTCCTGATGTCTCTCTACAGATATGTATAGTTGTTATAGATGACTCCACAAAAAACCCCCCCACACCTTTACAGGAGAATGGACATGATAAGTGCCACAGTTACAGAGCAACAGATATCCGGAAACACAGAGGCAATCATTAAGTTTTGCATGGTTGTTTTCTAATTCTGTGTAAAAAACATAATATTTGGCAGACAGAATACAAGGCTTTTTTTTTTTTTTTTTTTACAATCATCATTAACATTTTAGTATAACAGGATTCAAAACTTAGGGAATATATTCACCCTTCAATTAAAATTGGTAATGTTATGAAAGCAGAATACAATTTAGGCTTATAGTCAAAGCCTGAGCTTAACTATCTGGAAACTACTTACAAAGCCCTTAGAAAAGAAGAAAAGAGAAAAAAAAAGTAGAACTGCAAAACAGTCACCGATTTCTCCCATTTGGAAACAAGCCTTCTGGAAAGTTAAGTTCAGCCTGTATTTCACATTTAAATCTGCCTCATTGGTATTAATTTCGGTGAAACCTGGCAGAAAGAAGGGAAAAAAACACAGCAGTTGGCATACAGATAAGATATAGCAGTACAACCCACCATTGACTTCCACCTTTATCAACTATGTACCACTGAAGACTAGAGACACTGTATTTACTTAAACTGAAGTATGTGCAGTACTTCAGAGATAAACACTCCCACAAATAAATTTTCTGATGCAAGAATACAACTGATGTGTGGTGCCAGCATCCAGCCTCCCAACTTCATTTATTTTGAGATGGGTTACTGATGTAAGAATATAAGCAGATTAAACCTGGGCAGCTGAACCTGTACTTGCCTCCCTGCAGTGTCTTCTCAGGTGGCTTCCAATGCCATAAACCAGTAGGAGAGTTCAATGCAGACGGACAGTGTTTGATGATGATATAGTACAATACTTCTAATTGTTCCTATTTTTAAAAATTTTCCTTCTTCCATTCACAATTTTGTTTCATTGATAATTGCATAGTTTAATAACTTTAATTTTACTTTTTAAAAAAACCTTGCCTTTCCATGCACATTAATTTTTATGTGAGGACACATTTATGTATTCTACTCTTCTAATTCCATATACTCACAAAAATCAATTAGTGATACCATAAGATGTACAGCAAACCAAGAATAAAACACAGTAAGCCTAAAGAGGAAGCTGGAGAAGGAAAGAAGGTATAAATAGGAACAGTACAGAGAAGACTTTTCAGAGTATCGGTGGTTAACATTTGGTTGAACTCTGACCACAGGTCTACAGAAATACCGCATGGAATAGGGCTCCACAGAAGATCCATGCCCCTTTAATTATCTCCTGTTCCCAGCCCTATTTAAATAGGTGCCCCAGGATGAAGATCAAAAATAACTCATGTGACCTTAACTTATCCAGGATGAAAAACAGTTCCATGGACAATCTATCTCCTAGTTGATTAACGTATCCCATGGAAACCTCACCTATTGTATCCTTCTGCCTCCTTAACCCATCATTTTCAGTTAAAAGTACTGAAGAAGCTAACTCATTAAAGAATGATATATAAGTGCCTTTTCAAGCATTAAAGCCTCTTTCTTTTAGAAGTACAGGGTTGTATTTTCTATACCAGTTATTTCTATGCTACCTTCCCCCCAGCCAGTATGTATCATCATTTATTACCTTACGAGAGCAGCCACTGAGGAAAGCTTAGTTCATGAAGAACGTGTTTACGTATCAAATGCTAATGAAATGTTTTCAATGGATGGCAACCATTTATTGATTTTTTCAAAGTTGTGTGTGAACTAGGATAATAAAGAGATCTAATAGGTATAAGTGTAGAGGAGAAACTCCCTGAGTGCATCAACATTCCTGGATTTGTTCCAGAAATGTTTTAACATTTCAGAGTGCAAGTTCCGATGTGCCTTGCTTAATTTGGGCCTATTTCTGCCTCCACCAGGGATGGTTCCATTGAGGAAAAGGTGAAAGCTGGAGGATGAATATAGAACTACTAAGAACTGTATTCTGCAAAGGACAAAAGGCAACTACCGAAGGAGATTATTGTTTTTCTAATGTTGTAGATTTTGCTGCCATCAAAACACCAAGCGTTTCACATTTGATGAGTATATTACATTAAAGGTAACGTCTGCACATCTGATGCTACCAACTGTCATTTGTATTTACGACACTCTGCTTCAGAAGGGGTCTGGGGGCCATGGGTGTGATGTGCCACAATGCCTGCTGATGGTAATGGAGGTGGTGAGAGCCCACCGTAAAGAACTGGACCCAAACTGGACCCAAATCATTTGTCTACATAAAATGTGATTAAATAAGCAGAAAAATGCAAGTGGAACAAAAGTTTTTGCTTAGAAATCAAATCTGAAATGCAGAAAGCCTCCTGAGTCCACTGCTTTAAATCGTGGTACTGCAGTCAATTCAGTGTCACCCTGGGCTAAGAGCACAGCATTTTGTAAGGACTGCAGGTCCTTAATGTAGCCTATTTCACAGTGCACAGACTCAAGAGTCGCTACTTTCTCACAGAACCTTCTAAGCAACACATTCTTAATATTATTTCACTTATGGGAAGAACGTCTTATCTTGGAAGCTTGAAAATACTTTGCTAATGATGAACAGGAGAAGTTTGCCTGGCAGCCTGGTACATGGCATTTAAACTGGTAAGAAGACATTACCTCACAGATTCCCTGCAATTCCAGCCTGTTGACTCTCTGATTTCCAAATCCTAACTATACTTTTCAGCTACACAAACAGCCCTATGCTAATTTAATTGTTTTTCTATATAGCAAGGTGCTCTTTCGGGGCCTGATTCTGAATAATGCTGAGTTTTAATAAGTTGGTAATCTCAAGCAGTGTGAAAAAGCAAGTTATTGTTCCAAAAGTAAAAAGAGACCCTAAAAAAAAAGTTAACACATTTGTTAAATTAAAAGTTGCTTACTTTGTTAAATTCTTAAAACTTGTTTCTCTTTACTCCTATCTTTTACTTAATTTCAGATAAAATCAAACCACAATTCCATCATCATATACACGTATATATGTACACATGATAAAAAAGTCAAAAAAGACAACATCCACTTAAAAATCAACCCAATCCTGCAAAACCTCAAAAGAAAATCTTTCTCGAAGGAAAATGTACTTCCAGAAAATAAAACCAATACCCTGTACCATTTTGTACTCGATTGGACAATCACTTTCTTTTTAAACATAAAATGATTTATTTTTAAATATTCTTTTTAAACATTTCTATTTAAGCATCTGCCTTGGCAGATGCTTCTCCTATACTCCACGTTATCTTTCAAGAACATTTTGTAAATCTCATGTTTTACATTAAGGAAAAAAAAGGCGGGGGGGAGGGGGGATTTTAGACTTATCCTGATTATTTTTATAATGAAATACATCTGCAAAAGTATGTTCTGTCATGGTCTCCTCAATGGTATAAGCCAGTACAAGCCCAAACAGATTGCCTGCCAAGGTGATCTATATGCTAGGCTACAGCAAATCTGATTTAAGCATGCAACATAAGCCAACATTTTGTCTTCACAGCACAGTAAAATTGAGGGTGAACTGTTTATGTTTTATATGAGCCAGTCTATAATGAAGATTGTTAACTTTAAATCATGTTTCCTTTGACATTTTGTTGTTGCAAATGTTCTTTAGGAGCTGTTTTTCCAAGTAAACAGGGTGAGCAAATGGGACTGTATAGTCAAATGTGATACAAATAAGGTCATATAGACTACAAAGTTCTCTTCTCCAAATAGCAGTAGTCTGCATGGGGTCAGGTAGATATATACGAAGCTACAGTAATCCCTTAAAATCTCATTTCTAGTGAACCTACAGAGATATTTGTTTTAGTTCAGATCATTCACTGCATCCACTGAAAAAAGCTGCAAGAAAAAGAGGTCAACTCTTCATTTTTCCCCAATTAGTTGTTTCAAACTAGGAAAACATGATCCTGCTTTTACTGTGACAATACAGTATCACTAAAGCTCCTGTCACTGATATAAAACCAAGATGTCTCATTCAGTGAACATAAATAATCACAAGCACAACTGCTACTGTTGCAAGAAAGCCTAAGGCAGAGTCTTAAAAGGACGAGGGATGCCGCTTTCTGAATAAATGCCTATCACAATGCTCAAATCTCTATTTTCTGAGCTTCAAAACTAAGTGAAGGACATATCATTGTTTAGTATAGATGAAAATTAGGCCAACAAGGGTCCAATATTACACAACAGTAATCCAGTCTTGCTGTCAAAGATTTCAACAGAAGATTTGTTAAGGATTTCAATGAAAGGAGGACTTGGACACTGTGGTCTGGAAACATGCTTTAGATGGGTGACAAATAAAAGGAGGGAGGGAGGGAGGGAGGGAGGCAGGCAGGCAGGCAGGAAGGAAGGCAGGAAGGAAGGAAGGAAGGAAGGAAAGAAGGCAGGAAGGAAAGAAGGAAGGAAGGAAGGAAAGAAGGAAGGAAGGAAAGAAAGAAGGAAGGAAGGAAGGAGCAAGCTAGCGCGCTTCCATGCCACACGTTTAACAAACAAATCATTGTGGTTCATGCTTTCCATCTGCAGTGCTGTAGAGATTTCAAACACTTTGTACTGACTCACCAGTATGTCACACTGACTCCTGTGCACACTCTGGCAGAGGTACACACTCTGCAAACAAGCATTACTTTGCAAGCAATTATGTAAGCCACCTGCTTTCAAGGAAAGTACCTGTAAAAGTACAAGCCAAGTAGCATCTACATTTTTCATGCCCACAGGTGCTTTTAGTGCAACTCGTGATTCCATGCCTGACTATGGCAGCCGTGTGGAGCAGAGTGTGCTCTCTGGACAACAAAGAAATGGTGCCTGTGGAGTGTCCCTTCCTGATCCTAGTAAGACACATCCCAGGGACACAGACAGTGGATTGCTCCAATACCTCTCATCAACTGCTAACTTCAGGTTACATTAAGTATTTGAAATTTATACCTCTCCTTTGTAACACTTCCAGAAAAGCAGCGAGGAATTTGTTGGGTGGTGTTACTCTTTTCTCTGGACCCAACAGTCTTGCCCTATTACATCTGCTGCAAAGCTCTACCTCACAGTCCATCATTTTACGCTTCTCACTTCTCTCTTGAGTTTTTTGGTTGCTTTTGTTCTTATATATATTGGTCACCTGAACAAAAAAAAAAGCCCCAGATCCTTCCAAACAAGCAGGTTTGAAAAAATAAAGGTTAGTGTGTTCTGTAAACAGAAGTCTTTTACTGTAGTTTACATTTATGGAAATGCTTACTGAACATCACACCTTCAAATTCATTATGAAGTTACTCCCCAAATTAAATACAAAAGAACAAAACAAAGTGACTGACTGCAATAGCTACAAACCTACAAAGTTAATTTTTAATTTTAGATGCTGTTTACAGGTTGATTAGCCCAAGAAAAAGGTGTCCTGACATTATCAAAGTTTTAAAAAACTGATAATTTTTTCCTAGATCAAAGTCAGAAGCTGAATGAATAATTTCTTTTGCACACAGAATTGCTGAATATGGAAGTCTGCTTCCACTTTAAATTAAAAAATAATAATGACTTTACCTAGAAAATTAGTAACCTACTAAAGTGACTCTGTAGCAGCTTCCTGAACTCTGCAGTAGCAAACCAACTGTCTTCAATCCAAATTTTTTCTCAGATAAATTAAGATATTTTCAGCAGTGAACAGCTCCTTATTCAAAATTTTTGTAAGAAAAACATACACTATCATATTTAGTTGTTAGAAATGCTCTCTTACAGACACAGGAAATGAATGGAATTTCAAAGGCTCATTGCTCAGAAAGTTTTACTTACTACCAACAGTCTGCTCAAAGCCTTATTAAGAAACCCTTTCACATACTGAACAGTCTGGAGTCTTTATGTTCTATTGCTCTGTCATGAAACTCTGTATAGAGGAAGAGTACTTTGCTTCACTACTAAATATTGCCCAACTATTTGTACAGCACCATTTGTACAATGTCATACTTGCTATCTTTGCCAAAGGAGGGCTGAACTGCCCCAAAAGACTTTACAAAACAGAAGAAAAAATTTTGTGATGTTCATGCAGGGGAAGACCATGAAGAAACCATTTATCAACCATATATGGACTCTGTTGCACTCCAGTGTGCTACAGCTTTCCATTAATAATCCAGTTTTGTCTTTGTAAGTGAGACTTAAGAATGAATGTGAATGCCAAAAGGTAGGACTTTCTGGATTAATGCAGAGCATAAGTTCCATTCATGGAAGAAAAAGGGAGAGATAAAGCAAAGGTATCAGTGGTAGAGCAGCTCATTGACTGGTACTACTAACACAGAGTGGACACATGTAGTCACTCCTATTGAGAAGACTCACAACTCCACCTAAAGATAGCATGGAAACTTAGCAACATAGACTTAGGTAAGCTAACTTATACAGTGGAAAAATAAATATTCATCCACTTCTCAGAAAAGATCAGCTCCGCTCTTCAAAGCATAAAAGTCTCCTTTCCACTTGTCCTTTTAGTAATTTCTCCATGTCTCCTGGTCTTCCTAGCTTCTGATGCTTCTGACATGATCACACCAGATTAGCCTTAAATTATTTTTTCAACCCCCTGCAGTGCTACAAGTTGGGCACAGAGTGGATGGAGAGCAGCCAGGCAGAAAGGGACCTGGGAGTTTGGATTGACAGGAAGCTGAACATGAGCCAGCAGTGTGCCCAGGTGGCCAAGAAGGCCAATGGCATCCTGGCCTGCATCAGGAACAGTGTGGCAGCAGGAGCAGGGAAGTGATCCTTCCCCTGTACTCAGCACTGGTGAGGCCACACCTGGAGTGCTGTGTCCAGTTCTGGGCCCTTCAGTTCAGGAAGGATATTGAGGTGCTGGAGAGGGTCCAGAGAAGGGCGAGGCTGGTGAAGGGACTTGAGCACAAGTCCTGTGAGGAGAGGCTGAGGGAGCTGGGATTGTTTAGTCTGGAGAAGAGGAGGCTCAGGGGTGACCTCATCACTCTCTACAGCTACCTGAGAGGAGGTTGTAGCCAGGTGGGGGGTTGGTCTCTTCTCCCAGGCAATCAGCAGCAGGACAAGAGAGCACAGGCTTAAGCTCTGTCAGGGGAGGTTTAAGTTGGATATTAGAAAGAAGTTCTTAACAGAGAGAGTGATCAGGTACTGGAATGGCCTGCCCAGAAAGGTGGTGGATTCACCATCCCTGGAGGTTTTTAAGATGAGGCTGGATGTAGCACTGAGTGCCATGATCTGGTAATCACAGTGGGGTCGGATCAAGGGTTGGACTTGATGCTCAGAGAGGTCTCTTCCAACCCAATTAATTCTATGATTCTATGACTAAATCCCACAGGCAATCTATTCAGTCCTCACCTATAAAGAAGAAACTTACTTCATCTGCAAGTCTTCATGTGATGAGAATTTGTGGAGAACATTTGTTTTGACTCCAGATTAACTATATGGGTTTGTAAAATTACTTACTGCAAAGTCACAGCCAGTGCTTTTCTTGATATCATCCACTGTCAGTCCTTCCCAGATTTCTATGAGAGTCAATCCCTTCTTCTTGTCCACATCAAACACTGCCTATCAAGATCAAAAAGCACACAATTATTTTTTTTATTATCAAAGCAACAAACAGGGATGTAAGCAGTAATACTGGACAAAATGGTGTGCTCAAGTGGGAAGCATTCCCTCAGTAACAAAAGATGTCAGTATCAATTGGTTTCACTGTTCACTTTTCTGACTGATCAATGAAGATTTCTGCTACATTTTTTTGAAACTGAAAGCATTTAAAATACTCTATGTGTTAGTTTTGTGGGAAAAATGTACAACTGTTCATTGCTGCAGGAAATGAGGACCATGCCTGCCACTCCCACCTGGTGAGAATGGGAGATCCAAAGGAAAAGGCTGAAACCTTCTTTGCTGCAAGACAATGCCCAGCAAGAGACCATGAAAGAAACAGGAAAAGAGAACATCTCCCCCATTGTTTTATTTCATTTTAAGGCCAGTAGTGAGCAGAGATCATCTTTGTCTGATTGTAAGTTTCTCCTACAGTTACTGCACACCCAGTACAAACACTAGTATTTTCAGAAGTTAGCAATGAACATTTATTGCTGTATTTCCAATAGAAAACCTGGGAGGAAGTGGCTGAAGGGGCAAAGGTCCTGATGTCTTCATAAGCTATACACTCCACTTCTGAGACTTACATGCACATCGCATAAAAACACCTGTAAAACAATGTGCACTTTAACAGTGCCTACCAGAGGGAGATACACAGGTTGCAAGCTAGTTGCCAGGGAAACCATAAGGTTTAAAGTAATTTTCCTTAAAAATAAAAATTCACTAGCAAAAGACCAGTGAAGATTGAACCTGAAATAAAATTGGAGTCTTAAGCTCAAAACACAAGTGTACTGAAGTCTTAGCTGTCCTCTGGGCACGTGAGACCGCTTTATGGGACTAAAAAAGGACAGCTCCTCTAAGTCTTAAAGGAGAAGCTGGGCATAAAGGAAAATGAACACTACGATGCTACTGTGGAAACCGAATTTGCAATACTATCTAAATGCTGTTGTACATTTGTGTCATCTCCTAATAAAGACACAAGATCTGGCAAGTGATGAATCTTAAGAGAAATTTTGCTTTTTTGTTGTTTTCTATTAACCTTTGCTACCTCTCTTTTCTTTTTCCTTACATTTGTATGTGGCCAGTGAGTAGAGGACTGGAAAAACTTCCCCATTTTAATTTATTTTTCCTTACTTTGTGAAGAAAAATCCTTTAAATATAGCAATGTATCACTGGGAGAAAGCAAATTCTACATCAGCACCTTTGATGCATTCTACTTGGCATGACAGATGGCTCACAGAGGGACTACTCTACATCCTTAAAAATGTAAACACTGATAATAAAAGGAGTACGATTTTAGCAAAAACCTTTAGTCCCTTATCCTTTGCTGTAAAGATCCACTAATGTATTTTGAGCAGCAGCAATATCAGATGCTCATACATACTTGCACTGGAGAATAAATTGCTTCACAAACAGAATCAAGTAAGAACAAAAGACTTAAAGCTCTGCTACAGCAGCAGCTATATCTAAAACAGTCCATAGTATACACTGAGGAAGATGCCAATTGTCTAACCTATATGTGCTCTGCTGGTGTAACACCCCCCAAACCAACCAACCAAACAAAACCCCAAACCAAACAAAAACCACAAAACAAACAAACAACAACAAAAGCACAAAAACACCACCCCAAGCCGTGATTACAGCTGCACTTGAAGATTTCATTTTTACTAAGCTTTACTACTTTCATTTGGGATGGAGGAGGAATTTGTTAGCAAGAATTCAAGAAAAGTACTTTACCTTCTCTGTAATGATGCGGTCTACACATTGTTTCCCAGTAAGTGGCAAGCTGCATTTTTCCAAGATTTTATGGACATTGCCCTGTGTTTAACAATATAGAGGCAAGCAAAAATTTTCAAAACCAACACAGCTTACTCAGAATTCAAATACATACATGAAAATCACACCTGTAGTCAATCAGTGTTACTGAAACATTCAATTCAATTCAGAACACTCTTTTAATTCACTTCTATGGCAGATTACAATTCTGGCAATTTGGGACAGTTATTACTTAAATCCTACATAGAGGAAGATGACCAATAAGAATCTTACTGTACCACTGAGTGGACTCCTGAGTTTAGAAGTTCTGCATACTGCTGCTTAATAATCTGCCCTTCCTGCTGCAATATGAGGACAAGAAATACATGGGACCTCACTGATGACACATGAAAGACAAAAATTAGGGAAAAACATTATGGGAAACACATTTCTCTGTCTTATACTTTATCACAAACAATATGAGCAGAATCAGCCATATATGAGGCATTTCAAACCCCCAGGGCTCAAGCACAAAGTTATGCTTTGAAAATAGTAAATACAGGTTCTTTACCCACACTGAATTCCCATTCCCTCTATCTCTTCCAGGAAAAGTCCAAAAGCAGGCTGAGAGATGAGTGCAATATGCTCATCCTCAAGTGTTGGTTGAAGTTACATTATCTCTATTTTAGACAGAACAAATCAGCATGTAGTAGAAAAGAATGTATATATAGAAAACATGAATTACTTAAAAGCAACTTCTTTTCAGGGTCATCAAATGCCAGCTAACCTAAATCCTGGGAAGAATATTACCTCATGAGAAGACATAGTTTCTGATATGAAGCTGGCTAGGAAATGTTTGGGGCTTTTTGGGGTGATGCCCTCATCTTTTTAAATTTCTTTTTTTTTCTTTTTTTTTTCTTCCTTCTTTTAGTTAAGAGTTCACAAATGGCTTTAGAACCTACTAAATTAATGTAAGCTTCAAGAGCTCTGAATGGATATAAAAAAGATGGATTGCTACATTTTTATCAGTATTTGTAAGTGTTTTACAGAGGTAGCATTAAGTGCACATTTCTCCCATTATCCCATGCTTTTATTTTTTCTCTAATTACCAATTTTCAGTTACACTGAATATCAATTTTCAGTTCAGAACTCTCAGAGTGTAACATGTCTCATTTAACCCTCTAAATGCAATACTCAAAAAATTTACCATCATCAGCTTGCCTTAAGGCTTAATATAAACTTGGGAACCACCTTGCAGCCAGTTTGACTCCTGAGTGAAAACAAGATAAGCAACCTATGCTTTTTAATACATATTTTTTTTCTGTGAAGAACTATTTCTTCATTCTAGTTACTTTCAATTGACCTACTTATATCCTGCCCATCTTGTGGACATTCTTACGCACTTGGTCTAAGAGCCAAGACTAATCTGTGCTATTTGTAATATCTTCAGTAACATATCAGATACGCTTCTCGGCCCTATGAAATGAAGTTATCTCGTTCTGGGACCTAACTGAGATTTAAATGCATGGACTTGCACAGGTGGCAGTTTCAATGGCTCCTGTGTCCCTGACAACTGATACATTTGAGCTTCTTAACACTTGAGCTGAAGATAATTGTATTACCAGTTGGCTCTGAAGATGACATGCATTTCCTGATCTTTTCGAAGGCTGGATTCAATGATCTTAGAGGCCTTTTCCAACCTAAATGATTCTATGACTTTTGGAAGACATCCATCAGGCAGGATGTAAGAATAGCAATCTGAATGGAATGGTTTTTTACCATCTGAATTTATACAGGATTTGTTCAGATAAAGGAAAAGACTGTTGCACAGATACAAAAAGCCTTAAGATGTTCCAGTCTCCTTTAACTAAAAAAATTCTGTTGCTGAAGAACAAAAATGTCCTTAATCTTCCACAACACAGTATGAAAAAGGAGTTTTCAATTCATTGCTCCATGTTTCAGTCATGTCCAAATCAAGTGCTTAGTGTAGACAACTCTTTTCACAACATGGAACAATTACCAGCCATTACTTTACTATGTTTTGCAAAACATGTCAATGATGGTATAGGGTAAGAACTTGACTTTTAATTCTCTCAGGTAGTATTTACCAGATCAGACATGGATGCACAGTGACTGTCTAGACATTAAATAACAGCCTTCTATTCTATTATTTTTCTTCTTCGTGATTATAAACAAAGAGCAAGTTTAGCAAAACATAAATTAAAAAAGAGGTTAATGAATTAGACTTCAGGTCCATTTGCCAAGTGTCTCACAGTGGCCTAAGAATATGGAGCAAAAATTGGAATACCCTTCTACAGATATGCCCTCCTGGTTCCTGATATGCTGTGATGTACAGATTTTCTGACGCAGAGACTGCTTCTGGGCAATGCTATTTGCCACAGATGAACTCAACCTCATAAAGCAGTTTAGTCCCTTTCTTATAGGCTTAATTATTGGAGATGTTGTATTATTCGGCTGATCATCCACAACTTTGTTACCTGGCTGTGAAAAGTGTTTCTTCTTGTTTCAACCATGCAGGTAGCCAATTTCAGTTAGGTATCCCTACTTGCTTTATAAGACAGTGACAAATCCTTCTGCATCCACCTTCTCCACACCCTCATTATTTTGTATATTTATTTGTCACCCCTCCTCAATAGTGTTTATTAAGCTGAAGTCTTCTACAAAGCTCATTTCATGTTCTCTCATCCAACTTCTGTGTCTTTTGTTTTTCAATACATGTCCAAATTTAGGTAATTAAAAATGTAATTAATTTGGGGTTGAATGTATTTATTTGTATTTGTAATATACTACATATCAGACTTGAAAAAGAGGAAAATTCTTTGAGTATGAGTGTTAAGACAGACACTAGTTTCATCCTCAAAATTAACTGTAAATCATATTTTGCCTGTGCTGCAAGGACTCAGCCTATTTCTATGTTAAACACTGCAGTGTCTGTAATGAAAAGAGAAGGGTTATTAAACTCTTGGAAAAATTTAATGTTTAACAAGCCATTACTACTGTACAAAAAAAATTTGAAAAGGATGAAAAGATCTTTCACAAGATCACAAATGAGACAAAACTGCGTGCAAAACTACCTATTGCAGCAACTCTTGAACATGTCCATTGAAGGTACTGCCTATATTCTATGTTTTCCACTGTATTTTCATCCATCAAATCTTGACTGCTGTTAATATACAGCAAACTTTGGAATCTGATACTGGATTTCTTATTTATTGGGAGAGTAAGATGACAAAATTGTGCCTTTTACTCAAAAGCCAGCAGACAAGAGAGTGTCTCAGTACATGCAGACCGTTTCTTTCACTCAGTAGCACACTGGGCTTCAAGCAGGATGAAAGATTGTTCCTCTGATGCATAGATTCAGATGCAGTAAGTTTGCAAGAAAATCTTTGGTCTCAAAAATTAAAAAGCAGTCACACCCAACATAAGGCTTCTGACTTTCGGAGCTGGCCTCACGGGTTCTACATTTGCTTGTCTATTAAAGAAAAAAAACCCGCACCTGAAAACTTTAACAGCAGTTTTTGATCTTTAAACATGAGATTTCTGTTTTTCACCATCTTAACTTCTGAGGAAACAAGAAGCATTAGTGTGAAGATCCCAAAAAGAGACTAGGTAAGAGGAAAGAGTGCCATTTTAAAAAAAGAATAAAATAAAAATAATGCATAGAGTTTAGTTTGGCAATGCCTTCTCGCAAAAGCAGAAGAAATAATTTATGAAAGCCTGTAACTGGCTCTCCTGAAATGCACAGCAGGCACACCATGCACACCAGTCCCCAAAGTAGGTATGTGTATGCAAAAAAAAATGATTCCATGCCTAGGTTGTTTGTAACAGTGAACCTATCTGTGCTTTTATCTTTTCAGGTTTCAGTACTCTCACAGAGAAAAAAACCCAACAAACAATTTCCGAACACTGTTTTGAAAGAACATTCCAGTAATAGCATCTCTAAAGAGAAAAACTGGCTTGAATAATTACATCGTGCCTGGACTCTGAGCCTTAACCAAATTCCACAGTAAGTAGAAATTTAGGATAAATATTTATTCAGATCACATTAATACCTGAAGTGTGTGTACGAGCAAATAGATAACTACATATGATCACAGCTTAGTATAAACTGTGAAACTACTACATTTTTCAGGGGTTTTTTTTAAGTGAAAATTAAATCTTTGATTCTCATTCAAAATCACACAATTGCTAATATACTTACTTCCATATTTACGTATTTGCTATAGTTTACCATGCAAATTCCTTATGATGGCCTATATGCATTCTGGCAAGGGTATTATTTTAAACAATACAGATTAATTCTTGTTGCAGACATACAACAAATTTGGAATACAGGAAATCCAGAAATTAAATTAAAACGAAATTTTTAAACATTCCGTATAGAGATTTTTGCCCTTCAGTATAATTTTCTTGTATTTTGCACAGTCCCATTTTAGAAGATTCAAATGAAAAGTTTCATATCATCTTTTGTGGGGGACTGCTTATATCTATTGCACCCACAAAGAAGTCTCTAGATTAACCACTAACACATAATGATGTAAGGCAGCCTGTATCTCATCATGCCAAAAAGATTCTGTTCTATTAAGCTGTCAGTACCAATTTGACTGGCAACTTCAAAGGTAAATACCTTTCCATCATAACAAGTATTTAGCCACGGGGAACCTCATTTTTCAGATTATTCCAAGGCAAAGAGTAGGGTAGCATCTACTGTAGCTTTAGCAATTGCCACCCCCATTAAATTTGCATGAAGTAGCTAAAAAAATGTGTGCAGCTTTTAAACACCAAGTTAATATTTCATTTTTTTTCCCATGGTGAATGATTCACTTACAAGAAAAAAAGGAACCATCCTAACCTAGCCCTAACCTTGCACTACCATAATAACTAACAGCAAAACTATCAAATCCTCACAAAGGAGCAGAATTAATATGTCTTTCTTCACTTTCTTTTTCTTTCTTTTTTTTTTTTTTTTTAATAGCACAAAACACTCATTTAGAAAGAAGTGTCAGAGCCTTACCTTGGCTGAGTGTTCCATGGTGACGACAACTTTGGTCTGTGCGCTGGATACCAGGTCCATGGCACCCCCCATTCCTTTCACCATCTTACCCTAAAATTAAATTTTAATGGAAATGTAACATTTTTATTATGAAAAAAAACCACAAAAAATCAAACCAAACCAACCAACCAACCCAAACCAAACCAAAAACATCGTCTGCAGTGACAGCACAACATTGTCACTTTTTCCTGCATTGAAAAGCCCACTAATTTCATAACCACTGTATTCAAACACCAACAGAGTTTCAGCAGAGTGAAAACAGCTGTGCCTTTCTTGGGTCTATATAATGTGAGTAGGAGAAGAATGATGAGTATAATAAGGAGACCCACTGCCATGTCTGGTGCCCTGGGGTGTAACCAAAATCTGAGTAGTACTGCTGGCTTAATGGGACTCTGACATTGAGGAGCAATGAATTTAGTTCCAATGGCTCTGCCACTAGAAAAGCAAAGTGTTCATCCTCCTGTTGATAAAAATGCCATTACTTTCTCTAAAGAAATCTCGATTTATGAAGTCTAGTAACAAGAACATCTGAGCACTATCCACCTGCCAGTTTAGAAAGTCACTTGCCAGTTTAGAAAGCCATGCCTTGCATCACTGAATCAGCACAAACCAATGTTTCAATCTATTCCAGATGTCTGTAGAGGTCATTTCAGAACATGGGAAAGCAAATAAATAAACGTGGTTCAGTAATCACTTGCATTTGTACCTCAAACTATGCAACGCTTTCAGCCTCTGGACTCATTCTGCTCTCAAAGAGTGTCAGAACTGCACCTGTTATGACAGCAGCTGTCTTATGGCTTGGTGTTCAGCTACCTTTACTTTCACTTTCTGCAATGCTAGAGCATTCAATCTCTGCCTGCTTCCATCACCTTAAACAGGATTCACCTGATCTTAGAACAGATGCAGACTTGGCACACTTCTGACAGCAAATGACCACAGGTACAAAGTTCTATCAGCATGAACAGAGTAATCATTTTTGAACAAGCACTAGACCCAATAATCAAAGATGGCAACAACCTCATATACAATCCAGAATTGCTGAGGAAGGCAGAAAGGGGAGTGAAACATCACGATAGGAGAGGTTAGTAGGAAACACAATGCAAGGAGGCAACAAAGTGAAGGGCTTTGAGAGAAGCTGTATTATAACTGAGCACTTGGTCTCTTCAGCCTGGAGGAGACTGAGGGGAAACATAATCACAGTCTACAACTTCCTCGTGAGAGGAAGTGCAGGGGCAGACACTGATCTCTCTGGCAAGCAGTGACAGGACCTGTGGGAATTGCCTGAAGTTGTGTCAAGGAAGATTTAGTTTGGATACGAGGAAAACATTCTTCACCCAGCAGGTGGCTGGGCACTGGAACAGGCTCCCCAAGGAAGTGGTCACAGCACCAAGCCTGACAAAGTTCAAGAAGTGTTTAGATAATTATCTTGGGTACATGGTGTGATTTTTAGGACTGTCCCATGAAGGGTCAGGAGTTGGACTCCAGGATCCTTGAGGGTCCCTTCCAATTCAGAATATTCTCTGTGATTCTGTGAATTCTATAGATTAAAATAATTTCTGTCAAATGTTTTGCATTTGCTCACTTTTGACTGATTATATGGACAGTAATACAAAGTATGCTGTTTTATATACAAAACCTAAAAGTTTATGGTTAAATGACTGGAAAACTTCCTGGTATAAAGCTTTTCTCTAATACTTCCTTTTCCCAGCTATGTGATTCAGTACCTTACAAGAATCAGTGCCTATGGTCCATAATAAAAAACATATGGAAGAGACTTGTCTCATTAAACTGCCAAGCCAGCAACTTATTAGTCTGTTGATCATTATGGTGTCTTGATTGTAACAAAGGGAATATTCACCATTGCCCCCCCCTTCTTCCATCCCTCAAAATAATATTTTCCTACTGTTTGCAGAGAGGAGAATATATCTATAAAAAATCCCTTTGGAATTGCTCTGGCCAGACTAGTATTTAATATTAATCACATTAATTATCATGACTATTAAATATTTCTTTGCAAATACGAATGTATCTCTGTCCTTAACTTCCTGGTACTGCTCATATCATTCTCCATCCTACCTGGAAGTACAGAGCTCTTAGAGAGACTGCAGTGACCTCTCACCTACCTGCCAGAGGCTCACTGACAAGATAATGCAGAAGCTGAAGATGACATATTATCTCCCCAGTAACTCACAACATGTTTGCATTGAGGATTATGCTATCAATGCGCCTGTCCTGACAATGCCATTAGTTCATTTTCCAGGCCTTTTAGTTCTATTAACTAGTGAAAAGCTGCAGCAACAAGTAAATACCCAAAGAACCAAGTGCTGATGAAGGTCAACAACAAATCTACTGCTGGAGAAGTCATACAGGACTGAGAGAAGAGACATCATCCTTTTGTGTATACAGAAACAGGAAAATGCAAGTCAAAGAGAGGGAGCTTCATCTGCTCCTGCTTTTTAGGAAAACATATTCATCATTATAGGGTGGTGCCTGGTGAAGTAAATCAATTAAGCACTAAATGCAACCAGCCAAGTAATTACATGCTCTTATGTTAAGGAATATCCAAAGCAGAAGAGCCTTACATTGCCCTCAGGGCATCTGCCAAACTGCCACAACTTGCATTTTCCCCCACACCATACTGGCCAGCTGCACCATAAATTTGAATTAAAATATTTGAGACTAAAAGGTGATTCCAAAAAGACACTTTGCCCCTTTCTGACCCCGCTCTCTTCATTTATTTATTTAAGATGATTTTTGTTAGTACCCAATTGCATTGGTGCTGCTAATTTAAGAAACCAGAAGCAAAGGCTTAGAGCAGTGGTAGAGCATTAGCAATTTGAAACACTTTTATAAAACCCACTTCACCAGCAAGAGCTTGAAGTGAAAAGGATTTTTGAATTAATCATGTGGCTCTGGGGAGGTCACATTTTGGCAATATTATACAGAGAGTTAGGTAGAGGACACAAGCCGACAATTTCCTTGCAGGCTCTCAGTTACAACAAAAGGTGGGAATGCTGCTTTTCCTACTCTGCTTTCATCAGCACTTCTTGCTAAGTCTCAGTCCAAATAAGACATGGAAATTTTGGACCTGATAGATTTTTCTTTTGTAATTGAGATGATCAACTCTTCTGCTTCTTCACCATCATAAATCCACACAAAATTATTGTAATTTCTTATAACACCTACTTGTAAGAAATTGTTATTGTGGTGCTGGGGCATCTTTAAGAAAATATGAGAGAAGGGTACATACTTTCTCGTTTAACATCTTCATATCTGAACATCATTTGAGTGGTCAAAATACAACATTAAAGAGCTCGAGGAATTAATTTAGCCTAACAGTAATTCCTAAACAGAAACCTTCCTATTCATTTGGTCACACGTGGCACACAAGACAACCTGGTATTCCAGAGGAAATTTGTGAGTACTCCAGTGTGGGTGAGACAATCAAGATATTTTTCAGGAGAACGTGAAGTTTTTCCGAAGCAGTATTTCAAGCAAGCTAGAAAGATGCCATAGCTAGCAGGAAACGATTTATAAGAACATCCAAAGAGACTAAAAAGAGGTAGCTGAGAGAAAAGAGGAAAACTCAGGAGCCTTCCAATACTACTTAGGTCTTGAATCCACACTGCTGTCTTAAATATTTCCTCTATAATCTCCAGGGAATACAGATCTTTCTTCCTTAATTGAATTTTATAGCTACTCCCAACATCATAGGATATAATGCACCTGAACTGTTCTGGTTAAGTTAAAGTAACAATCTTTTGAGACAAACACATATCACATCAACAGTACAGCAAAGCAGATGCTTGATGTGTTCAAGAAACAGTGAAAACTTACCAGTGGTAAAAACAGCTAAGAATGCATCTTGAGTAATTTCACTTAAAACTGAGTATCAAAGGACAGGCAAGGTGAAAATGTATACCCGTTTGGAAAGGAACTGAGCCATTTCCCTGTTAAGAGTCCTTGCCAATGTTGCCAGCAGCCCTATTACTGTATTAAACAAACAGCATTTAGTCTGCAATTTCTCTTTCCTTCTGTCAGATAAGAGAATACATGTGCCTCACACTATGCCCAAAGTTAGTGAAACTGCTATTACAAAAAGTCTTACAGAAGATAACCAATGCTTCTAGTTTAACCTGCAGGCTTCTCAATCAATCTTAATTTTCACACATCCCCCTGAAGACCTTGAACAAGCTACCAAGAATGAGAGAGTAAAGAACTTAAAGATGCCAGCATTGTGTCTGACAGCCACAGACACAAACTAGGTGGCAGATACAGAATTTATTGCCAGACACAGCTTCCTTATGAAAGGAAATGACTGTATTGTGTGAGGGACAGACACTAAAATTCAGAGCAACTGGAACAGTACAAACTCCACAGAAAAAAGCAGAAATGAAGGTAATGCAGTGGACACAAGACACTGCCATCATGACCACAGCTGTGCTAACGCCGCAGTCAAAAGTATGAACTTAAGACCCCTCCAAAGGTTTCTGCTCTGCCCCTCTCTGCAGTGGTGTGTAGGCACTACTAAGACACATCAGTCCCACAGCTGTCCCTCTCTGTATAGGTACCATCTGCCTTTACACATGTGCCAGCATCAAATGACACACACAGCACAGGCAGGCAGGTCATCAGAGCCACATACACCTATTCTAACAAAAATATCTCGTCAATTGTAGGGTTCCATGTGGTTGATGGGTTTGTTTGTTGGGTGGGTGCTGCATATTTGTTCAAACCTCCATGTTGTACAAAAAAAGATACCGATCAGAAGGTAATATTAAAAAAATACGTATGCATATATCTACTGTAATTTCATAAAAATGTAGATAACAATCTTCTGCCTGTTGCTAAGTCCTGTCCCATGTTGAAAGGAGAGGTATGTTTGTAGTTGATTCTAAAATGAAAGCCACAACTTCCAGATTTCACTTTCCATTTTTTCAGTGAAAAAGACCGGATGATGATTGCACCAAAAAATATGGATAAAGCTCAAGATTAAGTGTTCTGAACTACAATTCTTGTCCTATTTTCCACTGATTTTATGTCCTTATTTGGCCCACTCACAGAATTGTTGTAATTATTCTGTCAACTAGGATGGCTGATTAGATTTTACTTTGAGAAAAAAAAACACTAGGAAATCACTAATGGGATTTTTCAATCAGTAGAATGGGTAATGCAACAACAAAAGAAAAAGTTACTAGTGGCTGAATGCAACAAAACTGAGCACACTCTAAATGCACAGTCAGTCAAAGGTATTTTTTAAAGGATTCAAAAAAAAAAAAGTTGTAATGCTTAGCCATATAGAAAATGGCCTAATTTTCAAGAATGCTAACCTCCTAACACACACAAAAAATGAAAAGCAAAATTTAAAAGTCTAATTTTTGAAAGAATAGAGGGTAAATTCTTGAATGACTTTTTTCTTGGCAAAACGTATTAATAACTCTTCCCTAAAATGTAACGTACACAAATACATGCACTAACTGTATTTTCATCTTTACTTTTCATAATCAGAAAATTATGTCAGCATAAAATATGTGCGAAGAAAGTTGGTCAAATTTCATTCTTTTATTCTCTCATAAACCGAGCTTGAAATAACCATTGGCAACAGTTTTGAATGACAGAGTGAAATTCAAATGAATACACCAAGCAACTGCATCTCAGGAGCCATGTAAAACAGGCTGTGATATGCTTCATTGAAATGGATTTGCATTAAAGTGATGAGCGTTTTTCAGTGTAATGGGACAATTAAGCTGTCCATTTACCTCTGCATACCACTTCCAAAACACACAGCATAGCATGCAATAATTAAATTTTACTGCTAACATAATACTAGTCTCACTTGAGAGTGACGGTTCCATATCGTAGTAACAATTCTTATCACTAACCCACAGATCAGAAGTCCTTTGACATATGCTTGTATTTTTGAGACAGGCAGAATTTCTTCAGCTCTCATTATACAGATGCCTAATGCACAGCTGCCACTTCCCACATTGAAAATTTAAGAGACTATGAATAAAATACCGTCAAGGAGCTCCTACATTCCTTCTGTGCAGTCTGAAGAGAAATAAACAGGAAGAAAATTGATAGAGAAAGCTCTCAAAAGAGTGGAAGAAGTAGAGCTAACACAATATGCTCCCTTTTTCTTTTGTGGTTCCAGGACTCTTCCAATGGTGATAATTACGTGCTGCAAGGGCTCTGCAGGGCTTTCTGGCACATGCTTGTTGGGAGATAAGCAGCAAGCTAAATACTACTGTAGACTTAATTCCAAGAAGTGTGTGCAAAAACCTAATACATCTGCAGATTAAAACAATGTCCCGTTGAAAAGTAGATTTGCAAGGAGGCTCTAGCTAACTGCAGGTCCTGTCCCTCTCCTTCATTCAAATACTGATGCAGCCCCACTCATGTCCTAAACATCAGACAACTTGATACAATTACTGAGAGAAACCCAGTCACTGAGTGTAATTAACCTGTATGTTTTCTAATCATACAGAATTTAGCCAATTTGTAGTCCTTATTTTTCAAGTTAATAGTTAAAATAGCTTTCTCAAAAATGTTTGTGAGTTGAAACAAAACACAGTTTAGTGCATTCGATGTAACAGAAATACTAGAACTAGGAGAGTTACTAGACAGTGTGTCTGGATTCCAAATGAAAATATGCCTTGTGCAAAGACATTCCTATTCTAGCAAAGTGACAAAGAGGCTGCAAGAAGACCTACAGTGCTCTCACGCATTAAAGGGCACATTCAGGGAGACTTGTCCTTTCTTCCATCATTAAAAATGGTAATTTCAATTCAGAAAAACTCTTGCTGTGGAGCCCTCTGCTCCCAGATTTGGCACTATCAATAACAATTAAAGGCAAAAAGAAAACCAAAAAACCATCACACAGTCACAGACTCAGCTGGTCTCCCCCAGTTTACTTTCATTTAAAAAATGTCTTTATTAATGAATATGCAGTTCACTTCATGGTCAAAGCGTCCCAAACTGTACTTAGCAGCTCTGTAGAAAAACTACCAATAATGTATAAAACTATATTCCTAATGCCTTAGGTTATACTCACCTCTACAGATTTTAAATTAAAAGATTTATTATTAAATTGGAATTAGGTTTCCTAATTTCTTCTTTTCAGATAATCTTCTTTGATAAAGCTTAGAATACCTGTATAATTTTCTTTCATTATATTTCATTATTAATGCTTTAATCCTTTAGGTTTGGTTAGTCCAATTCATAGCATTAAAATCAAAGGCTGCTGCTTCTTATTTTTTTCCCGGGAATGATCCAGATTTATGTAACTAAACTACATCTCCTGCACAAATTACATCACTTTCCTCCTCAGCTAACTAACTGCATTATCTTAGCAATCAAAACATTCATTTTATACTCCACCAGGAGAATATACAAAGCTAGAGTTAATTTTCTTGCTCAAAATTGTATTTGGTTTGTATTGTTTGTAGAGAATAGAGATGCTAAATAGTGTCAGGCCCAGTATCATCCCTAAGGCAGCTGCTTGTTAATCCTGGACACTCGACTGGTGGCTTAGGAAATGGCCAGCTTCTTTGGCACCTCTGGATGTATCCTGGCTGTCTCTGTGAATTTACACACATTAATCAATCCTCAGTACTCTTCTACGGTGAGTACTAAGTGCCACATGTGCCAAATATCTCTTTAATACTTCCAGGGATGCTGACGCCACCACTTTCCTGGGGAACCCGGTCCAATGCTTGACAACCTTTTTGGTGGGGAAATTGTTCTTAATATCTAATCTAAACTTACCCTGAAAAAACCTGAGGCCGTTTTCTCTTGTACTGTCCCTTGTTGGAAGAAGGGACAACATCTCTCTACAACCGCCTTTCAAGTAGCTGTAGAGAGCAATAAGGTCTCCCCTGAGCCTCCTTTTCTCCAGGATAAACATCTCCAGCTGCTGCTCACAGGACTTGTGCTCCAGACCCTTCACCAGCTTTGTTGCTCTCAACATCTCAATGTCTTTCCACCACCACGCATCTTTACAGACACTCTGCCTCAGCCTGCAGTGCTGCCTGGGGTTGCTGAGACCCAAGGGCAGGACCCAGCACTTAGCCTTGCTGATACAAATATTGAACAGGGCTGGTCCTAACACTGAGCCCTGGAGAACATCACTAGTGTCTGGCCCCAAGTTGGATGTAACTCCGTTCACCAGCACTCTCTGGGTTTGGCCATCCAGACAGTTTCTTACCCAGCCAAATGTCCACCCATCCCAGCCATGAGCCACCACTTTCTCCAGAACATTGTGGGAAACAGTGTCAAAAGCTTCACTGACATCAAGGCAGATAACAACCACAGCCCTTCCCTCATCCAGTAAGCAGGTCACCTTGTCATAGAAGGAGATCAGGTTGCTCAAAGCAGGAGCAATCCGCCCTTCACAAACCTGTGCTGGCTGGGCCTGATGCCCTGGTTGTCCTCTATATGCTGAATGATGGCACTCAGGATGATCTGCTCCATGACCTTCCCTGGCACTGAGGTCAAGCTGACAGATCTGCTATTCCTGATCCTCCTTCTGGCCCTTCTGCACACAGGTCTCACATCCACCAACCTCCAGGCACCGGGGACCTCCCAGGTTAACTAAAACTGCTGATAAATGATGGAAAGTGGCTCAGTGAGCATTTCAACCAACTCTCTCAGCACCCTTGCATGGATTCCATCTGGCCCTTTGACTTGCGGGTGTCTAAGTGGTGTAGCATGTCACTGACCACTTTCTCCTGAATTATGGGGGCTCCATTCTGCTCCCTGTCCCTGTTGCCCACCTCAGGGGGCTCAGTACCCAGGGAACAACTGGTCTTACTATAAAATATTGAGGAAAAGAAGGTATTAAGTACCCTAGCCTTTTCCATGCCTTTGTCATTATGTTCCCCCTGCAGCCAGTAAAGGATGGAGAATTTCCTTAGCACTCTTTAATGTATTTATAGAAGCACTTTTATTGTCTTCTATGGCAGTAGCCAAATTAAGTTCTAGCTAAGCTTTGGTCCTGCTAATATTATGCCTGCATAACCTCACGACATCCTTATAGTCCTCCTGAGTATGCTACTTTCACAATTAATGTTATGCTGCATAATTATATTTCTCACCTGTAGTAAGTTTCTGCCAACTAAAATCTGATGTCACAGGCATTTCATCCATTTTGTGCTTTCAGATTCATCAGCTTCCAACTGCAGGGTCTCTTCACTATTGTTTCAGTGGTTTTTCTGCTAGTACAGCATGTCAGCTGTTATAGTAGTTATATTAGTGTTGTTTAATGGTAAGGGATGTTCAGAAATGTGTATTAAAAAGACAGAGGCTTTGGTGTCACAGAGGAACACTGCAGAAGCTCTAGTGTTTTGTTTGACCTGTGCCCACCCTCTGATACACGTCACAACAGCAATCATAGTTATGTGCCTTCTATTGGGAAGGATGGAGAAAATAAAAGCAGTACTTTGTGCAAGCTTTAATACTTTGTAGTAAGCTTCTGCCCTTGCAGAAGGGCACCGGAATCTCTTTCATAAATGCTTCTATTCTGAGGGTCTCAGAAAGACACCAGTAGAAAGGAATTACAGACAAAGCAAGCACACACAGAGCTATGTGCAGTCAATCCCACAACTTCTAAAAGCCCAAGTGAGACAATTAATTTAAACTGCCACAGGAGCCAGGACCTTTGTGACAGTGCATGGTCATGCTGCTGCTCCATACGTGCTGTGGACTGCCGTGCTAGCAGCAATTTCTGACATAAGCTTGAGACAGATACACAGATAGGTCAGACGTGTCCTGCACTCATGAACTGAAATGTGGCTCCATCCAGTATCTCCCAGCAGTCATGGGCTATCTGTTCTGGCCTATCTGCCCTAATCCATGGTTGTGACCAAAGCATTTCTCTTCCACCTCTCTTGGCCAACTTCTCCCTACTGCACAGTCTTCCCAGGGGCTCCAAAGAAATTTGCCACCTCCTTCTCTTTTCCCTCCTCAGAAACCCTCTTGTTAGCTGGAGAAATACCAAAGTAAGGAAGACAAAAAGCCATTAAGTAAAGTGCTTAATGGAATAAAATTACCAACAAATGCCAGTGTTTAGGAAGTAACTTCTGCCTAAGCAAACAGCATTGTTTACTGCATGTGCTTAAAATATTCACACTCTCTTCTTTCTTTACTCATGGGATTTTTCTCTCCATTAAGAATCAGCAGATAAGAGCAAAGAAGGGGCTGTAATTATTGCTATGAGACTTCCTTAGCTCAGTTCCTAATAAGTGCAAGTAAATACACACATGCACACACTAGGGTTCAAGTGTTATCAAGCTCTTATGGAATAGAAAGGATTGCTTCATGATGGTTCTTATTCAAAACACACAGAGCTATTACTTGCCTCTAAAATAAAGGCAAATACCATAAATATAAGAATTCAAAAGCTACAGTGTATAAGAAATGCTTAATCAAAGCTAAATGAAAAGTAAAAAATGTTACAAGAAAATACATCTTAAAGTTTCTTTGCAGAAACCTTGTGACTAAAAAAGAGATACATCTTGCTTAAAATTAAATTTAACTGACAATAACATATCATCTTATTTGCAAGAAAAACAGGAAGATCTGAATGTCCATGGGTCAGTTAATCCCATTTTAAAAATCTGTACTGTAGAATACAAACAACACATCAATAAAGCAGAATAGGGATCATTCATCCAACAGATCTCAATAAAAGTAACCAAGAAGAAATTACTGCTGATTGGAAAGGTTCTTGGCTGGATTTATGGAGTGTCACTGGGCATATTTACTCACAGATAAATAAAGACTTACTGCAGAAGAAATCTGCAGACAGCCAAAGGTTAGGAAGTGTGGAAAATGAAGATAGCAAAAAGTCATAGGGACCTATGTGGTGTATGCTGTAGTATAAAGGTATATATCGAAGATAACAAAAAGACAAACACTATGCAAAGTTTTATATTATACTTTCCTGTTTTGAAAACACACTATTTATTCATAAATTTGAACAGAAAGGAGAGGCATCTTCACAGGTAAAATAAGCAATACCAGATATAGAAAATAATGTTCATGATACATACAAATGAAAAACTAAAATCAGTACCTTTTAGAGAACATAAAGCACTGAAGGAAGTAATAAGTAAATCTGCACAGTTTTGAGAAAGATTACAATCAAAGCTTCAATGCTGCAAGAAATACATGTGTAAATGAATCTGTTCATTAGAACAAGATGTTGCCTTCATCTTTTGATTGTTCAGATCTTGAAAGACAAGTCACACAAAATTTCAGTTAAAGAATTTCAACATCGTGATCACAAAAATCAGTTTACCTTCTTTATAGCAAAAAGAATTCTGAAGGAAAGTAAAAATGCATAAAGCTACAGGAAAAGTGAATGTTATTCCCTGAAAGCACCATGTGGTATTGTAAGTATTATTTGTACCTGCAGTATCTGTGAATGCTGTGCTTTTGTTCAGTCTAATCTAGGACACAAGCTAAAGTTCAGATTTTAGAAGCAGTTTAGACTCTTACATGCTTTGCATTAACACATATGTTTCTAGAAAGTTGAAAAAAACATAAAAATAATTCTGATATTCTCCAGTTGTGATCTATCTTTGGAAACCGATGCTAACAGGAATTAAACAAGCTCTGGACAGTCAACTAATTATACTGGGAAAATATGTGGAATTTGAAGTTTATCTACACATAGCAAAAGTTGAATTTTCACCTATTCCTCAGAAGATAACTGTAAACATACTACGAGAAAAAATTATTTTTGATTCAATGCTTAAATAATATCAAAATATACCTTGGGGTATGAAATATAAATAGATGTAGTTTATCAAGTTTAGAAAACACTTGCTGAGCATGACTAATTTGCCAAATAAGGAATTGACAGAACTATGAAAAAAAGGCAAAAGTTGGCATGAGAAAACATGTTGATTTTAACTGCAAATTTTAATTTAAATAAAAAAAGTCCTGTAACTCTATTTACTATAATGAATAACAACTGTGAAAACTGCTTGCTAAAAGCTTTGGAACTTATAAGGAAAGTCCTAGCAAAAGCCAGTGGGAATGGAATTCAAAACTCAAATAACCATCCCAAGCAGAGGAAGCCAAGAAAACAAGTGGTGAATTGCTCCAGCTCATGACATTGCTTTTCAAGAATGACTGCTTTACTGAACAGCTCTTAGATTCAGTACACATGCAACTGCATGAAATTTTATATCCTCAAATACCAATATGGTTGAAATAACTGACGTTTTTTGGCCTTAAAATGATGATTATTATTAATGATTATTCAGGAGTACTTTTTTCCAAATGTTTCAACTTCATGAGCTGTCAGCAGAGATGCATTTTTGCTAGTTTACTAGGAATACTTCAGAGCAGGAATCTTTATTTATTACTTGTTCACTTGGGTATTTTGAAGAATACTTCTCTTGCCACTTCAATTTACAAAAGCAATGAAAAAGCAAACAAATTAGTTTTTCCTACCTAAAATTCAATGCACAGGTTGAGTAAACAGAAGGCTTTACCAGGTGCAGGAAAATTCAACACTGCTTTAGTAGGATCAAAAGATGTCAAAGAAGAAAATCTCAGGAGTTAAGAAGTCTTGAATATAAGGTATACTCTAAGGATGCATTTATATAGTGACTTTCATTTTGTAAAATAATAATGAGAATGTCAGACTAAGGCAACGCAGCTAAACAAAACTTAGAATTTGTCTGACAAAAAATTGAAATAAAAAGATGTATAGATTATAATCACCTAGAACTGCGCCTACAAGAAAACTTCTAAATACCACTTACATAAAAAATATTTAGTTTATACTATAACAACTTACCTTTAAATAATTCTTCTAGTCTCCTTTCAAAATTTTGACAAAGAATGTAGTAATTCAGAATAATTTTTAAAGGTCACTATGTAAGCAAGTAATTTCTACTTGTACAAGACATCACAGCCACCACAAGATAGCACAAAAGAAGTGCCTTCACTAAACCAGCTCTACTTCACCCAGTAAAATAAAAGAGAAGTTCTTAGCCTGATATGAAGGGCAAAATACCTTGCTTAGCCTCTCACTGACATATACCTGCAGTACCAGGCTGATAGTTTAGATAACTTACAATAGTTCACATCAAATATCTGGAAAAAATACAGTCTACAACATGTAAGTTTTTTTAAGTGAGCTATTTAAAATATGCAATTAGAGCTTGAGTAACGTATCACACCTTTGAGAATCAGAGCCATGGATAACTCAGGTGGACTCCAATTTTAGTTATTTAAGATTTCAACTCCTTGAAAACTTACACCACCATAATTTTGTCTTGGCTCAAATAGCAAATCTAGGGTTAAAAATGTAATCTGATTTATCCCTTATATTTCTAAGTGTGTGTGAGTTACTCTCTAGAGTCCGGTTTCATTAATCACTTTTGGATTCTAGTAACAAGTTCTTGTAGCTCAAGACCAAAAAAAGAAATCGGAATAGGACAAAGCAAAGTCAACCAGTATAACCTTAATGCATATCATATCTGGAGTCCTACAGTATACATGACCATCAGATTATGTTTAAAACACCAAGTTCTACAGCAATAGAAGAGCACACAGATTGGTGGAGTAATAGCAGCACTAATTTTCAGACCTCATTTTTTCACAATACTAACTGGATGACACTGCAAGTAGAAAGGAGTCTTTTAAAAATAAGCACTTTTATCAGTGGGGTAAAAAAGTCTAGCCAGTACTAATCCAATTCTCAGACGTATGACCATAAAAACAGGTTATGCTATGAGAACACCTAAGAAAACTGTGTTCTTATGGATTTATCGCCTACGTGTCATATTTCAACCTAGCCATAACTCCTCCACAACCACTACAACTGCCCACAGACACCTGCAATAGCCCTTCACATAACCCTTTCTCCTACATCTGCTTGTGTTATCTCCCACATCAGACTCTGTCCCCTCTCAATAAAAGCACCCTATGCTCCAACCACTGTTCCACAACTTCCATATTCACAGGCCTGCTGCAGAAGTCTCAGACTGCTGGGCTCAACCAGTGCTTTCCAAGAGACAGGACATTCTTTAGGGGTTTTGTCCTTCCCTACTCAGTTTTCAGTTTTCAAAGACTTTCCCAAGACCTTTAGCACTGCTCAGGAAGACAAAAATACCTGAAGGTAGGTTAATAGGAAAATGTGTTTCTGGACACCTCTGACACAAAGACATGTCTAGATGTGGTATCATATTGAAAGCCATGGAACATATAGAATTTGTCAACAGTATGAAAGTTACATATGTTGTTTAATGTTAAAACATAAAGTTCAAAGAATGGCTTAATGTCATCAGCTGCCTAAATAATACTAGAATTAGCTCACATTTCTGTTGTTCTAACCTGTAGGTCTCCTTGGCTAAATGCAGTGGTATTGCTTCCTTCTAATGTATTCGAAAGGGCAATGGTGTGATAAGCTGACAAGAACATTGAGAAAACTAATGCAGGCATTTTTTAATAATTTTATAATGAGTTACATGCTATTTTACACTTTTCTTCAAGTTACTGCTCCAGGTGCAAACATACAAGAGTTATCACTCTCAAGAAAAAGCATCAGTCCTGAGTAAAAAAAAATGTGACATTTGAAAGGCATGAGAGCAAGGAAAAAGGCTTTCATCAATCATACTTTGCTTTCCACAGTGCTTAGTGCAAGCATAGTTTTAGAGGAAAGTGGATTGCTTGGTGCTAGCAACATGCAGAAAAAATGCATATACCCTCTATTTTAATGCTTTGAGCTTCACAACCCACATTCTACTTCTGCCCTTTTCTCCTTTGCCTGACCCTCAGCTATACTTACGTTATCCTAAATACAGTGACAGTAGTTCAAACACCTACTTACAGGAATCATCCAGTTGGCCAGGTCACCGTACTTGGACACCTGCATAGCTCCAAGCATTGTCAAGTCAACATGGCCGCTGGCAACAGAGAGTTGTAATTAGCACATCATGTTCAAGCAACAGCCTACAAACCTTAAAAAGCTTTTCTTCATTCTCATTACATCAATTTAAAAATGGTGGCACATGACAGAGATAGCAAGCCTTCTGCCACACGTGTAGTAGGTGGTTTTTCCCCTCCAGATGTATCACTGGTGCAAATTTCTCCCTATGCCTACTGAGACTCTATAACATTCCTACTTTTCTCTGGTTTTGGATAATTGCATGCACACTCAATCAGCTCTGAACTCATACTTTTAAGTGCACTCCTTCACATATTTACATGAACTCATTATCTTTTCAGAGCCATTAGGATTTAGTGTTTGTTTGCATCCAACCTCCTTTCCGAAAAACAAACAAAAAACAGGTGCAGAGGGTGAATTTCCATTAAGGAGGTGGAATGAGGATCACAGTTGCAAGCTGAGCAAGAAAAATATAGAGCGCGAGTACAGATTAGATACTTGGAAATGACCAAAAAGTAGTTGTTAAAAACATAGTTATAAATGTGTTTATATATGGCCAGGTGGTGGTAGGCACGAACATCATTATGGTATCTATTAGTTACAGTGGTTTTTTTATTTCCAATAGCTAGACTAATCCTCTGTAAACCATCACTGATTAAGTCCATGCTAATTTTACAGGTTTTTAAATGCTAACCACATTTGAAAGAAATACTAATGAGTTCAGTCATTGACTCAGTTTATTCTTTTCCTGTTTCAAAAAGATCGGGGTTTGTATTGTTACATACCCTCTTATCATTGCAAATGATTCATCGCTAGAGAAATATGAAGAACCTGGAAGAACAGTCACTGTCTCCTTACCTGTAAAAGAAATAAGCTACAGTATGTATGCATTTTGGTTTTTTGACAAATCAAGTCACAGATATTAAGCAAGAAATAAGGGGGTTTTTTTGAAATTCCTTTGGAGTCACTACAGCTGTGGATCTGATTACCGTTACTGTGTCACATGTTACCATAATCAATCATACTAAATTGTGAAGCAACTTATTTTCATTTTTTAATGATAGGATTGCCTACTCTTTGACCACCTGCAGTTTCAGGCAAGACTTCACTAAGACCAGAGTGTAAGAAATATCTGTGGATTTTAGCTTTCAGCACAATTCATAGAAAAAGTGAGAATCTAACTCTTTTGAAATAGAGAAAGAGAGGGTCTTCAGGAGACAGGGAGGCTGCAAGAAAGAGTGAGTAGATCAGATTGAACAGTTTACAGTGCTAACGAGGTAGAATACAGAAAAATAAATGACAGGTCTAGTCTATTCTTGCTTTGTTAAAGTGCACAAGAAAATGTGCTTCTGAGTGCTGTACTGTTCTCTGAACAATGCTTGGGTCAAGCAATGGAGCACACCTGGAAGCATCTTATTTGTCTGTCCAGGGCTCTTTCCTTCCTTTCCTGCCAATTCTTTGAATCAGTCTAAGCAACAACCATATATACAGGGTGCCTCTGAAAAGGCATAAGACAGACAGATAAAGGTGAAATTATAAACCAAGCATAGGAAACTTGAGAGAAAAAAAAAAAGACCCGAAATATTTTAGCACCAGATGACATTGAAAAGAAACAGTGAAATAAGGCATCATTAAACAGTTTCCAGAAAACAGTGGAAAAAAGACAATGAAATTTATTAAAAGGATGGGAAAAGAGAATAAAACTGTAGAAAACTTAAAACACATATGTAAGATACCTGCTTTAATTACTGAGTTCACTTGATGTATCTTATATGCCAGTTGTATGGAAATTAAATTTTGACACACAGAATAGTATAGAATTAAAGTCATACAAGTGGTCTTCCAGTCACACTGCGAGAATTCACCCATGCGAATGCCCAGACCTGCTGAGACTGCCTGAATTGTCCTTCTCTGCCAGTCACCCACCCAAGGCAGTGAAAAGACAACATGGCCTGCAGGCAGTGACGTGGGGCCAGAAGCCTGGGAGAAAGTCAAGGGTAAGGCAATGATGAAAAGAAAGACATACAGCCTTAGGACTACAGAATAATGTAGAAAGAGTGCCACATTGTTGCAAATGTTCTCAGGAGGTCAGTACTTTTAAATATTTCTGCTGTAATATAGTGGTCTACCTTTCAACTGCAGTGAATATAAACTTCGTGTGAGACATTCAGAAAATAGGACAAACAGAAAAACCTATACATATTTCAGAGCAATACAATTAGATTTGCAGATAAAAACTTGGCAAAAGCCCAGGTCAGGTGTACATTTGAAAATGTGGACTTTGGAGCTGATACTGGGTCATTCCAGTTGATGAATGAGAACAGAATCAATTTCTATGCCTCTGCCATTTAGCTTCTGTTTTCTTCATTTCATTTTATAAATTTGATCAGAAAGCACCTAGAATGGTTTTAATCCAACCACGTGTTAGTGGGATTTAGCAGCTTCCGAATGTTTCAGCAATTATAGCAATAATAATTTTGGTCATAGATCTGAGGTTCACCTATCCCATGTCCTGTTTAATGCAGCTTCAGAGGAATATGTGAAGTTGCTTAACTCTGAATTACCAATACTAGAACAATCTTATTTTCATGTTGCATGTTGACCTCTTATGTCAGCTTCATCCCTTCCAGATTCTCTTCAAAAATATTTATCAACTATAAGTAACAATGCAAGATCATCTTGACTTCTGTATTAAAGCACAATGACATTTCAGGGAATTTATGAAGTTCTTTGATATTTTTTCCATTGCCACTCTGTTAACATACTTATTTTTCATATGCACCCATATAAAAATTTCAGTTCTAAAAGACAAGCATATAATTTCCCCTTTTATAGTACTTTTTTTCTCCTAAATAATGTTTTCCTGCCTGTGACACCTCTGACATATTCCGTCATCCAGTGTATCAAAAGAATTACATAGCTACTGGTGAAATGTTGGACTCAATTTCTTAATAATTTTTTATTTCAAACCTGAAGATGGCCTCAAATAACTTCATATTTAAAATATGATACTGTAACAGGGGCAGTTAAATAGCAGTATGATAATGGTCATCAATTAGTTGAGCCAAGCAGCAAATGTTTCAACTCAGTGAACAGTTGCTGGACTGCACCCTGATATTAAATTAAAAGCTTATTTGATGTCACCTTCATCTCCTTTGACTTTGAATTCAGAGTTTAATTGTACTTGCTAACAGCCACTGAGAAAGGTACTATCTGTATAGATACATATATACACAATCATACATGTTTTTGTATGTATGTATACATATACTCAAATAAAAAAATATGAAAAATATATGTTTGCCATATGAAAACAACTCTAAGATGTGTCAGGTCTATAACCAACCTGTACCATTAACATCAATGAGAAGGTTCCAAGACCTGCTTTTCTTTGTTGTAAGGCAATATAGAAGTGCATTTTTACATGGAAAACAGAGAACGCACATAAGCACAACTTATCAAAAAAAAAAAGATCAGACAGATGCACTAAATCATAAAAAGCTTACATTTTTACACTGTATGGCTGCTTCTGAGGTGAAATACACCAAAACAGCTGGGGAAAACCAGCATGTGAGCACTGTCATTCCCCACTGAAGTGGTAAAAGCAGCTGCCCTCAGGAGAGCCCCTCACTGTGCCAGGTCCCATCTGGGGGGCTCTTTCCTCCTGCCTTGTCTGCCGCTCCCTCTCTGAATGCAAATGGGTTACACTGCGGGGCCAGGAATAAACCAGGCCATTATACACAGGATGTTTTAAAACATGCCTCAAGTATAAATTATTGAAAACCATTTTCTAGAAAACATAAGGTGAAAAGCACCAGGAAAACAAACCCATATTCCCATACAGACTGCATGAAACAATTTCCCTTCCGAAAATGGTGATTTGACCCTTTTCTGACTGGCCTGGAAGAGAATTTCCTTTAGTAGCTACTACAATGCATCAAAGCATAAGCTCTCTATCTAGAATATTAAATATATCCATTGATCAAAATCAGCCTTTACTTAAGGGAAGACAAATACATTAATATTTATTAACAAATACAACAGAATTTTAGGTTCAAATACTGTATCAGAAGAAAAAATTTAAGTTAACAATGAATAATCACCTTCCATGAATTAAATTTAATGAAAATACTTTACCTGCATTAATCAGGTCTGGATCTACTTCACTTTCAAGTGGATAAGGACCCTGACAACAATAAGGATGTATGTCAGCTTAATATTAAAATACCTTTGAAATACAATTCCTAACTGCTTTATTATTTATAACGGTTATTACTGGAAACAAGATTATCACAGACATGCATTTTTTGTCTTCAGCAGGAAAAAAAAATCCTGACAATACAAGCAACAATTTACATCACCTAACATACAAGGCCTGATGGACATATTGTTAGAGGCTGTTAGAATTACTAAACAACCATGAAGTGGGGGGCTTGTTTGATTTGGGTTTTTTTTTGTTCTTAACCAAAGTGACAGACATTTTTCAGAAAAGTAACTGCAACTTCATAAAGCCATATTGACAGTGAATATAATAATCATATTAAGCTTTATTTAAAATTATGTTTGATAAGGTTTACACTGCTTGGCCTTGCAAACTAGTGAAGGTTCTGACTCCAGCAAAACATGTACTTAAGAAGATCCTTAGCAAAGTAGCACTATAATGGTAAAGTGAGCATTTCCTTAAAAACTTCCCTGCAGTACAATAAGAATTTTGTGATGATGTAATATGGCATATACTTGAATATGATTTTTTAGTAAATTTGTAAGCAAGTTGGAGATCGGTGAGGAATAAAACCAAGCCACTCTAAGATAAAACCACTGTAATAAGAGACCACAATACATTCTTACCAAACCCAGGACTCCATTTTCACTTTGTAAGTGAACAGTTATGTCTGGACTGATGAAGTTACTGGCCAATAGTGGGATTCCAATACCCAGATTAGCTGAAAAGAAGTGGTTAAGGCACAAACATTTACTGCAAACTAGTAAATCAAAACAAGTTATCATTGTAAAATTATTTGACTTAGAACTGTTCTCTTCACAAACACTTTCGTTTTTACTTAGATGCCTCATATTTATGATGAATTATTTTGCCATTTGGACTGTCTAATTTTATTCTGTCAAATCCTTTACATGACAAAAAAATGACAGTGCAAGTAAAGCTTCATTTCCAATTTTTTCAAGAAATTCTTTCAAAATAGTCAACTGCTAACAAAACCCTCAGATACCCCGGATAAAAGCTCCAGGTACTCTGTGCCTTGGCATCCCTTCTATTTCAATTGGGTGTTAACAAATAGAGAGAACCAAACGGTCTGGGAAAAACAAAGAGCATGTTAATTAATCTGTCCTAAACAAGCCAGCTGCAGTTGTTATCGTAGTCAGTCCTAATTTTCATCTATTGCACAGCTGAAGGATACCATACATGCCATCCTCAAACTCCAAAGCAGCCCGTTTGATGATCCTCTCCCTCACGTTGTCTCCTTGCTTTTGTTTGGCTTTGGAGTCTTCAGGCTTTCGAATTGATAAGCGCTGCAAAATAAGAAGTAATCATAAGGAAAGAGAAGAATCCAGATTCTTGCTTCTCAAGACACAAAAGGTTGATTTGTGATTGCACTGAGATACTTGGTCTGAGAA
The DNA here is from genome assembly GCF_022539395.1 of Myiozetetes cayanensis. Classification (NCBI taxonomy): domain Eukaryota; kingdom Metazoa; phylum Chordata; class Aves; order Passeriformes; family Tyrannidae; genus Myiozetetes; species Myiozetetes cayanensis. The sequence continues at coordinate 59,205,198 of NW_026087631.1, read as the reverse complement.
TAAAGTTATTTATTCTGTATCTTCTACCAAAAAAATGACCTTTTATTTTATCCATTCAAGCTTATCTGAGCCAATGGAGTCATCAAATACCACCAGCAATGGCCTTAGAGCAAAATGTTATTTTTTTTTTCTGTATTGCCAAGCCTGATACATAGACAAGTAGTGAAGAAAGCACCGAGCATTAGTGTAAATACTGGAAAGCCTGAGATTCATTACGCCAGAGACACCTAAATAGATTTGTAAAATGTCAGCCAAAAATACAAATATCTTTCTCTTTCTGCATTCATTCAGTTCAATGAGGTGTCCTAGATTTATAAGTAGGAGACAGACAAATGCCATTCATCTAAAGATAGTGGGAGTTAAGAAATGAAAGTTTTCTAATGAAAATCTCTATAATCTTCTATACATCTGCCTGATATTCCTGTAATTTTCTGGCCTTAAGTTGATGTTTTGTAAATCACATATAGTTGAAAAAGCCATGACATTAAAGAAGTTTGTAACACCTTTTTTGCAAATTGCTGTCTACATAGATTATGTCCTTTGCTCATCTCTCCCATGTATATAAAACTCCTCTGGTATCATCATGTCCTGCACCCCCATTTGTCTTCACATCCTCTCCTACTTCAGGCCTACAATTAGCACATCAGGAAAAATTTTTCATCATCATCACAGAAGAATTTTTGCAGAGTCACTTTTACTTTAAGCAGCGAAAGACCAGCAAAATCAACCCTCCTGAATTTCCCAGCAACTTTCATTTTATGCCTTGGCTATTCTCCCTAGACTTGCTTCACTTGCAGATAACAGAAGAAGTAAGAACAATTACAGAGGGTTTCTCTGCAGCAAAGAGAAGACTGGATAGAAAGTATGACTTGCACCAGAGGGACCACTTTTGAGCCGTATCAAGTAGAAACTGCTATTTAGAGCCTGTAAGAATTATGATAGACTAACTTCTCTTTATTTCTTTTATTCCTCTTGTTCTCTCACCAGTTATCATACTCAACACTTTGTACAGCCGCTTCATACAAAAAATGTAACTGAAGAGTAAATAAATCTGCCATTTTCTTTCTATATCTCTAGTAATGAGAGGTGCCACTGCCAGAATTACACAATTGCCACAACCCAAATTAATCTCTGTTACTATGTTGCTCGGCAGTTTACAGAAGCTTTCTTTCCCCTCCCTTAATTTTTTTTCTTAAGCATATAGGGAAGGAGACAGCTGACGAGGTAGGTGTATTCACTTATTTACCCAAGACCCAGTAAAAGCAACAGTTTATTAAATGCAAAAAAGATTTCTGTCATGTAAGGTAAAAAGCTTTTCTGTGAGATAATGCATCCATTCAGAAGAAGGAAATAGACCACTAATTGCAATCTAACCCAACATGACCAGAGGGGGGAAAAAAAGGTTTGACACATCTGTTTGCAGTCAATTACTCAACAACATGCAATATGTTTTTGCAGAATGAACAGATGGGAAGAAAGAAAAAAGCTTTTTAACTTTAACATTCACAAGAGTTTACTCAGAGAAAAGGCCTTGTATGACTTTACAGGACTCTGTGACTTGATTTTAACAATGGAAGTTTAACTACTAAAATTCCTTTCTGCACCTTTTTTTTACCCCAAATGTTTTTCTCCTCATATATCTTGCCCTCCACAGCTCTTCTGATGACATTTTGAAAAACTCCCACCTCCCGAGTATGGAGATACAAGAGAAATACAGAATTTTCAAGTGTGCTTTAAAAGCATTGTCACATCATCAAAACAAATACAGGGACATAGACTGACTGAGGCAAAGCCACAGAAACAACAAAGAACAATTACATAATCATCATTTTCTTGGATGTTTTTAGCGGTGGAATATTACTGTTGCAACTTTTAATAGCTATTGACATCTTTTATTTAGGCTAGAAAGACCACTGGCTAAAAAAGCTCCTGATCAAAGAAAAGGAAACAAAAGTTTCCAGGACCTCTGCAACACACCATAATTCAACACATGGCACAAAAGTGGCTGAGACTGGCCCTACGTGCCCATGTCAAGAGCTTTGTAGTGGAAAAGACAGCATCTAATCATCAAAGTCAGCTCCTAGTCTAGGTGCTCCTCCTGTTGTGCCTACAGCAAGTGAACTGAGGGAAGAATGGAGAATGAAATAACATTTTGCCACCAAATTTTCAACCGTGGTAAAGCCATCCAGGACTGGAGGCAGTTTCTCTAAATTATTCAGGGACTGAGACATAGAGTCTGAAGTTTAAGAAATAAGGATCAATTCCCAGATGCCCACCTAACTACACAAGTACCTAAATACCTCCAGTATTTAGCAAAACTTGACAGGTCTTTCTCACACTATCTTTTCAGTGTGGGAACAGCAAAACTCTGTAAATTTTAAATACACCCCAAACTGAACTATGTCATGACCAAGAAGCTCAGCTACTTACTTCAATTCTCTTCTCAAACTTCTCTCCTTGTAATAGACGATCAACATAGATTTTGGGAACATGAATGTCTTCTGGGGCAAATGCTCCTATATCAACAATTTCTTCCACCTACAGAAAAAAGGGAAAGTGAAAATATTTAGAAAAAAGTATTCAATTAAGGGGCTTATTAACAATAAAGTTTCAAATATTAAATATAAGGTGTATTACATCAAGAAAACAAGGAATGGGAAAAAATAGATATAGCCTTTAAAATAGGTTAATTTAGATGCTTATCTGTCCTCTTCTTCCAAAGAATAATTCTTCATACAAACTGAAAGTAGTTTATGTTTTAACAGCCCAATCTATATGGCCAACTTGAAAAAATATAACATGTACAATTATGTCAGAGGTTTTTGTACCTAAAAATAGTTCTGTCCAGAGGAAAACATTATGCTAGTAATAAAACATCAAAATATAAAGCAGAAGCATGAATTTTGAGGATATGAATACAGAAGCTGGCTCAAAGATTTTCCATAGTGCACTCAGAATAAACAGAAAACATTTGAACTGTATTAATGGATTGCAAGAAAGAAGATGCAAGATGAAGATCTAGAAGTCTCTACAGTCAGTGAAACAGATTCAACACAAAATGACACTCATCCACACACAGTAGATTTGAAATGTCACCTATTTGGAGCAGCACAGACAACAGGCTTTTCCTTCCTTCTACATCTGAGTTCAGGGTGGCCTAGCTAGAAACCCTGCTATAGATAGATTCCTGCAGCTCAGACTTTCAGCCATGTCCGGTGCTTTCCCTGACAGGTCTGAGGTACACAGAGCACATCTCACTCTCCCACAAAACAGACACTAATGTCAGTGTTGTGCCTGAATCCAACCTCAGGGAAAACATGTAAGAGCATGTTAGAGCATTAGAGCAACAAGTCAAAGATGACACATAACAATCTATTCAAAGATTAAAAGAAATTCACTAAGTTTCCAAATTGCTTTGTCACCAGGAATTAGTTAAACTTTCCGGAATGTCTGAAGTTTAATAACCACAAAACAAGACCTAGGGTATGATAAATCAGTAAGGGTACAACACTTAACAGCCATCACCAGCGAAGCAACACTAAAGAGCTTAAAATTCAATTTGACATCCTACTGTTACTGCACAATGTGATCAATACGAAAATCTATAGTACATCTGATAGACAATTACCTTCCTACTGTGCCTTGAATTGTGACAATAAACAAACAAACACACAAACCAATCCACCCTAACAGCAGCAGAGGGAGAAGAAAAATTAACAAACTAAAAACCAGGGATTAGGTTCAAATGATCCCTAAAAAAAACCCCTGGATTAAACAGACAGAAAAGATGAGCTGTGAAATCTGTAAGATAAAGGTGCCAAGGAAGAGGCAACAAGAGCCAAAGAACACCAGCCTCAGTGCTCATGCAGACCAGAATCCCACATCCAGAAGCCCTTACCCACAAGATAAGGAGAGACAATCAAATCAGTATTTTGAAAATTCTAACTAGAGTTTTCATGAAAAAATGCTCCAGTTGCATCCACGTCACTTAAAGTTTTTTTATTTTATATGTGAATTTTAAGACTAATATGGAGACCAAATCAAACATCGGAAAAGCTCCTGAAGCACACAGCTGAAGCACACTGCACTCCTGGTACAGTGACTACTGTCAGAACATGCTCAGAAGGGAGGAGAAGCAGGAGACAAGACTTTTCAGTGAAATCATAGGTGAGAAACATGATCTGCTACCAGCAGAATTCTCAAATTCATCCTTTTTAATAAATTTTTCTTCACTTATCAGGTGGAAAACTAGGCCTGGGGAATACTAATTGGTCCTGATTGGAACTTTCTCACAAAAGAACTACATTTATTTGCTGCAGGAGCTGAGATCATAAATTCAACCAACTCCAACAGAATTCTGCTGTTAGAAAACTTGACACATTGTCTCTTCCTCCCTTCCTCCTCCCCTCTGCCCCCCCCCAGAATACAGAGGATAAATAACTGATCCAGCAATAAATTGTTGGATTTTGTTATTAGTCACACCATTCTGCTAATTGGTTTGTAATTTGTCTCTTTGGACACAGTAGTCAGCATGATAGCTTTTCCTCTAGTATTTCCAAACATTATCCTAAATTAACATAACACTGCAAACTGTATTTTGTCCCAGGGATTTCAGATAAGCCTCACAATCCCTGAAGACTGGAACACCTTCCTGTGCACAGGCAACCCTCCACTATTCTTCCCAGTGTTTTGCAATTTCCATGTTCTACCCTTATAGGAAATAAGCATCAAATGGAACTAAAATTAAGTAAGTTCAAATACCCCACAGCAATAGAGTGGAATTTTGAAAAGGGATTAAGAATTTGCATGTGATGTATGCAAACATAACTATCTACCAGTTCTGCAAGTGAAATTAATCAGCATATTAATATGGAAAAAGAATAATTCACACAGGGGAAGTACAAATGCCACCTGATTGCTCCAGCTCTTTCTCCCAGCTCCTCTCACAGGCAACTAGATGATGCTCCAGTTGAGGCACTGTAGGTGGGCTGCCCACCATCAGTATTGCCAGAGATGAAGCTGTGCCAACAGAAATCACCAGGAAATCTGATGGCTATGGGAATCAGCACCTTAACTTCACCACAAGGCATAAGCCAAGTATCTTCCTAGGCAAGAATGATAATGCAAAAATAAACAGTCCCACCACTGGGCACATTCACTGTCCTTTCAGGTTTTCATACTTCTTTAGGAGTCTTCTCTGGAACACATCTGTAGCCTAAGCCACAAGGAAACAGGCAGGAGAGCTCTCATATTAATAATTAAAAGGATTTGTGTGAGTTTTTCTTCTGTTCTGCTCTCCCTTCTGTTTTTTCTTCTCTCTACTCACCTTGCCTCAGGCTTTATTTTGTCATGCACAGAAGAACCTCTGTAAGTATCAAAAACAGTTACATATCATCCCCCCAAGAGACACCAACTCTGGGAATGCAGAGAGAGGAAACTAATCAGGGCAGACCACCTCACACACTTCTTGTAATTAGAAATTCAAAATACTCTGGTACCATTTAGACTGCCTTGAGCACATATGTTCAGTTTAAATCTTAATTTCATCAACGTGCTAAAAGACAAAAAATGTTTACATCTTTGCTACAAGAGTAGAGCTAAAAAGTAACTTCAGGAGACCACATGGGCTGACTTCTGTCTTCTGGGAAGGCTCTGACATATGATTTTAAAATCTTTTCATTGTTTCAAGAGTTTCACAGTATTGGTTTTCTTCCTGGGTATAGTGGTTTCTGCAAATCTTCTGTGATTGCTGACATTGGAAGCAGGATGAATAAATGCAGACTTTCTTGAATACTGGTTTATCTGCACGTACACCCAGAACATAAAAGCTGTTCTCTGCTATGATTCACAAAAGCCTTCTGCCATTCCTTTTGGTATCAGCACTCATAGAATCAATGGTCATTTGTTTCACAATATCATTTCCTTCCATAACTTACATCTACTTTTCCTTTTTAAAGTAGTTTTATTTCTTTTTACTTATTCATCTATTCTTCTAGCTTTATTTCAGAATTTTCAAAACCTGCTGAATGGATTTCTAGTAAGAAAAATAAAGAACTCTGATTCTTGACCTAAAACAGGTGAGGAAATTACACTGACACAAACTTTCATGCCAAACACTTGATCAAAATAAAAAGGCCTTTGTTTTAAGTATGTACCTTTTACCTATTTCTGCAGCCTAATTGTGCACTTTATGATATGTGAAATGTTTTCAGCTGTTTTAGTTTTAAATCTCAGCATTCATAAAATTAAGCTATAACCAGAAATGACAATATAATTCCTTATTACAGGAAAAAAAAAATCAAAAATGTGTGGGTGAGAGAAAGAAAGAGATGGAGAGAGAAAGAGACTCTAACGAAACCAATGCATTTGTAAGTAGCTTGTTTTTGCACTACTTTATTAAATCTCTCTATCACTATCTTAATTATTCTAGTTCATTTCAGTTCTTAAAACTGAAATAATGAAAATTCCTAGCAAAATTTAAGTGAAATAAAACATTACAACTCGTTAAATGTCCAAAACAACAGGGAAATTAAATAAAATTTAGCCTCATCAGAGCCCTTCTTCAGTTCACTACTGGAAAAGTCATGACATCACTCCATAATTCAGTATAATATTTATAAAATAATAGGAATTAAAGAAGTAAGAATACATAGTAAGGACTACAACAATAAATTTTGTGTCTCTAGTTCACTCAAGATCACAAAAACTGTGATCAACCACTCCCAATGGTTAATGAAAAACAAGAGAGAAAAAAAGGTTAATGTTAATTGTTTAAACTGAATTTCACAAAAAGCTTTGATATTGCAAAACAGTGAAATACACTCTGAAAACAGTTCACTGGAAATTAGGAACACACTATATGAACTTACTGAGCTACGAGAAAGCAAAGCAGGTCAGTATTACTCAGTTATGCCTGTATGCAGGGAGATGAAACAGAAGATCTTCTGAGTTCAGTTCCTTTTTTGACTCTAAGATCAGCAAGATTATCGAAACTTCTACTTCAGTCAAAATCTTACATTAAGGGAATGACAGTCAGTCAACAGCCACCTTGAAAATGAGACTTTTATAACTTTAAAATCAAACAAGTACCAAATAGCCTGAAAAAGGTACATCTTGGTCAGTAATCACTACATAATGCTCACATCAGGCTTGGAATAAATGTGTAAGCATACTGAGGGACAGGGGAACGTTAAAGATCTGTAATGTTCATATTTGTTAGAGAACCTTTCACCTAATGCGACTGGTCTGGGTCACACTGAAGGTCCCTTCTTGGCAACAGGAGCTTATAAGACAGTGTGGTCCTTCTGGTTATATTCTCCCAGCTGCTAGCAATGTGCAGTTTAAGGATGTCCTCAGTCAGAGGTGGGACACAGACCACCTTCTTCATGGCTTCTGATAAACCAGGAACTAACAGTTTTCTTTTCCTGGTTTTTAATAGACTGTTACGCTCTGTAAACACCACAGAGAAAAACAGCAAGGTGTGTTCTGTCTGTTGTATCCCGTAATTAGGGAGCAAAGCTGACATAAATCTAGTAGGTTTGTCTCCAGGTTCTTTGTCAGGTGGATACACACCTGCCTAAATCAGGAGCTCCTGCTAGAATATACTCAATTCACCTTTGTTTTCTCTGTTCTAAATCTCCTCAATTACCACCTCCACTTCTGGTTGCCTCAGGCCTAAACTCTTAACACTTCTCTGCACCTGCTGCATGTTTCCTCCAACCACCCCCTTCCGTTCCATGCATTTGACATCTTCCTCCGTGCTGTACTGCTGAGAGCAGAGCAGAAAACACAATGCACTAAATTACCTGCTGTAGGTACTCACACATAGTAGTTCTGAGATAAACACTGCAAAGAAAAGAGGAAGCGTACTTGATTATCTGCAAAAGCTATCTATGTAGTGTAAAGCTGTGTGCATGCATGAAACAGTAAGAAAAATTTAACCACCAGTCTCTAGAGAGGTTCTCCCATGTACACTTCTTCAGAAATTTTTAAGCTAGTCACAAAAAGCACAGCCAGGATACACAATAGCCTTAAGTTTCATGAACATCTTCAAAGTCAGACAACACTAACATTTCTCAAAGGAAGTGCCTCCATTAAATTGATTGACTTGCTTTTTCAATGATCTGTAGAAGCAGGTCTATATAATTCTGTATGCATCCAAAAATTAAAGCGACAGTAGCTGTTTTCTTGCCTCCGTGAATTAATTCATTAGGATTTCACACTATTTTTCTATAGTAAAATTACCTCAATTAAAAGCACAAGAAACTGCTTTAAAATTGAGCAAACTACCATTCCCAGTATTACCAACCAAACCAGCCTCCTACAGCAGGCACGTCTAAGGATTAACTCCTTCAGAAACCCTGTGGTTGCTTTCATATAAGCCATCAATGAACTCCTGCTGGTTGTGATCACATTTCGTGACCTGTGCTTTCTTGATGAAAGGCGATGATTTCATAGTGCTCAGTGTTTATTTTTACAATGCTCAACTGGATGATAGCAGTGACAACAAAAAAAGCAACATAATTACATTCTCACCTTTTAATTATAAAGCATCCAATTTGTATTCAATACCCAAGTTCTTAAAAAAAAAAAGAATTGTAAACATTCATATGGAATATATGCAAAATATTCTTCTCAGATCTGGAGATGGTAGTTTCGGAAAATATTTTTTTAGGTTACATTATGCAATTATTTTTCAATCAATGAATTTAATAATGGGAGAAGAGCCAGAACAAAACAAATAAAAATCTCACAATCAGTGAATGTAGTTTTCATTTTTTAAAGGGTAACTAAGGGTATAATAATAATGGCCAGTCTTCGCGAGCGAAGATCCAGGGAAGGTCTTTACACCTTCCAGCCTGCACATTGGATTTTTTAGGTGAGACACAGTGTGCGCGGAACTGAGCCCACCCTTTAATCCTAAGGTTCATCTGCCGGGGCCAAGCGAGCTTGGACGGTGGCAGCGAGGTCCTTAGCAGGTAGATGGGTTGGTTGCCTTTAAGGGCTAACGAGCTCCATGCAGCCCGGGGAGTGTCCCTGACCGGGAATCGAACCCGGGCGTCAGCGGTGACAGCGCCGCGCCCTTACCACTGGACCACCAGGGGCTCCCATTAAGGGTGTAAGAACCTGTTTAACCTGTAGTAGGTAGCTCTGCTGAATAAGGTGACTGGTCACACCCCAAATCCTTCCACTCCAGAACACAATAGCTGCTAACAATATTAACTCTACCGTAAAGACTTAATTTCACAGTTTTTTCAAACAAAACATTATGTTACTTTAAATACATTATTCCTGTACTTCGTTGCTTATTTTCAAATTACATTAGATTGAAAGACTTTTAATTGATTAGAAGGTAAAAATAAATAACATCTTTATTGAAATTATTCACATATTATCATGAATAACTGAACTCCCACCCCCCTTCCAATAATAAAGCAACTTTAATCGGAAAAAAAGATTTTATTTGCTTACTCAGAGAAATGACAAAGGAAAAGAGAATGAAAGAGATCTCCTATCCTACGCATTCAAAGAAATGTAACTTAAAGGTCAGGAGACAAATTTAAGCTTTACTGCTTTTCAGCTTACTCAGTGCAATTTAAGTACTGAAGGGAGAGGTAAAAAAGTAAAATAAAAATAAAAATAAAGAAAAAAATAGAGATTTAATTGTACTATCCAAGAAGACAAATTTCTTACTTTACAATCTATGTAAGTCCAACTAAACCACCCTCAAATTCAAGGAATACCTCTAAACTAAGGATCAGACCACATGCTAAGCAGGAGACACACAGCAATGTAATCACAGTAAAATAATATATTAGCAGCTGTTTTGTAACAAATTATGTTGCTGGTTCTCTCTGATAAGAAGGCAATAAAAAGACACATCATCTCAAAATGAGACATTCTGTCCATACATGTATTAGTTCTCCTTATTTCAGATGTTCATTACAGACAACAATAATTTACAAAGATTTCTGAGAACTGCTTTACGTGCTACCACTTACTTTCTCAACATGGAATCGGTGTGGACCATTTCACCTTCAGAATGACAGAGATATCCCAAACATCCAATATATTCAAGATAATAAAACTTTCCCAGTGTTGAGGAAGAAGGTAGACAGAGTACTTTTCAAGGAAAGGTTTGGAAGAAAAAACAACTGACGGCAGCATGTCATGCCACTTAAGACACTTTCAACAGACCACAGGAATGTGGGTATAAAGAGACTGTCAGTAACAAATTTTAAGAAAAATTAAACTTTTCTTGCACTTAATAATTATCCTTCCTGAAAGCTGCCTGGAAAGGAGAGCACTAGGCATGCATGGAAATAAAAAAAAACCAACAAATGAACCAAAAATTTATTATGTGCTTCACAGAACCAAAATTATTACTGGATGCTGAAGCTGACATAAACATGTTAAAACAGTCCTTCAAATCATAAAAATCGAATTTTTTGCTTATCACAGCCTAATGGGAAAATTCTGATTTCACTAGAAAACAGAAAAATTGTTTTTAGAGCATCTGATATTCAAAGTCATAACAACTACAACCTCTAATCTCCTGATCATACCAAGTTTTCTATTCTGTCTCTGTATTTATAAACCAGGCAGAATAACTGCTGAAGCACATCACGCCAATACCAATTGGTTAATATTTGCAATAGAACCGTTACACAAGTTATTTCAACTGAATTTTAGAGAAACTGTTTGGATTTTTAACCTCTCCCTCTCAAGGCCCCTAAAAACAGGAATACATTAATGATCCATTTCTTTGCTGTCTCTGATTCCTCTCAACTGATCAAAGAAAAATTCAGCACTCTCAGAAAGCTTTCTATTCATTTAGCAAGTTTTGTTCTTCTTGTGTCTGAAAGCCTAGATCATATCTGGGTGGCTAACTTCATATAATTTGGCTTTCCCTTAAGCCTCCTGCCACAAATCTAAACAGGATACATTTGGTTAGCTTATGTTCAATCCTGATGGAATCTGATGGAATCCATTACAAATAGCAATTCATTCCTATTGTATGACAGCTCGATTTAGTCCCTTAAATCTGGAGTTTCTTAAAATCCCAAATTAGTTCTAATTTTGAACGAATGAAACACATCTATAATTTCTGAAAAATTTAAGACCAAACTCACGTAAAAATAGCTTCTCCCAATGTATGAACACCAGCAGAAACTGAATGCATGATTAGCTCACGATAATCAAGGGACAGCATCCTTTGGTGTGTATGGGGGACAACACAGGTGTCTTTTTTTATTTGCTGGTGGCAAAGGCAAACACAAACGACAGTACCTCTCCTAAATGCCTTTCAGAAGGTGACCAGATGCTACAGCATCAAGAATGTGCTGCCGTCCAAGCTAGGAAGCTTGCTTCTCAGCTGGCCCTATCCCTAGATGTAACAAAAGCTACAATACATTTCAAAATACACAGTTTGAAAAGCAAAAACAAACAAACAAATAAATCCAACAGAGCAAAGCAACAGAAAGAAAGATGCTTAAGAACTTGCCTAATTCACTTAAAAGACAAGGGAGAATCATGAGACATCAGCATAACTTCCATCAGCCTGGAATTCAAATAGGCAAATATTTTGGCACAAAAATGCAACTGTCTGTTTTGAAAGTACTTGAAAATATTTTTATCAAAAAATTTAGTTTAGTTAGAAATCTAATTGCTAGATGAGTTTGTACCACCACTTGCAGCTCTTGATGCTCAGTGTTTGAGGAATTCAGCACTCTCAGGAGCCTGAAGGCATAAATGTTCATTATCCTATTGTTTACATAGTCAATTGGCTACATATCTCCCCCATTTTAATCAGGATTACACCCCAGCTCTCCTCTTTGCCTTTCTCTGCTTCTTTCAACAACAAGAAGAAAACTGATAAAATACATTTGACTTATTCCAAAGGTTAAAAAAAAGAGGAATGTGCTTGTTGCTCTATAATAAAAAAAAATAAAACACCTGTTTAAGCTTGAAGTTGTTTTAATAATGTTTAGTTATGGCTTTCTCCAGCTGAACCAGAAGTGGCAAACTGAGGATCTTAGTATCTAATTCATGGGAATATCAATGGGAGTGCATTTCCACGCACTGGGCATAATGAGTGTGGGTTATGTAAAAAGAAATTTAATAAAATATTTGGGGGGGGGGGAAAGGAAAACTAGGTGACTGTTTGGGAGAAAGAAATGGAAAGCTACTCTGTTGTCCTCATTCATTCTTTTACCATTGTCTGCAGCCTGAAAAACCAGCATGATTTGAAGTCAAGGTAGTCTTGGTATCTCCACCCATTACTTTTCTTTAAATACTTACTTTTTAAACTGAATAATTCTATAGCATTTGCAGGGGAAGGATGCTTCAAGAGAAAACTAAAATCTGAGCAACTGATTCAAACATCCTCACTGCAGCAATAGTTACAAGGCTGTAGCTTTCCAAATCTCAGTATTTTGACTACCTGAAAAAATGCATTTGCTTCATGTCAGAAGGCAATTTTTTCAAAGATTTTCAGTCTGAATATCAAGTCTTTCTCATTTTATACTAGAAATCTCCATTAGAGATGCTATTAGCACAGAAAACAAATTATTGCTTTGAGACACAGAAGTATATATGCATGTAAATTCCTTGAATCATCCATAAAGCTCTCTCTGCACCATCTTTTCAGTGCTATAATAATGCATCATTTCAAATGCAGAGGCAGATAAGTCACTGATTGATTAACATATCTTACACACAAAGCAGGGCTGAAAAGTTAAATCCAGAGTATTTTAAATTCTATTAATTTTCAAATTCTCATGACAGGGGACACAAATACTGGTACTGAAATGTATTTCAAATGCACAGCCTATCAGCTTTCTATAAAACATAATGAAAAAACCTCTAAATTTAGCTTTAGGAGCAAACAAAGGCTTTCCATCAGTTTCTCCAGCACACTGACTTCCTGGCATCTGCAGTATCCAGTGATCAACCAAGCACTTGCTTTTTCTTGTTGTTGTTTTTGAATGTAATATTTGCTCGTAACATATGTGATAAGGATAAAAGGATGTTTTTTCATTGCAAGACTACATTCACATCTGCAATGAACTTCTGAAACTGAATGCTGAGAAAACTCATGATACTCGTTCAAGAAAGCATCATTTAGAAAGGAATAAAATATAGGAGACAGATAAAATAAAAACAAATTCAAATCTTATACTGTGTGCAGGTAAAACCATCTGAGCAGCAATCTGATCAGCAAGCAGCAACAATTTGATCTGCTATGAATTTTAACCCCTTAATATTCACTAGCCCAGCAACGAAGTGACAAATCTGAAGCCACAAATTATGTTACATATAAAAGAAAAGCAACCATAGGGAAAAAAAACCAAAACAGAACAGGAAAAAACCACAGTAGCAACAGAAAAACCCCAATCAAAAAAAAAAAAAAAGGTCACAAAACTCACATACCTAAAGAAGTTTATTCCCCTGAAAATCATAGAACAGAATAGAATATGCTTAGCTGCAAGTGACACATCAGGATCATCAAGTCCAACTTCCTGCACAGGACACCCCAAGAATCACATCATGAATCAGAAGCACGTTAACTAAATGTAAAAAGAACTACCATATGAACTCCACTGTAGCCCAGTCTATTCCAATACTTCTCAAATAATTTTAGGATGGTCTCCATAACAGCTGTACAAATGTGGGAGTTTTTTTCTGTTCTGCTTTTAATAAGCACATGCACACACAGAAGCAAGGAATCACATACAATGAAGGGAAATAAAACTAACAAAAGAGTATTTAAGTCTAGGGGTGGGAAACTTTTTGGCAAACTAAAATTCCTGTGGCAATGGTGTGCAAATGTTTCTAGGAGCTGCTTTTCCAAATCAATACTAGTAGTCTCTGGATTTCAATTTCAATCTGTCTCTGACTTCCTCTACAACTTTATATGACTGGTGTCATAATAGCCACCAAACTGTTTTTTAACATTGCTGAATACTGAAGCAGAAAAGTCATTAAACACTTCAGCCTTCATTGCAATCTGTGTTAAAAATTTTATTCATTTCATTGAGCCATGAAGTATCAACATCTTTTGTCTGACAGTCCACTATATATGTACTCTTTAAAAGATTTTGTGTTATTTTCAAGTATTCTTTATTTTGTACGGGGCTGGATATTTCTTAAAAGCTTAAGCTTTTTGCTTTGTTTGGGTTTTGTAATGCTTAGCCTCTGACATTTGACATTGATCTCAGTTTCTGTCATTTTTCTTTTCTGTGTATGACATTACAATGATTGTGATCAAGGTCAAACTCCTACTGCTTTTCCAATGCCTTCTCCATGTTGGAATATTTTATTCTCAAGCTTATTAACACAGTCTTTCCCGAACTTCATTTCTTCTTAGCTATACCTCTCAGAAGGCTTCATCAGTACAAGTCTTTAAGCCCATGAAATCAGTCTTCCAAAGAGACATTCCTGGTATTTTGCCATTTTCCCTTCTATGCTTTCCAAGGGTCATGAGCTTGCATTTCAGAGAAACTCTCCCACGAGTGTTCAATCAAATCGTTCAACTAAGTTTCCTCTGAAAGGAATATTGTAATGTTTATATACCAGATTTGGGTTATCTAAATTCATATCCTCAGGCACTTTTAATTTAGGACTTAGCCAAAGCCTAGGCAAGAAAATACAATCATGCAGTCAAAAGCCTTAAGTACCTACATGTTTAAGATGCAAAGATTTCTATACTTACGCTAATTATATATATATAATATATATATAATATATATAATATATATAATAATATATATAATATATATAATTATATATATATAAAAATATATATATATATTATGCATTTATTATACTAGCATAGTATGGCAACTTGAATTCTAGTTTCACTTGTACCAGAAGTGCCTGGTAAGGTGGCAGGACTAAGCAGCTCAGTGTCCGTCCTGGGCCAAAAGGGATTCTCAAACAAAGCACTTCCACCACTGCAGATCCACAGGACACTCCCTCAGCAATCACTGCTGAGCACACATGGAATCATCATTGAGCAATTAAACAATATCAAAAAAGGCTACAGCAACACAACAGCTTGGTGGTTACAGCATTTGCAAGGAAGGACCTCAATTCTATGTCCGCTTTGGCCTCACATCCTGATCTGTGGTGTCACAGGAAGGCATGCTAATGTGAAGTCTGTGCCCATCCCAAATCCAGAACCACATCCTGTACCAGGGTTCAGTTTCCACAGCTGGGGCATTCAGGTGATGAAAGAGACTCTGTTAGGCTATTGTTTCACTTTAAAATAGTGCTTACAGGATTTTTACAGTAAACTGTCATTGTGTAAAACCTTGAAAAATTCCTCAGAACAGAGCTATGTATCTGAGGAAACTTTTGCCATTGTTAAAGCACTTGGGGAAAAGACACACACAAGAAAAGGTTCATTCCCAGTTTCCTCAATAAAGCCCAATGCCATGATTTAGCACAGATAACAGGACAACAAATAGCTTATTTCACTCTGATGCTGTCTCTTAGTGCAGCGCAGTTCATTGTACCTGAGAAAATGGTGCTCACTGATGTGGCTGTGTTGTTACTAGGCAACCAGAGATAAAATGCAGGGGTTAATGATTTTTATTTAATGCATTTTTATGAGAAAGCCCACTCTCTTTTTCCCCTCTGCTGATATTATTTGAGGTGTAAATGCTATTTACACAAGAAGATATATTTAGCCATCCTCTGAGATCTGAACAAGAAAATTATTCAAACTGGATATTCAAGCAGCAAGTCAATAAATATTTCTAAACATATTGACCATTGCCACTATCAAACACACTGTGGCAATGGCTGAGATCACCAGGGACAAATATTCAGCAGGTCTCACAGCAGAGAACAAGAATGGCAAGAAAACATAACAGTCTAGGGACGACTGGGGTAGTTACACGTTTATGTTCTCCTCCACGGAAGAAAACAAGAGCCTAAGCCTATATCACCCTTCACCTTTCCTATGCTGTCATGACACCTACACCTGGCAAGGTCACACCATGTTTTTTCCTGTGGCTTTGGGTTGTCTCAATTCACTACAAAAAACAGTTGTCCCTGCAGGTGGGGGTCAGCTCATAGGAGCCTCTGTAGGGAGATGCACATTTTAAGAAGCATCCTACCAGTACAGGCACACATCCAGAAGGCCTCCCTGTAACTCCAAGCTGCTATGCAATTCATTTCCCACCACACAATTACACAGCTCTGTTGACAGGCCTGACACCAGTGACACCTGCTGAATTCAGCAGATATGACCTTCATTCAACAGCGTGTTGGTAATTTTACCACATATGTAACCCCACACAACCCCTCAGGTTTCCTAACATGACACGCTCTTCCTTTCATCCTTCACAAGGGCTGGTGGCCTGCATGTAAGTCCTGATCATCGAGTTCCTTTTATACCAGCTGATTTCCCAACTCTTCCGTCTTTGCAACAGGAACAGGAAAGTGTTTAATTGCTAAAAAGCAACTGGAAGCCTCAGGCTGAGTATGTGCATGAGGCCTCAGGTTCAAACAAAACTACAGCTCTGATGACATGTTTAACTTCTGCAAGTTCTGCAAGACGAAGCAAGCAGCAGAAGAACTCCTGCACCATTTTGCTTTTACATATAGATAAAGCCAAACTAACTGATGTTGTCAACACTGGATTATTTAACATTTTTCTCTGCAAAGGTTAACTTCCAAGTAACAGGAATCATGCAATTCAGTTGCACAAATCTTTGTGGTCCTTAATAATGTTGATCTTCAAATAAAAGTAGAAATTCCACTGGACCCAGCAGTTGGATTTGTCTCAGCATGTGTCTCAGCAGACATCCTTATTATCATGATGGAAGGTTCTACTCCCTCTTACTTAGATAAACAAAAGAAATGCATGTAACAGTCCAAAATATTTGTAAGCACCTCTTGCATTTCATTAGAAGATTACAATCAATGTATTTTTGATCCAAAAATGAGTACTGTACGGCTACTTCTGACCATTTGCCTATTCAAAATAAACAAGGCTGAAGGTCAAACACTTCCATCAGAAATTTGTTCTAGTGCAATTTTAAAAATCAGTAATTCTCCACTGTGTGTCCCAGACACAACCAGCAATTGTACAGCCTGACTCCCTCCTTCCTTAGAGGGCCTCTCTATGCACAGCCAGCCTTGCTCCTCACAATGCACAAAGGTTTTGAAGCAAACAATAGGTATCAGTTTGTGAGACTGAGAGCTGGGTTTTTTTGGTCTCTTATTTATTTTTTTTCTTATCCCCCACATGCAGGAACACTGCCAAGTTTTCCCATCTCTGAATTGTTACAAAAATTGTGTCTGTCTATACTTCATCTAAGGGTGTGTAAAACACCACACTAACTAAAACTAAAGAACAGCAGATTTAAGTAAAGAAAAGAGTGTTTTTCACTGTGTATGCATGTTATATTTCATAGCTTCTCAGGGTAACTTAGAAGGACAAGTTAACAATTGTGATTGATTTCCAGTGCACTTCCCACTTTCACCCACTTTCAGAGATACATAGAGATAGGTTTCCCAGTAGTTTATATTTCACTGGTATGGATTTTACTACGCCAAACGCCATTCCAGATTTTTATCAATGATCAGAAACTAATATAAATCTGAGGAAAGTGCCAGACTGAGAAACTACAATTCTGAAAATCCCAATTAATGACTGCAGGGCTCTGAAAACAAGTCTGACCTTTGGCTATTTTGACGGCAGGGAGCAGGACTGGCTTCAAATCTCTACTTCTAGAGACTAGGACTGTCTGCTTAAACTCAGTTAAATGCTCAGTCAGTGAAAAACAGAAACAGAGCGAGCAACAGATAACAGAATTTAGAAATCCCTGTTGTCAAGAGAGTATCTGCATTACTACCCTACACAAACATTTTTCTTCTTGAAACTGAAATTCAATGGAATTGAGATTTCACCCATCAGCCTTGAACAACATTAACTATGGAGTCAGGCAAAACTCAGATTTTCAGCTGCCTCAGTTTCCTAGTGCTGAGCTTAGACAGCTGACAATGCTCAGTACTGAGGAAGTAAGGGATACCATATTTCCTTTTGATTTCTGGGTTTAAACTCTTTATATCTAAACACAACATTCTGAATTCCACTTTTGGAAGAATGATGTGTAGAATTAAAGCCAATGATGCTCTGAATTTCTCCTAAATACTCAGTTATGTGTCTTCACCTGATTTGCCCATAAAAACCAGCATTGTGAAGTAATATTAATATGCCATCTTGCAAAAAGCTTGACTGTTTTTAAATGGTATTGAAAATACAAGACTCAGAGTGGACACAGTTCACAGTAGATCTACTAACGACTGTTAAGTGGAATTACAGAAAGAAGGATCTCACATAATAGTTGCTCACTGACAAGAAAATTCTACCTTATCATAAGTGGATAGAAGAGTAGAGACAGAGAGTGAGATGGAATGTAGGTGGAAGGCTTTGATCTACTTAAATTCTCTAAATGCCAGACTGAACAAGGTATGAAGGACAAGTGCCTAGAGGGAAAGATTCTTTATTTAATTTTTAAATAAAAAAATACTTTAAACTTTTCTTGAAAAAAGAAAGTGAAAATTCACTGTTGCTGCATAGTCACTGTAAGTCATGTGGCAAATACCATGGCATTTTTTGTCATTGTTCTGTAACACACAAAGTAATAACTCAAGCTCCCAAATGTATTATCCAGAGATGTTTATATAACAAATATATTTTCTAGATAACATTTTACAGACAAACAAACAGAAAACCCAAACCAGCCCCCAAACAAACCAGAAACCCTGAAGAAACACAAGCCTCTTCCAAATAGCATTTACTGAAAATAGTCTAGAAGAGTTTGTCTTAATCTTACTGACAAACCATATTTAGCTTTTCTTAGGTATAAAAAAAACTTACCAGAGAGCAAAAAAACAGCTAATAGAGCAGTCTGTCTTTTAGCTATTGCTATGCCTTAGCAACTCTCCAGCCACCAATATTTTTCCAGTGTAGGCTGTTCCACGTTTTTAAACATTATTGTTTCAGACAAGGAAAAAGGACAAAGAAATTGGAAGAACCTTCTAGATCAGCTAGTCCATTCTCTTTCTCAAGACTTAACCAAATGTCTGTATCTCACTCTGGAGTGATATTTATGTAATTTATTAAATTTTAGAGACTACAACTGTGATATCTCCATGATTTGCCTCATCTGTGTTGTTACGTACTTATTTTCAGAAGGCTTTTCATAAAGTCTTACGTGAATCTTCTCAAGTACACCCTGAACCTACTGTTTTCCTCTTTCATTCACATACTACTTTACTTAACAAACTGGAAGGCTGTTGCCATGTTTCCCTTTTAAAGGTTGATCACAGTGAACACGAAGTCCTGGTCAGGATCAAATGAACAGCAATAAACCAATTATAAATCACCAAAGCAGAGTAGAGCGTCAGGAGTAGGCAATCCAAGTAGACAAGTTAGACCACTGTCCCTATTATGAAATCCCCCAATGATCTGAAATCCCCCTACTCTGTTCCCAGAATACCATGCAAAACAAAGGGGTATGCTGACTACAAGAGGATAAAGCTTATTATGTTTCAATTCCCTACCTCTACCACAGTTGTCTTTGCAGCTTTGCACATAGGTTGGTTGAAGTTTCTTGCAGTTTTCCTGCAAAAGAAAAGAAAACTGATGAACTTTAAAAGCCATAATAGTACAATGAAAGACTTTTCAGAGATAAGTTACTACAAGTATGTCAATAGTATAAATATCACAAATCTTTTTGCCTAACAGCTTGAGAACTAATAAAAAAAACTAGGAGGAAGGAAAAAGTATTATGGAATTGTGTAAGATGCATCTGAAATTAAATCATATTTTGCCACATTAGAAAGTATTTATTACAGCTCTCTTGACTTTCAGTCAGCACACTGTTTAATTGAAACTGGGTATGGTACTGATATCTGCATTTATTAGATCCAAATGCAGCAGCAAGTTGGACTTTGTATAATGTGCCTTCCCATTTTTTTTACTTCACGAAGAATAAAATTCATCTCCACGGGGTGGGGGGGGGGCAGCACAGGGCTTAACAATCTCTCAAGTCCCCCATAGGCCTTCATAACTCAGATCAGGACTTGGGATAGCACTCTGCACAGCAAATGTAATCCAATTCTCTTGATCAAAAAAAACCCTGTGTGAGTTTTGGCCCTCACTGCAAGACTCTGGCATTGATCCTATGTATTCCAGCATTTCTGTATCAAGGAAGAAGAACCTCTAGACAAAAGCAACACATGACATGTATACCTCTGTTGGATCTGCACCAAGATCCTAGTAGGCACAAGGAGAAACATGCAACCTGTGTCAGCCGCTTTCTATACTTTTCAGAAACCAAACAAAACTGTTTGGTGTATTCAATAATTAAGAAAAGTTCTGTAGATTTTAGTGGTGTTAACTGCTAGCTTCTCAGCACTCTTCTCTTTTTAAAAAAGTAGAATTCCTGAAAAGTTTTCATCGAAATTCATGAAATCACAGTTCAACACAAGTCAAAATTTCCTTTCCCCCATCCTTTCTCCACTAAGCATTTTTTTCCCTAACCATACTTCATAGACTCAGAGAACCACTTAAGCTGGAAAAAAGTCCATAAGATGATCGAGTCCAACAGTTAACCTCCAACGTGTTTTCCTCCTTTCTCCTTCCCTTCCTGCAAGGAGCCAGTCACTCTGAACTTTGGGGAGGTGCTGCCACCTCGTGGCTTCGGAGGAGGTACGGAATGGAAACGGGCAAATCTTGAGACTTAACAGGCAGTGCTAACAGGATTTCTAATGCAGATATCTACACAACCAAAGCTATACCCAAAGACACATATCTCAGGGAAATGCTGTTTTACTGGCTTACACAGAAGCTGTGAAGCCTCTAACAAAAGTCCAACCGTGTCCTGGGGGGCATCAGGCAAAGCATTGCCTGCCGACTGAGGAAGGGGATTGTCTCGCTCTGCTCTGCACTGGGGCGGCCTCACCTTGAATACTGTAAGCAGTTCTGGGCATCACAATGTAAGAAATATATTAAGCCATTAGAGAGTGTCCAAAGAAGAGCAACGAAGATGATGAAGGGCCTTGAGGGGAAGCTTCAGTATGAGAAGGGGTTGAGGTCACTTGGTCTGTTCGGCCTGGAGGGGACTGAGGGGAGACCTCATTGCAGACCTTGTGAGGGGAAGAGGAGGGGCAGGTTCTGATCTCTTCTCGGTGGTGACCAGTGACAGGACTTGAGGGAAAGGTACGAAGCTGAGCTGAGGGAGGTTTAGGTTGGATATCAGAAAAAAAATTTTAACTCAGAGGGTGGTTGGGCACTGGAACAGGCTCCCCAGGGAAGTGGCCACAGCACGAAGGCTGACAGAATTCAAAAATGTTTGGACAATGCTCTCAGGCACATGGTGTGACTCCTGGAGTGTCCTATGCAGGGCCAGGAGTTGATTCTGTTGAGTCCCTTCCAACTTAGCATATTCTATGATTCTATGAACATCTTTTGTCCACGGATCTTCTTAGTGGCTATGTAAACCCAAAAGGAGGTAAGAATAGGAAAACAAACCAACCAAACACAACTTGCATTTCTCTCCTTCTCTGAGGGCATGAATACAATACTAGCTGGTAAGTGATTTAGGAAAAACTACCCTAATCAAAGTAGAGTAGCAAATTAGAAGAAGAACAGAGTTACAAAAGCCAAATTAAACTTGCAGGAAAATGGATACAGATGGGGAAAGCAGATGTAAAAACTAAGAATTCAGTATTTCATTTTTCTGAGCCAAAGCCTTTCACAAGATTGTAGTGCCTAGTCTTCCAGTAAAAAAAACTGATTTAAAATTATTTTTACATAGGGGAAAAATTAAAAGAAAACATTTCAATGTTAATGTAACATTACGAAGAGCTAATGGGCTCTATTCTGACACTATTTATAAAAGCTTCTGCCATTTAGAATGTTCTTGGGTTACTAAGTTGTTTCAGAAGCAGCAGTGTTTTACAGGATCAAAGGCCTTATTTCTATAGAATACATGATCCAGAAGTTTTATGGGATCAAAGGCTTTATTTCTAAAGAACACACCATCCAGAAGCTTTATGGGATCAAAGGCCTTATTTCTAAAGAGCACATCATGGAGGAGAAAAAACAGAAGCACTACACTTATTTTCCAACACCGAATAACGTTAAGGGGTTAGGAGTGAAATTCAGAAACTAGCTAGACAAAGTTGCCTTTTTTATTTTAAGATGCCTTTCTGGACATAAAGTCTCAGCAACGCCTACAATGTCTGTTTTCCAGTGATGGATTTCTCAGCTGACCCAAAGGCATAATCTCTTTTCTCCAGAGGCAAAAGACAGTAAACTACTTCATGGCAGATTAAACCAACAAACTATGTACCTAACGATACAGAGGTGAAGAGACACCTCAGGTATGAGCTGAATTTATGCACTGCAGAACCACCAGAAGCATGACGATCTGATATGACTGTGACCAGCACGGGCTCTGAGCATCCCTTCAACAGCTCTGTGCCTTTGTCAATAGCCTGTTTTCATCAGCACCAAGCCACACCTTTGCTTGTAAAGCAGAAGTATATTGAGCTAGAACAATGCCAAAGCATTGCAAAGAGAGGGGAACAAAAGGAGGTTCAAATATCATGGAGAGAAGTCAGTTTCCATGATATTTCAAAACTAACGGCAGTCAGGTGAAGTCCCAGGCACTGGAAAAAGGGAAACATTGTATCCATCTTTAAAAAGGGTAGAATGGAGGACCCTGGGAATGCTGACCTGTCAGCCTCACCTCTGTGCCTGGGAAGATCATGGACCAGATCCTTCTGGAAGCTGTGCTAAGGCACATGGAGGACAGAGAGGTGATTAGAGACAACCAGTTCAGTTTCACACAGACACTTTCTACCTGACCAACCCAGTGGCCTTCTGTGGTAGACTGACATCAGCGGAAGGGCTACTGATGTCATTTATCTGCACTTCTGTAAAGCCTTTTACATGGTTCCCCGTAACATCCTTCTCTCTAATTTAGAAAGTGATAGATTTGATTGCATGGACTCTTTGGTGGATGAGGACTTGGTTGGACAGTCGCATCCAGAGGGCAGTGGTCAATGGCTCAGAGCCCTGATGGACATCAGGGACAAATGGTGTCCCTTAAGGGTCCGTCTAGGACCAGTGTTACTCAATACCTTCATTAATGATATAGATGATGCACCCCTGAGCAAGTCTGCAGATGACATCAACCAAGTGGTGTAGTTAACGTACTTGAAAGATGGGATGCCATCCAGAAGGACCTGGACAGGCTTGAGGAGTGGGCCCATGGGAATCTCATGAGGTTTAATAAGACCAAGCACAAGGTGCTACACCTGCTTGCTACTTGCAGGGGTAACTCCTGGTATGAACAAAGGCTGGGGGATCAAGAGCAGCCCTGGTGAGAAGGACTTGGGGTGAGAGGCACTTGGGTGAGAGGCTGGACATGAACTGGCCATGTGCACTTAAAGCTCAGAAAGCCATTTGTGTGCTGGGTTGCGTCCAGAGTAGCGTGGGCAGGAGGATGAGAAGGGCAATTCTGCTCCTCTATTCTGCTCTGGTGAGACCCCACCTGGAGCACTGCATCCAGTTCTGGGGTTCCCAGTATGAGAAGGACCTGTTGGAGAGAGTCCAGAGGAGGCCACCAAGATGATTAGAGAAATGAAGCACTTGTCCTACAAGGAAAGGCTGAAAGAATTGGGATTGTTCAGACTGGAAAAGAGAAGGTTTCAGGGAAATCTAATTGTTGCCATCCAGTACTGGAAGGAAGCCTACAAGGAAGATGGGGAGGGACTTTTTACAAGGGCAGGCAGTGACAGGACAAAGAGAGTATTGGGTATCAGGGAGAAATTCTTTGCTGTGAGGGTGGTGAGGCACTGGAACAAGTTGCCCAGGGAAACTGTGGATACCCCATTCCTGGAAGTGTTCAAGGGCAAACTGAATGAAGCTCTGAGCAACCTGACTTAGGGACAGGTGTCCCTGGCTATGGCATGGGAGTTGGAATGAGATGATCTTTAAGATCCCTTCCAACCCAGGCCATTCTATGACTCTGTAATGATTATCCCCAAAAGCAGTGGCATTGCTTGCTGCTGTCTCTAGTGAGCAAAGCTCCAAGGGAGCTTAAGACCAGGAGACACTGTTCAGCTAAGTAGAACTAGTACCTACATCAGACTAACAAAGCAAAATGATTGTATATGGATCCTTTCAGTTATCACAGGAACAAGGTGAGACTATTTCACTATGTTTGAGGGAGTCCTCGATTATCTGTCTTACTAATAGTGTACTATACCTAAAAGTTATTATCTACTGGGCCAGACATAGGCTTCCTTGTTAGACAAAAGCTGTGGTAAGAATAGTCTACTCAGCATGAAGACGCCTGAAATGAAAGCAGCCACAACATGCTGTATGGAAGAGAAGA
Organism: Myiozetetes cayanensis; assembly: GCF_022539395.1. Taxonomy (NCBI): domain Eukaryota; kingdom Metazoa; phylum Chordata; class Aves; order Passeriformes; family Tyrannidae; genus Myiozetetes; species Myiozetetes cayanensis. The sequence goes on along the minus strand of NW_026087631.1, from coordinate 59,180,770 downwards.
TCTAGGGGACATGAAGTATCACGTTAAGAAAAAAAAAAAAAAACAGCTTAAAAAAGTGTTTTCTAAAGAAGTTGGTGCCATTCTGGATTCCCAAGAAAACAGCATAGCTTCATGTATGAGAATAGCCAAAAAAATTAATGCTGGCCTGTGGTCCAAGTTAAGTGTACCTAAAGTACATCTTTGGATTTAAAAAATCTCTTAGCTTGAGGGTGATTAACAGTTTGGCAGACACTTACTCCATAGCTATTGGCTCCACAGACACCAGTCACGGGAAACACACTATAAATAGTATGACATTGTTGGGAAAGTGGTGGCAGATGGCAGGCTATAAGATGAGCCTACGATTCTCTGTTCTAGGTCATCAGGTAATCTGCCTCTCATCCCGAAACAGAACGGGACACTGCTTATCATAAGCAAATTCTTTTAAGTTAGTAATATTCTCCAAGGAATAAGACACCAGATGATGATGTTTCCATCTTTGATTAGTTACACTTGAAAGGTGAAGTCAAGGTTTTTAGATCTTCACTCCAGATGGATGTAGTATCTGGTATTAACTGTATTGTATGAATGTGGTAGACACATGAAGACTTCTAAAAGAAATAGGAAGAAGGAAAGGGATAGAGACCAACAGGACATAAAGGAAGAGGAGTAAAAGGGAGAATGCAACCAGTCTGTTTCTGTGGAGAATTTCAGTATTTTTCAGAGGTAACTATGCATCACTGGATACAGGGTAAAAGCACAGACAGCAGTGGCTCAAGACCAAACAAAGAGAAGCCTAAGGAGAAAGAGCATTTCCTATAACCTGTGTACCAGAGCCTAAGGAAAGCAGTTTAACAGCCATCAAGTTCATGTGCATGCACACAAGAAAGTTCAGTTTTCAATCAGAAGCCATATTGACTTACTAGCGGGCAAGCCATGATGACAAGAGTTGGGCAAAATAAAAGCTTATTTATTAACGTTCAAGTATTTTAATTCAATATTATTATAAGATATATAGATAAAATTAATGTGAATACAAGTGTATGTATACTTAAATAAAGAAAAGCATTATTTTATGGATATTACTTTATACATATATTTTTCAGTTGCTTTTTCAATTCCTTGTTTGTTCTAATACATACGGACAGTGTTGTTCACAGTTTGCTTGTAGCAAACTGCAGTGATTGTAACACTTACCTTTTCATCTGATAGCCATAAGACAAACAAATAAAAACCAGGCATTAAACACAAGCAAACCTCTCCTGCTTCAGTTCAGGACAAACCAGAGCTTAAGCATAGTAACTCATATAAAAGATGTAATTACTAGTGCAACACTCAAACTTTTCATTGCAAAGATGTTTAAATTCATATGATGCCTCTCCCTACAACACTGAGATCAAATCAACTTTAAACACTGTTTTCTTTATACAGAATAATTTTTCCCATCACTGACTGGTCATGAGATTCAGTTCCCTTCTCTTTTGTCATATGTGAATGGATCAAACTTTAGTGCTCAAGGAATATGACCCAAACTAACATGAAAACTGAAAGGAATAGAAAGACACTAAATTTCTCAATAGTAATCATAATGACTTCAGTCTGCTGTGCCTCATTTTAAACCACCAATAGTTTATTTCACACCTACGTTTGAATACTCAAATGTCATTAGAAAAAGCAATTATATTTTGGTTTTTTATAGCAGTATAATTTGACAGTAGGGAAAGGCAACATGAAAGCAAAATCAGTAAAACATTTTTTTGCAATCACACAGGAGACAGGATTCTCCTTCTCTTTCATTATCTAAATCATAAAATAATCTTTTTCCACTGGTAAACAAGTCACACCTGAAAATGATGTTTCCTGCACGGTCAGCCTTCCATGCCTTCACAAGTGCAAAATCTCCTGTAATTGACTTCTCCAGAATAAAGTGACGGCCATCAAACTCTCGCACCTACAGAGAAAAGTACAAAACAGAGATGTATGTTTCTTCCAACGGATTTCTCATGTAACATTTATTTTATGGGGTTAATTTTACAGACTATTATATTTACACTTCTTTTTGTACTATATAAAGTTTTACCTGAAAAGCTGGGTAATAACAGAAAAGCATGGAAGGGCTGTAAACCCCCATTTTGTTATAGTGTCTCTAGTGAAACTGCATATTCCTTGTGAATTCATATTCTAGTGAATCCATATTCCTTGTGCTCCATCTACTGGATTTAGACATGCTTCTTCCTGCACGTCTACAAGCTAACCAAAAACTGAAGTGCTAAAGCAGAATTGTTGAGAAAGTTCATAATCACTGCCCAACTAGAAACCCCAAATATGAAATGAAGCGGATTTGAGACACAGTAGTCAAACCATGTCATCTGACAGGCTGAATTTAATTTGATTTTCCATGCATTTATGATCAATGAATGATACTGTGCCTGAAACCAAAATATGGAGTTGACTCACAGCTAGCCTTTAATCCTAAAGAAAGAGATGAAAAAGCATTTCTCTTAACAATGTAGGTAGGTAGAGTATACACAAATAGTACTTGAGAGCTTTTCAAAATTTCTGAAGGGGGAAGGAAGAATGACAAAAGGGTATGAGAAGTCAGTTTGTCAGTCCTGTAAAAGGAGATCTGAGCCTTTATAAAATGATACTTCCATGCAAAATGGATGCGGAGAATGGAATTGAACAAGTTATGCTCATCATGTTATTAGTCCCCCCCCAGTTATTAGACTGGGGAGACTAACACAGATTTTCCTACAAATGTCAAAAGGAAAACAAATGGAGAAAAACATTATTAAAATTATAAGCTATTTAATAAACAAAACATCCCTCCAAACGGTAAAACATCATAATGACATATGCAGTTAAAAAATTAAGGGAATAAAAGAGACCAAGTCAATGCCCAGATACTGCAAATAGTTGTGTATAAAATATGTGAAAATCATGGGCTAGGGTGGAAATACCTTTACCCCAGAGATGTACTCAAGGTAAAATTTAATACTGTATGCAGTCTACTTGGAACACACAGCACTAGCTCCATCCATTTTTTCAAGTATTGAGATATGTCCTCTTCTACAAATTCTATATCCGATTTCAAAATGAAGACCTTGTTTCTCACTTGAAAGCCACACTTTTTACTTCTTTGAAGTTTTAAATATTGAGACTAAATTGTATTTCAAATGTTGGGAAATTCAATTCCTGGAATTTCTGTCAACTGAGCTCTTCCCTGTTTAAAAGGAAAAAGTCCCGTTTCTTCTAAAGATAAAGCTCTGTGTGCAGCTGCAGGGCTGTTACTGCACAGTAGAGGATTTAAGGAGCACCTGCCCCTTAGCAACAGGAGGTTGTTCTCAGACCACTCTGCGCACTGCAGTGTACCTGGTACAAGAGTTTGTTTGAATACACAGTGAACTTGATCAGAGAAGAGTCAAGTGAAGGGTAACTCAGCAAAGCAGGCCTTCACCTGGACCAGTTCACCCTAAAGCTGTAAAACCTTTTCTAACACATCACAAAGGACAGAGGTAAGCAGTGGGAGCAAAACTGATGTGTCTGGTACCACTGATATTCAATTAATTCAATATAGCAAGGTTATACTTGGCTCTTGTTTATCTTGGAAATATGTCACAAATTCATTTTTCAAAGCTGAAGGCTTCCTAATGGCAAACAGACCTCTTACCTCTCTTGGCTGGCTGGCAATGGCAATGGTGCCATCTGTGTTGTACTTGATGGGTGCACCCCCTTCCTGCACCAGCGTCCCATAGCCAGTACTGGTGTAAAATGCTGGGATTCCTGCTCCTCCTGCTCTAATACGTTCAGCAAGTGTACCCTGTGGGAAGACATATTTAAGAACTCATCATCTGGGAACAATAAATCAAAATCTAATTAATGGCTTGAATTAATTTTATATCCTCTCATTTGGAGTTTTTCCTCCTGTTTTTAGCCAACAGATGTGATCATCTATTTCTCCCTCCCATTTTAGATCTCCTTTGTGGGATTGGTACTGGATATGGCAAGAAATGCTTGATGCATGGCCAAAAGCTGCTCAAGACCACACTGTCACACAGCTCTCCACCAATTACCAAGCCCCAGCACTTGGCTGTGCCTCCTCTCCCTCAACTTCTTTTACAATCCATTGTTCTGAGAAGAGTATAGTTCTTTTTCTCTTTCCCACCTGGCTATGTATCCTAGAAGGTTTTCTTTTCTGTGTAAGTCCTACATATTGATGTTTCATTCTTTAACATCTTAAGAAAAACTTCAGAACTCACTCCAAGCTGAAACAGCCAAGGAGGGCAGACTGAGAAAGAAAGAGGGAATCCAGTGATCTGGGTTGCCCGTGCCAAGAATACCAAGAAGTTGAAAGAGCTTCTTTATACTCTGACCATCCTGCCTGCACTCTGCTCTATATCCAGCTGTACTACAGATATTAACGGCACAAATTCCTCATCAGCCTTAGTTATGGACTTATGGCCAAAGATGTGTCTTCTTGTTTCCATTAATGTAATTTCCCAGATTTCTTTTTCTATTTTTCTGGACTCAAAACAAAACAAGATCATCACGGTCAATTATCCAGCTCCACATTTTCTTCAGTTATCCTGCAAGAAGCACAATGACCCCTGGTAGGTTTTCACAATGGTGGCACAAAATCCTCTGCATTTTCCTCAGTTATCATGTAAGAAGCACAATGACCCCTGGTAGGTTTTCAAAATGGTGGCAAGAGGCAGATGCAAACCATGCAAAGTCCTGTGTTCTAAGCAACCTTTGCATTACAAGATCTCACCGTGACCTCTCCCTTACTGTCTAATAAGGCACAACAGTCTCGCATTTTGCCCGAACTTACACCTAATTTTATACAACAGGTTATTTTATCTTGACACAAATATTTGAAATCCCCCCAGCTCCTAGCAAATCATTAATTTATGTTACTGTTTATCATCATACACTGTGGACCCATTATTTCCATGTTGGATCTACATAGCTTATCTGCACTCCACAAAGCCAATTTCATGTCTAAGGAGTTCAAGTTCTTGTAGATGAAATGACTGAACATTGCAAAGGAAGGAAAAAATGCCTTATGAGATTTGTGACTTTCGAAACATGGGAAGTGACAAGAGCCTGGTTATTTTCATGTCTGCTGACTGGGTATAAGAGCTTTTGCACTCATCTCAGGGATTCTAAGTAACATTCTCTTACAGTATACTTATAGGCAAACTCAGGAAGTGTGGATGAGTAGATGGTAAGGTGTACTGAGAACTGGCTGAATGGTAGATCCCAGAGGGTTGCAATCAGTGGCACAGAGTCTAGTTGGAGGCCTGTCATTAGCGGTGTCCCCGGGGTCCTATACTGGGCCCCAGAGTGTCGTCCAGCTCTCCAGAAGGACCACAACAGTTTGGAGAGATGGGCAAAATCTGAAATTCAACAAGGGAAAGTGCAGGATCCTGTAGCTGAAGAGGAATAACCCTGGGCACTGGTACACGCTTGGTGCTGACCTGCTGGAAAGCAGCTCTGCAGACAGCCCTGGGGGTCCTGGTGGACCACAAGCTGTCCATGAGCCAGCAGTGAGTCCCTGTGCCCAAGAAGGCCAATGGTATCATGGGGAGAATTAGTAAGAGAATTGGCAGCAAGACAGGGTAAGAGGTCCTGCCCCTCTGGTCAGCCTTAGTGAGGCCACATCTGGAATGCTGTGTCCAGTTCTGGGCTCCTCGGTACAAGTAAGACTTGGAGTTCCTACAACTGGTCTAGCAGAGGGCAACAAAGATGGTGAAGGGACTGGAGCATCTCTCTTATGAAGAAAGGCTGAGGGAGCTGGGCCTGTTCAGCCTCAAGAAGAGTCAACTGAGAGGGGACCTCATCAGTGTCTATAAGTATCTGAAGGGAAGGTGTCAAGAGGCAGATCCAGGTTCTTCTCAGTGGTGCCAAGAAATAAGACATGAGGCAATGGACAGAAACTGAGGTACAGGAAGTTCTACCTGAATATGAGGAAGAACTTCTTTACCATGCAGTGACCGTGCACTGGAACAGGTTGCCCAGAATGGCTGTCTCCCTCATGGAAAATATTCAAGAGCTGTCTGGATGCAATTCTGTGCCACGTGTTCTGGGATGACTCAGCTTAAGCAGGGAGGTTGGAGCAGATGACCTACTGTGATCCCTTCCAACCTGATCCATTCTAGGATTCTGTGATTCCCAAGAAATGGAGCCCAAGACACTCTTTTCAGTAAATACTTGAGACTGGTGAGACCCTTCCAACTCAGAACATTCTGTGATTCTGTGACTGCTGCTTTTCCCAGAAACTTATACAAATATGTGTTTAAAGCCCAAAGGCTTTGTGTCACCTCTTAAGATGTCACACACTAACATGCTGTATGCTTTAAAGTTAGAGCACCAATGTCCCAAAAGACCTCAAAAGAATGTTACCGCTACTGATGATTTTAGGATCTCATTGCATTTGGGCTATTTGAGTAGTTTAGCAGTGCAAAATTCAAACTAATTCAAACTATGGCACTAAAAATTAAAGTTGTAAATTGTCTCATAACACTATGCACAACACTGTCTCCTAACTTGACTCCTGCCCACTAGATGGCAGACACTGCACACGTGATGTGCCCAAACGATGCTACCACAATGGGAACAGAGCAGCTCCCTGGTTTCCTTCTCCTTATATGGTCCTCAGTAGTAGGAATAATTCATGTCTTTTTCTACAATCAGTAAGAAGCTGCCAAAAATAAAAGAGTGTTCAATAAAATATACACACATGTGGGTATCCATCTATATATATAAAAAACATATATATTTCAAATTAATACAAGGTAACAAGCCATAAAAGGAATTCACACAATACAACTGGTCAGTTCTTAACAGAGCAGTTGCAGCACACAATCCTAACGCATGGGCATGGCAAGGTTTTGGTAGCTACAGGGCTGGCTTCTGTGAGAAGACGCCAGAAGCTTCCCTCATGTCTGACAGAAACAGTGCCAATAATATATTAAACAAAGAACTTATTGCACAGATCCAAGTGCATCCAGAAAAGAGCGGAGTGAGAATGTGCTAGTGGAACATCTCTGTAGACACCAAGGTCAGTGCTCCAGGCAGAGATTTCCCTGCAGCCTGTGGTGCAGACCATGGTGAGGCAACTGTGCCCCTGAGGCCATAGAGGTCCACGGTGGACCAGAGATCCACCTACAGCCCCTGGAGGACCCCACACAGGAAGTTCCCCCATGACAAGCCCACACTGAAGCAGACTCCTGGGAAGACCTATGGCTGCATGGAGAGAGGAGACCCTTCTGGAGGTTTGCCAGCAGGACTTGTGAGCCTGTGGGGTACCCACAGTCCTGAAGGACTGCATGCCGTAGAAGGGACCTGTGCTGGTGCAGTTTGTCCCTCAAGGACTGTACCCCATGGAAGGGACTCAACACTGGAGCAGTTTGTGAAGAACTGCAGCCTGTGAAAAGGACTCACATTGGAGAGGTTTGTGAAGGACTGTCTCCCGTGGGAGGGACCCCACACTGGAGCAGGGGAAGAGTGTGAGGAGCTCCCTGAGGAGGAAGGAGTGGCAGAGACAATGTGTGATGAACTGACCACAACCTCTACTCCCTCCTTGCCCTGCACTGCTGGAAGGGAGGAGGTAAATTGTGAATGAAGTTACAGCTGGAAAGAGGAGTGGAGTGGAGGGTTTAAGATTTGGCTTTATTTCTCATTATCTTACTCTAATTTGATTGGCAATAAACTAAACTGATTTCCCCAAGTCAAGTCTGTCGTGCCCATGACAGTAACTGGTGAGTGATCTCTCCCTGTCCTTATCCCAACCCATGAGCCCTTTGCTATATTTTCTCTCCCCTGTCCAGCTGAGGAGAGTGACGGTGTGGTGGGTATCTGGGGTCCAGTCGGGGTCAACCCACCATAGATGGTAAGATCCACTTGCACACAGGTAAAACACTTGGATTACAAAATAATTTTATAAGAATAAATATATTTAAATATATAAATATAAAAATAAATTTATAAGAATAATTTTTACGCATTAGTCTACTCAGTATTTTAGATTAAAACAAATCACCAGTCTCTTAGACACTCCTTACCTGTGGTGTAAGCTCAACTTCAAGCTCACCAGACAAATACTGGCGTTCAAATTCAGCGTTCTCTCCAACATAGGATGACACCATGCGTTTTATCTGCTTAGTCTGAAGCAGAAGACCAAGTCCAAAATTGTCAACACTGCACAGAAAAAGCCAGACAATAGAGTTTTGTTGTAAACAAAGCACCTGATAAGCTTTAATGATTTAACAAGAAAGAACAAAGTTATCTACCCACACTAGGCATAAGGAATTGAAGACAAAAATCAAATTCTAGCTTCTAGAGGGGGAAACATCAAAGCTATAATTAAAATTTTTGATTCCAGTGTTTGGACCTCATCACTTTCCAGGTACAGAATACATCCAAAACTTTCTTTTAAAGACATTTCACATATTAACAGCTACAATAACAGCTGGACAAGTGGTGCTATTTTACACATCTGCTCCTTTAAAAAGTCTTACCAATTAATAAAATGTCATACACGGCTTTGAGTGAACAAAGATATATCTTTGTTTGCACTCCTGCTCCCCAGAAATAAGGGAAGTGATTGCTTAACAGTTCAAGGAGAAAGCCACACTCACATTTATAGTGCTAATTTGTATATGAGGTAACAGTATTTGTACAAATTTTCTTATTATAGTAAATAATTTAATTTCTTACTAAGAAACTGCCTACTCCAACAGGGTTTTAGCACTGCAGTCAAGGTTTTCTTATCTGTGTCAGCTTAAAATGAATGCCAAAGACAACATGTGCCAGTGCTTCTAAAATTTTGACATCCTTTGTGATTTTTGTCAACCTGTATTGTGTACGAATGGAATAGGAACATATTTCAAGAGTTCCTGCAACAAAGGTGCTCTGTAAAAAAGGCTACTTCAATTTGAGGAAATATGAGGTTAAAATATAAAAATGGAAATAAACCTAGACAATATTGTAAAGGCATGTTTCTATCACATTTCCAACACATTATGCAGGATGGCAGCAGACTGGTACATCTCTGCAGAACTCCTCTGTGTTTATGCTGATTTCTGCAACTTACAAGCAGAGAACTCAGGACTTCCACTCCCCCTATGGGAAAGATGCCATGATCCAGACATACCTCACCAACAGTGATGTATATCTACCACTAGTTGGCTTAGTTCAATTTAAACTTAGTGATCCACACACTGGCTTGAGATTTCAGGATAAGAAATACTGAAAAGTATTACAATAATCCTTTAAGATATCCAGTATTCAGCATGCTGTAATTAACACACACGTGCTTACAATAGATGCATCCTGCTGAAAACACTGCCAAAGGAAAGCTCCAAAAGGGACCGGATTAAAAAAACTTTATTATTATGCATTAATAATAAATAAATAAATAAAAAGCATTCACTTTCAAATATAACAGTGGTAATGCTTTGCCAGTGCTGGCGTCCCACACACAGCCTGCAGTGCTGCAGGTGAAATGAGAGGGGCTGAGTGAGCAGGGCCAGCACCAGCTCTCCACCTCCAACCACAACACTCTCAACAGCTGCATGGACAGACATGGACGTGCAGTCAGAAGGACTGTGCAGCTGCATGCATAAAGAGCACTGTTTTAAGGTTAGGACTATTTTAAGAAGATGGCCCACTTCATATGCATACCCAGGCATTTTGGAAACTGCGCGAGAGGAAGTGAAACAAGCTTCTCTGATCTGGTTCTCTGAATTTATTCTATGTTCTCTAGATAAATGAGAATGTATAAGTAAAAATATTATCAAAGCTTGCTCCACTCTCCAACTCTGACCTACTAAAAAGAATTAAAAATCTAATTCTGATGCAACTTCAAAAATGTTGTGGTGCCAAAGCCTTGAGAATAAAATCTGTGTTGCCTGGAAACAACCTGTATTTTTATAACTTCCCACAGGAAAAAAATCTAGCAGTTTGAAACTGAAAGAGCTGGGAATAGAATAGAAAGTCTTGTGGGCAAAAGGGATTAAAAAAGAGAACAAAAATAAAATGCCATAATTTCCTGTACAGATGCATTCAAATCAGGACAATTCCCCTCAAAGGAAAACTACTAAACCCTGACTTCTCATTATAAAAGGCAGTAAGCAAATACAACAAATTAGCCAACATCTGATGACAGTTTAATGGGTTGGTACAACTAAAGTACAACTAAGTGTAGTAAAAGTACAGAGAATTTAAACAAAACTGCAAAGTGCTGTCTAGCACAAGAACAAGGAGCAGCTTGACCTGCTTGCAAACCAGTTTGAAACTTCTGTGTATCATCTGGGTGGTTAACACCACCTATCATTGCAAAACTTGCAAGTTACCAAGCAGAAAGAAGCAGACACAAGACGGTGTGCAGACAATGAAATTCTGAGTGCGCTTTCACATGAGAAAGGATGGCAACATGAGAGGGTAAGGGGTAGATCTGTAATGGTTGAAGAAACTTCCGCCTCATTTCCCTAAGATCCATAATCCTTCCTCCTACGTTCTCAGAAGCAGCTACTGGAACACACTGTCCTTAGCAGGATTTGCATACGATCCTGCAGGATCCCATGCAGGATCCAATATGGATACACTTGATTCCCCAATCTACTATTAAGAGGTATCTTCTCTCAAATAAAACAAAGAAATTAAGTACAAAATTACCCAAAAGTTATTCTCTGTCAGTCATGCCAGGTAGTTCTTCAATTAAGTCACTTTTTCTTCTTCCCTCAAACACAGTCAATTCATTCAAAATCAAAATTGCTGCAAGGATCTGTCACTGAGCACACAGGTCTTACAAGAATCTTATTTCCCTACGCCAAGAGAATAAGAATTTAACCTTTCAAGTCATGCACCAGGAGTCTCTGCCTGCCTGATAACACCAAATTACTTCAGCTCTCATATACACTTAATCTTTAGAGTAGCATCACAAAATCCTGTTGCTGTTACTCACGTTTATTTTAGATGTAGATTTCTTTAAAGAAACATATAATTGCCCATCTTTTTTTTTAAGGATGCAACTCCATTCAGGTTTCCAGCTAAAATAACTCTTTTGTTTTGCACATACATCAGTTTTCATCTCCCTCCAAAACCTCATTTTAAGCATTTCAATCCATTTTATGTTCCCTTTGTTTTTCTCTTACATTTGAATGTTCTAGGAAACCAATGCTGCACACATAAAATGGTGTTCTCACTCCTATTCTCCCTACCCTTTGCTTGTCATTTAACATCTCTATCTTAGATCAAAGTAAAAAAATTCTTGTCTGGGGAAATTTCCTTCAATATAACACTTTTATGGCCATTTCAAGTTACTTGTTCTCCCTTCTCATATTTTGCTGCTTTCTTGGTTGTGTTGTTTCAGGTACAAAAGGTTTTTTTAACTTTTTAGCTTAAATTATTTTTATGCTGAAAGTGTTACCCCTAAAATATTTGTCTTTCAGGCAATGTTCTCCCTATCAAACCATAAAAACAAAAATAGAGCTTTTACTGAGTGAATGAAAAGAATCTATCCTATATCTCTATTTAAAAAGCTGGATTCAGTCCTTTAAAAATTTAAACAAAGGTGAGTACAATAAAAATGTGTTGCCCTAGATGGGAAGGAAGGTGGCATGGTGGAAGCTGACATAGTTGTTATGTGTGCTGCCGGAAAAGGGAAAGTACACAGTAGTGCTAGACAGAGAACGCCTTCTTCTGCCTTCAAAATTGTTAAGATTTCTAGAAGTTTCCCTGTTCTGTATTAGGATGAAACGTAAATCAACAGAATACATGGAACACATATAAAAAAGGCACTCATCAAGGATGTAGGTGACCCAAGTTCCCCATTTCTACTGATGCAGATAAGAAAAATTACAGAAGTCTGGCTGTTAAGGAATATTTCTTCCTATTGTTTTGTCTCTCTCATACCTACAAAACCTTCCTGTCAAAAACTAATGCCTGTCCTTTTCTAATTAAAAAAACTAGCCAAAGATGACTTCAAAGACCTAGCCCACATACCTCCAGTATACTGGAAGTCAAAGGCAACATGTTGATGTTTCACTGCAGATAAACAATAATCTGCAGCCCTCAGACCCTTTTGTCTGGTGGCTCAAGCAAAACACGTTCTACAACAACACAGGGAAGAAGATTACCTAAATTTCCAAGCTGATAAAAGCCTCATATGTGAACAAGCCCTACACAGCTTGATGAAGCAGCGGATAGAAAACTGCATTCTCCGGCACAAAAAAAGGATCCTTGGAATGTCACACTGTGGCATGAGATGTACGATTGCTTTTGTTTGGGGTTTTTTTGGAGTAGAAGGAGATCATTACAGCTCTCCTCTCTCTCTGCCTCAGTGAAGACAGTTATGTGTCTTAAAAAAGTGGGGGTGGTCAGAACAGACTGGCTCCCCTCACTGGAAGGTAAGCAGCATCAATTAGCATGAGGACTTCCTTCTGCATCTCTTAAAGCGATGTGTTCCTCTACAGTCACTATTCAAAGATTCTCCAGAACCTGAGACAGTATATTCCCGGGAGATCCTGCAAGGCCAAAAGTTGTTGGTTATGAAAGATTACCATGAGTATCTTGAGTTTTGGAGATTTAAAACATGTTCACCAATGAGAAGCTAACATGATACCCTACCTAACCTTTCTCCTCTCATAATTTGGGGACTGGAAAGATGGGAGGGTAACTCCATCATCCCTGAAGACTACAACATTGTGAAAGAAAAGCATGCAATATGAATCCTGGGGTAAGACTCCACCTCAGGTAGAAACTAGTGTTTCCTGCAACTAGCTGTTGCTACGGAGACAAAGCATATTAATGGTTAGTCCTATTCCTGGGGAAAGCTTTATGTAAAGCCATTAGTCAGCTTCTGGAGTTAGATCACCAGTCTCTGCAGCCATTCAGCAAGTCCAAGTGTTGCATAATGAAGCAACACTTGACACTTGATAACAGATGGACTTGATCCAGAGCTAGAAATCTTCTTGGCAATAGGCTAGGAAACAGTCTCCTCCATCATTCTCCATGTAGAAGAGGCTGTTTTTCTTTGTAAACATCAGCTTTTTAGTCTTCAAAGATCTCCAAGTGACATGCAATTATGCCTTCAGATAGATCCACAATTCCTAAGGAAGATCAGATATACCCCCCAACTAAAAGGAATGCATGAATCACTTTGTGTTTCTTAGGAACACAATCTTAAGCTTTCAGGTTCAGGAATGGCTGACTACAGCACGATATTTTATCACCATGAAAAAAGGTATGTGGATGAAAGTACCATCTGTGTTCTTAGGTCCACAAAAATAAAGTATAATTCTGGTAGTACCAGAAAGATATCCTTTATAGTCTTTATGCAGAAAATGAGTTGAGATGCCTACCTAGATGGCCTTTGCCAGAAGACATGGAACAGAAGTGCAGGCACACCAAAGGTAAAATTAATGTGGACAATCAGTCACATAACAGTTCTTGGTAACTCATCTTCTCCGGTCTTACAGCTGGCTCATAACAATGAGACTATGTCCCACAATAATCTCCCCATGTATTACACTGGAACAGTACTAAGGAGCCAGCTCAGATGATATTCTGTTTCTCCTTCTTCTCTGTTCCTCACTTCCAGATGGGTACACAGAATAGGGCAAAATGAGGAATCGGAGTTAACTAAGAGAGAGAGAGAAACCAATTCAACTCATAGAAAGATGAGCTATTCAGAGGTATGAGGTTTATTTGCCTTTTTGATTCTTGTCATCAGCCAAATGTCTTGACACCGTCCTAACCACCGTCTTTTTCCTAGGACATTTTTCCACCTGTCCAATTGCAAACTGCTTAATGGAAAGCAAAAAAGAGAGGCTGAAGCCCTCTCAGGGAAGGTGACGAGAAAGGAGGAGGAGAAGTATGGGTGCTGCCATATGCTAAGGCAGTCCTGGTCAGGAGAAGGAAGAAGTAAAACAGGAAACAGGGTAGTAGGTCACAGCTCCCAGAAACCACATAAACTGTCTTATCAACTTTTCAGTCCGTGTCAAAGGACAAAATAAATAGTACAGTGAATCTCTCAGCTCATAAGCCTGGGACTTCTTTCACTTTGAGGGGAGGAAGAAGAAAGAAAATAAGGGAGCCATGGTTGTGGGAAATCATAAAGCCCAGCATGCAAACTGCTGTGACTGAGCCTTAATCCTCCACTACTCCTTCTTTACAGTGTCTGCACTGCACCTTTGTCCCTGTGCTACTTCAGTCTTCTCATGGGGACTCTGTTCTCTCTGCTCCCCTAAGTTCATCTCAGTTTCAGTTTCACAGCAAAATGGCAGTATTCTTCCTCTGCCATCCCCCAAAAGTATCCTGTGAGAATGATGGGTGCAGGCATATAGGCCCAGTCCATCCAAACACTGAAAGGCAAATAATTTTTAAGAGGACAAAGTACTGTACACTGCATGGTTACATCAGCAGCAAGATCTGCTCCTTCCACATTCCTTTTTGTTATGAAATGGCATACTGTGTATTTATTACAAGTAAAACAACTCTATTCAGAACTTTTAAAATTCACCATATTTTTCCTTCACAGTGAAGTTTATATGGCACAGAGTTAATCTGATAAATATTCGAATTTCATCATGAATGCATCATACTTCAAAAGTCACTTGGCTGAAAGATAGGTTCAACTTTCACTGTCACTCTTCTGTAACCAAGCTGACACATTTCCTCAGCCACACTGAGTTCCACAGTTATTTTGTTCTCATTTGTAATCACAACTAGAAAGTTATCTGTGTGGCTCATTTCTCAATAGTTCCATGTAGTGCAAAGTTAGTACAATTTGCCCTGCCAAAATCCTAAATAACTCCACACTAAAATTAGCTAGATGACCTGGGCAGATTTTCAGGGATTTGCAGTTCACACAGTGTCACCAATATAAGAGCTGTAAAAAAGCACCTGATTAGATTCTTCATGAAGAATAGCGATAATTTTTTTAAAAAGTAAACTGCTCCAAATAATCAACTTCACTGAAAATATACACCTTGCCTTCTGATTTTGGTAACTCGCCATGTGCAGGATTTTACATAACCCACCTCTTCTCTCTCTACCAAGTGAGATAAGAAACCCGGGCAACCTTGTATTTCACTTCTGAAAGTAAATTTAATTGGGATGTTTAAACAATTCTTATGCACATACAAAAAAGACACACACAATATAAGACACTCTGAGCATCACCTTGATCCCACCTTTGTGTACATACAAGCCTCCTTTCAAGTCCATCAGGCTTTTTCAGTCACATTTTACCTTTCTGAACCATGAGATTGTCAAATTCATTTAAGTAAAATCACTTAATACCTAATACTATGTGGAAGAATGTCATAACTTCCTGTGAATTTGGAATGCAACTTTCACCTGATGGTACTTTTATCTATGTATGGACATTTTACGTATTTTAATAAATATAACATAAAGAGAGACAGACAGACAGACAGATAACTTTAGTAGCAGTAACAATGGAATTAAGTCACAGGAGTTAAATGCAAGAAAAAATGGGGAGCCTGTAGCAAAGATGTCAGACGTTTTGTTTTTAACAGAAACATGCAATTCCAAGCAATGACTGAAAAATGAGAAAACTTTAAACTTTAAAATACAAAGCCTTTATCAAACTTGTCATGAATTCAAAATATTTAATTGCTAAGAATATAAAACTACCTTCTGTGCTTTAGAATATGGAGTGCAGTGAGTTTACCACTGCATCTGATCCCATAGTGCCTTATAGAGATTTGGGAACCACGAAAAGCTCAGCCCATTGGGAAAACCAGGATACTATGCTCAATAGAACTAAGTAACTGCATTCAGGCATCATGACCAACAGTTCAAATGTTTATCTCAACGCTATACTTCTCCTTCTTAATGTATAATACTGTAACTTCAAAAGACCTTCAGAAAGAGTATAGAGACCAAAGGTTCAAAAAGCTGGTAATGCCTTTTAAGAACACTGTCTGAACTAGTGATAATCTGACTGCATGCTGTCAATCTCCTTTTAGATGATCACTCAGGTGATTAGTAATTAAGATATTAACTGTGACTTCTCTATTTTTACTGTAAGTGAAAAACTTTCTGTTCAACACTAACTGCATTCAAAAAGAATGCATATTTCACTCTCAAAAGCAGACAAAGGCCAATAATGATAAAAGAGTCAGACCACATGTGTAGCTATCACAGATAATGGGCTTCACTTTTATCCAGCACAAATTCAGCTTACTAAGGTGGTAGAGACAGAAGTGTTGATGTCAGAATATGATTATACCCAAAATTAGTTATCCATTTCATTAAGTGCAACTAACTAAAATAATAATTTCATTTAATTGTTTAAACTTTCATTTTAAATATTTGGCTATGCTGACAAGAACACATCCTTTGTTGCAATACAGATCCTGAAACAACAGGTCTGATAGCCTGCATTAGGGAAGTCTTAGTGTAGGCTGACCTGAAAGGTCCAAGTCCCAAGTTCCAAGTGACTTGTAATCAGAATGCGACAAGATACCATGAAGTTACAAGCAGACGGAAAAACAGTCACATGCAAGAACGTACTGTATACTAATCACAACAATGCTGAGAATTTGCTGAACCAATGTTTAAAATAAGGACCTACTGACATATGTGGAATGGAAAAAAATGCAGAAAAACTTTAATAAAACGGATTTTGGTAGCTTACTAAGGCAAAATATTCTAAATTTAAAGGACAGAAAATAAAGGACTTTAAAGGACTAAAAAAATACTGTAAAGGAACTATTTAAAATATGAACTATATAAGCAAAACAAGTTATAAGGGAAGATGGGAGAGACTGTATTTTAGAAGCACACCCAGCTATCATGGTTATCTTTCACTATCACCCTGGTTCACAAGCTTCAGTTTCCCCTGCTGCAAGTTGTGTAAATACCAGAGGTACTGGATATTTGTACTGCTTCTCTTTCAAACACTTTGCCTTGTTTGGCTTGGCAAAACAGTAACTGCTCTTAAAGGTGCTGTTTCACTGCCTAGCACACAGTGTGAGCACTACTGCACTGCTCAGCACCAGACAGTAAGTTTGGCAGTACGATGTTTCTAACCAGGGTCCCACTAAAAAGGCCAAAACAAGGACTTCACCTGCCAGCAATTATATGACTAGAACAAGTTCTTGCAGGAGGAATCTCCTCCCTGTTACACTGCAGCACAGAACAGTAAGTAGGATGTGAACTTGTGAACATCCTACTCCTTTAAAGTTGTTTCCAGAGACTGCCAAGCACTTCTAGGCTTTGCTGAACCTTCTTTCCAGCTAAAAGAGACTTGGCAAGAACACTTCAGGACTTCCTAATTACTGCTTTTCCCTAGATATAAGCGAATCACTGTCTCCACTGCTGCTATTTTAGTTATAAACAGATAGCTCTGCGACACATTCCATGGTTCGCAGGCATGTGCCTTAATCCATGTAGCTGCACTGCTCTCCAGAATAGGCTGTCTGTCTATGCACTTGGTTCCTCCTCTGCTCCAATTACAAGCTGCCTGCTAACTCCACTGCAGTCTGAGCAAACTGAGCTGCAACCAACTACCTCCTGTTTGCTGGAAGAAAAGAGAACAGCTGCAGTCAGGAAGCTGAAACACAGCAGGGCATCAACTGCAGCACAAGGCACCAAAGCAAAACACACTGAATCATGTGACATATTGAAAGTGGCCAATTACTCATCCCACAAAGTGCCTGACATCTCCATATTACAGGAACAATTCACCCTTTGAATACTACTGTTGCAGGGTATATGACTGTTGTGCTACTTCAGTTGCAAAGACATTATTAGTATTGCAATACCTGATAATACCACTAATACTTCTGGACATGGTATTGGAAGATGCACAGAAAAGCATGCTTTTTGACATCCTAATTAGAAGATTAAAAATGGTATCAACTGCTGTGATGAGAATTCTGACTTTATTACTGACAACACTTGTGTTTTTACCTGGTTTCCAAATCCTACCAAACCACAGCAGGCTAAGCTCCGTATAACAATAATACAACAAATAAAAACAACAGAGGAAAAAATTATTTTATTATTAAATTTCAAAATAAATTATACTGTTCAACGTGAGAGCAAAACTTGTATTTTTACAAACTAGACTTCTTGAAAACTGTAGATGTCCTTGAGTATTTTCAAATTGTTACACTGTTCTGTGAGGATCTTCCCAGACTTTCATAATTTTTCATGGAAAACTGGTTTCCAGGAAAAAAAGGAATTAAATTTTGCTTTCCTGTTAGCAACCAAAAGCTTTACATAAATCCCTTCAGCCACAAAATTCAAAGAATTTTCAGAAAAGTTAACATTATTTCAATCAAAATTAATTCTAACTTATAACATCACAAACTGTGTGCAGAACAATGCAAAATATCTTCTTCTCCATTCTGTTCCACAATGCTCCTCTTTCCACTTTTCCTCACAGTCAAACTTTCAGCTCCCTCTCAGAAACATCTGTGCAATCTATGTACATATATGTGTGTCATTCAAAAATAAGACTATGAAGAAAGTTAATGATCTCTAGTGATTGACCTTTCCACTCAAAATTGTCTCTTTTCCTCTCCGTTTTATCATCCAGCAGAAACTGCTTCCCAGAGGATCCTAAGGAGATTAAGTTTGACTGTGTATGTACCAAATACCAACACAAATAATCTGTTATTCAATGAATGTGCAATTCATATTTTGCATATCAATATTTTTATTTAATATAATTTCTATTTTCTTAATGCACTCCAGTAGAAGTGGCTGTAATTATTTCTCTATATGAAGATTGTTAGGTATTGTGGAGTCTACTACAATGAACAGCTTGTGTAAAAATCAGGCCAAATGAGAAGCTGAGAAATTGTATGTAAAAGAACTATTCTCACCGTAAAACCCACTCATGTGCAAATCTTTTAAAAATAAATCAAAAATTTCGAGACTCATTAAAGACCCTCCCTGTTCTTTCATCACAGATGTTCTCCACTGTTTTTTGTGTTGTTTGGGGTATTTTTAAAGTAATAAAAATACAGTAGGAAGGTCAGAAAGCACCAAAATGAGTTTAAAAGTATATCACTATTTGGAAATTTACAACACACAAAATCACTGACAGTACATTTAAAGCATCTAAATCAGAACTTTCAGTTACAGTCAACTAGTTGAATATATATAAAAGTATATATTTGCAACTCTCTACAACAGTGACAGCTCTTCCCTGACAAGGCTGAGTATACATACATACTGTACTCCCTGGGCTCATTCCAAAAATAACACTTTCAAACCAAGTTGTGTGGTTATTATGAAAACTATGATGGTGAAAAGGAAGGGTTTTTCATATATATCAGCATTTTCCTGTGAGAGAAATATTTAGTCTGTACTTATTAAAACATAGACACATGAATACCTACCCTGCATTGTTACTGACTGCAGTTATTCCCTTTACTCCAGTCTTCAGTAAACCCCCAATGAGGTTTTCAGGAATCCCACACAATCCAAAACCTACACAAAATACAAGAAAACTGAATATGTAACAACTGTTTGAAAGAACACAGATTATTTAGAAGTCTGGGAATTAAAAACCTTTCCTGAGTAAAACAAGCTTCTCAGCTGACTAAATAAAACAACATTTCTGGAAAGAGTGTACCCTAGTACTGTAATCTCCTGATCAGACTGCTTCCCAGTTTGCACTAAAGCCCTTTAGCCATCCGGGGTCTGTTCACACACAAACGGCCTTTGGGGAAGAGCTCCAGGGCTTTCGCTCTCCTGATGTGTGTCCTAATCTCTGTGTTCATAATTTCTCCTCTTTCTACCCACCCAACCTTCAGATCTCTGCTGAACATCCCATACAGCTTAGCCTATAATTAAGTGATAAAAATCTGGGAATTTGAACACCCTTGGGAAGATGTGTAACTGGAAGCACAGAAACCCAGACCTCCACTAAGGCAGAGGTGCCTCATGGTCTCACCTGTTATGCAAGAACCCAGTATGCCCAAAATGAAATACCATGTCACACTACAGGTACTACCATTTCACAGAATCAGAGTCAGGTTGGAAAAGACCTTTGAGATCATCAAGTCCAACCTATCATGGCCTCAGATCTTTTTTTCAAACAACAACCAACCAACAACCAAACAAACAAAAAGAATCTTCTCAGAAGGAATTTTGATTCATTATACATGTACAGTGAGGTTTCTCATGTTTGCTTGTTACATTCATTACTTCTTCAATATCAAAACAACCTACAAAATAGAGAAATCACTTTTCTTCACAGAGGTGGAGCAGTATGAAAGTGTGGAGACATCTAGAATATTCAAAGGCTCAAACCACAGTGAAAGTCAGTATGACACAACTCCTTGACTCTTCTGGAAATGCCAAGCATAACAATTAAGTGTAACACAGATTAGTATTATAAGTATATATATATATCTTTGCTTCCTAACAGCAAAACAGGTTATGCAATTTGTTCAAGGTCACAGAGACCCAGAGAGGAGGTGGATACAGGATACAAAGAATGTTACCATAAAAATAATCAAACCAAATCCTGAAATAACTACGCTATCCTGAAAAAGCCCATGTTGATTTTCTGGATTCAAACTAGGACAAGTAGAGTCTAACATTTCTTTAGTGGGAAAGAAAAGTAATGATGTTTCTGAGGCTTTTTCCCTCCCCTAAGGCACAACCTGGATTTTCTCACTGAAAGAATACAGGTAAAGTAGGAAACCACTTGTTTAAAAAACCATGCAATTCCATGAATTCTCAAATTAGTTAATATTAAAAGAAACATGGTAAATGAATAAAAAGTATCTCATTAACAGAACGTGATTGCATCCTTAAGGAATTTAAATATTTACCACCAACAAGTATAGTTGCCCCATTGGGTATATCTTTTACAGCTTCAACAGGATCAGTATAAAATTTGGTGTTGCGATGAGAGCTGGTAGAAAAATAGCATCCACAAATCTGCAACAATAAAAGAAACAAGTGAATGAACAAAAAGCATTATACAGTAGCTTTATAATGAAAACCATGCCTCTGGGTACACCAGAGGGAAAATATATAAAAAAATATATTGCTACTGTAAATACTTAACATGGGGAGGTGGGGAAAAGAAGGCCACAGGTCTTCAAAACAAAAGAATTCCATCCTGAATTGTTGCCAAATTGTGACTTACTGCAAACAGATCTACAAATGCAATTCCTCAGCATGAATTACAGCAACCCACAGACTTCTCAAACCTATACACTGTTTTGTGGAGCTTCAGAGATATCCAGACACTAAACACATACAGAAACTGCTGAAGCAGAGAGGCACCAGCACCACAAAATTTGAGTGGAAGCCAAGGAACAACATGAAGGACAGCGTTGTACTGGTAGTATAGTAAGCAGTGACACCCTTCAACACATAAACCTTCCCCCAACTTCCTGATGCAGTCCTAATGCTTCCTAACACAGTCTTAGGCTCTCTTTGTGTTGTTGAAGAACAGCCCAGAATCGGGGAGACTCCAAAAAGTGCATGAAATATGGAGGGTAAGAGGAAATCAATGTAAATCCCACCCCCAAACAAACACTTCAAAATGCAAAGCCATTAAACAGTAGTCATAATAACTCATCTATTACATTCTTAGGTCACGGTCACCTTTTTTCCTTTAAGTATTTCCCACTAACATCATGCATTAATACTAACCAGGTACTTGTTCAGGCACCAGAAAAAAATGCCATTTAAGTCACTACCTTGGTAGTCTCAACAAACTGAGAAAACCTGGAAGCTACAGTACTATCTACTGGTGTTTCCAGTTCTTGATAGGAGAAGTGAGAATTTTTAGATTGTGAAAGACGGAGAAAAATTAATCAATAAAAAAGGTAATCTACCAATGTTTTAATGACAGTAGCCCAATTCTTCCCTGAAGAGTTGCCATAAGATACAGTTACAACCAGGACAACAATTTTTGGCTCAGTTTCAAGATTACACAAACTGTTCCCTTTCTAAAATTAAACCTGCAAGAGTTTATACTGAATATTAAAAAGCCTTTCTGAATGGAAGCTTCCAGTCTTCCCAGCTGAAACACTAACGTTCCTCTGCTTTGATGGGCTCAATCAAAAATCAGTATGTGGATCGTAAGAAATAGTGTTAGGTGAGAAAGACTACAAGAGCCTTCCACATGCCAAATCATAGCACAACCATTTCTCCACTGATCCATATTTGAAAAGTCATGGAGTGAGGTAAAGTCCCTCAAGACTTCCCCAAGGTAAACATTCTGCCCATCTTTACAAAGGGTAGAAAGCAGGACCCTGGAAACTACTGACCTGTCAGTCTCCCTCTGTGTCTGGGAAGATCATGGAACAGATCCTCCTGGAAGTTGTGCTAAGGTACATGGAGGACAGGGAGGTGATTTGGGACAGACCGTATGGCTTCAGCAGGGGCAAGTCCTGCCTGACTAACCCAGTGGCCTCCTATGATGGAGTAACTTCATAATGGATGGGGGAAGGGTTACAGATTTATCTGCACTTCTGTAAAGCCTTTGACATGGCCCCTCACAACATCCTTCTAATTTGGAAAGAGATGGATTTGATTGCATGGACTGTTTGGCAGACGAGGAATTGGCTGGATGGTCCCATCCAGAGGATAGTGCTCAATGGCTTAGAGTCGTGATGGATACTGGTGATGCGTGGTATCCCTCAGGCATCTGTACTGGGACCAAGACTGTTTAATATCAATGGCAAAGAGGGATCGAATGCACTCTCAGCAAATCTGCAAATTTGGTGACACCAAGCCAAATGTTGCACTTAACATCCCAGGGACAGGATGCCATCCAGAAGGACCTGCACAGGCTCACAGAACTGGTCCATGGGCATCTTATGAGGTTCCACAAGGCCAAGTACAGGGTGTCACATGCGGGTCAGGGCAATGCCAAGCGTGACTACAGACCAGGAGAAGAACTCATCAAGAGCAGCCCTGGTGAGAAGGACGTGGGGGGGCTGGTGTGTGAGAGGCTGGACATAATCTGGCCATGTGCACTCACAGCACAGAAAGCCAAATGTGTTCTGAGCTGCACCCAAAGGAGTATGGCCAGCAGGTCAGGTGAGGGGATTCTATCCCTCTGCTCCACTCTGATAAGACCTCACCTGGAACACCGCATCCAGCTCTGGACTCTCCAGCACAGGAAAGGCATAAACCCGTTGGAGCAAGTCCAGAGGAGAGCCATGATCAGAGGGCTGGAGCACCTCTTCCTGTGAGCAGAGGCTGAGAGAGTTGCAGTTGTTCAGCCTGGAGAAGAGAAGGCTCCAGAAAGACTTCATTGCTGCCTTTCAGTACTTGAAGAAGGCTCATGAGAAAGATGGGGACAAACCTGTTTGTAGGGCCTGCAGCAATGGGATGATGGATAATGGTTTTAAACCTGAGGAGAGTATATTCAGACTAGATATAAGGAAGAAATTTTTTTACTATGAGGGTGATGAGACACTGCAACAGACTGCCCAGAGAAGCTGTGGGTACCCCATCCCTGGAAACATCCAAGGTTAGGGTGGAAGGGACTCTGAGCAACTTGATCTAATTGAAGATAGCCTGGCCGATTGAAGGGCGATTGGACTAGAAAACTTAAGTGTCCATCCAACCCAAACTATCCTATAATTTATGATTCTCCTAGAAACACTTTTTCATAATGACAATAGGCTGCAAAGGGCATCTCCACTGGTCCCATAAGGTGTGCAATTGACAAAAGGGGTATTAAGTGCTGGCAGCCTCGTGAGCTGCAATACAACTGGGCTGCAAGCAGCTTGAGAGCCAGGGCTGGAGGGAGGCCAGGGCTCTGCTGTGTCCTTGTACCCACTCACAGGAAAATATTTTAAAGAGGCTACGTGGCACCTTTTCTTTAATCTTCCCGACTGCATGCTACAGCAGTGAACACAGTGGTATGTGTTACACAAATGTGCATTCACAGACTGTATGTCTCTTATGAGAGTATCTGCCCTTCTATACTAAATATGTTCCTTTTAGTCTCTTTCCCGCCCACATTGCTATCTGAGAGGTGGGTTTTCAGGGAGCTGAGGTGCCAAGGATCACCCATGTGCCCCTGCATACTGGGGCAGCAAGCTAAGACCTCACAAGCCGGCCATTCTGGCATCCCAGTTTTAAAAAAGTAGCATGGGGACAGATGAGCTCTTGAAATAACCCATAGAACTGAAATAAATTTTATGGAAAAGCAAAACAAAAACTGAAAGTGCTAAGCACTAAGATTTATCATCAGGAGAAGTAAAAACAGGCATGAGAAGGTAAGCTGTTTCACCTACAACAAAATAAGAAAAGTCACAGACTTCTGGCTGAAGAAAGAAGGAAAATAACTTGGCTATGGGTTACGTGTGGGCTGGAAACCATTAGAGCTGTGGGGTTTGGCAGAAGCTTCCCACAGGAAGGGCAAAGCAAGCGAGTGAGGGAGCTGCACGGCAGCACACCACACGTCTGTGGGCAGCAGGAGATGGCGGGGCTGCCAGCGAGGTGCGCACACCTGCTGCCCACCCCCTGCACCGGGTCGGAGAGGGCAACGTGGAGACACACAGTAACACGCCGTAGCTGTGCTGCCTTCTGAAATGCTGAGAAAATTTTAAAAATATGTAAAAAAAAAAACCAACCCCCCCAAAAAAAAACCCCTCCAAGCAAACCTCCGTGCCGCCCTCCCAAGGTCACCGCATCCCCACACGCCGCCAGGGCCGCGGGGCCGCGCTCTGCCCTCCCTCCTCCCGCTGCCCTCCGTGCTCCCTCGGCACAGACCCTTCCCGAACAAAGCCCTGTCGCGGGAAGAGCCTCCCCGGGGCTGCGGGGCGGCCGCCCCCGCCCGGGGCTCCGGCCACCGGCGCGGGGCACGGCGGTCCCGGCACGGGCTGCTGCGGGCGGGCTCCCCGCCAAGGTCAGCGGCGGGCAGGGGCAGGCGGAGGGGGCTGAGGGGGCTGAGCCGCCCTTACCTCGGCCCTGGCGCGGCCGGCAGGAGGATGCGGCGGCCCAGGGGCTGCAGCAGGAATTTTAACGCCGCCATCTTCGCGCTGCGCGGCTGTCGGGGAGCGGAGCGAGGGGCGGCGGCCGGGCCGGGCCGGGCCGGGGCGGCGGGTGCGAGCGTGCGGCGGAGGGCGAGGGTAGCGGCGGCGGCGGGACGGCGGATCCCGCGGGCGGGCAGGGCGAGGGGCTCGGCCCTGACGCGCGCTGACGTCGGTGCGGCCGAGGCGGGGCCGGCGGCTGCCGGGCCCGGGGGTGGCGGATCCGGGAGCCCCCGGCCCGGCTCCGGCCAGCACCTGGGAGAGCTGTCCAGCCTCCCGCCGCTGCCGAGCCCAGGGAGCCCGCCGCGGGCGCTGTCCCACGGGGAAGAGCAGCCCCCGCTCCTGTAGCTGCCACTGACACCGCCGGCCCATCAGCCATCAGTTTTGTTCGTAAAAACCATCAGAACCCACACGGGTGGGCAAAGCAATCACTGTTACATCACTGTTACAATCACTTCAATAAACAAGTTTTCCTATTTTCCTTTTTCCTGTTTTCCTCTCCACGGTTTCCACAGATGGATAGCTCAAAGCGCCGTCGCAGCTGTCTCCCTGCAAAGTAAGGTGGCTTAAATTTCTGCCCTATCACTTTCTGGCTGAGAACTACCACCACAAGAATCAAGGAAAGGACAGAGGCTTTGAATGGTTTACGTTTCCAGTGCACAGCCCTCGGGTTGAGCCAGGCTCCAGTAAGCACGTGGTTTCCCACAGGGCACTTGGATGCTATGTTTGGTGGGAAAATATTACTAGAATAGATGTCTGCTCGTTTAAGCAGCAGCCATGTGATGTGAACTGCTGGCCCTTCTGCTCCTTCTAGGACGAAAATTCAAAGCATGACTCTGCCATTATTTATGCTCTCTAAAAATACCCCGAATAATCAGTGCATGTCCCAACGATGCCCAATAGAACAGAAGGACTGACAGGAAAATGTAAGAAGCTGTTTAGATGAAGAAACATAAATTCTCACGTGAATGGTAGGTCACCCTTCTGCCAGGTCAAGCTGCCCCTGGTTTTATTTCCAGGCTGTTTCCATCCCAGCTGCCAGCCTCTCTGTACTTTGCCAGTTGCAGTAATCAACATGCAGCAGGATAAGTTACAAGGAAACCGAGGTTTTAAGAATGTGCTGCGCACCCTGTCCATTTTGTTCAGATCGCTGGTCCAGCCTTGAAGGTGCTGGTTAACGGCCTGTGGCATGCCACTCTCCTATGCATTTTAAAAGGTGCTGGTACCTGTAGTTACAGTTCACATAACAGATAAACCTTGCAGATGCCAATGAAGTGTGGTGCTGATGCGTTGACTGTTGTGAAGGTTTTCAGTTGGTTATTTTTTTTCTAGTTATTCATCATATTTAGCTAGTCAGTTACGTCTGGGGCAGTTCGAGGTGTAAAAAGCTACAAATTATAGAGTCTTAATGAATTAAAAGCAAAATAACAGCACAACTTGTATTCTTCCAGGGTTAAGCATTAGCAAAAAAGTTTCACAGGGCTGGATTTCTGAGCCTTGGTTCTTCCTAAATTTCATATAGACATGTAAATTCCTTAAGTCATGTTTCCTTTCATGACAAATTTTCCTTAAGCACAGAAAAACTTGTCTAAAGTAAGTTTATTTTCTTTAGTTCAATAAAGTAAGTTTATTCTTTTCAGTTCAATAAATTATATTCCTTTATACCAATACTGTGCATTCTCAAAGTGTTCACTGTTTGCACTATTTGGGATTCCAACAGCATTCCTCCTTGCACACTGAAGGAAAGGTACAACTACATATGTGCATAAGTATTAATACCTACTTGGAACATCTATTATGCAAAGCTTGTTTTTGTACTTACATAAATTACAGTTTCTTAACTAACTTTTCCCTATCAGGTGCTACAGATTATGTAAAACCAAATTTTTTTTAAAAAAATTGCGAAGTCCACATGTTTTTGACTGCAAGCATCTTATTTTGACTTAGAAAAGCTCCAAGCATGACTGAAAGAGTAGATAAAATAATTTGTTTTGGAGTAGTTTTATAAAGGACAGTAGATCGTGAAATTTGTCTCTTTTTTACGATGTCTTAAAACTCTTCACACAACAAAAACTACAAATAAGTGGCCAATGTGAAACAAGTCTCTGAAATGATCAGGAATGTTTTTAATATTTTGTTCAGTGAAGTAAATCACATAACAGCAGTAAATGTGAGTCAAAATACTATCCAAATTTAACAGCACTTACAAATGAGGAAAGTTTTGAGCCCTTGATGCCCAAAACAAGTCAGCAGGTAGGCATTCTACAGCTACCACAGGTTAATCATTATATACACACTGTATAACACCAGCTTACTTACACTGCTGTCAAGCACAAGATGTCAAAGTCAGCACTCCAATACAGTGAAACAGTATTTCCCCAAGAAGCCACCGAAGAGTTAACAGATAGTTTGCAGGTTTCATTTACCTGCACAGGAGGAACAACCCAAACTCTGAGGTGAAAAGCTTATTTTCTAGACTTTTTTTTTAATTTGTTTATACTTGACCCAGATTTTAGCTAATGAAAATGTAGTAATTTACATTTCTTTCAGACCCATTGGAACTTGGCAAGAAAATTCAGTTAGTGAGGCATGAAAACCACATACAGAGCCACAGTGAGAAGGAGAAAGGAAAGCTCATTTAACTATCCAGCAACTAGAACACACAGAGAACACCTAAACTTACCTTCAACATGTTAGTAGGTCCCAGTTCTGAAACAAGAGGTTGGTGTTTAGTAGTTTTGATTATTACTCAAAATACTTAAGAATTTTTTATATTAGTCATCTAAAAAGACTTGCAGCTTCTCTTTGGTAAAAAGGGCAATAAACCTGATTCCTTTGATATGGGATGGAAAGTCACAGAAAATTGAAAAATTATTTCATAGCAATTTCATATTCCTGTGAAAACAGAGTGCTGCAGGAAAAACTAATAAATGGAGGATATAAAACTTATGTTACTGTCCTAAAGGCATTACATAATTAAAAATATGATGAGAACATGACAATAATTACGAGCCCCTGTGCAATGCATTCAACAATTTTAAGATCAATTTAGCACTTACAGGATGTATAATTAACTAAGAGAAGAGGGCTGCTACCTACATGACCGATGATTACATGACCTAGCAAAGCATGTGCACTTAAATATTCAACTTCTTAACAAGATTTCAGTGAGAGGAAGGTCATTACAAAAAAAAATGAATATTTGCAAGTCTAATGAAAATCACACATTAAAAATCAGCAGCAATTTGGCAAGTGAAAGTTCAAACATAACTAAATATAAATACCAAAGGTAAAACTAATTTAGAAAACAAAAACCAATTAGAAACCTCAAGCCCTAAAAGCTATTGTCTAGATGCAAATGTAAAGCAAATGAAAGAACCACAGAGCTAAGGTTTTTGAAAGAAACATGGACTTTTTGAGGAACCTCTTTGCCAATTTTTCATTCATAGAGCTAAGCTTAAGATAAAGAAGGACACAAAACTAGGAAGAATCAACAATCCTTTGGCAAGACCATTTCTTTATCCCTGAAGGACCTCTTGAGCAGATAATAGTAAGTAATGAAATATTTTTGTTACAATGAATATCCTAATAGAATACAGGAGCTCACCTAATTAAGAAAATAATAAAAAAACTCCACTAGTTGGATGAGGAGGCCCATGCTGTGAAAAACAATTTTGGGAGATTTTTTTTGTTGTTTTCATTCTAGTCTGGTTTTCATTTTAGGTATCTCATATTTTAGGTAGAATGTCCTACTTTCATATAAATTATACAGAAACTTCTATATCTTGTCGGACTATCATATCATTATTATGGGCTAAGATAAGCAACTATGTAGAACTTCTTAAAAACCACGGAACATTTTATACTTGGGCAAAATTTGAGAATTAGAGTTACTGCAGCAAATTATTACCCTTCACAGCACTGAAAAGTCAGTGAAATATCAGCAGTTAACAGTTAAGTAGTTCCTTCACTTTGGTTATGTTAAAAAAATGACAAAACTTCAAGTTTTCTGACCAGTGCAAACACTGCACCTCATTCAAAACCACAGTATTTACAAGATCTAATTATACAGCACTTAAAATTAAGGTGTCATTTTAATTTAAACAGAACCACAATGTCTGATACTCAGCATGATCCCTGGCACTTCTATTCATGTTCATATATTGCTCATTTAGTAACTGGCATTACATTGTCTAAACAAGCCAAGGTGACAGTCAGTAAGTGTACTAGTTCTGGAGAAAGGATAAGTGACTTATCAGTCTTTTACAGCAGGAGTGAGGAAAACCAAAATGCCTATTCAGCAGATACTTGCAGACATCAGCTGCACAAGCTCCATATGTATGTGTATTGATACTTGTGGAGGATGGTTTCAATTCCTTTTCAGAAAACCCTACTAGTTTCTCACTCCTCACTTTAGCCAGGATTTTTTTCTGCAAGAATGCAACAGAACAGGAAAGTCTTTCCCCCTACACCCTCTGGATAAGCTAGAAGAATGGGTTTATTTTACACTACACACCAATAGTGCTGTGAGAGTAAACATAGCAAAAGTGGCTACAGAAACAATAAACTGTAAACAGGAATCCTGAGCAGCTGTCACACTGCAAGTCAGTTCATGTTTGGTAGCACTACTGTAACAGGCTTTTCCGGATTCTGCAGTGCAATGTTACATTAATAAGCTGCACAGGGGTTCTTTCAAACCAACCTCAATAGCAATAGAATGTACCATAAACACAGAACCTAGGAAGACTTTATAAAAACACCAGTGAAGAAATTTTATTCCTTATATTTGATACAAAATGTATATTAAAAAAAAACAAACACAAAACCAAAACAAAACAAACAAACAAACAAACAAAAACAACACAAACCAGTAGAGCCCTAAGATGATTATGCTGACCTTGTTGTGCAGAGGTTGTACAGAGTAAACAGATCCCATCCCTACACCCTACTCCGCACCTCGCTGGTTCTGCACAGCAAGACTACAGTGCCAAGCTTGTGAATGAAGAAAGGCAATACCCTGGCCGGCAAGTTTTGCCTGTAACTCTGGTTCCCTCTTTGAAACTTGGACTTTGCCATCTATTCCATGGGTGTGGACCTTAACTGGAAAGGAGGCTTCTTGTCTACAAGAGTCTAGTACACAAACTCACGCATGTAATCTAAGCCCTTATAATTACTTTATCATTATCTGGGCAATTCCCTACATGCACTGACAAAATCAAGTGCCAAAACATTCTCCAACTGTTTTGGGTGCCAATTGTTTCGTCTAATTGTCCTAGTACATCCAACTGCAGGAGGAACAGCTGTCAGAACAGCTTCCCCCTTACAGTGGGCAGCTCATCAACAGCTTGGTTAATATTCTCAACAGTCCAAAACTTACACATGTAAAAGCAGATAAGCTTTTCTGTGCCTTTTTATTTCTCAGTCACAATCAATTGAAAGAATTTGTAGGGAAGGTAACAAATTTCACACAGGATATATGGCAAAACCTGAAACTTTGAAAAATTTTTTTTAGAAAGTGATTTAAAACAAATGCCTACCATTCACACTTCCATCTTTTTAAAAGGCCCTCAGAATCCATTAGTCTTAGAGCATCATGTTTTCCCTCAGCTCTTCCCTGGTTTAGGTAAAGTCAGATTTTAAACCTGGTTCTACAGATACTCACTCACAAGGAGCTGCAAAGCCTGCAGCAGAGCTAAGCCTAAGCAGAAGATTCCCTCCATTTACAAACACACAGTTGCTTGTTGCAGAGCTCTTAGGCCTCTTGCTCACAATGTCACCAGTTCCAAACATCTCGTCAAAGATCCTGATGGTTTGTTTCAGGAGTCAGTTTGAAACCATAGCCCAGCTGTTCACTGAAGAATTCTATATTCCAGTTTAAGAGTTTGCAGGGTTTCAGTAAATGCAATCATTTCACATTGGCATCACTTCTGTGAAATGTCACTGTTAAAAGCTGGACTATACTGAGCGTATTGGTGACACCCTGTGGCATCCTGCTGAACTCTCAAACACAAATGGCTTTGAGGTCTTTGATATTTGTCTTCTCAGCACCAATGCCTGTCCTCACTTAAGACTCGCAGGCCTCAACGAGTCACTATTTCTGTAGCACATGTGGCATAGAGAACATTAGGTACCGATGGTAACCAGAAGAGCTAGGTTGAAACTAATTACTATGGGAATGGCAAAAAGGGGCTCAGATTCCCACATAATTTTAAAATGTGTAATTCACATGACTAGAACATTTATTCCAGTGATAAACTTGATGCTTTTTGCTTGCAGTGCATTTACATTGCTAATAATTCAAGCAAGCACTTCCAAAATTTCTCTCAGCTTGCAAGTTATCTGCAAGAGGAAACAGAAAATTTGTCAGCAATCTTGGATTTTTCATTTACCTCACATTGTAAAACCTTGGTTATCATTATCATAATTTGCCATGTCAACAGTTGTGCATCATAACAGAAGAATTACCTGTGAGATCTTAGGTCTTTTAAATTAGTACATTATTTTCTTATGACTTTGAAAGATAGTTATTTAGTTGAACATAGACTCAAGAGGGTACTCTCGGCAGTCCCAGCCCCAGGTAGCAGATTTCCAGCAAACCAGCCAGAACACCACAGACATTTCACATCCTACTCCACACTTAAGGTGCAACAAACATGGATTTCTTGTTCTAGCAAGAGCAGTACATGTATTTGCATGGTTGAACATTCAACAGGGTAGTACTAAAAAAAAGGAGTGGGCAGGCTTTTAACAGAGATGAGCTCCCCAGTCATGTTCATCTGAAAGATACAATTGTAGGAGCAGCTAAACAAGACACCACCAGCCACCTGGATGATAGAAGAAGAAAATATTAAAGGAAAAATATTGTGGTCCTGAGTGAGCCAGAGCTAAGTGTGTGTGTGAAAAGAATCCCAAAGTCAAGCTGGAAAGCCGCTTGAAGCATGATTGTTCTTTGTGCGCGAAGGCGGCCACAGGACTGTCTGTAAGGTGTGTGTGCAGATAAGCAACACCTGGCCTGGCTTGATAGCTTGGACCCTTATTCTACATATAAATGGAGTAATAAAGTTACAAGAGAGTTCTGCCTGGAAAAAGTCTGTCTCCTGTGGATTCATTTGCCGCAAAGGATGCTGAGTGAGGGATTTTCACCGCATACAAGCACATGAGCAAAACTTAAAAGGCCTTGTCATAAAGAGTGGGCAGAACAAGCAAGAGAGCAAAGCAGATGTTTAAACTAATATTCTTCCAGGAGTAATGCTTACCAGGCTAAGGCATGACACCTGTCTTCTGTACACCTCAGTTGTTACATTGCTTCTTATCCATTCCATGATCCTTTCAGGAAGGTCAGTTGGTTGGGGGGTTTTGTTTGTGTTTGGTTTTGTTGTTTTGTGGGGGTTTTTTTCCACAAAAAGAAACCCTAGAAGAAATGGAAAAACTTTAATGCTGAGTGCTACATAGATTAATACAAAACCTGAATTAGTAGATTTAATTTTGCTATAATCCAAGGGAATTAACTGTATAAAACCTCTTACAGGGACAAAAAAGCTTGAGTAAAAGCCAAATAAAGTTTCTCTCACAGAATGCTACATATTACAGTTACAGAAGGAAGCTACAGTGTCATCTTACAGCCATTCAGATCTGCTTGGTGATCCAGCTGCAGACTAGGTCTGGTGAAAAAAGGGCAGCATTCACTCAGATAAGTGAGCTGACCTTACACACCAAGCCATCACATGACTCTAGAATTAATACAATTAGAGTTGGGAACATGCAGTTAGGGACATGTCTGTCTGACCAAAGGACATTACTTCTGCATTTGCTAGAAGTCGACTGTGAACCAGTACCCTCAGTTATATGCACAGTGATCCGTAGCAGTTGGAGACTGGGGTCGAGATAGCTGTAAGCAAGTTCTCCCAGACCAGACCAACACTGACAGGAGCCTAAAATTGACATGTGGCAGGCACAGCATTCTTCAGGATGAAGGTGTCCACAGTACATGCCATTCTTTGTTCATTAACTAAATAATAGAAGAACCTTGCCTGTTTCAAGTAAACTGTTTCATTCCTTTATAGGATATTGTACACTTTATGACTGCTTTTTAAAAACAAGCTAGTTCAGCTTTCCCTCAAACAGCAAGAAGTTCCTATTTGTCAGCCTCTAATGCTTCCCTCTTCTAGGGAGGTCACTTCAGAAGAGAGCAATTCCAACATCAAAGCTCAGTGCATGCCACTCTAACAACCAGAAATCAGACTGCTAAAACATTTTTTATGTTCAGAACCTTCTCGAATTAGGTACATGTTGTCCCAATAGCAGGCTATATGAAAGGAGCTGGTTTATGTTTTGTCAGGGCACCACCTGAACTATATACAAAGTAGAAAGCAGGCAGAACAAAGAGCAGTCATGCAAGGTTAGGCAAACAAAAGTAAGACACACCTGCAATTTCACTGATTGTTGGCACTCACATGCTTCTGCAGAATAAATCTATTACACATCTATTGACATAATGGTAAAATTCCATTACAGATCACCCTTATTCCCTGATTTCACATTTGACATTGACAGTGTATCAAATGCTCTGAACTAGATAAATTTCAGACTAAATACACAGCCTCATTTTAAGAGGACTGACTGAATTTGGTACTGCATTATATAATTGTATGAGTAATGATTATATGAATAATACCATGACATTATTCAATATGACACTGGATTCTGGAAATTATTTCATAATCCTTCATCCCACAAATAGAAAAGAAATCTTTGGTAACTATCTTTCACTTTCTTAGCATTATTCTAAATAAATTCCAGTTTTATACCCCTTCTCTGGTAATTGCAAAGCCACGCAGTGAAAGAGAGACAGAACATGCATTTCCTTTTTGGAATTTGAGGAACTGAAAGGTGATACCAAAGTATTGAGGGTTTCTGAATTTGAGGATTTTGAAAGGTGATACTATAGCATTGACCTTCTTTCTTACACATATTATTAGATACAATAAACTCATGAAGCTCACATACAATAAATAAAGACCTCTGTTTCATATTTTCTGTGCATAAATACAAATACTTATTTTGCTTATTTTCAAGAGCAGGAATATTTACTTCAAATTAATGGCCAGTCTTCACGAGTGAAGATCTGGGGAAGGTCTTTACACCTTCCAGCCTGCGCATTGGATTTTTTAGGTGAGACACAGTGTGCGCGGAACTGAGCCCACCCTTTAATCCTAAAGTTCATCTGCTGGGGCCAAGCAAGCTTGGACGGTGGCAGCGAGGTCCTCAGGACGTAGATGGGTTGCCTTTAAGGGCTAACGAGCTCCACCTGCCCGGGAGTGGCCCTGAATACAGTGATGAAAGACGTGTAGGACAAAATATTCTGTAACACATTTTAATAAATTCAGTTTCTCTCAGTAGTTTTATAAATAACACTTTTCATACTCCTCAGCTACCACAGTTTATGGTGCAAGTCTGACAGCTAAGACTGAGTGCAACAATCCAGTTGTTACTGAGGCAGCTCTGACCAGGTGAGCCACAGGACAGACTGTGAAGCCACATCTCTTCAGATCACCTCTTTGCTCACTTAAACTCATCAAAATGAGACAGGATGAACCCAAATCAAACTTAAACTTGTTTTGAGTACAGGAGGCAAATATGAATCAACATTCATTAATACATATAAGTAAGTAAAAAGAGTAGGTACTTTTCATTAACTTTCGTGAAGTGGCTCTGTAGTTACTAGAGATGCACCATAACAGTGTCATTCCTAAGACAGCTAAATCAGCATAATGTCCACTATGCACACAAAAATTCTGATCACATCCTGAATTCACACTAACAACCAATAAAATGGAATTTGTCCATTTAGGCAGTTATGCTTTTGTTCACTATTGAAGTTTACAATTTTCTTAAACAGAAAAAAACCCAAAGAAGGTAAGTCAGTCTCATTTTTTTTGCTAACAAAAATAAACCATTACTGCTTAATATTTTATAAATATGTCCCTAATTTAAGTATTTTACCAGAGATTGAATACATTTGTGAAACCTATCATATAGATGAATATGCCTATCTCATAATTTCTAAGTCAACTCACATCTGTCTCAGTTATAATTGCTGTATGAAATTCAGAGACTGCAGCCTAACACTTAAATTGTTACAATTTAAAATGTTATAATTTATGAGGGTCACTCATTATTCATGCTTGCAGAATAAAGGCATACATTTCACAGAAGCACAGAATATGCTGAGTTGGAAGGGACCCACAAGGATCATGGAGTCCAACTTTTAGCCCTGCACAGGAACATCCCCAAGAGTCACGACATGTGCCTCAAAATCATAGTAATTCACGGTCGTTCTAAGAGGCTGTACCACATACAGTATGATAATTTCTCCCACGTTTCACAGGACTTGAAGCATGCTATACTTGGTTCACTTGCTATAAACTCAAAATAGCCAAATACATCTGTGTTAATATCCATTATGTCTTCCCTGTTCATTTCGAATACAAATTTTGGCCACAAACTCTAAAGTTGTTAAGAGTCTGCCAGATAAGGGATAATGTCTGACATCTTTTGAGTCCTGTTTGAATAAGTCTGATCTAGTTTTCCATGTCTCTAATTCCATTCAATTTTTACATTACTAACTACTTCCACCTCCACACATACCCTTTTCTTCCTCCTTTCTTTTTCTTTCTTTTTTTTTTTTTTTTTTAACATTAAGGGTCAGTTTATAACCAAAGAAAGCAATAAGCAATCAAGTGATCATCATCAGGCTTAGCAACCTCTTCTCAGAGGACTAATTTCCTAAAAGTAAATCCTCTTTCTTTCAGCTTTCTTTCTAGAGAGCAAAACATCCAACAATCAGAAGGCTGAGGGTGGACCCCACAGCAGTTTACACCTTCCTCACAGGATGTGGGGGAGGCAGCCAAGGGGAAGTTGCTAATCTCCTCTCTCTGGTGACCAGGGACAGCACATGAGGAAATGGAATGAAGCTGCATCAGGGGAAGTTCACATTGGGCATTAAGGATTTGGACTCACTGATGTTTACAGGTCCCTTCCAAACTGCGGTATTCTGTGATTCTGTGAACATAAACTTACTTGAAAGCAGTAAAATTCCTGTCTTGGCTACTTTCTCCAAGAATTTTTATGAGTTCATTACATCTATTTTAAGTGCCATAGTTTAAGAAAATTTGCACAACCTGCACAACTTACAAGTCCTTGAAGCTGCTAATAATGATAAATATTTATCAGTTATTGCTGCGCAAATCTACTTTTTTTAGATGATTCTGTATTTTTCATTAAAGCTAAAAACATTTCCCTAGTTTAAATAATATTAAATATAGAGTGGAACAACACCCTTGTATTTTAAGTTCTGTTTCTTTATCTTTCAACACAATTAAAAGTTGTCCCAGAACTACTAAAGTAGGATAATTATGTATATCCAAGACATGACTTGTTCTGGTATGTTCAAAGTTTTCAGGTATTCAGAGACATTAGGCTAGCCCAGTTTCACAGGTACATATATTAGGGCAGTTAGTAAGTGTTGACAGAATATCTAGGACAAAAATTATTCCAAAGTGTACCATTACAACCAGCCTGTTCTCTAGCAGCATACACATTTACACACGTACACCTCAAGAAGGACAAGAAGAGTACATGGTTTGGAAGGAAAGAACCTACTGTAGCAATCTACAGAATCTACTTTACACTCACACCATATATCCATATGCATATATAGAGAGATATTTATATACAAACCCAAAATAAGAAAACAGTTGTGGCAATGCCTCTGAAGGACAAAATCACAGCTTTCCCTCTTCCATCAACCACAACTGTTGGCACCATAATTTTCCTGTTGTTCTTCCACCAATTTAGGAACAGAGTCTTGTCTCTGAACAGCCAACACTCTACACCTTCCCACATTAGTAACAGCAGCCTTAAAACCTCGTAGTTCTACACACTGAAAGATCACAAATCCCTCGTGAATCCCTTCACCTGAGATCATTTTACCCTAGAATATGGAGTGAAACATTTTTTGCTTCAACATAATTTATGTTGTGTCACTCAGAAAGAATGTTTCTTCTCAAACATCGGAAATTTTCAGAAAAATATTGGGATGCAACTTTGTGTGAAGCTCTAAGAATTTGAATGTTAAGACTTCCCAGCTCTGAAAAGAACAGTGAGAGGTAGTAAAGCCCACACTGGGCCACTGTCTTTCAAATATCTGGCTGGGAGTTTATTTGAACAGATTCTTAGCAAAAACAAAATAAAAGGCAAACTGAAATCACTGTTCCCTCAAACAACTTATCTTTCATCAGTCTTGAGACCAAAGCACTTTGGAAGGTGGGGGGAAAAGACTAGCACCGCAACTCCACACATTATAAAATTTGGCTTGGGGGTTTAGTGCCAAAGGGAATGCAGCTTTGAGGAAAGAACAGATGGACACAGGCTGCTCAGAGGCTACTCCAGCCAGGAGGGAGGCAGAGCTCCCTGCCAGGGTGGGTTGAGCGCTTGCCCACTGCAGTGAGGAGGCAACACCCTCATCCTAGTTCGGCCCAGCCCTTCTTCCAGGCTCTGCAGTGTCTTAGGTATTTGCCCAGAAGTCTCACCTCGCTTTCTTACAAACCATCTCCCAGTGGGAGTATGTAGGGTATAACAAAAGAAAAATGCTACTAGAGATGTCTTCTGCTCCCTCACACATTTCATGGCAAAATCAGGTTTGGGGAAATTAAAACCCAAACCACTACAAATCCTCCAAGAGAAGTGTGCATCAACCCCTTTTTAAAATTTGTAGCAACTTCTATTTTACCAACTTGGTGTTAACAGACACAAACCTTTTCCATTGCAGCTACTGATAGGTCAAAGCCACATTTCACTGTATATTTAAAGAAAGTGTGGATAACAACTTCTGGAAAAAGAACAGTCACTGCATATACGTCCAGCTTTCAAAACAGACAGAGCTAAAGTAGGCTGCAGCACTGCCTGAGGCACAGGAAGAAAACATACCACTTCCTTTATCAAATGAGTCAGCACACAACCATTTGGTGTTTTGTTTTGGTTTGGGTTGCTTGGGGATTTTTAATTTTTTTTTTTTTTTTTACAGGAGACATCTTGAAAGCTGGATAATGTCTCCTTCACTATAAAGGGCTGACACATTTGCCCAGTTGACTAGTTATGAAAAAAAGCAACACTTAAATCATAGCTGGGTATTGGAATAGAGAATAAGGGCAGGACCAAGCAAGCAAATAACCTGAAGAAGGGCACTTGTCAATGTCGCAGGCATTCTTCAGTCACAAAGATGACAACAAGGAAAGCATTGTATTTCACTTAAGACGTGAAGGACCATCTCTTCCACTCACTGCTAGTGTTATGGTCAGATATGGTTAACTACCAGAACACTTTTAGTATCAGCTGTTCCTTAGATAAAAAATTGTATCTGACTAATGACCATGCAGGAATGAACTATAATACATATCCAATCAAAACACTGATTTCTTCTATAAATCGAACCATTTCTGGAAGCAGACGCAATTTTGCCATTTAGGTTTTACATTTTTTGTTGTATTTGACTTGTTTGGCAACTCTTTCGTAAGACAGACAACAGCAAAAACATCTGCGCCTGCAAGTAAGCAGCTTTTCATGGTCTAAAGTACCAAAGTAAATGGCACTTTTTTCTTAAGTACTTTAGTGGAACACAGGCTCTAACAGGATGAACAGTATATGACTTGAAAAGGGGAGAATATCTTTAGTCAATTTTTTTTTTTTTAAGTATTC
Organism: Myiozetetes cayanensis; assembly: GCF_022539395.1. Lineage (NCBI taxonomy): Eukaryota > Metazoa > Chordata > Aves > Passeriformes > Tyrannidae > Myiozetetes > Myiozetetes cayanensis. Next base: position 59,142,032 of record NW_026087631.1, on the reverse strand, counting down.
AAATAAAAAAATCATGACTATTGTGTGAGTTCATGACACATTACTTCCACAGACACTGAGGCATTAGCTTTTTCCAGGGAGGTAAAGAGATGGAGAAAGCTAGGGAAACAGTATAGTGAAATGCAGTACTACTATAACTAAACAGTGTAAAATAGCACATGATTTACTGTCACATAGGAACAAGATTTTGCTACAAATAAAATGAAAACTTACTGTTTTTCCATCACACATGGAAGCTACTCATCACTCCTGATGTTCAGGATGGGTGCTATTTAAAGCAACGTTGGAGCAAGTGTCTGATTCCTCTAACAAAAGGTATGTGGTCTCAAGATGACTTAACTGTACTTTCACAGCTGTACCTCTCCATGTTAAGTAATTCAATACTGAAGTGTAAGTTAAAACCAAACAAACAAAACCCACCTATTTTGCACTGAGACTGGAAAGCATTACTTGATGGGGACAACACCCCCATCAAGTTTTTCCAGCAGAAAAGGACTTGGGAGTGCTGGTCATCAGACAACTGAACATGAGCTCAGCAGTGTGCCCAGGTGGCCAATGGCATCCTGGCCTGTATCAGGAATAGTGTGGCCAGCAGGACTAGGGAAGTGATTCTTCCCCTGTACTTGGCACTGGTGAAGCCACACCTCAAGTCCTGTGTCCAGTTCTGGGCTCCTCAATCCATGAAGAACATTGAGGTGCTGGAGCAGCTCTCCAGAGAAGGGAATGGAGGCTGCCAAAGGGTCTGGAGCAAATCCTGTGAGAAGCAGCTGAGGAAGTTGGGGGTATTAGGCCTGGAGGAGGCTCAGGGGAGACCTCATCACTCTCTACAACCACTTGGATGGAGGCTGTAGCCAGGTGGGGTCAGCCTTTTCTCTCAGGCAACTGGAGACAAGACAGGAGGACGTAGTTAGGGAGGGAAGCGGCGGGTCCGCAGACTCCTTGATAGAGTACATGGTTCATGAAGACTTGAGACCGTACCCATGAGAACAGAGAAGTCATGTAGCAAGTTGTCGATGGATAAGTTTGGGAAAGTTAAAAATACACAAAGACAAGAGGGGTGCCTTTACAATGCTAACTATGTTCATGGTGCAGGATTTAGACTGCTAATAATTACTATGTTGCAAACTATTGAGCGCTCAGGAAAATTAAAGCTTTGTTAGACAAAAGTCTCCAATAAAGAGAGTGTTAGTATGCTTTATTTAATAAATATCCAATCAGCAAGAGACACAGCTGCTGTGCATTCTGTATTAATATCGCTGCCTGCTTTGGAAGAAAGGATTCTGTAAAATTCTGTTATGGCACCACTTTGGAGTTGATGTTCCTTTTCAGCCATTCCCCCAGTGACAAATGATGCCCTGTGTGAGAAGCAAAGACAACCAAACTGCAGGGTGAGGTGCAGCCGGGAACAGAGCTGGGTGAAGCTGAGAGCAGTGGGGAGCTGCGAAAGGATCTGGATCCGTATTTTGTGACACCTGGGGACAGCAGGTAAGCCACCGAGAACTACACGGGCACTATGGGGCAAACCACAAGTGCAGATGAAAAATGGGTGCTTGCTGCTTGGAATGCATTGTTCCATCGTCGTGGTATAAAATACAACTAAGGTCATTCATGTTGTTTGTTACATTGGTGTTGCCAGGAGGGGTGAGAGGCCAAGGTATCTGCTTTTAGTATTTCAGCCTGGGAGGACATTGATAAAACATTGTTGGATGCAATTGCACAAGGGGATTGTGAAGTGGAAGGGTTAGCATCCACCTGGAAATTGGTACTTTCCACTCTTGAGTGGCAGCAAGAATTGCAACAACAAAATCAAGGGAAAGCTGGAGGGGAGGACTTTGCAAAACTGCTGGCTGAATTACACATTGATGAACCCCCTGCTTCTCCTGCTTCTCCCCCTGTTGACGCTGCTGCCCTTGAAATGAATTTTTCTCCTGTGAAACCTTCTCCTCCTAGAACATATACTCTGCAGCTGTTCCTCCACCACCCATACATTATCCCTCCCCAGCAGAACAATTGGCTAAGATGAAGAGTAAAAACCAAAAGGACACTTTGCCTCCTCTTATTGATTTTTCTAAAGATAAAACTGATTTGTATCCTCCTTTACTTCATCCTCGGACTCTGATGGAGAGAGTTCCCTTAAGGAAGCAGAACTTTTGCTTCTAGGGGGCTGTGTTGTCAAAGGGAGAAGGATCAGGAGAAGGGGGGGGAGAGCAAAGGGTGTGGTTTTACCTCCTGCAAAAGTGACTGTTTTGCCTAGAAATCCTGGGTCATTTTGGGAAGGCTTTCAAGAAGAAGCTGCTCGTACTGGTAATTGGGAGTTTTGTGAGAAAACAGGGTATCCTTGTTCCTGAAAAAAGACTGAAAGTTCACAAGATGATTTCTTAGCCTTTCCTGTCCCTAACTCAGGGAAAGCTGATGAGTATAATGTATTTGCATGGAAAGTTATACAAGATCTACAGTTTAATGTTGGCAAACATGGCATCAGTTCATCTCAGGTTATGAGATTGATTCATGTCATTAATGCTGATTTGTTAGCCCCATATGACATTACACATCTGGCAGAGATAATGTTTGAAACAGTACAATTACAATTATTTATGCAACAATGGGCTCAAGTAGCAGATTGTGCAGAGCGTGAAAATATGCGCAGAGCTGATGAAGACCCTTTAAAGGATGTGGAGGCATAGGTTCTGATGGGAGCAGGGCCATTTTCTAATCCAGATCTTCAAGCTACATGGGACCCCCACTGTGCTCCAAGAAGCTCAAAAATTGGGTATGACAGCTTTGCTACATACCGTGGAAATACCAGCCCCACAATACGTTATACAGCCGTTAAGCAGGCTAATGGAGAACTGTTTTTGCAATTTGTTGAAAGGTTGGCTCAATTCTTAGAAAAGCAAGTAGATGATGACACCTTGTGGCAGAAACTTTGTTTGCAACTGGCACAAGATCAGGCTAACACTGATTGCAGAAAAATTATTGAATCCCTGCCAGGTCAGCCAACCTTAACTGGTATGGTGGAACCTTGTTCTCAGGTGGGATCAGTCGATCATAAGATGTCTGCTTTGTCAGCTATCTTGTGCCCAGCTCAAAAATGTCTCACCTGTGGTAAAAGAAGGGCACTTAAAGGTGCAGTGTCCTCAGAGAAAAGGGAAGTCCCCTAAGAACAATGCTGTGGTTTTTACAGGGACTTGTAATCGCTGTGGTAAACAGGGGGATTTGGAATGCAGTGTCGCTCCCGATACCATGTTGCAGGATACCCATTACCGGGAAACAGGAAGAAGAGCGCAATGGGGCGCGCAGGGACACAAATGCTCCTAGTAATAACTCAGGGTCCTCTAGTAATAACTCAAGGACTTGGTCAGGGTGCGATGGGAGCATCGATGTCATTCCCCTGTGTGAACGCCTCACAGGGAAGACCACAGGATCAGCAAGCATTGATGTATCCATCGCTGACACATTAATTATTATGTCAAAGGATGTGACTAAGGTTCCCTCAGATGCCCGGGGACCTATTCGACGAGGACTGAGTGCATTGTTAATTGGACGCTCTAGTAGTATAATTGCAGGACTTCTTGTTCATGTGGGAGTGATTGATGCAGACTATATGGGACAAATCTGTGCTACGGTTTCTATAGCTTATCACCCGGTGACAATACCTAAAGGAACCCAAATAGCTCAACTTGTACCTTTTGTGAGTTGTGATCCCCAAACAGAGCCTCATGAGCGCCAGAATGGAGGATTTGTTTCTATTGGTGCATCGCAAGTTTTCTGGTCACAACCGATTCCTGCACAATGTCCACAGATGACTTGCACCCTTCGCAACCAATGGAGCTCACCTCCAATCATCAAAGTGGCAGGACTGCTAGACACTGGAGTTGATGTAATTATCACTGCACAGACATTCTGGCCGGCCTCTTGGCCTTTGGCTATGGTGGGAGCCGGAGTTGTGGGATTGGGAGTTTTGTTTCACAAAATGCAGTACTTATTACTAATCCTGAGGGTCAAACCATCAAACCGTATGTAACTGTAGCCCCCTTAACCCTATGGGGTCGTGACTGTCTCTCTCAGTGGGGGGTGAAAATCACTACGGATTTTTAACAGGGGTCACTGTACTGCAGGGTGTGACACAACCCACCACTGCTTTAACATGGCTTACAGATTCTCCTGCGTGGCTTGACCTGTGGCCCCTCCTCGTGGAAAGGTTGTTGGCCCTTCAACAACTCGTTAGGGAACAGCTTGCTGCTGGTCACATTGAGCCTTCTCAGAGTCCTTGGAATACACCCACAAGATGGGTGCCTTTACAATGCTAACTGTGTTCATGGTGCAGGATGTAGATTGCTAATAATTACTGTGTTGCCAACTATTGAGCGCTCAGGAAAATTAACGCTTTGTTAGACAAAAGTCTCCAATAAAGAGAGCGTTAGTACGCTTTATGTAAGAAATATCCAATCAGCAAGTGACACAGTTGCTGTGAATTCTGTATTAATATCACTGCCTGCTTTGGAAGAAAGGATTCTGTAAAATTCTGTTATGGTACTACTTTGGAGCTGATGTTCCTTTTCGGCCGTCCCCCAGCGACACGTAGTCTTAAGCTGTGCCACAGGAAGTTTCAGGCATACATTAGGAAAAATTTCCTCAGGGAAAGAATGATTAGATACTGGAATAGGCTGCCCGGGGAGGTGGTGGAGTCACCGCCCCTGGAGGTGCTTAAGGCAAGACTGGACGTGGCACTCAGTGCCATGGTCAAGTTGACATGGTGGTGTTTGGTCATAGTTTGGACTGGATGATCCGAGATCATTTCCAATCTGTAAGGTGAACTACACAAATTCCGCCGGCACAGGCTCACGCCAGCGACTCTTCCCCGAGGACCATGACACGAATCCGCAAACGCCACGGACCCCTGTTATGCAAGGGCTTTCACGCCCCCACACAACCAAAGCTGCCCTCAGTGCGGGCAGGGCCGTCCCGGCGGGGCGCGGGCTGAGGGAGGGGAGGCAGCCGCGGGCCGGGCCCGCCGGCCCCGCTGTTCCGCCGCTCCCGCCCCGCCGGCGCGGCCCCGCTGCGCCTGCGCGTGAGCGCGGCCGCGGCCATGGCGGTGGCGGCGGTGCCCGCTCTGCGGCCCCGGCTGGCGGCGCTGGGCAGGCGGCTCAGGGCACCGCGGGGCGCGGCCGCGCACGGTGAGCGGCCCGGCGAGGGGGTGACGGGCTGAGGAGCAGGCAGAGGGCGGCCCTCAGGGCGGGGCGCAGGGTATCCCCGTGAACGGAGCGTGGGGGTCGGCTCGGGCATAGCGGAGCGTACCCGCGGATACCCTCAGTTTCATTGTGAAAGGTGCGGGCTAGCAGGACAGCCGGCATGCTGAAGTGCTGTGTTACCCAGCTGCTGTTGCAGGGTGGCGGGGGTGGATGAAGCCACATGAAAAAGGAAGGGGAGCGAGGCTCCTGCTCAGTGCCTTTCAGTGCTAAGGAAGCACTGTGTTCTTCCTTCAGATACCTTCCTGGCAAAAGGCTCGGCTGCTCTGGACAAGCTGAAGGACCTCTGTAACGAAGGGAAAGAGCCTCCTTCTGCGCTTTTTCAGCTCTATACTCAGGTATTAAAACATCAAGCTGACTTTCAAGAAAATCTGTGTAGGTTGTGAGAGAGGCTTTGGTGTAAAAAGGAGGATAGAGCAGAAAGGGATACCTTGTTACTTGGTGTGTATGGTAAACATCCGTGAAGCTCGTGGCTGCACCTGACTTGTATAATCTGGGAATCGATAATAATTGTATGGATACTTTAGGGACAGAAAGAGCTTTGACTTTACGTTCACTGTCAGCAATCCTCCAGTACTTCTAACTTGCACCTTTAGTAAACAAAATGTTAAAAAATACCTTCAAAATATATTGTGTTATAAACTAACAAGTTTTCTATGTTAGGAAATACCACTACTTGATTATTCTGCTGGTAGTACTTTTCCTTTGTATGTCTTCTTGTTTTCATAGGCTGTCCTAGACATAACATATTTTGAGGAAAACCAGCTTGTGGATGAAGATTTTCCAGAAGAAACTTCCTTGCAAAAACTTAAAGAACTTATTTGTATTCTTTCAGAACCAGAAGATCTAGTGAGGGAATGCAACATAGATGAAGAAGTGAGTACTGATGCTCTTGAGCCAGAGGATTATTTATTTCATTATTTTAAAATAAAAATCTGAAACAGGATCATAGTATTTATTTTTTTGATGGGCAGAACTTGAGGTATTTTTAAACATTTTCAAGTCTTACTTGTATTTAAATAGTCATTCCTGAAAATATTGTTTGAAATAACTTGTTGCATGCTCAGAATTTCTCTCGCTAACATTTCCTTACTGCATAGGATGTTAATGATAATTCAAGTTGACAGTTTTCAGTATTAGGTTAGTGTCTCTGAGTGTTGTTGTCAAGTACAGCCTTTAAAGTAAGAGACTTGAAGCACTTCTTGCATGTGTGACTGTGTTTATGACTAGTTCAGGTGGGTTATTTTTGTGTTAGCCCAGTTTGTTGGATTTTATTTCAGCCTGTTAACATCCTTGGTGCAGAATTGTTAGAATGTCTTTACTGGAGGAAAGGAGCCCTGCTTTACATGTACTGTCACACTGCAAAAGAAAGGAGAGAATGGCTACAAGGAAACATTGGCACATTTAAAAAGGTAAAGGAAATGAAAATGTTCTGTGAGCTTGTGAATACAGCTTTAAAGTTTGACTCTTCACTCTTAAGATATGGCTGCTTTTTTAATCTTTTTTTTCTTTTTTTCCCCTTTATTTTTTTTTTAGTAGGATTTTGAGAAATTCATAGAATTATTTATGGCTATCATTAATTTAACCAGAACTTATTTTTTCCTCCTTTTTAACTGTACTCAGTTTCTTAATGATGGAGTTCATTACTTGATGAAGATGCTTAGCTTTAGATGCCCTCTTCAGCTAAATGAAGATGTCTTACTTCAAGATAAGGACACAGCTAGATTACTCAGCGAAGGTAAACAAACACAAAAAAAACCCCTGAAAAAAACCCACAACCCCCTCCTCTTAATAACTGCTTCACTTTATGAAGTGTTTTTTTGCGTGTTTTCATTCTTTGCATTCATATTCAAAACCTGTCACTTTTTAGAACAAGAAGGTAATAATGAAGCAAATAAGCAGGCAGCAGTGCTCACCCACTTCTTTTTTGACTTGTGCATTTTAGGAGGTGGTAGTGTTTGTTTTCCTGTGTTTTTGAGCGCACTGGATAAAGGTGAACTGAGACAGTGGGTGTTTTATGCTGAGCATGTGTGTTTTACAGCCATCCAGTTGACAACTGACAAATGTTTAAGGCACAGATATGGCTGCAGAGGGTGCTAGATGTTTGCATATTGGTCTGGCTGTTCAGCTCTAGAATAACACAGGTACAAAGAATTAAGGTCTTCACTCACATAAAAGCTACATGCAAAACTGCTCCGATTTGGCAAATTCTCTCTGTCACTACTTTATGTAGTTTTATGTAAGTTGCATTACTGTAGAGCAATCTGTAGAACTATTTTCTTTTAGTCTTGAATTGTGGGAGGCACAGAAATATTCTAACATAAATAGGTATAGTCATGCCTGTGCTTACTATTGAAATTGTCAAAGGAAATAGGCCAACGTGATTATCAGAATTGTATGGCAATCTTAGAGATTTTAGCATCATGGAGGGTCAAAATGGACAGAGTAAGCAGCACAGTCTTGATCCGCGTTCTCTTCTGGGCATTGTCAGTCTTCTCAGGGTTAAGATTTGGGTTTTTTTGGTGTACCTGTTTAAAAGGCTGAGACTGTAATTTTGGACATTTTTTCCAGGAAACTTAAAAAAAGAAAAAAAGTTAACAAGCTGTGTACTTGCTTAGAACAATAAAGTACTTGGTATAAATTATTTTTGCAGGTGTATTTAGTGACACTCACTTACTGGCAATGATGTACTGTGGAGAAATGTGCTACTGGGGACTGAAACACTGGGGAGAAGGGAAGCAGGAAAGCCCTGAGTCAATAGATCCCGTGTCTGACAGCAGCCTGGGCAGCGGAACACAGAGCATGTGGCTGGACTTCCAAGAAACAGGGAAAAACATGTTAACTAAGTATGTGGCCGTGTGTGAGGGTCCTTTAAGAGGCCAAGGGTGGAACACAACGACGGCGAAACAAATGCTGCGCGACTTCGTGAAAACCCACGGCTGAGACCCGCCGCCGGCAGAAAACACCGTGTCCTCAGAGCACAACTAAGGAGCTTTGCCTCTGCTTCAGCGCCCGATTTTATTTTTTTATTTTTTTAAACCGAAATGTGTACTCCTGCTGCATTAAAAAAAAAAAAAAAAAACCACAACACGCAAACACACACTCTCTCTCAAAGAACTCCTGGAACACCAAGGTCCAAAGTTTAATAATCAAGTATTTCGGGTAGGTGGGTGGGAACCCCAATTAAAAAAAAAAAAAAAAACCGCAGGCAAAACGAACTGCCCTCGGGCGAGGATGGCGGGCGTCTCCCCTCAGCCCGTGCCAAAGTCCGCGGCGCCGGCGCGCTGGCTGTGAGGGGCGGTGGCGGCGCCATGGCCGCCGAGGGAGGAGAGGAGCGGGGAGGAGGCTTGGAAGCGGCCGTGAGGGGTGGGCTGCGCGTCCTCCGGGAGCGCTGGATGCGGGGGAGCCGCGAACGCGGCGGTACCGCCGCGTTCGCGGCCCCCCCGCATCCAGCGCTCCCGGGAGACGCCGAGGAGGCGAGCGCCCTGCAGAGGCTGCCGGTGAGTGTGGGGGCCCGCTTGGACATTCCCGCCTTCTCCCGGCTCCGCTCCCGAGTCGTTTAATCCGCCGCTGTCCTCCCCCCACTCCCCGGTTTTCAGATCGACGTGCAGCTGAACATCATGTCCTTCCTGTCGCCCCAAGATCTGTGCCGCTTGGGAAGCACGAGTAGTTACTGGAGGGCGGTGGTGCGGGACCCGCTGCTGTGGAGGTATTTTCTCCTGCGGGATCTCCCGCTCTGGACGTGGGTTGATTGGAAGTCGCTCCCGGAGGTGGAGGTTTTTGATAAAGCCTTTTCGGACGCCAGCGATAAGGCACTGTATGATTACATGGCAGTGTAAGTATCTTCATGTTCTCTTAACGTGAGTTTAAGTCTCTCTTCAGCTGTAAAATACTCAGCCCACTGGCATGTTTCATATATACAGCAATAAAGCTCTGCTTTAACCTGCTGTTTAAATGTTGTCATATACACAGCAATAAAGCTCTGCTGTAACCTGCTGCTTAAATTTTGATCTTTTATCAAATCCATTGTCTTAGTTTGGAAATACAGTTTCCTGTTGTTCAATGGTCTAGTCAGCTCTTTCTGTTTTGTGGCTCAACAGGAATGTAAGACACTGTAAAAAACAAAGAGCTAATTACAAAAATTAAAGCTGTTTGTAAACTGTGTGTCTGCTGTGCCACAGAAATACGGTCATCTCAAAAGCCCTGCGACTGTTGATAAAGAAGTGTTCTTTGCTCTCAGTACAATGGCAAGTGATTTCTCCTTTAATAAAAGTACTAAGAAGTTTTCAAACTACTACAAGTGGAATGAATCTTTATTTTTTTCATCTTACATGGAAGACCTAATAATAAAAAAAACCTTTTTGAATGTGCACAGAAAACTGGTTTCAGATAGCATAGCTGAAAAACATAGCAACACTCACAATGTGTTTAGATGACTGACAAGAACTCCTAAAACAATCAGATTATGTTGTGGCAATTTTTTTTTAACGTCATTCAATTCCCGTGATTGATTTGTAGTAGTACTTTGTGGGTTTGTTTGGGTTTTTTATTTATTTGCAGTTAAATTTTCCAAAGGTGATTCTTAACATGTTTTTTCATGTTAAGTGCACTAACTTCAGCCCCACTTTACAGGCAAGAACAATGCACCCAGAATTTGAAGTGCAAAATACATCCTGATTTTAAAACTGGAGTTAATTCTCTTCAGGTCTGAATACTTCAGAGCACTGCCTATTTGAAACCACCTGCGACTGATTTCCATTGTGTCTGTGTGCACTTAGTGGTTCTGCTGATCTCAAGTGAAGTATCTCAGAGTAGATGTAGAAGAGCACGTTTGATGTTTTTATGCAAGAACTCCAGACTGATCCTTTATATGATAATGTCACATGGTGTAAATTTCATTTAGAAGTGATTTGTCCAGCAGCAGCCTACCATGACTGCAAAAGCAGACTGAAGCTGCTTCTCTTAGGATATCTATCTGTTACTCTTTCCCTTGGTTACCAAAGTCTTTTCATGCCTGCTAGCTTCTGCACCAAGTGAGCACATAAGCTTGCAGACAACACTCATCATTCACAGCATGCATGCTCTGTACCTACAGGGGATATGGTCCATTTCAGGTGGTTACCTGTTTCAAACACAGAAGCAGTCTATTTAAGGTTTGAAATGCACTCACCAGTCTCATTTTCTTAATTTTATTTTTTTATGTGACTCATCTGCTTTGATGTTATTTTTTTTATATTTTGTTTTCAGTGAGGGTGGGGAAATGTGTTATTTTATTTTATTTTAAACAAACTGAATGATCTATAGATAGCAGCATACCAAGGTCTAAAAAGTCAGTATTTGGACTTCAAAAGAACTGATGCATTTACTTGCTTTGTACTGGTGTTTGAAATCATCAATTTGGAACTCAATAATTTTTGATCTCTTCCTTTTGAGTTGACCCAGAAGCGAAGCATGAGAAGTGTGGGACCTAAGTCAATTTATGTTGTTTGATTAATACCTCTTGTGCATTTTGTCTTTAATTTCTAGTTGTGTCTATTTTACACAGATACAAAAAGAGCTGTCCTCAGAGTAGAAGAAGTTTGCGATCAAGCCGACCACGGTACGGGGCTGTGACTTCCTTTCTGCAGTCACTGGTCACTCAGGTAGAACCTCGCTTTGCCATGTTTGGGCCGGGTTTGGAAGAGCTGGACAACTCCTTAGTGCAAAAGATGATGACGTGCCCAGAAATTCTGCTAGTAGCTGGCCTACCTCACAGACAGATTCATGGTAATGATGGTTCTGGCTTTTGGCTTTTATACTTTGTGTGCAAATATAACACAAAAAAATGTGGGTGGAGAAATAGAGAAAAAGAATGGGTTTTTTTGTCCCCTTAGAAGTCAGCAACATCATGGAAAAAACCAAACCATTTTCTTTCTTTGTATTTGTTCAGAAGGATAAATGCAGTGAACATTTGGGACAAACTAACAGCTGCAGTAAATTTATGACTAAATTTGCAACAATGTCAGAAGGATCATTTTGCTCCTTGTACTTATTTCATCCAAAATTCCATGTTACAGCTCTTGTTGTAATGGATAAATGCAGGCAGAACTTTGTTTAGGTACTACTGCTTACAGTGGGGGGTTAAACACATTTGTGTTTTTATACAAGAACTCAAGACTGATCCTTTATATGATTATGTCAAATGGTGTAAATTTCATTTAGAAGAGTTAACAAGAGCAGGTGAAGGATTTTTTTTTTATATGTAAAAGAATAGCTTTGAACATCTGTAATTTCACTTCAGTCCAAACTAGAGACAAAAATGTATTAATTTTTGACTAATGTTTATTTCAGCACATCAGAATTAGAATAATTATACTGTATTTACAGGATGTGTGAAAATGAGTTGTTTTTTTTTTAAATTTCTCTCGTTTTCAATGCAGATTGTCTTTAACAGACTAGAGCCTTTGCTATGGCAATTTCAGCTAAACACAAGTCTGCCTCCTTTCTGATTTGAGTTTCTAGGTTCAAGTCTAATTATGAGAAATGGAAATGCCTCTTTTTTTATTTAAATATAATTGAATTGATTTTCATTAAATTAATAGTCTGACCAATTAGGGCATGTATAAAATTTATTGTAAGATAGTAAATCTGCTACCCCTAGCAGCAATATCTAGACTTGAATATATCCACTTTATAGCACCACTGGAATTTTCAGACTACTACTTAATTCTGTTCAGTAGCCAAGTAGTGGTAATCTCATATATTCATTTTTTCCCTCTAGGAATTGGATCTGGAGTCAGTTTTCAGTTTAATAACAGTCAAAAATTCAATATTCTGACATTGTACTCCACCACCAGGTAAGATAAGATTTGGTCTTCACCAAATAAAATGTACAGTTTCTCATTCATTTCATACCTTCCTCATATTTTGGTCATGTGACTTCTATCTGTGCATTCACATGTATGGAAGTTCCTTATAAATTGAAGCTTCAATGTCTTTGCTTTTCCCTTCTTTCTTCAACTGCTGAGTTTTCACATGGAAGTGATAAACCTTTTCCAAGCCTCTTGCATAACCACATGTGTGTGACAGGTACAGTACCGGTAATTCTATCCCTCTTGAAACCTTGTTTGATTCCCTTTTGAAACACTATATAAACTCACTCTGGGATGTATTTTCATGTGCAGATTGCTAGCCATCTTCTCTATATGAACACTAGGAAAGAAGGCGGGGCGGAAGGGGGCAAAATTGTTTTGCTGGTTCATACCATTTTCCTGTCCCTTTCCTCTGCCACTTAGACTCTCAGGATTGAGAGTTTGCTTTTTCAGGTAACCTGACTACTGAAATATTGAAATGTCTTCCAGTGTGGAAAGGAGGAGAGCAAGGACAGAGCAAGCTGTTGCTGTGAATAAGATGTTTTACCAGGACAACAGCACAGAAGGGAATCAGCAAGCCGTGCACTACAGTGTAATAGATCAAGTGAAGAAGGTGTGCGAAGTAGTTGATGGATTCATTTATGTTGCTAATGCAGAAGCTCATAAAAGTAAGGGCTTTATCTTTATTTATTTATAATTTGAGAATAATTGGATTGTTATAAAAATTACAAAGAATATACAAAATATCATAATCCACGTTCTCATCCTTTCAAAATCTGCTTTATTAGTGCTATTTCTTCATGTCTCCTGTCTTAGACACTTTCTCATCAACCTTTGATGGGTTATGGCTTTGTCTTTTGTTTGTGGCATATACTGATACAGTTGCTATCTAAATTGGAATCATCTGGATTAAAAAAGAACACAAACAAAAACCTTGGCCATGTGTAGGAGAAGCCTGAAATACATTGTTTGCGGTGTAATAGTCTGGAACCAGAACCTTCACCAGGAAAATTCAGTACACAATGCAATTAGTCTAAATCAGGATAGTCCTGTAAGAGGATAATCCAAATAACTAATATTGTAATGGTCTGTACATTCATCAACTTTAAATGGAGCAAAAAGGCTGGTTCAGAAAAGAAGAGGGTAAAAAAAAAAATGTGAGGGAATATACTATGGAGAAAATTATGTCCCGTAGGGAAGAGCTGCTGATTGTACAGGATGTGAGTATTTCTGAATGGCTTGTTGCAACTTTGATCTCTGTAAGGTACTCAGAAAACACTGATGTTAAGGACTAAAGTAGGTTGCCTGTAGAATCTATGGAGACCTTTAAATAACATCTAAACATGACATTAATATCTGCGTGACATGCGTGCAGGTGAATCAGTCTTGTGATAAGCAGAACTAGATCACTTGGCCCTTCTGGCCCTCTGTTTCGTCACCTCTGAAATAGAAAAAGAAATTAAAAAACCCTCCAAAACACCAATGAAACACTTCCTTGGATTTACTTATATTTAAGACTCATATGTTAAAAATTGTTCCTCAGAGCATGATCGTCAGGAGGAACGAGCTCGTATTTTGGCAATGATTGATCCAGCCCTCGGGCCTCCGACCAGACCTCTGCTGGTTTTGTCCTGTGTCTCTCACACTGGTGTGGAAAGAACTCCATGTGTTTACATCGCACATCAATTGCAACTAAATCTGCTACATCAGCCCTGGATGGTACTTGCATTTAAGCCTTTAATCTCTATTTCTCTTTGGTTTACATTCAGTTTAGGCTTTCAGGTTCCTGAACCACTCGTACCTAAGCAAGTGTGCAGTTTTCAACACTAGTACATGAGCTCTCCACTTAAGTGAGGGATTTAGTTTCTCTGGTCCTCTAAACTGAATCATTAGCCTGTCTGAGCATAGGGAGTTAGTTCAGTGGCTTGCCCAGGCACACACAAGAGACTTCAGAGTTTAAGGGAGGACAAATGCTGGTCTTGAAGGGAGTAAGGAAGCTTCAGTTAATTTAAATCTAAATTACTTGAGTCACAACCCAAGACCTTGGACACAAGATAGATTTTTGGGCCATATTTAGGAGACTGATGCTCACTTGATATGATGTGCTTAAGTCTTTGACAAATCAGTTTTTTACCTAGCATGTGAGGTCCTGAACCTGTTCTTTTAATGCTTGTCAAGCTCAGTATATGTCAGCATGAGTCAGCCACATATAATTAATCTGCTGACGTTGTGTAGCTGAAGAATAATAAAAACAGAAAAAAACCAAAATTCTGATTTGAGATAATTTCTGTTTTCATAAGGAAAATGTTTACAGGCTTTTTAAAAAAACAAAGCATTTATTATAGCCACTTGATAAAAGTGGAAAAAGTGATAAAAGTTACAAAATCTGAATATTATTAATATGGGTAGAAGTCTAGAGCTAACAACATTTTTGTTTCAAGACTTAAGAGAAGAATTTTCAAGTACATTGCCATTTGTAAATTAAGGACAGTGTTCCAGAATAGCTGATGCAATGATTGAGAAAAAACTCACATTGGTTCCAAGAGTGAAAGCTTTCCTGATAGGTCTTAATGTTTGGGGGTTTTTGTTTTCTTACTCTTATGAAGCCTTTTTTTGTCTAAGGGACCTTTACACCAATAATAAAAATTTAGATTTTATATGAATGGTTCTGACTTCACAGATGGACATGGAGTGATGTTAAAATACTGTTAGATCCTGTTACCTGATATCTCTAATACATTAGGGTTTTATTATTATTATTTTTACAGGTGCAGGACACTGTGGCTGCAACTTTAGATGGTTTGCTAAATGGAATTGAGTGGCTCTTGGAAGAAGCAAATTGTAAAAATGCACAGTAATGGAATTGTGCATTGTTGTACTGTATAAACCCTTTGGTGTTTTGCATTTCATTGGAAGTGGGAGTCTTGTCCTTCCTGCCAGGGCACTGTCAGAAGTAAAATTTAAAAGACAAATGTGCATATATATCACTGCATGTACTTAAATAATCAGCATTCTTCCAACTACAGTCCTGAATTAGAAGTACAAGTAGGATTGCGTGGAATCCAGCAGCTAGGAAGTAATTCGGCAGGCCAGTCTGGGTGTTTTGGTTGCTTCCCTTCTTTCCACCAGGGACCTTTAAAGTACAATCTTCTCAGTATATCTGTTTGTCTAATCTCTTCTGTAAATACGTGAAACACTACATTAGTTTATCTGCACAGACCTGTGACAGGCACTGCACATTCAGTCAACATTTTCAGTGGAGATCTCAGCAGGGACAGTTCCCGACCAAAGAAAATATACTGTACTTGGTACAGTAGTAGGCTGACAGAAAGACATCAACTCTTCCAAAAGCATGAATTCCCATGCATTTTTTCCAGAAACAGTTTCTAGACAAAAAATAGCAGAGGGAATGTCAGCCCAGACCAAAATTCTTAGAAACAAACAAGCAAACTGTCATGTATGAATTGTTTAGTATTTGTGATCCTGTTTACTAACCAACCATAACAGACTTCAGCATCTTTCTCTTTCTGTTGAAATTATTAGCTTGAACTGGACATACCTCAATGTTTAAATAGAATCATTAGTACTTCAGAACTTTATCAAATACATAAACCATCAGTTACTGAAATAGTTGTGGCCATTTCCAGGTATGAATTGTACCTGTCTTTGAAATTTTCTACACAGTTGCAAATATTTTTATAAAAAGGGAAGTAACATTTTAAAGCTGGAATTGCATTTTCCGTATAGATGTTTTCGGAGATAGTCATATTCTTCCACCTTTTTTGTGTTTTTATTATTGGATGAATGTTCAGAAACTTCCCTTGGATTTTTTTTCTGTGCACTTGTTTACTTTTTGGGCTTCTTGCTTGTTTTCCTCTCTCCATGAAATTCAACAGTCTCACAACTTCTCCTTGGAACCCAGATAAATAATTGCATGGGGTATATACAGCTGTAACCACCCTTGGTCTGGGATATGTGAGTGATGCTCAACACAGCTATGTCAGAAATCTCCATTTGAGGAAATGGTTGGATTTTTTTTAATGAATTAGAAAATGTATTTTTTTTTTCATCTTTATGCACAATTAATTCAGCTTTCTAAACATTTTTAGACATATGGGAATTTCAAGGGAAAATCCGTAGGAAGATATAATGTGAAAATGTTGCGGTTTATCCCCCTTTTTTAGCATATGTGTGTTTTGCCCTTTAAAATAGAGCAGACACAACAGATTCATTGGTATTTAGGGTAACAGTCCATGCCTTGTGACTGGATGTATGTGACTTTCCTGCTGGTCTTAATAATTTCGTAGTGATCTGTATGTAGAGGCCTGAATGCAGCAACCTGATGCTATGTCAGCTACAGATATGGGGGTGGGTTCATGTAAGATCATCATTGTACTTTCTTCACAAGGAATAAATTATTTTTTAAAGAATGTTACTTACAGTTTTTCTGTGTGTGTTAAGCCCCCCACATGTGCATATGTGTGCACACACACTGCAATCACACTGTCACAACATAACAAACTATCATTGCCATCATAACGAACAAGATTATTTTATGTTGCCAGTTTAACAGATATTCACTCACTATCCTCGCAAAAGGTCAGGATAATGTAGGGTATATAATTTTTATTAATCTAAAGATCATCAGTTACTTTACCTTAAAGACAAGATAACTTTAAGAATTGTAAGTTTTAAGGGTGCAGTCCAGAAAACAAACACTGGGAATGAGAAGTCCATGCAGTGACAGATCTGCATGACTGAGTGCTGTGGTGGATCAGTACAGGCAAGGAAGGTGACCAGGTACACTGTCCAAAAGACAAGCTGAGATGCACAGAGGTGTGCTATGGAGAGGCAACCAGCCTGTGGAGAATACATACACCAGACAGTTGCAGAGATGCACTCCATATTTAATCTAGCACTATCTTTTATATTTGACCTAAACCAGTTTCTACTATTTAAATTTTTGAGTCTGACGAATTTAGAAGCATAGTAAGTCAGTTAAGCTTGGGACTTAAATTGTTACAATTTCAAAAATAATTGGATATGGAATCATGAATTAAATGTATTTTAAAACTTTTTAATGTAACCCCCTTTTTTTAAAAAAAAAATCTTAATTAATCTTGTATTTATCACACTAGAAGCAACTGTAATGGGTTTGTGAGAAATAAAATCATCAGGATCTGGATCCCAGAAATCTTTCTTTCCTTGGGATGAAGGATTCTAACAGTGCTAGAAAGAAAATTGCTTTCCTGCCCACTGAGACAAGATGTTTATATAAACAGTGGTCACAAAATAAAAGTAAAAGGTTAAAATGGCAATACGCATGCTGTATAAGAAAACTTGGTTAGTGAGGCTTCACCTGAGCAGCTTTCCCTAGAAGAAGGTGGCTGTGGGGATGCTGATTCTCAACATGCTTTTCAAAGACAGGGGACATACTGCCTCTTCTTTTAATCTGGTGTGTATCGTCAATCTCAATTTGTATGGTAGTATGAATATCACAGCTAAAGAGAATAGCTGGAGTCACTGTCAAGAAAATGCATGGAAATAATTGCTGGCATTATTGCAAGGTGATTGATGCTGTAGTCTGTGATTAAGTGTGTCTTTCATGCCATTTTAGCACTAGTGGTTCTGGATAAATTACTTTCCTGAAATAATAGAGAAATAACATTCTTTGGCCAGTTACAGAAGGTGGTAGTATAGCTAGAGCTTGTGCTTAAATTTCAGGCCCAGAGGATGTTTGCACACAAGCTGCTCTCAGTTTTCCTGGAGGAGGATGAAACTGCAAATCAAGAGCCTTGAATTAGCTTTGAGTAAAATTTACTACATCATTCCAAACAATTAAAAACAAAGAAGCTTTTTGCTCTTTTTTCTTCCCACAGAGGCAGATATCTTACACAGTGTGTTAATTCTGATTGATATAATACCGTTTGCAATAAGGTAACAATGCAAATAAAATGAACTGGAAGACAAGAAGGAGAAAATAAATTAGACAACTTTTCTCATGAAGAAGGAAGAACTAAAGGAATATCCTCCCTACAGCAGGATGTTTCTGTGTTTTGGATTTTGTTATTCTGCTATTTTGCTCTGAGCTTTTAGGCACAGAGGTATCCTACAGCATTATTAATGGGAAAGAAAATGCAGATACAGATGTCATCAAGAGGCCTGGTAGCATTCTGCCTTCTCAAGAGGACCCTCGTTTTATGTCTTTGTGTCTGTAAAGAAACTCATTACATGGATGTCAAAAGTCAATGTACCAGGAGTCCAGTCCTGTTTAATATCTTTACTGATGATCTGAACATGGGGATTGAATGCACCCTTAGTCATTCTGTATATGACACCAAATTGGGCCAGGAGTGTTGATCTGCTGGAGGAGATAGGAAGGCTCTGTGAAGGGATATGGACAGGCTGGGGCCAAGGGTATGAGGTTCAGCAAGGCCAAATGCTGGGTCCTGCCCTTGGGTCACAACAACCCCAGGCAGAACTGCAGGATGGGGGAAGAGTGGCTGAAAAGTGGCCCAGTGGAAAAGGACCTGGGGGTGCTGGTCGACAGCAGTTGAACATGAGCTAGCAGTGTGGAATGTACCCTTGCCAATACAGGGGAACAATCACTGTCCTGGTCCTGCTGGCCACACTATTTTCGATCCAAGCCAGGGTGCAATTGTCAGTGATTGGCCCCCGTACTCGGCACTGTTGAGGTTGTACCTCAAAACGTGTGTTCAGTTTTAGGCCCCCTACCCCAAGGAAGACACTGAGGTACTGGACCAAGTCCAGAGAAGGTCAACAGAGCTGGCCAAGAGTCTGGAGACTAAGCCATATAAGGAGCAGCTGCGGGAGCTGGGGTGGTTTAGCCTGGAGAAAAGGAGGCCCAGAGGAGACCTTACTGCTCTATACAATCATCTGAAAGGAGGCTGTAGCCAGGTGGGGGTCAGCCTCTTCTTCTCCCAGGCAACTGGTGACAGGACAAGAGGACAAAGCCTCAAGCTGTGCCAGGGCAGGTTCAGTTTGGACATTAGGAAGAATTTCTTTATTGAAAGGATTGTCAAGCATTAGAGTGGGCTGCCCAGGGAGGTTGTGGAGTCATCATCCCTGGAGGTGTTCAAGAAATGACTGGACATGGCACTTAGTGCCATGGTTCTAGTTGATGGGGTGGTGATCCATGAAAGACTGAACTCAAGATCTTAGAGATCTTTCCCAACATATATGAATCTATGGTTCTGTTGGCAGTCAGGATGATTATGAGGACATGGAAAATGCATTTAGGAAATGGAGAGATGCTCAGAAAACAGAAACTACCTTTGAAGAATGGAGAAGTCACCTTGTAAGAATGAACAGTGAACCTCAATGTGCCTAAGAGACTGTCTACGGTGGTTTAGTGAAATATAAAACCTATTTTTAGGTTGCCTTCCCGCCATTTCCCTTCCTCCCTCATGAACTGACAGCCTGACAGGCTTGGATACAGTTCCCCATTGGTCAGTCTACCATGAGGTACTGACCAACCCGGTTATCCCCAGTTCTCTCCTCCCTCATTTACACCCACTAATGTTTATGCATAACCCATTGTCCAACCACTGTAAGCGGATTTGCATGCTCCGCCCAAGTTACTCCCCTGTTCAGGAATGTTCTACCCAGTACCCTATAAAAACCCGCCATTTCATTGAATAAAGGGGATCAGCTTTCAGCTGTTCAGGTGTTCGCATCTCGTGTGTGTGTCTCTTTCCTGGGGCTCCGCGCAGCTGTGAACAAAACCTGTCAGGGCTTGCTATTGCCACCCTAACATCTGCAGGCAAGGCAAGAACCCCCTGTCGCTGGTCTGTCTCCCAATCCCAAGACAAGGCTGTGGCAGGTTCTATGATTTTATAAGAGTTGTTTCAGATTTTACATGCATCATTAAATATTTCCTCTACATCTTTCCATTCTAGTTGTCACTAATATGCCCATATCCATCAATAAATAAGGAACTGTGGTAGATGACTGTGAAATCTAGTTATTCAAGAAGAACACTCAGTGATTCAGTCCTGAGTCTTAACTAAATCACACCTGTAAATTTAGCATATTATATAGAAACACTGCAACAATAACACCTGTAATTTAATACCAACATTGTAAATAGGCTACTTTACTGCAGATCTGTAAATCCATTCACACACAGGTTTCCTGAGGCACAAATAAACCAAACAAACTTAATAATCTTAACAATATAAATCAACCAATAATCACTTCAGTCTATTTCTGGAGGTCTTCATTGGCAGTAGGATGAAGGAGATTAAATGGAAGACAAGGGCGTTACCTTTAAGGTAGGTGAAATAGTTGAAGTGCTGAGGCCTGAACAACAGGCCCTGAGCCAAAGTTTACCTCTAAATGAACTTTTCAACCTAACGTTATATTTAGCCATGTATCCACTCATTAGCAAAAATTATATATACTTCTTAGTAAAATATGTAGTATGATAAGACTACGTGTGTAAATATGTATGCTTATTAGTAAGATATATTTGTATCCGCTCATTAGTGATATAGTGAATAATATTCGTATCTGTTCATTATGAAATATGTATGACTCTTAGTGAAATATGAATGCATTTATCATTCCGTATTTAGAGACTGGTCAGTGTCTGGCCATGTTTGGTGATAGACTGTCAAAGGTTGGTTTTCCTCTGAACCCTGACCATTCTTTGGGTGAAACCCAAGGAGAGAAGGAAGCTAGATGTTTTTCCGTACTAGTGGTTATGTAAGCTTGTTTAACACTATAAAAACTGGACCTTTCACAGCAATGATGGAGCCCTCACCTACAAGTGGACGCACTGCATAGGATTTCCCAGTTACCGGGAAGGGTTCTCCGACCCTTTGCTGTGACCAGGGCTCCCCAGCTGATATGTGGCTCTGGATGCTGATTATAGTATCAGGGTAACTGGTAATGTATTGTTCTCATAGGCACTCTTTGTAGTTATGATTAGGTACACTGCTGAGCTTATCCTTTTGTAATTCTTTGCTGGCTTGCATTATAGTAAAATTACACAACTTGTTCCTTGAGGTTGGTGACTGTGTCTCTTGTACTGCCCCTCATCCCCTTGACAAAACAAATTATCGTCATGGTGCAGTTCTAAACAAAATGTTGCTTTTAAAATCTAAATGTAAGGGATCAGTCCTATCCAACATTCCTGGCTGTGATGACCTTCCCTGCAGTTCACTGGGTCTCATGTGGGCTAAGGTCAGAGCCCTGTGCGAGCAGTGGGGAAGTCAACTGAAAAATGCTGAACTATTGGATATACTGAGATGCATCTAAAAATTGTATATTGAAAAAGGAAAAAAGCTTGTGGGTTTGGGTAGATGAGGATGGATTTTGTTAACTATATATTGAAAACAGCACCAACAGAGAGAGCAATTGTTGTTGGAACACTCCAATATGGAGCGACAGGTGAATTGCAGAATCAAAAAATGAGAGGTGTGGCTCAACCCTTTAATCAATTCCCATAAATTCTTGTCATACGAATCAGGAAGAGGGGTTGAAATAATCTGGGTTTTGAGAGTAACATACTCATGTAGCATGCCTATCTGTGTATGGTAAAGGTTTCCTACTTGAAGTATATTGTGCTGGGCTGTGAGGCTGTATTGGAGTAGAACTTGTAGGAACTGGACTCCTTGAAGGTTATGAAGCTGTAGCAAGACTAGCTTTTTGCTAGAATCCTGCCTGACACAAATAAAGGCTACTTCCAGTTGGCTTCTTTTATGCAGCTCATACAGAGCTTTTTATACTGGTTTCTGGAAAGAAAGGCCTGAGTGCCTATGTGTTGGGGATGAGCTGGAGAGCGAGACAGAGTTTGCCCACTGGAAAGAGGACTTTCTTAACAACACAGAGGATCCTGCTAATGCCAACTAGCCTGCCTGATGGACATTTATACTTATCACCACGTGGCTAAACTTATTGTTAAGTTGAACCCACCATTTTAAGTTGTCTTCTTCTTCTTTAGTTACTGGACTTTGCCTTCCAAGGCACAGAAACAGTTTTCTCATTGGTCAGCCTACCGCGGGGTAGCTACCAATCAGTTCATTCCCCAGTCACTTCATGGTTGTGTTCTATGCCTTTGTTATGTCACCCTATTGCCTATCCTATACCTTTCCCCATTTTGCATGCTCCTTCCATGCTCCTCCCTAGTTCTAGCACCTTCTCTAGCTGGTCCCTTAAAACCCCTCCATTTTGTTAAATAAACTCAGATCAGCTTTGACTGGTGTGCTGTTCACATCATCTCTCATCTTGTATTTTGGGCACGGTGGGTTTTTACCCTTAGGGTGAGACCTAACACGACCCTATTGGGCAGAGCGAGGTGGGCTGTAACTCAGCCTCTAACGGGATTAGCCTCCGGCTCTGCCATAGAAGAAAATCTGCAGTCCTGTCATGAGCCCACTGGTCTCATTCCTTCCCTTTCTTCAATCATGTCAACTGTGCTTCAAGGCTCAGAGCTGAAACACAAATCATTCATTTGATATGGACAAGCCTTTGCACCTCACATCTTGATAGCATGTCCCCAGTCTGGTGGAGAACTATCAGTTGGGAAACCAGGATGATGCTGGGACAAAGGTGTGCCTCCGTGGAGTGCAGGTCTCTTCCAGCTCCTCCCACAGATCCTGCTCACAGCTCTGTGCATTCTATCCCAATAAAAACAGCCAAAACAGGTGAGCACTCTATTCTTTGAACAATATATTTATTTATGTATTATCCATAAAACAAAACACCATCTTCTGAGATAAAGTACCACTGCTGGTACTGGTAGCAGGGACACCAGGACGGTGTGGCCTGGAGTGAGTCCAGAGAAACCCAGTTCTCCTGTGAAGAGGTACCATCAGCCAGAGAGCAGCTGGGACAAGCGGGCAGAGGTGCAGGGTTTGTGCCCATGTTCCTGTAACAGCTGGATGAGCTCTGCTGCAAAGGTCCCTGGTGACAGGCGGCAGCTGTTGAGCTCTGTGTTTGTTTGGGCTCTCTCGCCTCTTCCTGCTCCTTCTCCCGACTCTGCTTCTTAATCTCTAGTTTAATCCTTGCTTTCTCAAGCAGAGTAAATATCAGCTTGTCCTTGTGCTGATCCATCTCCCTGGATCCTTCTGTACAAACAGATTTCAGAGGAGTCTACTCATGGATATGAACTGAGAACCCAGTTAAAGGAACGTACCACGGAGGTTTCAGCAGAGTGCTCCCAGGAGCTGCCTTGGCACTCCAGCACTGTGCAAACACTCCATTGCCAATGGCAGCAATAAATAACTGGAGAGAAACCAACTCACGTGTCTCTCATCAACTGGGACATGACTATACAACCGACCGCTATCCCAAGCAGGAGCACACCAAAGGCTGCTGAAGTTCCTATGATATAGTTCTTGCCTGGCTCCTGATAACCAGCAGTCTCGGCTTTTTCCAGAGTAGCTGACCCTGGCAAGAGAAAGGACAAAGCAAGAGACAATGTTTGTGCTCTGCACTATGGATAATCTCAGATTAAGGGCACTTCAGATGCCCAAGGGATTTTGTTTTCGGAGACTAGTGCCTCTGGCTCTCGTGTCTTAGGACCGAGGACAAGAAAGATCCCTTCAGGTTCTCCTGGAGAAGAGCCTGTCTGCCAGCAAGCAGCTGCCCCAGCGCTGCCCCAGTCATTTCCTTCAGGCTGCAGACCAGGGTTGTGTGCTGGGGAGCTGCAGTTCATCCATGGAAAGCAATGCAGGGATACAGCACAAAAGCTCTATCTTTTTGCACACCATCAACTCCTGAGCACTCACTTTCAGAATGACCCTGAGGCTTTGCAGGTGTCCTGGTTCCCTGTATTGCCTCTCTGTCTTCACCTGAGATTGGTACTCTGTCACTTTCTCCCATCTGGAAGGTCTCCTTCTGCACAGTCTCAGGCTTCATCTCTTTAGAAAGAACATGGGACAGTTTAATTACAAGTAACTGTACCTTATTAGGAACATGATACTTTGTCTTGAGCACCTTGGAAACATTGAGGAGCCGACTGTCCCCAAAAATAGGAGGAAAACCACAGCCAAGGTTTTTTGCAAGGCAATGAGAAATGCAGAGCCAAACCACCCAAGACAGAATTAATCAAATGAACCCAAATGAATTAGGAAGCCCTTCAAGTAAGGTGCCTGACCTCATGCTGGGTGTCCAGCTCCAACCCACCCCTGACCCTGAGGTCTGGAAAGAACAGCCAAGATTTCCTGGGACATCCTTTCCACCATGATGCTGGGCTGTGCATGAGTCCAACACAAATTTGGCACAGCCCTGTTCCCAACACCTGGTTATCAGCATCTGCACAGAGCAGCTCTGGCCAGTAATGGTACAAGTACAGAAGCAGTTGCCCCTGGCTCTCAGCTGGAAGCCCATGAGGGAGCAGATGTGCTGGACCATCTCTGTGCTCAGCAGTCCATGCAATGTGTGAAATCGAGTGTCCTTGCAGTGAGGCTCTGACTGATTCCTTACTGCTGCATAGGCTACAGCAGATCCCCAGAGTAAACTAAAAACTCAGCTTACCAGGTGCTGTGGTTAACAGAGTGGGATATACTAACCAGATGCAGCTTTCTCCAAGGCTCTTAGGAGCTCCTCAGGAACTACAGGTATCTTCCGGGAATCTGACCCTATTTTAGATTTACACAAGGACATTAATGGATGAAGGTAAATTTCTCATTATTAACACTTGGAAAAGGAGTGCCTATTTTGTGAAATCAGTAGAGATTGACTACTCACCCTTGAGATACCAGCTTGGAATCAATACGGAATCTGGCTCAGGAGCTGAAAGACTACTTCCTTTGGCAACATCTACAACTAAACACCCACAAGAAGTTACCATCACTCTCACAACTCAAGAGAAGAATGTGTAAGGAGATCTGGGAATGAAAGGGCACACAGACAGGTCTGTTTTATCACAGCTACAGGGGTACCTGGCTTGGGACATTGAGCTGGCAGCTCTGAGAGGAAACCAAGATGTGCGCACTGACCTTCCTGTGGGTCAGTCCTGGAGCCCAGCCATGAGGCTGGATAAACATTGACGTGGGGTGGGATGGATAAGTCAGTGCTGAGTTTCTGGCCATGCACTGCCACTCCTAACGTCCCTGATCATCAGGACCCTCTCTCCTCACCACCCCTGAAGCAGCTGCAGCCCTCCCCACCTCCCTGCGCTGTATCTGCCCCACTGCTGAACTGTGGTGCCTTCCTGGCTCACCCTGGCCCCACTGCTGCCAGCCCAGGGTGGGTGCTGGCCCCTGCTTGCCTACCTGATTCCTGCCATTGTATTGGAGCAGACTGGGCATCCTGGGCTTGCAGGGCCATCAGAAAGGAGAGGAGGCAGTGGGTGAGCACCGTGACCCCCATTGCTCACAATATGCTGCAGCTGCTGCCACTGCTGCTGCCTCAGAGGTGCCCAGAGCTGGCACTGAGCAGCAGATTGAAGTGGAGCTCTGTGACCTCACATCAAATGGGTCTCGCTCTCTGTTCTCATGTCTGCACTGGCCCCTGCTGTGGAAGTTGGGGATGACAAGAAGGAGAAGTTTGAATGCTGGAGAAAGAAACTACAAGAAAATTTAGATGAAAGCAGGATGGAAGTCACCGTGACAGCAGTATCTAGTCACAACATCAGAAGAAGCTGTGGAAAAAGGAATTATAGCCGAGACTGAAATTATCACTGATATTGACTCTGATGACATTTTCATAACACTTCGTGTTCCTTTTCCTCCCTCTGAAATCTCAACTAACAAACCTGTAGGTGCTCTTCTTGAGGAGGACAAGAGGAAGAAATGAGAGCAGTTCAAGAAATGGCGTGCTATTTACAAGAAATATTAGAAAGGACTTTACTAAATAACAGAGATGTTTGCGGGTCATTTAGGCCTAAATCACAGTTAAAGACAATGTTTTGTGTTGTTTGGTTAATGTTTTACTGTTCATTGTTAGTGCATGCTTTTTCAAAAAATATGTACTCCAATTATATTTTCCTCTTCCCTGATTGGTTAAGAATTTCTTCCTCCCCATTGGTCAGGATTTGCCGCAGTATGGGCGGTCCTGCCACATTCCTTCTGTCCTATTATTGGTTCCTGATTATGTCATGCATGTTGTAGAATCCCCATTGGTTGTTAAACCCTGTCAGTCTCATGCTCCTCCCAAGTTCTAGCTCCTTCCATCCCGAACCCTATATAAGTGTTAGCTCTCCCCTCAGTGGGGGACAGCATGCTTGCCTCTGTATCCCTTCGCGTCCTGCACACTAATAAAGACCTCCTACAGAGCAAGAACCCCTTGTGTTGTTGTCGCCCTTTCCTTCTCCAGGCTGCGGCGTCTTCTGACGCAGTCTTGTCTCGGGACCGGGAGACAGACCAGTGATGGGGGTTCTTCCCTTGCCTGCAGATGGTAACGCGGCAATAGCAAGTGCTGCCAGGTTAGGTTCAGCTATTGCGCGCAGTGCCCCAAAAAGAGAGAGACACAGACACGACGTGAACACCAGGCCAGCCAAAAGCTGATCCGTTTATTAAATAAAATGGAGTGTTTTTTATACCCCCGAGGAAAGATTAATCTAGAAAAAGGGTGGAACGCAGGCGGAGCATGCAAATCCGCTATATATAATTGGGTGATATTTAATACATAAACATAGTGGGGAGTGAACATGGGTGGAGAGAACGAGGAGTAACTCGATTGGACAGTACCACACAGTAGACTGACCAATAATATGCTGTATCCATGCCTGTCAGGCAATAAGTCCATGAGGGGAGAAGGGTCTTGGCGGGAAAAGCAACCTAATAATTAGGTTTTAATAAACTTAACCACTACAGACAGTCTTTTCAGGCTTATTGAGGCTGATTAAAGGTCTTAACCATCTTATTTTTCCACTCTTCGAATGTTGTTTCCACTTCCATAGTGTTTTTCCACTTCTCAAAGGCATAATCCGTATCTTCTAATCATTTTCACCCCCAACAATCTTCTTCCTTTGAATCAGCTTTCCTATCAGCAAGAAGAAGAGGAAGTAAAAACCATCAATTGGATACCAACTGTCAGCGCAGAGCAGCCAACCATGACAGTAACAGTTACATCATCTGCAGGAGAAACAACCATCTGTGGTCTCCTCGACACTGGAGCTGATGTAACAATTGTTGCTCTGCACGACTGGTCGACTACCTGGCTATTGGAAAACACATTGATGAGTGTCTCGGGGGTGGGGGGAACACAAAAACCCCAAAAGAGTAAATTAATTGTTTTATTTACAGATACGAACGGCTGAACAGCAAGCTGCAAAGCATTGGTGTTACCTCTACCAATGACCCTCTGGGGGAAGGATATGATGACACAGTGGGGCACAAAAATTGAAACAAATTTATAGGGCTGGCCACTGGAGAGCAGCTGCTACCTGCCTTAAAGTGGAAAACAACAACTCTGATTTGGGTAGACCAGTGGCCACTACCAAACAAAAAGCTGCTTGCCCTCCACCAACTGGTGGAGGAACAATTACAATTAGGCCATATTGACCCCACTGTGAGTCCTTGGAACTCCCCCGTGTTTGTCATCCAGAAGGTATCAGCAAGTGGAGGTTACTCCATGATCTACATAAGATAAATGAGGTGATAGAACCGATGGGACCGCTCCAACCAGGCATGCTGTCGTTATCAATGCTGCCTGAGGAGTGGCCCCTAGTAGTGATTGATGTGAAGGATTGTTTCTTTCAGATCCACCTCCATCCTTCTGATGTAGACAAATTTACCTTCACCATCCCATCACTAAATGCAGGAGAGCCCAACCAGAGGTTTGCCTGGAAGGTTTTACCACAAGGCATGAAAAACTCACCAACTTTATGCCAATTGTATGTATCCAAAATTCTCTCACCAATCAGGAGCCAAAATCCTAATTCAATCATTTATCACTACATGGATGACATTCTAATTTGTGCTGAAACAAAGACTGAAGTTAAAAAAGTATTGGAAGCCACCGCTGCAATTCTCAAAACCTTCTAGTTAGAAATCTCTGCTGAAAAAATCCAATGGGCGTCTCCATGGTTCTGTCTGGGTTGGAAGATTACACAGAAATCTATTACCCCACAAAAAGTATGTATCACCCATGACATACAGACTTTAAACGACCTACAAAAACCACTCGGCAATCTTAATTGGATTAGGCCTCAGCTCGGCATCTCTACAGATGAACTCCATCCACTTTTCTCTTTACTCAGTGGAGATGCCGACCTGAGGTCACCCCGTTCTTTAACACCAGAGGCTGAAACAGCTCTGCAAAAGGTAGAGTTGAAGATGTCTCACATGCAGAGCGATAGAAAAATTCCAGGACTACCTGCTGGAGATGGGATCTACTAAAACATGGAAGATTGGAGGAAGAACCGAGAGACTAACACCAACTTCGATGCCTGGAAAGTCCAGAGGAACAACGCAGAAACCAGATCTTAAGTGTGCTTCAAAGACTGTTATGTAGTGGCTTGTGTTTTACTTTAAAACCTAATATTAGGTTGACCATACCCCATTTTCCCTTCTTCTCCCCCCTAGCCGGTAAGCCCTGTCAGGCTTGGCAACATCCATCCCATTGGCTGGTATACCTTGAGGTACCGTCCAATCCTGTTATCCCAAGTTTTCTCCTCCCCAGTTAACACCCACTTATGTTTATGCATTTCCCTTTACCAAATAGTCTGTAGTGGATTTGCATGCTCCGCCTAGATACCTCCCCTTTTCTAGACTGTTCTATCTCAGAAGGTATAAAAACCCTCCATTTTGTTAATAAAGTTGGATCGGCCTTGGCTTTCAAGGTGTTCACTTCGTCTCTGTGTCTTCCTTGTGGGTCACAGCTCGGGTGAACCTAACCTTGAAGCCCTTGCTCCTGCTACCTTTTACAACTCACAAAGCAGCTTGCAAGAACCCCCGTCGCTGGTCTGTTCCCTTCCCACAACAAGACTGCGACAAATGGCGCCCAACGTGTGAGTCTGTTTTGTGAGTTTTCCTTTTTTGGATCTACTCACACCAGTCTCCTGTGGGTAACAACTGCGGGAGTTCCTGATACGCTGCAGTCCGGCAGTCTCCCCTGGCAGAGACTGGACATCATGTCCCCCTCATCGACGGAGCAGGCGACCGACAAGAGAGGTGAGCTGACGGGGCAGTCCCTTCCCTACCTAACCCTTCTCCACACCCCCAATTTCACCGCTAATTAACACCATGGGATCCGCTCTTCGTAAACCTGAGCGCCCGATTTATAAAAAAATCAGAGCGATTATTGACTATCAAGGGCATAAATATGACAAAGCCTCTCTAAAAGCCCTTGCTTCGTGGATTAACTCCCACCGCTTAGAAATCCCAGAAGAATTAAACATAGAACATTGGGACAAGCTTGGCGCTAACCTTTGGAAAGCTGAAAAAAGAGGGGATAAAGTGGCGGCTAAAGCTCTCATTGCTTGGAGACTTATTTATATGTTACTCCAAGACCGACAAAAGGGTGGAATCTGTGTTCCTGATGTTAATTCAGCCACAGCACAAAATGGCAGCTTGAAGCCTTCTCTAACTGTGTCACCCTCCCCTACTAACATGGCAGAATCAAAAACCATGAGGGAAGAAAGACAAAATGGCACGGGAGGACGGGAACACTGCATGTCACGCAGCGAAGATGGCGGCGTCAGGAAACACCTCGTGACGTGGACGGAGAGGGAGGAGCTATGGGTGGAGTCGAAACACAAAAGAAAGGGGTGGAACCACCACAATATACTCCTTCCAGCATTACGTCATCGTTTCTCTCCACCCCTCATGACATCATCATAGACACTCCCCCATCTCATCATGTCATCACCCCACCTATGTCACAGGGCTACGCCTCTTTCCCGGCCTGAGGCCCCGCTTTTCCAGAACAACATGGCTGTGCCCACAACACCAGGCCTGAGGCCTACCCACCAAACACTTACCCGCCCTTACTACCTAGACCTATTGCCACACTAAAGCCTACCACCCTACCACTACACCACCTCACATACCCCACAGCACCAGAAGAACCACACAAGCCTGCGTCTACGACTGAGGCACAGGTCCTACTTCCACCTGAGGCCTTCCGGCAGCTGTCTTTCAAATCAAAACACACCTGCCACACAATCACTCATACACCTACCATCTCTTCACAACACCATTCCCCCCCAACACCTCCAACACAACAACATCCTACTACTGCCAACCATAGACCATCACCCACTCAAACATCACTAACCACCTCAGCCGAAGACATCAACAATACTGACAGTGAGGAGGAGATTAAACCACCCCCCCTCACTCAAATCATACAAAAAGCTAAATCTAAAACACCCATAAACAAAGTACACACATCACAATCTCTTAACACATCTATACCTAAACACCATAATACGAACACTCATAAAGCTTCAGCATCTAAATCCTTACCAACTGCAGGAGATGCTGAAGACGTCTATACTTATCCAGCCACTACCACTGTCCAAGAACCAATAACACCTGGCCCTTGGATAGATGTCACACATGAGGTGATTGAAGCACAAGAAAAAGCCTGGAGAGTGTTTCATGAACAAGCAGCACTTGCTGGTGATCTAGAAATGCTCCAGGCTTTCCCAATCATAAAAGAAGAGGGCAGGCCTCCAGAGTGGAGACCACTTTCATATCCTGTCCTTAAGGACATAATAAAAGCCATTACAGAATACGGGTTAAACTCTCCATATACCATTGGGCTCCTCGAATCCTTCTTCAGTGCCTTTGACCTAATGCCCAATGACATCAGATTAGTCGCAAGGGCGTGGCTACCAATAATACAATACTCTGCCTTTGAGGCAGAATGGAAAGCACTAATTAAAAAATATATTAAAGAAGGTGGAGACATCCGAGGAATGACCCATGACCAAGCTATCGACAGGCTATATGGAGAGGGGGCATACACAACTAATGCAAAGCAGGCCACAACGCACATATCATTAATACCCAAAACAAGTGATTTGGCATTTAAAGCTATTAAAAAAGTAGCTAAAATTACTACGGCCACCCCTTCATATGCATTAATATTTCAAGGTCCTAAAGAGCCATTTTTTGATTTTGCAACACGATTAAAAGAAGCAATTGTAAAACAAATTACTGATGAGACGTCACAAGATGTATTATTTAAATCTCTAGTAATTGAAAAAGCAAATGAAGAGTGCCAAAAAATCTTACGCCCATTAAAAAATCCCACGTTACTAGACATGATAGAAGCATGCCGTAACGTGGGATCTACAAAAAAAGAGATAAAATTAATGATGTGTGCAGTTAAAGGCCAATGTTTTAATTGTGAAAAAGAAGGCCACCTGGAAAGACATTGCCCCGAAAACCAACAACAATCCTCTACTCCAAAAACTTTACCAAGATTTAACTGTCAAAGATGTGGAAAAGGGAAACACTGGACCTCCTTATGCAGGTCAGTAACAGATGTTAATGGTGATCCCCTCCCACCGAAATCACCTAAATCACAATATAAAAAACACGTCACCTTCAACACCCCACCTACGCAATGCAAAACAGACAATGACCAGGAAAACTCTCTTCTGAGCGCCAAGAGGGGCGCAATGACAACAAATACCTCTCTAACTCACCTTACTCGGACTCAGTCTGAACCCAATCTACACTAAAAACTATACAACACATCACACTTTACCCCTGCACTCCACAAACCACCTTAACAGGGGAAGAGTGTATTATAACAACATCACCTGATAAACCTTTAAATAAAGAAGAGTGGTACCTGGTTCAACCCGTCGAACAAGCCTCCTCAAAGGGTATTATTGCACAAACAGAATTAATCAACAATTGCAACACTAATCGTTTTGCTGTCTCTTTCCGAGTTCTTCTTTCACCTACCGTAATCTCACACCAGGAACCTGTAGCAGCTTTAATACCTGTATCACAACTGAACCAACATATGCAGGACCATCTGAACGACGAAAAAACCATCAAAACTGTCAACTGGACAACGACACTCTTGAACGATCAACCTTTAATGACAGTTGGTATTACCTCATCACTAGGAAAGGCTTCCATCAAAGGACTACTCGACAAGGGAGCGGATATTACAATAATTGCAACCAAAGATTGGCCAGAATCCTGGCCTATCGAGGAAACATCTGCTAATGTATCTGGGGTGGGGGGTTCTCAGAGACCTCAGCAGAGTAAACATGTAGTGACATTTGTCGATACAGACCAAAATGTGGCCACTTGCAAACCATTAATTCTCCCTTTACCAACAACACTCTGGGGCAGGGATATAATGGTTCAGTGGGGTACCAAAATTAAAACAAATTTGTAACATCGGCCACTGGTGTGCAGCTGCTACCCAAACTTAATTGGCTCACACAAAAACCTCTCTGGGTAGACCAGTGGCCACTTCCGAATGAGAAGCTGCAACAATTGGAACTTTCAGTTAAAGAACAATTAGACCTAGGACATATAACCCCATCAACCAGTCCCTGGAATTCCCCCATTTTTGTTATCCGAAAACCATCTGGCAAGTGGAGACTACTACATGCTTTAAGAAAAATCAATGAGATTTTGGAACCAATGGGTTCCCTACAATTAGGAAGGCCTGCACTTTCTATGCTTACTCAAAATTGGCCCATAGTAATTATTGATATTAAGGACTGGTTTTTTCAAATTCCCCTACATCCTGAAGACACAGACAAATTCGCTTTTACTGTACCATCTAGGAATGCTGGGGAACCCAATGAAAGATACGCATGGAAGGTTCTCCCCCAGGGCATGAAAAACTCGCTCACACTTTGCAAATTATATGTGTCCAAAATATTATCTCCAATTCGTCTTCAAAACCCATCCGTCATCTTATGTGGAGGACAAGAAGAGGATTCAAAAGATTTACCGAAAGTGGCGAAAAGTCTACAAAGAATATAACGAGGACTGTGTTTAATGGACTTGGACTTTTACACATGATTTTCACATATATACGGACAAGGCATAATACCCGGATATGACAAGTTGAACAATAGTTTTATTCCTTACTGTTAATGCATGTTGAAGTTTAATGTACCCCAGTTCTATATAATATTTTATCTCAAATATGTTCTCCCCTCACAAATCCTCGGTCCCCGATTCGTTAGAGTTTCCCTTTCCCTGATTGGGTAAGATTTGCCGCAGTATGGGCGATCTTACCACACCCCCTGTTTATTGTGATAGGTTGAGAGTTAATGTATGCATGTTATCAATTCCTCATTGGTCCTTCCCAGTTGTCAATCCTTAACTCCTCCCCTTTTCCAGACTTTTCCATCCCTGAACCTATAAAAACCCTACGCACCCCTTGTTCCGCGTCAGCACACCCGTGTCTCTGGTACCCTTCGTTAACAAACCTGCGACAGAGCACGAACCCTCGTGTGCTGCGTGTCCCTTCCTTCTACCCGGACTGTGGCAGATGGCGCCCAGACCTGGGGCTCTGTTGTAGGTTCCTCATATTGAGGAAACTCCGGAGTGCCCGGCTGGGATACTGGAGACACAGCGTGTGGAGGTCATCTCCCCGGCAGTCACCCTCAGTCGAACAGCGGGCAATGGGTCAGCGACCGGCAGTCCCAACTCGCACGTCGTTCTGCTGCGCGGAGCAGGTGAGCAGCTGAGGCAGTCCTATCCCTCCCTTCCCAAACTCCACTCCCCATAATTACTGCGTGTGGTACCGGTAACATCATGGGAGCTCGCCTCTCCACACCACAGAAGGCATTTTACCACCACTTAAAAGCCTTGCTTTCACAAAGTCCAATGACCCATCCGGTGGATAAAAAAACCTTACAGACCTTGGCGAGGTAGCTGGATAAAAATGGCAAGCGGGTCCCAGAAATCTTAAACCTTCACGACTGGGACAAAATTGGATTTTCCCTGTGGGTCGAGAAGGAGCGCGGAGATTCTGTGGCCGCTGAAGCGTGGAGGCTCGTTCTGACAGCTCTACAGAGCCGAATGAAGAAAAAGAATCTCGAGCCATATTGTACATCCTCTCGGCACGCTCAAAATGGCGGTGACAACCCCATCCCCGGACCCTCATGTTCCTGGGCTCAAAATGGTGGCGTGGCTGAGGGAGAGGGGCGGAGTCGTCGGGAGGCGTGAAGCGCAGAGGGGCGGGGAAGACGTGAGGCGCAGGAAAAGGCGAAAGCGCGCGAAGAATACATCACGAAGAATACCCCCGTAGTCCCTCTGCCACACCCTCCACTACTAGCTCCGCTTCCTCGGTCACGTCATCGCTGCCATCTTGCTGTGAGCCCCCTACTGGACCTGACATCACACTAACTTCCGTCACGTGCTTTCAAAAACATGGCGGCGCCCATGCCCGTAGTCAGGCCTGCCGTTCCAGCAAGCCTCCGTCCACCAATATCTGGAAGGCCTGCAAGGCCCAGGCCATGGAGGCAGGGGACACCGAATTCCTAAAAGCCTTTCCGGTGTTTTATGACAACCCTAACACTGCTCCGGAGTGGTTTCTGATCTCTTATCCCATCCTGAGAGACATCAAGAAAGCGGTTACCGACTATGGGTTAGCTGCGCCTTTCACTTTAGGCCTATTGGACACTCTCTTCCAAGCACATATACTAATACCCCATGACATTTGGGTGATAGCTAAAGGACTTCTTACTACTGTCCAATACTCAGTTTTTGAAAGCGAATGGAAAAATCTTATCGTGAAACATGTCAATGAGAAATTACCGAAACGAAAAGCCCCCACTGATCATCTTATCAATGTCATGTTTGAGGAAGGTCCATTCGCAGACAGAAAACAACAGATTGGAATTCGTAGAGAATACCTGCAGATTTCGCAGGATCTGGCACTGCATGCTTTAAAAAAGGTTGCAGATGCATATACTACTATACCATCATTCACAATGATACAACAAGGCCAAGACGAACCATTTATAGATTTCATCTCTCGTTTAAAAGAAGCCATTGTTAAGCAGGTGTCCCAAAAAGAGTTGCAGGACATCTTATTTCAAAAATTGGCAGTCGAAAATGCTAATCACGAATGTCAAAAAGCATTAAAATTCCTTAAAAATCCTACTTTAATGGAAATGATCGAAACCTGCAAAAATATAAATTCCAATACCCATAAAGCTAAATTATTAGCTGTGGCTCTTTCTGGTCCCAATAAATGTTTCAATTGCCACAAGTCTGGCCATCTAATGAAACAATGTCCTGACTTACACAACAAGCCTGCTCTTACTTTGCCAAAAACACCGTGCTTGCACTGTGGCAAGGGACACCATTGGACTAAAGACTGTAAATCAATCACTGATGTCCATGGCAATCCTTTGCCACCCAAGTCACCAAAACTTAAGCGCAAAGTTTCTTTTAAATCGCAGGAGAATGTCAATGATACTACACAGTCGGGAAATGCCCAGCGGAGTGCCCAGGGGGGCGCGAGGACACCAAATTCCCCATACAACCAGAGGAGATTCTCCATGAGTTAAATAGTACATCACAGCCTTCTAATGAAAATTTACCTTGGGTTCAGTTATATCCCTGCTCCCCTTCTACAATTCTTTTAAATGAAGCCCAAACTCTTGATGTTGTTTCTTCCTCCAGGCTTCCTTTCAATGATGTGTATTTAGTTTTATCTACCCAAACTTGTATTGATAACGGAATTTTTGTTATCCCTGTCATAGCCCATATCTTAAACACTGACACTTTCTCCACTTTGGTTAATGTCTCTAACCCACCTATTCAGTTAACTGATAAAGACCCAGTCGCACAATTAATTTCCTTTACCGCTCTCTCTGAAGCTATACCACAAATACACTGGGCAAGGACTGTTACATCAAGACCATTACTTACATGTAATCTTTTCTTTACAGCTACTGCCAACCCTCAAAGCATACAGGTCAC
This sequence comes from Myiozetetes cayanensis, assembly GCF_022539395.1. Lineage (NCBI taxonomy): Eukaryota > Metazoa > Chordata > Aves > Passeriformes > Tyrannidae > Myiozetetes > Myiozetetes cayanensis. The sequence goes on along the minus strand of NW_026087631.1, from coordinate 59,106,092 downwards.
GGGTCTTATGGACACTGGAGCAGATGTGACTATTCTGGCAAAAAAGGATTGGCCTGTCACCTGGCCTTTGTCTCCCACTTTAATTAATATTAATGGAGTGGGAGGTTCATAATTTCCTTTGCAGAGTCCAACAGTCATCCGTATCTCTGGACCTGACAACAAATCTGCCTCAGTTTGCCTTTTTGTACTTGACATTCCCGTTACCTTGTGGGGAAGAGATGTCTTAGCACAATGGGGCATCGGACTTCAATTGGTTTTTTAACAAGGGTCACTGGGGAGCCGCAGCTTCCTCCACTGGTCTGGAACACCGAGGACCCTATATGGATAGACCAGTGACCCTTAAACCAAGAGAAGCTGCAAGCTCTTAACACTCTAGTACATGAACAGCTACGGTTAGGGCACATTGAACCTTCCACTAGTCCCTGGAACAGTTTTTGTTATACACAAGTCCTCCGGGTCCTGGAGACTTCTCCAGGACCTTCGTAAAATCAATAATGTTCTACAGCCTATGGGGACTCTCCAGCAGGGTATGCACTCTCCATCCATGCTCCCTGCTGGGTGGCCTCTAATGGTTATAGACATCAAAGACTGCTTCTTTCAAATTTTCTTACATCCTTCAGATTGCCCTAAATTTGCCTTTTCTGTTCCTTCCCTCAATTTTTCAGAACCCCATAAAAGGTACCAATGGAAGGTTCTCCCTCAAGGAATGAAAAACTCACCAACCCTGTGCCAACTTTTTGTTTCTAAAATTATCTATCCAATTCGATCCAAATTTCCGCAAAGTATCATCCTCCATTACATGGATGATATCTTAATTTGTGCTCCTAACAGATCATCGCTCGACATAATTTTTACTTCACTTATTTCAACCTTAAATTCACATGGATTGGCCATTTCCCCTGAAAAAGTACAAAATTCTTCTCCATGGAAATTCTTAGGCCTTAAAATTACAAATTCAACCTTTTTTCCACAATCTGTTCAAATTCAAACACACATTCAGACTTTGAACGATTTGCAAAAACTTTTGGGTTCTATTAATTGGCTCCGTCCCATATTGGGTATAAGCACAGATGAGTTGAGTCCTTTATTCGATCTCCTTAAAGGGGACCCTGACCTTTCCTCCCCTCGCTCCTTGACCCCTGAGGCAGAAACAGCACTATCCAACGTTCAACAAAAAATCAGCTCCTGTCAGGCACACCGCTCCATCCCCGAAATACCCGTCTCACTTGTCATTGCTTTAGGGGAAAAACAACCTTTGGCAGTTTTAGGCCAGTTTCACACCAATGACATGAGGTTTTCCTTATGGGAATGGTTTTTCCTCCCTTACCAGTTTTCCAAAACTATTACCACCTTTCCAGAAATGCTTTCTTTCCTTTTCTTTAAGGGCCGTACCAGATGCAATGAATTAATTGGCAAGGATCCAGATTTCCTCTTTCTTCCCTTAACCACACAATAATTCCACCATCTCTTATCACAATCTCTAGATTTCCAATTGGCTACTGTCCATTTCACAGGACAAATTAAATTCCATCTCCCTGCCTGTCCTCTTCTACACAATAACACTCCCATATGTAAAACCTCTGTTGAGAAACACTTCCTAATCTCTGACTCTGTACCAACTAAAGCTAAAATTCTTTACAAAGATCTGTTAACTGATAAATGGTCGGGTCCTTTCCCCCTCATTACATGGGGGAAAGGGCATGCATGTATTTTAACAGACGCAGGGCCACGATGGATACCAGCAATGAGAGTGAAAATCTACAGACAGGCATCAGACCTTACCACACCGGTTTCACCGAAAGACGGAACATCCTGATTCTCCTTGTTATTCTCCTGACTGTAACACCGCAGATCCATGCTCCTCCTACGGAAACACCACCTGGGAGAATTCCATCATGGGCACTTACGAAGGAAGTAAAATAGAAAACAACTTATGGTATAAACTTGCTAAACAGGCCAACACAGATACTATTTGCTTATCCACAAAAAACGTTGCCAATCCTTTCGCTACATGTTTAGTTGGTATTCCGTTAAATGATAGTGTACAACGTTTCTATAAGACCTTTTTCTGTCATGTCCAACAATCCTGTAGAGTTTGAGTTATTAGGTTCTGTTATTACCAATTTTTGTATGACTTTTCAGACGAGACCCGGAATTCACAGAATAGAGACCAATTTGAGTCCTAGAAAGAGCATTTACAAAAACACTACCCTATGGTGCAATGGCACAAAACAAATTTCAGCTGTAAATACAGGGATTACAGATAAACCTCTAAAATTGGTTTCACGTGATTTTCTCATTTGTGGTGAAAGGGCGTGGTCCGGAATCCCGGCCAATCCTATAGTGGGTCCCTGCACCATAGGGAAAGTCACCCTTTTTCATCCATTTAAATTTGTAATCCCAGGTGAAATTCAGTCATCCACAATCAATTTTACCAATTCAGCCAGAAGTAAAAGACAAATAGCTACCAGCTCACAGGCAGAGATAAAAAGGAGACTTAAGGAGGCCTATCCCCTTGCGTGGGATTCCTACCCACACTCCACAGAAAAATCCCGAGTCACTCCAAAAAACACACCATTTCTTAATTTTTACAGCCAACTGGATTCTAAAAATCAGCCACTTCACAGAGTGGAAGGTATGCGCAGTGAAAGGTGCTGGTGAGGAAGGGACACCGACCAAATCACTGCCCATCATGATGGACTGATATGTCTGGTGTTTTGTGTTTAGGAAGAAAATCTAATATTAGGTTGGACTCCATTTTACTTTCACCTCCTTCTTCCCATAAGGACTTGGTGCCTGCCTTGGCAGGCACAGCAACAATTCTTCTATTGGTCAGATACCAATAGAAGGGGTACTGACCAATCACAGAGTTTGGCGGGCTCCCCCTGCCCTGTTGGCAGGAAAGCCTGATTGTTACCTCCCAGTTACCACCCCTTTATCCATATTCATTTCCCCTACCCAATGTTTGTAGGAGGATTTGCATGCTCCTCCCACCCTCCGCCCAAATTCCAGAACCTACCCTAACCGACCCTATATAAACTCTCCATTTTCTAATAAAGCAGATTCAGCTTGGTTGTTCCCTAAAAGCAGCTTCGCTGCTCCTGGGACTGCCATTTGCACCTAACTTCGCCTCTTGCCTCTCTTTGTGAGTTGTGTGAGTGAGCGGGGGTGTGAATGGCCCCCTGAGCTGGCTGCAATTTCCACCAACTACAACACGTTCCACAATTTGGCAAACTCAAATATGTCCATGTCTCAAATTGATACATTTTCAAAATATCTAATTGCCACTGCACATTCTGGTGAAAAAAGTAGCGATGCCAAAAAACATTGGCAATTGGCTTTTGCTTATATGGGAGTGCCACATCAAATCAAAACTGACAATGGCCCTGCATATGTGTCCTCAGGCACCAAAATTTTCCTATCACAATGGGGCATCAAACATACCACAGGCATCCCTCATAACCCAACAGGACAGGGAATAGTGGAACGCGCCCACCAGTCTCTTAAAAACGTTAAAAAAAACAAGAAAGAGTGGGAAGAGACCTTACTCCCCAGGGAAGTTAGCCAAGGCCATGTATATACTGAATTTCCTTAACAGGCAGGATAGTGACATTTCTCCAGTACAAAGGCATTTTTCACCTATGCCATTGCCGCATATAACAAAGGCAAAAGTATTGTACAAAGATTTAATAACTGATCAATGGCAGGGTCCCTTCCCTCTTATAACATGGGGGAAGGGACACGTTTGTGTTTTACTAGATACAGGTCCGCTATGGGTACCAGCGAAAAGGATCAAAGTCTTCAATGGACCGCCATCACCATCATCCTCTTCGTAGCCTGCACCTTTCCCTTCTCCAGACGCCTGTCAAAAAACTTTCCATCGTGGGTCATCACCCTCATTGTCTTCATTGTCATCATCATCCCTCCAACCTGCGAATGGCCGATGAAAGACCCCATGCCTTGGGCCTTGTCCAGACAAGGGAACATTTGGGTAAAATTGGCTGAGAGCCTTGGTACTGATTTTCTTTATTTACCTGCTTGGAATGTTGAAAACCCTCTTAAGCATAATTGGCATACCCCAAGAATCTGATACTCTCTGGTTTCTCAGAACCTATACAACTACAAATTCAGAACCCCAAGAAGTAGGATTCCTTGGTAATATAAATGCTAAAATCTGGTTTATGTTCAGAAAACATTACTTATCCAAAGCAAATATTGATGTTACACCTAATTCCTTAATCTATAGGAACGCTTCCCTGTGGTGCAAGGACTCTGTCTGAAATTTACACTCTGAACATTACAAGAAGCCTTGGAACCTTCCTGCAGGGCAATTCCTACTATGTGGAGACAGGGCTTGGCCTCACATTCCCTCACACCCAGTAGGTGTACCACAGGCAAATTGTCAATGTTTAATCCTGCCAATTTTATTTTCCCACTAACTGCAAAAGATGCAAAAGAAAGTCCTAATTCAGAAACAACAGAAATCTGGAATAAACTTTTAACCCTCTCAGAAATAAAAACAACACATGATCTTGACCTCTTACAACACATAGAATATTGGGTAACCAAAAAGGCAAATGCCATTAGTCTCTCCATCAAAACCTTACTAAATGAGTCATCATTATTTCCAAGCATTTCTTTAAACTACCAAGCAGTTATTGATCTTTTTTTAATAACCCAAAGCCCTGGATGCCAAGAAATTGAAAATTTATTTTGTTTCAATCTTTCCAATCCTTCCCCATCTGTTCAACACTATGCCTATTATACTATCTCTGGGTTGAAAAACTTGATTAATGCAGCGCGAGTGCCTGCAACCTTTTATTCTACAGACATCTTTGATGGTTTACGTTTACCCCTTCTTCCCAATTGACTGAAACAAATACTTTTAGTTTGTCTTTCTGCGTCCTTCACCTATTTCTGTTCATAACTAAAATAAATCATTACCAAGCGTGTCTTCTCAGTTTCTTTAAAAAACAAGAAAGGAGGAGATGTTGGGGATGAGGAAAACCAGGAGGAAAATGAGACAGCATTTGCTGTGTGGAAGGCTCAAGGGAAAGGAGAAGTCTCATTTGAAGACTGGAAGATCAGCCCTGCCCACACCTCTACCTGCAACAATAACGACAGTTAAGAACTTTATAGTGGTAGCTTTGTTAAATTTACAAAACCTATTCATAGGTTGATTTCCCCATTTTCCCCTCATGGACTTTTGCCTATCAGGCATGGAGACAATCCCTCATAGGTCAGTGTACCCCGAGGTACTGACCAATCATGTTTCCTCTGGTTATCTCCTCCCTTGTCCCTACGTCCTCATGTTTATTCATGTACCCTCAATCCAACCATTGTTAGTGGATTTGTATGCTCCACCCCATCTCTACCCTCTTTCCAGAATCTTCCCTACCTTACCCTATAAAACCCACCATTTTGTATTAATAAAGTGAATCAGCCCTTGGCTGTGCAGGTGTTCAGACGTGTGTCATGTGTCTCTTCTTGGGGTTGCGTCATAACCTGAACCTAACCTGCTATCCCTTCCCTTGGCTGCACGCACACCAGCTAGGAGGTAGCCAAGAACCCTGATGCTGGTTCGCTCCCTCTCCGGCAACATCAAAACTGTGACAGCACCCTTCACTCCTGCTGTATGCATGTGACCAGCATGTTTGCTGTCTGCTGTGTCATTTACCATCTACAATAAAGACCTACAACAGAGTGAAGAACCCTGTGTGCTGTCAGAGCCTTTCCTTCACCCAGGCTGCATCACCTTGGTACCTGCAAAGTTCTGGTAAAGTTGAAAGAATGAATGGAGAAATTAAAAAGCACTTAACTAATTGATGATGGAAACTAAAATGAATTTGATAAAATGTTTACCATTAGCTCTGTTGTAAGATTCAACCTGGAGATTGGGTATTAATAAAGACCTGGAAGGAATCCTCATTAACCCCTTGTTGGGAAGGGCCCTTTGTTCTTCTTCTTACCACAGATACAGTGATTTATACTGCTGAAAGAGGCTGGACTCATGCGTCGCGAGTTAAAGGACTGGTGGAATTATCTTCCCCAGAGTGGACTGTAACATCCGAACCAGGAGATCTTCGAATGAAAATCAAAAGAACAGGACTGGTGAATGAATCCTTACAAGGAGGAAGTCAGAACTAGCTTATACCAGTGGTTCCAAATACCTCCTGGGGACACTCTGTGAAGAGTGAATACTGCACCCTATAAAACTTCACCATTTTGTTTAATAAACCAGATCAGCCTCGAGCACTGCCACGAGAGATCTGCAGTCCTGTTCAAGAACCCCGCTGGTCTCGAGTCTTTTCCCTTTAAACTGTGACAAATGGTGCCGCAGTGTGGAGCAGGACTGTAGGTCTCTTGTATCAAGAGAACTCTCCTATTCCTCGTCGGCATTCAGGTGCACCGGACTCGGGGGGGTGCATTCTGGCAGTTATCGCAGCTAAATGAGAGGATATAAGCTTCGGCTGGCAGATCCACACACCCTCAAGAGGTGAGCAGCTGTGGGAATTCCCTTTCCTACCCTAAAATTTCCCTCCCTCCAAAATTAAAATAAAAACATCAATATGGGAGCTTGCCCTTCAAGGGAAGAAGCAGAAATATACAACTACTTAAGAATGTAATTTGAAAATATAAAAATATAAAAATATAAAATATAAAAAATATAAAAAAATCTCTGAAAGCTTTAACAAAATGGATTTACGAAAACATAGATCATGCCCCAGAAAATGTAACCTATTTAGAATGGGCAAAAATTGGATCTGCATTGGCAAATGCTATTTTTGCTGGAGACAGTCACACCTTAAAAACTTTAAATGCCTGGAAAACAATTTTTATAATACTAAAGGAGACTGTAAAATAAAAAACACAAACCAATGAAAATGCAGAGACAGCCGTAGAACTTAACCAAAGGTGAAAAAATCAAAGTGTTCTCATATTTCTGGCATTAACTGTGACCGCAATTTACAAGATAACACTAAAACTTCTACCACATGTAATTCTCTTCAAAATGGTGGTGGAGAGCCTGAAACAAAAACTCCTAAGATGGTGGGTAACAGGAAGGAGTGTGGTTATGCATGTAAGATCGTTAGTGAGGACTACTGCATGCAGGATGGCGGCAAAGGAAGCAGCACAAAACACCAAGGGTGGGAGGATTTTCATGGGCAAGATGGTAACGAGGGGAGTGATGCAGGAGGCCAAGCACAGGAAGTCATGTGCCCACCCACCTACACACCACTTATCCCCTCTTCTGGGACTGTCGCCATCAACACCACCCTGGAAATCCCTAAACCCCAAAATGGCACCTTAGCAACACCTATGCTACCTAACACCATGGCAACAAGGACCCATGACAACACCTTCACCATGCCTACCTCTGGTGATGTAATTAATATTCAAATTGACAGTGCCCATAATACTTCCATCGTGGATAACACAAACATCCATGGCGTCGCCCTATACAGACATTTACTGGCACTTTAAAGCCTTCTATTAGAGTCAATAAATGGTCTACTGAATCTAACCTAGCAATGAATGCACACAGCGGTTCAAGTCTCCAGCTGCGGGCCATTGCTCTTCATCCTGCTGATGTCTCTGATTTGTCAACTGAAAAGGATGGAAACGGTCCGAAAGCGTCTCTGGTGAAAACTGTGACAGCATGTTATTGTGGTGGTCAGGCTACTCAACGAGAGAAGGGGCGCCGCACGGCTCCACAACAAGCCCCTTAACAGACTGACATTTAAATCATTAGGACAATTTAAATATTCAGATACATTTATACTTACACTATGATTTTTGCAACTACCTTTTTAATTTAAATAATAATTGTAGTTTAGACACTCTACCTCCTTCCCCCCAGCAGTACAGGGGGACAGGCAGGAGGGACTATGATCAGTTCACAATGTTCCTGCCACTGCGGAGGAGAAGAGTCTTTCCACTGCTCCAGTGTGGGGTCCCCCTTCCATGGTAGACAGTTCTCCACAGTCTTCTCCAATGTGAGTCCATTCCATGGGCAGTGATTCTCTCTCCACAGACTGCTGCCATACGGCTCACTCTTCCAGAGAGTGTACTCCTTCAGGCAGCATCTAAATGAGCTCATGGACAAGGGTTTGTACCTCACGTCTCACCAGAATACACCCATTCTAGTGTATGAAACTCCACTTGGGAAACCAGGCTGATGCTAGGACAAAAAGGTCCTGCCAGGAGTGCAGGTCCCTCCCAGCTCCTCTCACAGATCCAGCCCTGCTTCCACCTCTGTGCACTCAATTCCAACACAAACAAACAAAACAGATGAGAACTCACTGCCTTTTAACAAGATATTTATTTATATATTATCTATTCAAGAATCGTCATCTTCTGAAGTAAAGTATCCCTCCTGGTACTGGTAGCAGGGACACCAGGATGGTGTGGGCTGGAGTGAGTCCAGGGAAATCCAGTTCTCCTGTGAAGAGGCCCCATCAGCCAGAGAGCAGCTGGGACAAGCAGGCAGAGGTGCAGGGTCTGTGCCCATGTTCCTGTATAGCTGGGCGAGCTCTGCTGCAAAGATCCCTGGTGACAGGCGGCAGCTGTTGCTGAGCTTTGTGTTTGTTTGGGCTCTCTTGCCCCTTCCTACTCCTTCTGACTCTGCTTCATCTTTATCTCTAGATGGACATTAAGAAAGAGATTGAGGTAAGGAAAGAGACTGTTTGCAGAAGGAATCAGTATGGGCTTGTCCTTGTGCTACTCTGTCTCCCTGGGTCCTTCTGTACAAACAGATTTCAGAGGAGTCTACTCATGGATATGAACTGAGAACCCAATTAAAGGACCGTACCACGGAGGCTTCAGCAGAGTGCTCCCAGAAGCTCCCTTGGCACTCCAGCACTGTGCAAACACTGCCAATGGTAGCAATAAATAACTCTTGGGAAGAGCCAACTCACGTGTCTTTCCTCCTTAGCCGTGACATGACTATACAACAGACCGCTATCCCAAGCAGGAGCACACTCAAGGCTGCTGCAGCTCCTAGGATATAGTTCTTGCCTGGCTCCTGATAACCAGCAGTGTCAACTTTTTCCAGAGTAGCTGACCCTGACAGGAGAAAGGACAAAGCAAAAGACAATGTTTGTGCTCTGCACTATGGATGATCTAAGATGCAGGGCACTTCAGATGCCCAAGGGATTTTGTTTTTGGAGACTAGTGCTTCTGGCTCTCGTGTCTTAGGACTGGGGACAAGAAGGATCCCTTCAGGTTTTCCTGGAGAAGAGCCCGTCTTCCAGCGAGCAGCTGCCCCAGCACTGCCCTTGTCTGTAGGTCAGAGCTGAGTGTTGGGGAGCTGCAGTTCATCCATGGAGAGCACTGCAGGGATGCAGAACAAATGCTCCCCTTCACACACACCAGCCTCTCCTGAGTATTAGCTGCCAGGACATTCCTGAGGCTGAGCAGATGTCCTGGTCCCCTGTATTGTCTCTCCTTCTTCACCTGAGACTGGTACTGTGTCACTTTATCCCATCTGCACAGTCTCAGGCTTCATCTCTTTAGAAAGAACATGGGACAGTTTAATTAGAAGTAACTGTCCCTCATCAGGAACATGATACTTTGTCCTGGGCACCTTTCCTCCGAAAACAGGAGGAAAACCACAGCCAAGTTTTTTGGGAGGCAACTAGAAATGTAGACCCAAATCACTCACGACTGAGTTAACTAAATAAGCCATTCTAGGAAGTCCTTCAAGTAAGGTGTCTGACCTCACGCTGGGTGTCCAGCTCTAACCCACCCGACTCTGAGATCTGGAAAGAGCAGCCAAGATTTCCTGTGACATCCTTTCTGCCTTGATGCTGGGCTGTGCTTGAGCCAAACACAAATTCAGCACAGCCCTGTTCCCAACACCTGGTTATCAGCATCTGCACAGAGCAGCTCTGCAGTTGCCCCCTGTCTCTTAGCTGGAAGCCCATATGGGAGCAGGAGCTGTGCTGCACATATCTCTGTGGCTCAGTAGCCCCTGCAACGTTTGAAATCGAGTGTCCTTGCAGCAAGGCTCTGACTGATCCTTTCCTGCTCTGTAGGCTACAGTACATTCGCACAGGAACCAAAAAAACTCAGCTTGCAATAGACCTAAAAGAGTAGGTCATATTACTAACCAGATGGAGCTTCTTCCAAGTCTGTCTGGACGTCCTCTGGAACTTCAGTGTATGCTTCCGAGAGTTCTTCAGGGAACTCGTGGGAATTCATCCCTGTTTAAATTTTTTAAGGATATTAAAGTAGAAAGACAAATTTACTATGAATAGCACACTAAAAGGAGTTTTTATTCTGAGAAATCAGTAGAGATTGACTACTCACCCTTGAGATACCAGCTTGGAATCAACACAGAATCTGGCTCAGGAGCTAGAAGACCCCTTCCTTTGGCCATATCTACAACCAAACACCCTCAAGAAGTTACCATCACACCTCAAGAACAAAGAATGACAGGTCTGTATTCTCACAGCTGCAGGGGTGCTGGGCTGTCCTTGGGACATTAAGCTGGCAGCTCTGAGAGGAAGCAAAAGCCAAGACGTGCGCAGGTGACCTGCCATGGGTCAGTGTTGGAGCCCAGCCATGAGACTGGATAAACACTGCCATGTGATGTATAAGTCAGTGCTGAGTTTCTGGCTCTGCAGTGCCACTCATCTCCCTGATCATCAGAACCCTCTCTCCTCACCACCCCTGAAGCAGCTGCAGCCCTCCCCACCTCCCTGCGCTGTGTCTGCCCCACTGCTGAACTGTGGTGCCTTCCTGGCTCACCCTGGCCCCACTGCTGCCAGCCCAGGGTGGGTGCTGGCCCCTGCCTGCCTACCTGGTGCCTGCCATTGCACTGGAGCAGACTGGGCATCCTGGGCTTGTAAGGCCACCAAAAAGAAGAGGAGGCAGCGGGTGAGCACCATGACCTCCAGTGCTTGCAACATGCTGCTGCTGCCACCACTGCTGCTGCCTTAGAGATGCCCAGAGCTGGCATTGAACAGCAGATCAAAGTGGGGCCCTGTGGCTGCAAATCAAATGGGGTTCTGTGACATCACATCCCCACTGGACTCTGCCCTCTGCCAGGGCTCCCCAAAAACTCCCTTTACCCATGAATTTCTGCATCTGCCCGCTGTTGAATTTCCTCTTTCTGCATTGCTGGGGAAGGAGCAGAAGTGGGGAAGGGTGGATTTGTTTTCAGAGGCAGCCCTGTGCAGAGACACTCCTGTCGTGCTTCCAGAAATCCCTATGAAAAGCTGTTGGAGATGGCTTTCGTAATTATTAAGAGTATAATTATGGTGGTTAAACAACCTGTGTTGTAAAGGATTTTAGGTGTAATATTGCCGTCGAGCTGCAGCTTCATTTGTCACCATTTTGTGAGTGGTTGCCATGGACATCGTGTTCAAGAGTTAGTGTCAGCTGCCACTGGATAGTTCATGGAGCCACAGCAGCTCGACCAATCCCTGTTTTCCCCTTGTTACTACCTTACCCCTTCATACATATGTATGTTTTCCGTTTGTTTATGTATTTCCCTAGGATTCCCCAATCGTAGTTGGAGAATTAGCATGCTCCTCCTATTCTCCTCCCATGTTCCTGAACCTTCCTCCCCAATCCCTATATAAATCCTCCATTTTCCAATAAAGTTGATTCAGCTCTGTTGACCCAACACTGAGCTAGCTGGTCTTGCTTTTTTCACTTAACTCCAACAGTGGCGCAGCAACGTTGGGTTAACAAACCCTATAGCTGGATCGATCGTTTCCCATTTACAGAGACTGCGACAAATGGCGTCCACCTCTGTGGTTAGCCTTTAGACATTTTATTTTCAAAGCTCTACACTAGCATTCAAGTGGACATTCAACTGCGGGAGTTCCTGATACACCGCAGACCGGCAGTCTCCCCCCCGATGAGACTGGGCATCGCGTCCCCCCTCACTGGAGGAGCAGGCGACCTTCAGGAGAGGTGAGCATCCGGGGTAGTTCCTTTCCCTTCCTACCCCATCTTCACATCCCCTACTAAAAAGAAAAAATCTATAAAAATCGAAAAAAATTACTACAAATACTATAAAAATCGAAACAGCAACAATGGGAGCCTCCCTTTCGAGGGAAGAACTTAAGATGTACTATTATTTAAAAACCTTAATTAGAAGAAAAAACCATCCTTTGGACAAAAGCTCCCTAAAATCCTTAGTTAAATGGATCTACAAAAACATCAACCCTGTTCCACAACTTCTAACTTATATGGAATGGGCAAAAATAGGTTCTGCACTGGCGATAGCAATTTTTAATGGAGACAGTCACGCAGTAAAGACTCTGAAAGCGTGGAAAACCATCTTTATAATATTCAAAATCACGCTAAAACCAAATGAAAATTCGGAAACAACTACTACTCAACATCAAAATCAAATAGATAAAAGTGACTGTTCTCTAAATATTACCGTCACTGAGGATAATAATCTGCAGGAATATAACAAAATTCCTGCCACTTGTAATCAAACTCAAATAGGCGTCAGTCCCCCAGAAAAACTCTGCGCAATACAACACCCTAAAATGGCAAACGGGGGTAAAAAACGCGTACAACATGGTGACAGTGAAGGCGGACCGTTGAGCCAGCAGCGGGAAAGTTTTCGCGGGCTACAGGAGGGAGGAGGGATTGGCACGAAGGAGCAATGGCGGGAAGTCGTGTCCCCACCCATTATTACATCACCTGACACGTCACCTCTACCCTCCTCTGTGACTGACGTCACCAATGTCGCCCCGGAAATCCCTAACCTTCAAGATGGCAGTAACCACAACACTTCCGCAACTTGAGATGTAAACATCTGGGAAGATGGCGCTGTCCATCAGCCACTTACCGATGTTGTACCGCCTGCATACAGCTTTACTACCTGGTATGCCACTACTAATTTAACAACATACACATATTCAAGTTCTTCCTCTCCACCAATACCAAGAATCCAAAATGTCTTCAGCCTCGCGCCATACCTAAACCACCGGTGGGAGAGTCCCTCACCTCAAAACATAACATCAATTTCTGAGCCATTACAACAGCAGTTCCGAATCCTCAGACCTGGAGAAAACTACACCTCTGTGTCATTTATCAACCACGCAACTCGCCGAAAAAGAAATCTTCGCAGACCTTTTCAGCAAGATCCTCACCCAATTACATTCTGGAATGCAGACAACTAAGGAGACTTAGAAACTTTTGTCTTTTCGATGTGTTTTTTCTAGTAATTTTGCTTTTCAAGTTTAAAATACTTTTGTTCAATTGTAATTGTGTTGTGATTTTATAACTACTCTGTAAGTTTACCTTACTTTATACTTATATTTCGTGTTTATTAAAAGTTTAGAAATCTTCATGCTGAATTAATGACCTCTTTCCCTCCCTCTTACTCAACCCTAACTGGAAATAATAAGCTGCCTCGCAGTGGATGGCCGCAAGGTAAAGAAAACCTCTGCGCAGAGGTTCAAGCTACCTGACTGACGGCGCCTTCACTTAGAGGTGATGAGCTGCCGTGGGGTAAAGAAGGTCTTTGCGCTGGGGTTCCCCTTCCTTATCCCTCATTCCTATACCCTTCTAACCCTGGGAACAGGTCTTAAGTAACATCTTCCTTGAAAATTTCCCTTTTACAGATTTTATTAATAATGCCTTCATTAAGCTTTTATTTCACATTCTACTCCCTCTTGTAGAAAGGAGAGAGGAGAGTATAAATATGGAAACATCCATATTACCTGTTCTATCTTTTTCTATTTACAATGATTTCTTATTAGTTTTATTACATCTTTCAATCCAAGTTCCTATTTTTCCCCAGTTCTCAAAGTTTCTTGTTTAACACCGTAAATTTAAATACACACACTCCACCATACAAGTACCATTACTATTATTTACTCTCTCTTACAAAACAATATCAATTACAGCTAATTATAACACCCTTAAAATCAACCCTATCCCAACACCATCCAAGAGTTTTAGTCTGATTCTATTTATTCTCTAATTTCTATTATTATGTATCATCATTATTTAATTATAAAAATCCTTAATCGGAAGATTATTTATTTTCATATGTACCTACATATATATGTCTTATATTTTTGTAACCTAATTTTCTAATGTAATATTCTATAAAGTCTTCATATTTTAAGTCTAATTGAGGTATTCCATCTAATTTAAATTACAATTATTTCTTATTCTATCTATTAATAATATTGATTAATGTATTATATAAGAAAGACTTCAAGTTATAAAACAAGAAAGGGTGAGATGTTGGAGATGGGTTTTGTAATTATTAAGAGTATAATTATGGTGGTTAAACAACCTGTGTTGTTAAGGATTTTAGGTGTAATATTGCCGTCGAGCTGCAGCTTCATTTGTCACCATTTTGCGAGTGGTTGCCATGGACATCGTGTTCAAGAGCTAGTGTCAGCTGCCACTGGATAGTTCATGGAGCCACAGCAGCTCGACCAATCCCTGTTTTCCCCTTGTTACTACCTTACCCCTTCATACATATGTATGTTTTCCGTTTGTTTATGTATTTCCCTAGGATTCCCCAATCGTAGTTGGAGAATTAGCATGCTCCTCCTATTCTCCTCCCATGTTCCTGAACCTTCCTCCCCAATCCCTATATAAATCCTCCATTTTCCAATAAAGTTGATTCAGCTCTGTTGACCCAACACTGAGCTAGCTGGTCTTGCTTTTTCCACTTAACTCCAACAAAAAGCCACTATGAAGATTGCATAAAAGAGACAAGTACAAGTGCCTTTCCTTGGTACTCTCTTTGTCTGCCATCAGTCCGGTTGGAAACCTGCTTTCCCCGCTAGTTTTGCTCCAGGTTCATGACGTTTGAAGACAGCACTTCTTCCCTCTGCAACCCTCCTCTAACATCGGCGAGTTGTGCCCAGGTTTACTCTAAGTGAGCCTGGCTTATTCCCTCTCCCAGTCTCATTTGAAGCTCTCTCAATGAGCCCTGCCAGAGGAGAGTCAGCGATGAACAGTAAGTAGCCTTCTTAACTGCCTGTAAATCCGGGCTCTCTCTGAATCCACTCCCGGTTCGTCATCGGCTCTGGGACCAGTGACCCCAAACCACACATGGTGCTTCTGAAGCGGCTTCCCGCGTGTGGCAGGGCAGGGACACATCGCTTCCCGCAGCCCGCGGGCTCCAGCCCCGCGCTGCCGCCATTTCGGGTCGGGCCGGGCCGGGCCGGGAGGGACGGGGCTGTGGGGCCGGAGCTGCCGCCGCCACCGCCGGCCCTGCCCGCGCCCACTCAGCACCGCCGCTGGGCCGGAGCTGTCCCGCTCCAGCCCTGGGGCCGAGGCACCTCTGCCTGCCCCGTGTTCCAGCTCCTGCCGCTGTAGGAGCTGCCTGCATTGTCCCGGCTGCAGGGATCGCTGCAGGGAACAGTTCACTGGGGAGTCCTGGCTTGAACGTGGCACAGGGAGCGGGATCGAGACGGCAAGACACGTAAAATGGGGACAGGAAGTAGAACAAGGGGACAGCGAGAGGGAAAGCAGCTCAAGGAACAGGGAGAGTAGGAGGAAGAAGCAGCAGGGCAGAGATGCAAAAAGAGCCAGAGGCAGCAAGAAAAATCAAGAAAGTAAGGGCTGGTGGCAGGCGAGAGAGACTGCTAAAAAAGGCCTGGACAGGAATGTAGAGTGAAAGGAGCACTTCAGTGTTTCCTGTTTACTATTTCAAAGAAAACAACGTTGTGTTACGACTATCTCTTCCGACTGAGCCAAAAGTATAAGAAAAACTGCAAAAAAACCCAAGGCATCCAGAGGCATCTGTGAATGTCTCTCTGGCAGGCTGATGGCAGTATGTTCCCCAAACACACTAGAGGCAGTTATCAACCAGTTATGCCTGGTATCCTTGGACAACAGTTTCTCTGCGCTCACACCCCCATGTCTGGCTGCTGACAGGACAAGTAGGAGCCGGTGCTGGGAAGAAGCCTCAGGACGACAGTGATTCTGGCTGGCGGGCCTGGGACAGAATTACCTTGGGAGCTGGTGTCTGGCAATGACTGTCTCTCTTCCCCAGAGACTGGCACTCTGTCACTTTCTCCCATCTGCAAGATCTCTTTCTGCAGAGACTCAGGGTCCATCTCTTTAGAAAGAACATGGGACAGTTTTAATTACAAGTAACTGTCCCTCATCAGGAACATGATACTTTGTCCTGGGCACCTTAGTAAAAGCCAGGGAAGAGCCGACTGTACCCGAAAACAGGAGGAAAACCACAGCCAAGTTTTTTGGGAGGCAAGTAAAAATGTAGACCCAAACCACCCAAGACAGAATTAACCAAATGAGTCATTTTAGGAAGTACTTCAAGTAAGGTGCCTGACCTCATGCTGGGTGTCCAGCTCCAACCCACCCCTGATCCTGAGGTCTGGAAAGAGCAGCCAAGATTTCCTGGACATCCTTTCCACCATGATGCTGGGCTGTGCATGAGTCCAACACAAATTTGGCACAGCCCTGTTCCCAACACCTGGTTATCAGCATCTGCACAGAGCAGCTCTGGCCAGTAATGGTACAAGTACAGAAGCAGTTGCCCCTGGCTCTCAGCTGGAAGCCCATGAGGGAGCAGATGTGCTGGACCATCTCTGTGGCTCAGCAGTCCATGCAATGTGTGAAATCGAGTGTCCTTGCAGTGAGGCTCTGACTGATTCCATACTGCTGCATAGGCTACAATAGATCCCCACAGTAAACTAAAAACTCAGCTTGCCAGGTCCTGTGGTTAACAGAGTGGGATATACTAACCAGATGCAGCTTTCTCCAAGGCTCTTAGGAGCTCCTCTGGTATCTTCTGAGAATCCTTCGCTATTTTAGATTTATAGAAGGACATTAATGTACAAAAATAGATGTCTTATGACTAGCGCACTAAAAAAGATTGCTTATTCTGTGAAATCAGTAGAGATTGACTACTCCACCACTAGTTGAGATACCAGCTTGGAATCAGTGTGAAATTCATCTGAGGAGCTGGAGGAGCCCTTCCTTTGGCCATATCTACAACCAAACACCCTCAAGAAGTTACCATCACACCTCAAGAACAAAGAATGACAGGTCTGTATTCTCACAGCTGCAGGGGTGCTGGGCTGTCCTTGGGACATTAAGCTGGCAGCTCTGAGAGGAAGCAAAAGCCAAGACGTGCGCAGGTGACCTGCCATGGGTCAGTGTTGGAGCCCAGCCATGAGACTGGATAAACACTGCCATGTGATGTATAAGTCAGTGCTGAGTTTCTGGCTCTGCAGTGCCACTCATCTCCCTGATCATCAGAACCCTCTCTCCTCACCACCCCTGAAGCAGCTGCAGCCCTCCCCACCTCCCTGCGCTGTGTCTGCCCCACTGCTGAACTGTGGTGCCTTCCTGGCTCACCCTGGCCCCACTGCTGCCAGCCCAGGGTGGGTGCTGGCCCCTGCCTGCCTACCTGGTGGTCCCTGTCTTTGCATTGGAATAGACTGGGCATCCTGGGCTTGTAAGGCCACCAAAAAGAAGAGGAGGCAGCGGGTGAGCACCACGACCTCCAGTGCTTGCAACATGCTGCGACTGCCGCTACTGCTGCTGCCTCAGAGATGCCCAGAGCTGGCACTGAACAGCAGATCAAAGTGGGGCCCTGTGGCTGCAAATCAAATGGGGTTCTGTGACATCACGTCCCCACCGGACTCTGCCCTCAGCCAGGGCTCCCCAAAAACACCCTTTGCCCATGAATTTCTGTATCTGCCCACTGTTGAATTTCCTCTTTCTGCATTGCTGGGGAAGGAGCAGAAGTGGGGAAGGGTGGATTTGTTTTCAGAGGCAGCCCAGCCCTATGCAAGGGAGTGCAGAGGCACTCCTGTCATGCTTCCAGAAATCCCTATGAAAAGCTACTATGAAGACTGCATAAAAGAGCCAAGTACAAGTGGCTTTCCTTGGTACTCTCTTTGTCTGCCATCAGTCCGGTTGGAAACCTGCTTTTCCCGCTAGTTTTGCTCCAGGTTCATGACGTTTGAAGACAGCACTTCTTCCCTCTGCAACCCTCCTCTAACATCGGCGAGTTGTGCCCAGGTTTACTCTAAGTGAGCCTGGCTTATTCCCTCTCCCAGTCTCATTTGAAGCTCTCTCAATGAGCCCTGCCAGAGGAGAGTCAGCGATGAACAGTAAGTAGCCTTCTTAACTGCCTGTAAATCCGGGCTCTCTCTGAATCCACTCCACGGCATTTTGCAACTCCCCGGTTCGTCATCGGCTCTGGGACCAGTGACCCCAAACCACACATGGTGCTTTTGAAGCGGCTTCCCGCGTGTGGCAGGGCAGGGACACATCGCTTCCCGCAGCCCGCGGGCTCCAGCCCCGCGCTGCCGCCATTTCAGGTCGGGCCGGGCCGGGCCGGGAGGGACGGGGCTGTGGGGCCGGAGCTGCCGCCGCCACCGCCGGCCCTGCCCGCGCCCACTCAGCACCGCCGCTGGGCCGGAGCTGTCCCGCTCCAGCCCTGGGGCCGAGGCACCTCTGCCTGCCCCGTGTTCCAGCTCCTGCCGCTGTAGGAGCTGCCTGCATTGTCCCGGCTGCAGGGATCGCTGCAGGGAACAGTTCACTGGGGAGTCCTGGCTTGAACGTGGCACAGGGAGCGGGATCGAGACGGCAAGACACGTAAAATGGGGACAGGAAGTAGAACAAGGGGACAGCGAGAGGGAAAGCGGCTCAAGGAACAGGGAGAGTTGAAGGAAGAAGCAGCAGGGCAGAAAGAGCAGGAGGGAGCAAGAGAAAAGGAAATGAGAGCTGGTGGCAGGACAGAGACTGCTGAAAATGGCTGGGACGGACATCAAGACAGAGGCAGTGAAAACGAACAGGTCTCGGACAGAGGATTATAGCGAGTAACCAAGAAGTTAGCAGGCGAGAGCCACACAAAGATTAGGATCAGGAGATGACCGGGGTGGATTTCACTGCACCCATTTGAATCCCGGGCTGTTTTCCTCGTGTAGTTGCATGTAGGTGTCTGAGCTCCCTCAGAAGGAGCTGAGGCATCTGTGACATGGCAGTAATTGTCTTCCATGGTTCTCTATTCACGAGCATCTGCAGGGTTGCAAGTGAGGATGGCTGTATGACAGGAACTCAAGGGAACTGTTTAAAAGGTTGAGCCAAAGCTCTACTTTAATATAAGATTTTGGCTGCTCTCTCAGGAGGTGGAAATCTCAAAGGCAGCAAAGGCTCCATGGAAGACAGCCCAGAGCCAGGAGCTGTTGTAGTTGGCTGTTGAGAGGTGAGGGACAAGGGTGAGCAGCTCAGTGGTTACTGTTTGCCACTTCAAAGCGAATAGCGCTGTGTTGAGAAAATCTTTTCTAAGCCAAAACTGTAAGAAAAAAACCCCATAAACAATGTTGAGGAATCTCTATGAACATCTCTCTGACATGCTACCAAGCATACTTTCCCACACATCCTAGAGGCAGCTATCAACCTCACGTATTACAGCCTGCTAAAAAATGGAAAGATTCACTCAGACTCCTGCTACCTCAAACCATAAATCGAACTAGAATGAGTAGCCTTAAACTGGCTTCCCCCTCATATAGGGGAAGCAGGGAATTTTCCAGAAGAATGGGCGTGAACATACCAAATATGGAAAGGCAAGGCGGGGCTTTGCCCATATTAGGCAACTAGGGGAGGGGTCATAGTCATATATGGGCAAAAGGGGGAGGGTCTTAACAATAACAGGAAGAATTTCAGCATAGCATTTTTTAACCAATGGGTGAACAGGAAAAAAGAAACTAAAAACTTACAGGGATTTCTGTAAGGATTATTGGGTACAATATAAGAACTTCATATTAAAAATACTAGAACTTAATTAACAAAGTATTTAGTTTTTGAATGTCCTCAGTATATTTAAACAATGTCTTCATTTTCAGTAGACTCTTTTAAGGATTTCACAAATCTTCGGTACTGCTCTTCCTCCTCATGTCCATCTCCCACACTCAGAGAGCTGTGCTTGGTTTCCTGGACAACAGCTTCTTTGCACTCACACCTCCACGTTTTCTGCTGACAGGACGAGCAAGAGCGGGTGCTGGGGAGAAGCCTCAGGACAACAATGATTCTGGCTGGTGAGCCTGGGACAGCAATTACCTGGTGTGCTGGTGTCTGGCACTGCCTGCCTTTCAGCTGAGACTGGCACTCTGACACTTTCTCCCATCTAGAAGGTCTCCTTCTACAGAGTCTCAGGGTCCATGTCTTTAGAAAGAAAGTGGGACAGTTTGATTAGAAGTAATTGTCCCTCATCAGAAACATGGTGCCATGCTTGAGCACCTTGGTATGCAGCAGTGAGGAGCTGACTGACCCCGAAAACAGGAGGAAAACCACAGCCAAGTTTTTGGGAGGCAACTAGAAATGTAGACCCAAACCACCCAAGACTAAATTAACCAAATTAACCCAAATGAACTAGGAAGCTCTTCAAGTGAGCTGTCTGAGCTCACACTGGGTGTCCAGCTACAACCCACCACTGACCCTGAAGTCTGCAGTCAGGATTTCCTGGGATATCATTTCTGCCTTGATGCTGGGTATCTGCAATTATTCTGACTATGGGGGAGCAATAATAGAACGTAAAGAGTCCGTTGTGTTATTTGGGGCTACCTCATCTTGTAAGGGAAGATTTTTAGGAGCTCCTCCTGTTACTTGAAAGATGGTACAACATTGTTCAGTTTGGGCATACTACTTTCAAACAGAAACTTGTTGGGCCACCCCATCAAGAGTCAGGGTTCCTGACAAAACCTTTTTGATGGCTTTAACAGGTCCTCTTAAAACTATTGATTGTTGATGGACAGTTCTTTCTGCTTCCCAGAGAGCAGGATTGACTACAAACCAACCCATTTCCCAAGTGGAATACCGTTTTTGTGCATCCTTAAAGCTTTGAGAGAAAAATCCAATGAGTTGTGTAGAAATACCATGTCCTTACTGCCATAAATGTATGGACAGTTCTGAACTGGCAAATCCCCACTCAAGTAGCATGGAATCAGAAGTGTGTATAGGACCTCATGAGTGATGTGTGTTAGCCTCAAGAATTAGGAGTTGTAGGGCCTCATCATGAAGGCAGTCCAATCCCACTCTGCTCCCTTCCACAGCAGATCACACAAGGGCCTTGCAACTATTGAAAAACCGGGAGCGTGCTTCCTCCAAAAGACCAACAGGCCCAAAGCCTCTCCACATCTTCTCCGCTCTCAGGCACCTTAATCAGTTCAAGGGAGGTGAGGGTGTCTGGGGATTACAGACCACTGCCCCCACTCCCCCGTATCCCAAAAAACTTTACCCCTTGCAAAGGGAGTTGTACTTTCTCAGGAGGGCTCTGTAATTCCAGGAGTTCTAGGTGTTCAATAATGTCCTTTTGGGTTATCTGTACAGGTGCAATTTCATCTCCTGCTAGCAAAATATCATCAATATACTGATATACTTTTACCTCAGGTGTAGGAGGATTGACAGTTCTTTTGCTAGTGGATGCATGCTGAAGTGGGTGAATGTTTAAACCCTTATGGGAGGCAGGTAAAAGTGTACTGCTGACTGCAAAACGCTCCTGATCTTGATCTTGCAGAGGAACCATAAAAAGCATGTCTTTAACATCAGTAGTGACCATAATTTTGTGAGTTTGTTCACAAAATTATGGTGGCTATTAGTTTGGCTCTATTCTGGACTGCTGTAGGGAGGGGTCCTGTGCTTGCATGAAGACCTCAGTAGCACTCAGGTAATCTCCAACTAGGAGATTAGTGTTATAGGGGGAGTGTTATAGGGGGAATGGGCTGTAATCACTAGTGGTTTAGATTCTCAGTAACTCGGGTGATTCCTTCTCTGGCTCCCAAGGGTAAGAGGTAAAGTTTGTCATTGGTTACTAGGGAGGGAGGAAGAGCAGGGGCAGCATCTAGCAGGTGCAAATGCTGGGTTTCCTTCCTGAAAGCCCCTATTTTTTTCTTCTTTGTCAGTCCATGACCTTCCCTTTAGGAGGTCTAGCCCCAAAAGATTTCTAGGAAATTTTCCCAAAACCATAAGGGTTTTTATCATTTTCTCCTCCCCTAGCAACCAGCATCTTATCCTTGTTGTCATTTGGGGTTGAGTGTATCCAAAAGTATCCACAACAAATACACCTTTACATGAGGGGATGATTCCTCACGAAGAGGCATCTTTAATCTTGAGAGCAGATATTTGACCTCCGGTGTCTATTAAAAAGGTTATGGGGACTTTGCAGGGATCACTAGGACAGGTCATTAATAAGTCTCCTTTGGAATTTTTGGTAAGCCATCTGATAGAAAGTCACTCTCCATCCCCTAGCTTACCTACTGGGGATGAACAAAAGTGTTTCCCACCACGTTCCCCTTTTGTGGTTCCTCTAGGGGAGGGGCTTTAGCAGAGACAACAGCTTTTATTGATCCCTCTTTTGCCTGCCATGCTTTAACTAGTACCTCCAGTTTATCACTGGGTTGGCTGTCCATCAGGGTTTTCGGAATTCCTTTTCATAAACGCAGAAGCCATTTTGTTTTCTCCTGTGTTCTTCACTTGTATTAACCTGTCCTCCTTGCCCAGGGCAGAATATTATTTTTCTGAGTTTTATAGGGAGTATTGGTGTTTTACATTCTGTGTGCCAAATTAATTTGTGATCAGTATTGCTAGGGAGTACTTGACCATATTTTCTTTCATAATTAATTATTGTGCCACCTCTCCCCAGGTCCAAATTTTATGTTCCTATGGCTACATATGGGAGTTACAGCCCTCTCCAAGGTGGCTCTTTCCCCAGTTCTGAAGGTTGCTATTTGTCCTTGTAATTGAATGCCCATGTGTTTCAAGTTGCTTTTGCAGTTTAAACAAAGGCAAAGCTTTTTGCATTATAGCAGTTCAAGAAGCAATGGCGAAACATACATTGCCTTTCTCCAGTTCTTTACAGGCCCCAGCTGGAAAACCAGGTTGATGCTGGGACAAAGGTGTTCTGCTCTGGAGTGCATGTCCATCCCAGCTCCTCTCACAGATCCAGCCCTGCTTCCACCTCTGTGCATTCAGTTCCAAGTCACAGACAAAACAGGTGAGAACTCACTGCCTTTTAACAAGATATTTATTTATATATTATTCATTAAACAGAACACCATCTTCTGAAGTAAAGTACCCCTGCTGGTACTGGTAGCAGGGACACCAGGATGGTGTGGGCTGGAGTGAGTCCAGGGAAATCCAGTTCTCCTGTGAAGAGGCCCCATCAGCCAGAGAGCAGCTGGGACAAGCAGGCAGAGGTGCAGGGTCTGTGCCCATGTTCCTGTATAGCTGGGCGAGCTCTGCTGCAAAGATCCCTGGTGACAGGCGGCAGCTGTTGCTGAGCTTTGTGTTTGTTTGGGCTCTCTTGCCCCTTCCTACTCCTTCTGACTCTGCTTCATCTTTATCTCTAGATGGACATTAAGAAAGAGATTGAGGTAAGGAAAGAGACTGTTTGCAGAAGGAATCAGTATGGGCTTGTCCTTGTGCTGCTCCATCTCCCTGGGTCCTTCTGTACAAACAGATTTCAGAGGAGTCTACCCATGGATATGAACTGAGAACCCAGTTAAAGGACCATACTACAGAGGTTTCAGCAGAGTGCTCCCAGAAGCTCCCTTGGCACTCCAGCACTGTGCAAACACTGCCAATGGTAGCAATAAATAACTCTTGGGAAGAGCCAACTCACGTGTCTCTCCTTCTCAGCTGTGACATGACTATACAACAGACCGCTATCCCAAGCAGGAGCACACTCAAGGCTGCTGCAGCTCCTAGGATATAGTTCTTGCCTGGCTCCTGATAACCAGCAGTGTCAACTTTTTCCAGAGTAGCTGACCCTGACAGGAGAAAGGACAAAGCAAGAGACAATGTTTGTGCTCTGCACTATGGATAATCTCAGATGCAGGGCACTTCAGATGCCCAAGGGATTTTGTTTTTGGAGACTAGTGCTTCTGGCTCTCGTGTCTTAGGACTGGGGACAAGAAGGATCCCTTCAGGTTCTCCTGGAGAAGAGCCCGTCTTCCAGCGAGCAGCTGCCCCAGCGCTGCCCCAGTCATTTCCTTCAGGCTGCAGACCAGGGTTGTGTGCTGGCGAGCTGCAGTTCATTCATGGAGAGCACTGCAGGGATACAGCAGAAATACTCTTTTCTGAAGCAGGCATCTTCTGAACACTCACTTAAAGGACGTCTCTGAAGCTGAGCAGATGTCCTGGTCCCCTGTATTGTCTCTCCATCTTCACCTGAGATTGACACTCTGTCACTTTCTCCCATCTGGAAGGTCTCCTTCTGCACAGTCTCAGGTTTCATCTCTTTAGAAAGAACATGGGACAGTTTAATTACAAGTAACTGTCCCTCATCAGTGACACAATAGCATGTCCTGGGCATCTTAGCAAGTGGGAGTGAGGAGCCCACTGTACCCGAAAACAGGAGGAAAACCACAGCCAAGTTTTCTGTGATGCAACAAGAACTGCAGAATCAAACAACCCAAGATTGAATTAATGAACCATTCTAGGAGACCTTTCAAGTTAGGTGTTTGTCCTAATGCTGGGTGTTCAGCTCCAACCCACCACTGAGCTGTGGAAGGGGCAAGATTTCCTAGGACATCCTTTCCGCCATGATGCTAGGCTGTGCGTGAGTCCAACACAAATTTGGCACAGCCCTGTTCCCAACACCTGGTTATCAGCATCTGCACAGAGCAGTTCTGGCCAGTAATGGTACAAGTACAGCAGGAGTTGCCCCTGGCTCTCAGCTGGAAGCCCATAAGGGAGCAGGAGCTGTGCTGGACCATCTCTGTGGCTCAGCAGCCCAAGCAATGCATGAAACCAAGTGTCCTTGCAGTGAGGCTCTGACTGATCCCTTCCTGCTGCATAGGCTACAACAGATCCTCAGAGTAAGCAAAAAGTTCAGCTTGTCAAGTCCTGTGGTTAAGAGAGTGAGATACACTAACCAGATGCAGCTTTCTCCAAGGCACTTAGGAGCTCCTTTGGAATGACAGGTATCTTCTTGGAATCCTTCACTATTTTAGATTTATAGAAGGACATTAACATATGAAGGTACATTTTTCATGAACACACTAAAATTGAGTGCTTATTCTGTCAAACCAGTAGAGATTGACTACTCACCTTTGAGATACCAGCTTGGAATCAACATGGAATCTGGCTCAGGAGCTGGAAGACCACTTCCTTTGGCCACATCTACAACGAAACACCCTCAAGAAGTTACCATCACACCTCAAGAGCAGAAGGTATAAGGGTGTTAGGGAACAACAGGGCATACAGGTCTGTATTCTCACAGTTGCAGGGGTACCTGGCTGCCCTTGGGACATTAAGCTGGCAGCTCTGAGAGGAAGCAAAAGCCAACATGTGCACAGGTGACCTGCCATGGGTCAGTGTTTGAGCCCGGCCATGAGGCTGGATAACCATTGCCGTGTGATGGTTCAGTGCTGAGTTTCTGGCCCTGCAGTGCCACTCCTCACCTCCCTGATCATCAGGACCCTCTCTCCTCACCACCCCTGAAGCAGCTGCAGCCCTCCCCATCTCCCTGCACTGTATCTGCCCCACTGCTGAACTGTGGTGCCTTCCTGGCTCACCCTGGCCCCACTGCTGCCAGCCCAGGGTGGGTGCTGGCCCCTGCCTGCCTACCTGGTCTCTGCCATTGCATTGGAGCAGACTGGGCATCCTGGGCTTGCAGGGCCACCAGAAAGAAGAGGAGGCAGCGGGTGAGCACCACGACTCCCAGTGCTTGCAACATGCTAGGGCTGCCGCCACTGCTGCTGCCTCAGAGATGCCCAGAGCTGGCACTGAACAGCAGATCAAAGAGGGGCTCTGTGACCTCACGACCTCATCAGGCCCTGCCCTCTGCCAGGGCTTCCAACTGTACTGCCATTGCCCATGAATTTCTGTATCTGCCTTTTGATGAATTTCCTCTTTCTGCATTGCTGGGGAAGGAGCAGAAGTGGGGAAGGGTGGATCTGTTTTGGGAAGCAGCACTGTGTGCATGGGTGTATAGAACCACTTGGGTCTTGCTTCCACAAATGTGTGCAGGGCCTCCAAGGCACAGAAAGCTTTCGGAAGGCCTTCTACAGCACCTTTGGTAAAAATGCCCAGGAAGCACCTATTAAACTCCAAGTATTTATAATCTCAAGCACATAGGCAGTGATAACTTTCCTCTGGGATGTCCCCAAGGCTCATATCCAGTATCCAGTTGAGAAGCTCAATGAACATAGCCAATGCCATCCTCTTGAATCAAGCACAGATCAGAGATGTCACTTCATACTCAGAGAAAGGAGGAGACTAGAGGAAAAACTGGTTGTCCACTATCACACACTGCGGGGTGTGGGGTAAAAAGACTCACAGAGGATTTGGACGATGTCGAGGTTGCAATGGCGAATCTCCTTTTTTAAGGGGGAGCTCCCCTTCTTATAGGGGAGACAGGGAAGGTTCCGGAAAAGGGGAAGAGCACTGGATTGACAACTGGGATAAGCGAATGGGGATAACAGGAGGAAACCTTACATAACTGGGAACCAATCAGGAGCTGTACTGCATGCAGCAGACTCCAGCCAATCAGCGGTTGAGGAGAACAGTGAGGGGAGAACATGTCCAAGCATGCCGTAACACACTGAAATAAATGGAACTGGGGTACATTATTTATAACAACATGCATTAACATAGTAAAAAGAAGGAAGGTAGGGAATCAATCCTAATAGCAAGAGTAAAGTCCATTGTTTTAGAATCTCTGTAAGTTTGTTTTGGATAGGTAAACTTTTTTCCATTTATCAAACTCCTCCTTATTCAGATCACTACTCTCCACACTGCATAGATACTTGACGATTGTTAAGGCTTTCTTGTGCAAATTGCCGAATTAAATTTTTCCACTCTTACTTGAAGAGCATATACTGCATGGCATTAAGGATTGCTTTAGTAACTACTCTGATGTCATTTGGTGTAAGCTTCTATGCCGCAAAAAGAGAATTGAGTAACCCAGTAACAAATGAAGAATTTAGTCTATATTCAGTTACAGCCTTTATCATGTCTTTTAGAATTGGATATGAAACAGGTTGCCAATTAGGAGCTCTATTTTCGTCATGGAACACTGGCAAAATTCACATTAGTTCTAGGTTTCCTGCATCCTTGGCTTGTTTCCTCAGTCCCATCCACTTATCATCACTACCTATGGACCAATCATCCCCTTCAGGTAAGGCTACTTCCCCCTCCCCTGAGTTTACATGAATTGCCGGTAGTTTGGCCTGGGGGCTGCCATGACACCGGATGTTGATGTCCAGTAAGCCTGAAGTGCCACGGTTTGGGTACCTCCCCCCAGGCCGATTGTTGGGTTCCTGGAAGGAGGTAGTTTTTTGGGCGCTGCCATCTTGAGAAGGGGTGTTGACATTAGTTGCTATGGGTAACCAATTGATGGATGGATCTATATGCTTGACATCTGCATGCAGAGGAGGGGTTAGTTGTTTTGTGTGCTTTTCTGAAGGGGAAGGGAAAGGGAACTGCTGCCATTTTTGGAGGTTTTTTTCCCACCTACGACGATTTTTGCACGCTTAGAGGAAGAAGGAGTTTGGGTGTCATTTTGAGAACGCTGTTTAAGTACGGACAGCACGAGCCGCCATGCGACGAGGGCAGTTCCAGCGCTTCTATCCCCGCATTTGAACGAGTGGGCTAAGTCGTTATAAAGTTCAAACCACTGTTCGTAGTTAAAAAAATTCGAGGATAAGGTCTCTGTGTCTTTTCATCCACTTTGCAAGTGCTTGAACTGATTTTTTATCTAAAGGGTGAGCTTCGGCGGTGACAATGGCTTTAACGTGATTGTACAGTTCCTTCTCATTTTTTGAGAGGTGGGTTCCCATTAGTGCTGGATGACAGCTACTGAATTTAAAGAAAGGGAAATAGGTTCGTCTCGCTTGCTCACCTTTGGGATAGTTATGGAGTCAGCATCGGAGATGTCCTCCAAAGGGTGAAGTAGACGATGTCTACTGGCAGCTGAAGTGAGGGAATCTCCAGGGCGACTTAGACTCCGTTTGTCCAAGTTCAACAGAATTCCTAGTGAGTGCAGAGAGTTCTCTTAATGTAAGGGACCTCAACACCACCCCCCACATTGGGGGCCATGTGACAGGGGGAGAGCTGTTACCCCCTTTAAGCAAGACCCAGAAAGGACCACTCTGTACAAGACTGTCAGAGTATGACACAAAATGACCGTTTATTAAACAGGGCGTTTATTAAACCGACTTATAAGGGGAGAGCTGGGAACGTATTAGAACAAGGGGCGGAGACTGGGAGGAATATGCAAAGAGATGACTAAATTAGGATTTGTAGGGAGGAATTCCACCCAGTATGGGTAAGGGAATTACTCTATAGGCAAACTACTACAATGCAGCAAGGGATATCAAGAAAAGGGTTACAATCGGCCAATGAGAGGGAAGATAACAGGGGTGGCACGGTTTTGAGTGTCAGGAAGGGAGCCGACCAGCTCGGGGTTCACTGTCTGCTGTAGTTAGTGAAAGAAGCAGAGGGTTGCAGGCAAGCACCACCCCGCACGCGTCTGTGCAACCCGAATAAGGAGAAGCAAGACACAGGTGTGAGGCAGGCATCAGCCAGGGCTGATCTGAGTTTATTGAGGGAAAATAGAGGGGTTTTAGGGGTCTGGGTTGGAAGGGTCTAGAACTTGGGTGGAGAAAGGGGAGGAGCATGCAAATCCTCTTACATTGATTGACTAACTAGGAATGAATAAACATAAGGGGGTTGAATTGGGTGGTAACAGGGGAGTGGCAAGTAGCCAAGGCTGCCAAACAACTTGGTTGGTTGGTACCACACTGTACTCCAACCAATAGGGGAATTGTTGTTATGCCTGGTAAGGCAGCAAGTCCATGAGGGAAAAGAAACTAAAATGGGGGTTTAACCTACGTGTAGGTTTTACCCCAAACATCATTTATTCAATAACAGTCCCAAGTGGTGGTTCTTCAATACCAATCTCTTCAAGGCTGCATCTGTCCACAAATCTGGCTTTCCATTCAGAAAAAGATGTTTCATTCTCTCCATCAGGTGTTTCCCCTGGTGCCTCACAATCCCCAACACAGGGGTACAAACAAAACGTATTATACTAACAAGAAAACAATCATATAACTATGTGGAACATGAGGAATAAACACTCATAACAATGATGGTTTTATCTCTGTGTGATGGCATAAGTTTATTTTGAGCTACTGTCTTCTTCTGCGTTGACTCTCTTCAGTAATTCTCTTTCACCACTCATAAGAGTCTTCCAGGGAACCTCCAACATCCATGGATAACAGGCTGTGAAAGGCTGCACCAGCACCAACCCTGCATGTTTCTCTGGGCCAGCGACCAGCAGTTCATCCAAGGGGAGCAGGGCTGCAGGGCTAGAGCTGCATCTCTTCTTTTTCTGAATGGGTGTCTCCTGAGCTTATCCCTCTGGGATGTCCCTGTGCCAGAGTGACTCTAGTGCTGAGTTTCTGGCCCTGCAGTGCCACTCTCTGTCGGGAGTGTTTTACGCAACCTTAACCAGCAAGAAAAGGAATCCTACGAGTATTGGAAGACCAAGCCGCTTGAGGAAGAAGAGGCTGATAACATCTCGAAAGGATAAAACACCACTTGGGACTTTTGCTTTAAATATGTTAAAGGGGTTAAACCTAGAATATAGGTTACCTCTCAATTTTGTTTTTCTTTCCCCTCATAGATTCTGCCCTAGAGGCTTGCTAACGTTCCCTCATTGGTAGGCTACCCTGAGGTAACTACCCATCAGGTTCATTGGCGGGCTTTCTGTTGGTCTCTGCCTGAGTTACACCCCTGTTACGAATATACATGTTATGCCACCCAATCATCTGTGGAGGATTTGCATGCTCCTCCCCTGACTCCACCCGATTTCTAGACCCTTCCCCAGTTACCCTATATAAGCCTGTGTGTCGCCCCAATAAAGGGAATCAGCAGATCAGCAATTAGGCTGACACTGAGCACGCACCTCTGTGTCTCCTGTCTTTATTGACCTGTGTCAAAAGTGCTTGCCCTCAGCAGCCATAGACCTGCTTAGCATCAACTCATAGCAGAGGCTGAAGAACCCCCAGCGCTGGTTCCATCCTTTCCCTTGGATCACCGAAACCGCGTCAACTCTCCATCTCCCAGTCATTAGGACCCTCTCTCCCCACCACTCCTGAAGCAGCTGCAGCCCCTCCACACTTCCCCAGGCTGTGTCTGCCCAGCTGCCTGCACCGTGCTGCCCTCCTGGCTCACCCAGCCCTTTCCCTGGCCCCACTGCTGCCAGCCCGGGGTAGGTGCTGGCCCCTGCCTGCCTACCTGGTCCTTGCCCTTGCACTGGAACAGAGTGGGCATCCTGGGCTTGCAGGGCCACCAGAAAGAGGAGGAGGCAGCGGGTGAGGACCATGACCCCCAGTGCTTGCAACATTCAGGCAAGAGCTCACTGTTTTTGATGAAAAGAAAAAAAGAATAATTATTCATTTAAAAAATCATTATTTTCTGATGTAAAGTATCCCTGTTAGTAAAGGGACACCAGGACAGTGTGTGCTGAAGTGCGGCCCAGGAAACCACGAAGTTCTCTCGTGAAGAAGCCTCATCAGCCATAGAGCAGCTGGGACAAGCGGGCAGAGGTGCAGGGTCTGTGCCCATGTTCCTGTACAGCTGGGCGAGCTCTGTTGCCAAGATCCCTGGTGACAGGCAGCAGCTGTTCTTGAGCTTCTGGTTTGCTTGGGCTCTGTTGCCCCTTCCTGCTCCTTCTTCTGGCTCTGCTTCGCCTTTAGACTGAGCTTTGCTTTCCCAGAAAGAGTCTTTATGGGCTTGTCCTTGTGCTGCTGAGTCTTCCTGGGTTCTTCTGCACAAACAGATTTCAG
Organism: Myiozetetes cayanensis; assembly: GCF_022539395.1. Taxonomy (NCBI): domain Eukaryota; kingdom Metazoa; phylum Chordata; class Aves; order Passeriformes; family Tyrannidae; genus Myiozetetes; species Myiozetetes cayanensis. The sequence goes on along the minus strand of NW_026087631.1, from coordinate 59,075,322 downwards.
AGGAGTCTACTCATGGATATGAAATGAGAACCCAGTTAAAGGAACGTACCACAGAGGTTTCAGCAGAGTGCTCCCGGGAGCTGCCTTGGCACTCCAGCACTGTGCAAACACTCCATTGCCAATGGCAGCAATAAATAACTGGAAAAAACCCAATTCACATCTCTCCTTCACAGCTGTGACATGACTATGCAGCCAATGAGTATTCCAAGCAGTGGCACAGGGGAGGCTGCTGCAGTTCGTAAGATATAATTCTTGCTCAGATCCCAGTGACTAGCAGTCCCAGCCTTTTTGCCAGCAGCTGTCCCTGGCAGGAGCAGAGAGTTACATACATGTGCTTGGCACTGTGGGTAATCTCAGATTCAGGGTCATTCAGATGCACAAGGGATTTTGTTTTTGCCTTTGGCTTTGTGTCTTAGGATGAGGGGACAAGAAGGATCCCTTAAGGTTCTCTGGAGAAGTACCAGTGAGCAGCTGCTCCAGCACTACCCCACTCTGTTCCTTCAGGCTGCAGGTCAGGGCTGTGTGCTGGGGATCTGCAATTCATCCATGGAGAGCTCTGCAAGGATACAGCACAAATGCTCCTCTTTTTCAAAGTCATGTGCTAAGCACTCACCACCCTGTGGGTGAACAGGTATCCAGCCTAAGGCCTATAGCCTGTCCTAGAGTCCATGCAGTCTTTTGGCAGACTGGACTTCAGTGAGGTACAGGAGCCCTCTGGCTGAGAGGAGTGATGTGTCCCTGCTGTGCCACATTTGCAAGGCCTCTTGTCCAGATCTGGGAGATATTGGTCCAAGAGGTGATCATGAACTGGGAAGTTGTAAAATCCCCTTCAGTAGAAGGGACTGTCAGAGAATGGATTTCTGGAGCCCTTCTAGTACTTCAAAAGTGTATGAACCCGTCAGTAGAGATGCTTTAAAATGAGTATGTCACAGATCTTTTACTAACTGCAATACTTGTGGCAATAATTATGCTGCAAGATGTGACATGTACCTCAGCAACATCTCAGTGCCTCCACATTCAATGTGCCCTTCTCCTTGCTTCTTCACTCTATGGGAGTTGTGCGTCAAGATAATTTTCCCCCATCCTAGAAAAGTGTTTCTGCCATATCACTTACAGTCACTTCAACTAGTCATGAAACATAGAATCATAGAATTGTCAAATCTGTACAAGATCTCTAAGATCACAAAGTCTAGCTGTCAGCTTAGCACCACCACCTTTTTCACCACAAAACCACATTCTCAAGTGCCGTATCTACAGATTTTTTTATTTTTTTCCTTCCTTTATAATTAAAATTATCAATATTGGCATACTTGATATTATTCAGTTTGGTTGGCCTTTTTTTTTTTTTTCCAAATATTAAGATGTTTTAATCTCAATCCATGAGGTTTATTTTTTATTTTGTGTTCTTTCCACCAGAGGGGTCGCAATGGAGAGGAGCAAGTGATCATCTGTGTGGCACTTAGTTGCCAGCTGGGCTTAGAACACAACAGTTCTTTTTGTCATCCAATGTGGAGCACAAAAGGTCAAGATAACAGCAGATCTGAGAGGACTATGATAAAGCAAATTTATTTTAAGCATTTCTTTTATTAATTTAGTAGTTGCTTGTCATCATGTTGCTGTGTTTACTCTCAGAGTTCCTGTGTGTATGGTTGGATGTGCTTTATAAAATACAGTTCTTGCAGTAGGTGTTGCTGTGGTGATGTTTATGCTTGAGGGAGTCTGGCCTAAGATTACAACAGTGTTGTTCTTTCCAGTACTGTCTGACGATACGGTAAATTGCCAATCTTTAATCTGGTATGCATACTCTGCACTGCCGGCTCCTCCGTACTTCAGGCGCGATCTAGTGGGAACTATCCGTAATAACAACTCTTACTGTTTCTCCATGGGGAGTTCAGGACACAGAGGGGGTGTGTACTCCTTGAGTACTGCATTCAGTTTTGGGCTCCTCACTTCAAAAAGGACATGGAGGTGCTGGAGCATGTCCAGAGATAGGCAACAGGACTGGAGAAGAGTCTAGAATACTTGTCTTACAAGGAATGGCTGAGGGAGCTGGGTTTGTTCAGTCTCGAGGAGAGGAAGCTCAGGGAGGACGTCACAGCTCTCTACAACTACACAGGAGATTGTAGTGAGGTGGTGGTCCGTCTCTTCTGCTGTACCTGCACTGAGAGGACAAAAGGAAATGGCTTTTAACTGGGACAAGAGATTCGGATTAGATATAAGAAAAGATATTTTCACTGTTAGAGTGGTCAGGCATTGGAATAGGTTGCCCAGCGAAGTGGTGAAGTCACCTCCCTGGAAGCGTTTAAGAGGTGTCTGGATCTGGTGCTGGATGATACCGTTCAGTGGTTTAAAGGTTACAGTTGCGGACGGTTGGACTGGATGATCTTGTAGGTCTTTTCCAGTCTTGATGATTCTGTGATATTCTATGGTTAATACTAAAGGACTTGTGAAATTTTCCATGAGACAGGGAAATTTGGTTTGGCTTCTGTTACTTCCACTCTTATCCAAGGAATCTTCTTTCATCATATGATGATTCAGTCTGCATCATAACAAATAAAAATTATCCTACCTAGACTTCACTTTTCATTATCAGTGAGAGCACAGTCTAGCTAGCTAATACTTTTGGAAAATTTCAGGCTCATTTTAACAAATTCAAATGGGTTATCTCTATGAAATAGTTTTTCTGTTGCTTTTTAAATTACAAATCACTGAAAAATATTGAGACTACACTGCACTGGTATAAATATATTTCTTCAAAGCCTGTTAAAGATTACTGTAATTAATGGTGGCGAAGGGGTTTTGCTGACTACTAGTCAGTGTTTTTGGAAAAAATGTTTGCAATACAGAAGCAAATTATTTGATGTTTTTATATATTTGTTGTCTTTCACACACAGAAACAGAGGGGGCTTTTGCTCACAGATCTGCCATTGGACCTAACTTCTGATCCAGTGGAAATCTTGCAAATGTAAGACAACTTCATTTATGATTTCTGTTCAATAATTTAATTTTTCATGTCAAAATGATTTCAGTTCTGTAAAAATTACGAAGCGTGCATGTGACTGTAGGCATATCTGGGAGACATACACTAATGCTAATGTTACCATTCAGTGCACACAGTACACCCCCAGAAACAACTCAAAATTATAACTCAAAAAAAAAAAAAAGGCAGAGGAAACCTCAGGGAAATATTTGAATATGATGAAAAATGTTTAGTGAAATTCCTTGAACAAATATGTACTGTTTTTAAAGACTGGATAAACAACAAAATGATTAGCAAAAAAACTCACAAAAAACCCCAAACCTGGCAGAAGTACATGCAAAAGAGAAACTATAACTAGATTGAATATTCTATACTAAATATATTTAGAATATAAATGAAAGATAGATGACATCTTTAGTTATGTGTATATGGATTATAAGAACACTTCAATTGAAGACCTCCACATTTCTGAGTTTAAACCAGTCCAAGAGATTAGAATGAGATTTTTGCAGTCCTTTGGCACATTAGTTGTTTTCTGCTGTTATAGGCAGGAAAACAAACCAGATGTGTGTATCAGTTCCTAAATATTAAGTTCAAAATGAAAAAAAAATCTTTCCTCATTTACGATAATGGGAAATTATCTAGAAGTTTAGTGTAGGCTGATCTGAGGCAGACAATTTTGTCTAAATGAGCCCTTCCAAGTTCTATGTATTTAAGGTAAGACTAGTATAAAAATTAGTTAATTTAGAGTTAGATCAGGAATTTCTCCAGTGTTCCATGAGCACTGATTTAACTGCAGTATAGACATACTCAGGTACCTGGAACCAGATTCATAACCAGATTGATAAAGTTTAAGTAAATAGTTTCAAGGGCAGTTTCCCTCAAACCATTTCTAATAAAACAGTTGAAACAGCAAATCCTCCAATAAAAGAGACAAGAACAAACTTGGATGGTTTATACCTTGAGTTAATGCCATTAAAACAAACATTAATACTGTGATTATTACTGTTAACTTTTTCTTACGCTTTCTTCTTATTACTCACATTTTTGTCTTTCAGGTTGGAATCTGGAATTGCCCCATCTTTCTGCTCCACTCAAAGATGAAAGAATTTTTTTTTTAATGACATATGTCAAAACAGTATGAAAATAATTTAAATTGGTGTTGTATGGCTTTTTTTTTGTTTGTTTCAACTTACAGGAACCCCTTCTTTTTATTGGGGTTGAGTCACATCAGGTCATTCTCTAGAAAAAGAAAAAAGGAAGGAAGCATTTATTATGCAGTAGCTGCCTTCAGACTCCCTCTTTTCAGTGAACTTTAAAAGTACTAATTTGAAGATCAATCAGCATGCCTTTTGCTCTTCTCTGACTCTTTCTCTTCAGAATTCTTTGAAAAACAAATTGTAAATTGGTGAAGAAGCCTGTGCAGCCTTGGACTGCGATTAGATGCACTTAATGGAACAGAAAGATTACCCTGCTGTCATGATAAAAGGCTAGGTACTTAGTTTTTGTTTAAAATCTGTTTGATTCAAAGGATTTCAGTCGCAGGTCAGATGTTATAATTCAGAGGAGATGACACGTTATCTGTTTTTTCATTTCAAAATCATTGCAGCTTTCTTTTTGTGTATTAAGAACACAGCAGGGTTTGGACTGCTTTCCAGCAAATGGTGTGCTTTTGCTTCCTCACATAGTCCTATTAAAGCATTCCAGGTTGGCTAATTTATTTGCAATAGTAGTAGACTTCCTGACCCTACACCAAGGAACACTACACTGTTTTTGTTCCACAGAAAAATGGCAGAGCAGTCAGTACTGGACACAAGCAACAACTTGTTGCCTGATGAGCAGAACATCATGTCTGACTTGAGGCTAAGATTTTTGCATGACCTTTTCTGGGAAATAAAATTTAATGCTCTTTTTCTTGCTGTCTTCTCCTAATCTCTCACCTAGTATGGCTTCAGGGCTTCACCTCTTCAAAAGACTTCAGTTCTGAAAGATGCTGAGCAGTCCACTGTTCTTGCCTATTCTGACAGAAAGCTTGAGGCTCAGGGCCATGTCTTTGATAGGACTCTCTGGAGCATAAAACATCAGTTGTGTTTGCAAATGATAAGTTTGCTTGCAGTGCTCTGACTACTGTGGAAAGGAGCCCAAGCCTTCATTCATACCTGGTATTGTGATGCTGTCCAGCTTGCTGCTTAATTAGGCTGTAGAATTTTTGTTTTGTTTATTGTTTTTGGATAGGTACAGTGAGCTGCAATGATTTTCAGATTTTCTTCAGCCCCAAAAAGCATTTGCCTAAACAAGCCACAATAAGTCACAGCTCCCTGGAGAGACATGAGATTCATCTTATACTTCAGCTCAGAGGAATCTTTTCATTCCTGTTACCTGAATGCAGTTTTGCAGACCTTCACAGAAAATACTCCATTGTGATGTGGCATATTTACTTCATAAAAGAAAGTCACAGTGGTTTTATACACATTTGTCTGTACTTGGTCTTATGGAAGAGCCTGCCAGAGGTTTCAATTGGTTACATTTTCTTTTTTATGAGGATTATTTGCCAAGAAACATACAATGTGAAGGACTAGTGGGTAAGATTAATAAAATAATTTTGCTCTCCAGATACTTATATTTTCAAGCTAGTAAACAGATATCATAGTTATTAAACTTTTGAGGACAGCCCTTGGAGCTGCCCTGTAGTTGCTTTGCATATCCTTTTATGCAGCGCTAATACTCTTTAGCAAAGACACATTAATTCTATCTACAGTAGTGACTTCACAAAATGTTTCTTTGAATTTCCTTAACTGTCTTTACTTTAAAAGTTCTCTAAGATTCAAACTTAAAGGAAGAGTTTGTCTAGACAAGTGCTTCTGGGTTATCTGCATCATTCAACAAGAATATTAATATGCTATTTAAACATCTCTTTAAAACACATGAATAATTATTCTCCTTAGGCATAATTTAATATAACAATGTCAGCCTTAGAGTTATGAATTTCTGGGTGCCTGGAGAACACTTTTTCTCCCTTGTTAGTGCATACTGTGTAGCTGCAGCACAGGCAGTAACACAGAGAGGTTTGTTGCAGGAGGCAAGTACAGCTGACTCCCTCCCCCCAGACAGCCATGGCTCACTGTCACATGCTCAGGCAGAGGTGCTCATTTGCTATAGGTGTGGTATGACTGCTTTTGGTGCAAGATGGCCCTGGTAGCTCCAATTTCCAAATTCAAACAGGAGCCCACCTGGGAGCAGCCAGGCCTGATGATTTCTTCTCCAACAGAAGGGAGATGAGCTCTGCTGTGGAGCTGTCACTCTCTGCTGTGCTAGGCAGCATACTCATCTCCAGATGGAGAGTCTTATTTTGACAAAGCTTTATTTATACTCTCACGAGCTAAGGAACACCAGGCTGGGTTCTTGAGTCTCTTGAAGCTCTTACATTCTGAATTTTTTTTTTTCTGTGTGTGTCTCTATTAAAGGTATTAATAGCATTTTCATTCTCAAACATATGTGTATGGAGTACTGTGTGAACTGGGGAGGAAAGCAATCCTGTCATGGTCAATGATGTCTCCGTATCCTATGTGAGGACCCCATGCCCTGCTCTGAGGCTGTGTATATGCTATGCTTTTCACACTGAAGCATGCTGAAGGTTTTTACAAACCACAACAGATATTTTTGAACTTTAACAGGTAGTATTTCTCATTTGCCTCTTGAGTAAAGACAGATTCTTAGTTTCTTAACAGTACTTCTTATAGGCCTTTGAGGTAAATAAAAATTACCAATTCTAGAATTGGCTACATTTTTATTACCTAGCAGTTTGTGACTTAGGACAACTCAACACAGATCTGTAGGGAATGATGCTCCCTGCAGAAGTTGGGAGTCCTTTTTTTTTAAGTAATTTCTAGCTTTGTAAGGCAAAATCTAGGGCTGATCCAGGATAAAATATTTTCTTCAAAGCTTTATGTATCAAGGAGTAGAAGGAGGAGGAGGAGAAGTATTTCTGTTTATTCAATCCACTGGCAGCTGTCTAGAGGTGTCCAGAAGCCTTTATGGCCCATCTCCAAGAGCATATATGGCTATAATATATAATAGTTTCAGTACGAATTTAAATATTTTTTTGAGTATTTTTTCTGGTGTTGCTGTGCTGAGCTTGCCTCAGTAGGTGGCAAACTTCACAAGCTGTAGCTGGCTGGATTTTGTTTTTGCAGACCTTCAACCTCAAATAAAATAGCATGTGCTGGGAAAGCTTTGCTTGGACCTCATCCAAATAATATTTGCTTTCTTTCACGTGCAAAAAAAGGAGCTATTATTGCCATAATTCAATCATTTTGTTTTCTGGGCTGATCTTGAAAAGCCTATAGCTGCTGCAATGGAGTATTTACTTTCTGTGTGTAGTGCTCTTTGAGATTATTGAGTAAGCAACTGGAAAAATGCCCTCTTTATTCCTATTTAAAAAAGAAATACCTCACATCAACTGTATTCATGAAACTCAAGCCTGGTTTATTGACACCTACATCAATCATTAGGTAAAATAAGAAAAAAGCATTACCATTTCTTTCTGACTAATAAATGTCTTCCGGTGCTACCATTTGTTCAGTATCATTACAAAGTGCAGTGAGAGCATACGGCACTTTTCATACTACAAAAACAAGGGTAATCTTCAAGAAACTTAAGAGGTCCCTCCAGCATATAACTAAAATTACTCCTGTGTTTCAGCAACTGTGTAATCTGATTTAAGCAGTGATACAGAATAAGTAGGTGGGTGGAACAGAGAGCAGGATCTGCCTTGCAACCCCAGTGACTAGTGACGTTTTTGCTGAGCATCAGTGGGCTTTTCAGAGGAACTTATGTCTCAGGAGCATTTGGAAGGAAACAAAATGGATATCTGATGCACAAGGGCACAAAGAAAAGGGTTTGAAATATAAGCAGATGTGGCAGGTCGGCCTGACTCTGATGAGAAACTCCAGAAGTACTTCTTATCACATTTACAGTATAAGACATTGTGCATTTAATGTGCATGTTTTTTGTTGTTTGTTCTGTCATGTTTCTCACACTAGAAAATGAGACTGAAGAAAACTGGAGAAAGAAACAAGAAGCAACAGAGAGATTTTAATACAGGATTTGGTAAGAACCAGAGAAGTTCAGTCTGTGGGATGACAGTTTGGTTGAAACTGCTGTTGCAGCTGTTAGGCTTACTTTAATGACATTGAATTCAGACACAGAACAAAGCCCCCCTATGCTACAGCAAGGAAGTCCTCTGTGGGAATTTTTTGGAGTCTGCAATGGAGAGATTACTTTTTCATTAGCATGAATGAAGTGTGTTCAAGGGGAAGACTGAAACCAGTTGGATTGGTGAAGCAGTGTGGTCTGAATTGGAATTTCCACATCTGAGTGGTCATCTGTGCATCACAAACTGTGTATCCAGTGGCAGATCACTTCATTATTCTGTGCCTCTGTTTATTTGCAATGCCAACTGTCAGATCCTGAAACAATAACAAGGGTTGTTTTAAAATCTTTTTGAACTGGAGACCTAAACTTCAGGGTTCATTTAAAATGAAGAAAGCATACTAGCTTTCTGTGGGAGAACTCCATTAATCCTCTTCTTTTCAGACCTTGCCTCCTTCCCTGCCTGCCCCCACCATGTATTTCTTCACCCCTTAATATGCATCCTCAGTAGATCTCTTAATATAATCCCTGGTGTGATCATTTTCACATTATAATGCCCTGTTTTCTATCTCCTCATTGCTGCTCTCTCTCTCTACTCTGCATATTCCCCACATAATCTGTTGATCCTGTCTGAATTTGTGTTTATCTTAATCATGTTATCTCCCAAGGTTTAAGGTGAGATTTCCTCTCCATAGTCTGGCCCTGTTGTTGCCTCCTCTTTTTCCCCATGTGCTCTCTGCGTGCACTTGACTAATTTTCTCATCTTTGCCACCAGTTTGTGATGTGGCAACTGTATTTCCTGGGAAAAAAATTGATCCCTAAAAAAGCAAAGCAAAACAGTAAGAGCATGTAGCCTTCCTGGGTAGGCATAGGGATCTTTATACAAGCCCCACTGGTGCTAAAATGGGAGCCTAAGAGATATTTCAGTAAGGCATAAACAGTAATGTACGTGAGAGTGCAAGTGCACTGGGAGGAAAATGTTCCACTCCTAATCGATAAGAAGGGCTCAAAGCACAGGAATGGGGAAAGGTTTTGAAACAGTGGGCCTCAAGCTCTGCTTCTGGCTGTCCTTATAAGAAGAATGAGAAAGTTTGAACTTTATTAACTAGTTCTTTAACTAGTTAACTCTATTAACCATGGGAAAAAATTGAGAGCAAAGATGGTGCCTGGAAATCATGTATGACAAGCATCTAGGACACCAAGATAGTGGTGTCAGAAGGGAGACTGTGTCTTTTCAGGGCAATCCCTTGCAGCCAGCTCTGGAAGAAGAAAGAAGAAGGGCCATCTGGCTCTGACTTGACTCATGCAGTCAGTTTTTCAGGCGAGATGAAGTGGATACTTAAAGGCCTGAGCAAAAGGGACATCAAAGACGAAGAGTTGCATAAATGTTGTGGGATTTCACGGAAAGGTGGAAGAAGACTGAAGTGCATGGTTGGAGCTGAATGCAGAAAAGGAAGCACTTAAGGAGGCCCATCCACTGAGGCCCCTACCCTGGGCTGTGCACATGTTGCCTGTGGGCAGTGTTCGGACGAGGGGAGGGCGCAGTGCCAAGGCTCAGCCCTGCCTCCTCGGGATGTGGCACCCGAGCTAGGGGAGGCATCAGCCCACCCAGACTGCACCAGTGGTGGACTCCCACGTCACCTGCCATGAGGGAATATCACGCTGCAGGAGTTTAGGTCTGCCTCCTCTCATGCTGACCGTGATCTGCTCTGCTGGCCAACACCATCAGTGCTTCACAAGGTGCTGACTCGGCTGGGCCTCCCTTCCCCTGGGGCACAGGCTTCAGGCTGCCTTTTGTAGCTGAAATCAACAGTGGTGGTTCCTCCGCCCTCACAGGCTGTGCCTGTCAGTGGAACATATTGAAGCAATCTGCACTGCCCTCACAGGCCAGGATCTTCCTTTGGATCCTATCCTGATGAAGCCAGTGTGTTACCAAAGGCAAGAAGTTGAAGAAAAATAGATGAGTGTTTACTGATGTCCTGTGCAATCTGAGAGGCTCCCTGCTGGAGAAGGGGAATGCTTAGCCTGGGCGCCACAGGAGGCTGTAGACAGAAATTGAAAGTAGCAGCACAGTGAAGACTTTTTCTGCCTTTTGGGGGCCATGCAATTTGCAATATGTAGTGTCACAGACAGTTGAAAAATACCCTAATCAATACCAGTCTGTGTGATCCTTCTGGACTTTGGCAGACTCATGTTTTTTTCAGAACAAGTAGTTGGGCTAAACTACATGTGTTTGACACGTGGCTGCGCCTGTGTGTGGAATATGCAAAGACCACCAAAACCCACTCTGCTCTGTGCCTTTTCTGAAGCAGCACACTGAATATTCATTTGTGATTTTCGTTACCTGTAAGTCTTTACTGCCCTGCTGTGACCAACTTTATGGCCTGTGTGCTTGAAAATGTTGGAAATAAAAACCTGTTAAAGGCAATGGCTCTCCTTTTCAGTGGAATTATGAAGAACCAGTTTATTTAGAAATTCATGTTTTGGCACAGAAAGTGTTTGTAAACCTTTTAACACTTCTTCCCTCACTTCACTATCCACTTAGCCTCATCTGCACACTGTTTTATCAGTATAGCTTTGCAGAAGAAAAAGGACCTATAGCAAATACAATATGAAATCAGACTTTGTCTTTTCTTTTAGTTTGTATACATTGATAAGGCCTCTTCTCAGTCATCTCTTCTCAAGGCTTTCTCTCTTAGCCTTTCCCTGTAGGAGAGATTCTCCAGTCCCCTAAGCATCTTTTTCACTCTCCACTGGACCAGCTCCAGGAGCTCCACGGCTCTCTTGTCCTGAGGATCCCAGAACTGGACACAGCACTCCAGATGTGTCCCCAGGACAGGATCACCTCCCTTGACCTGCTGACAATGCCTTTCCTAATGCACCCCAGGCTTTCCTGGCCACCAGGGTACACTGCTGGTTCATGGACAGCTTGTTGTCCACCAGGATCCCCAGGTGGTTTCTCCACAGAGCTGCGTGCCAGCAGGTCAGCCCCCAGCCTGTGCTGATCCATGAGGTTATTCCTCTCCAGGGACAGGACCCTGGACCCACTTGCCTTTGTTGAATTTCAGGTAGTTCTTCTCTGCCAATCTCTTCAACCTGTCGAGGTCCTTCTGAAGGGCTGTACAACCTACTGGGGTATTGCCCAGTCCTCCAGCTTTGTGTCACCAGGGAACTTGCAGAGGAGGCATCTGTCCCTTTAATTCAAGTCACTGATGAACAAGATAAACAATACTGGGCCCAGTATTGAAACTTCTGGGACAGCGCTTCTAACAGGCCCCCAACTGCACCCTGTGCTATTGATTATGACCCTCTGGGATCTGCTGTTCAGCCAGTTCTCAATCCACCTCACCATCCACTCATACAGGCCACACTTCCTAGTTTGCCTATGAGGACGTTGTGCAAGACAGTGTCAGAGGCCTTGCTGAAGTGGGAGTAGACAATATCCACTGCTGTCTCTCATCCATCCAGGTAACGGTTTCATCATAGAAGGCAAACAGGTTGGTCATGCATCATTTCTCTTTGGTAAGTCCATGGTAGCTATGTCTGATCACTTTCTTGTCATCCATGTAGATAGAGGTGTCCTCAAGAATGAGGTACTCCATCACTTTTCTGGGAATTGAAGTGGGCTTGACTGGCTGGTAGTTGCCTGGGTCCTACTTCTTACCCTTTTTAAAGGGGTGACATTTGCTTTCTTCCAGTCCTCAGGAACCTTTCCCGATTGACACAGCATTTTAAAGATGATGGTAAGTGTCTGCCAGCTCTCTCAGCACTTGCGGATGCATCCCATCGGGGCCCATGGACTTGTGGCTGTCAGGTTTGCCTAGGCATTCTCCAACCCTGTTCTCTTTGACCAGGGGAAAGTCTTCTTTCCACCATTCCTTTAACCTGGTCTCCTGCATCAGAGATTCCTGAGGGCTGGGCTGGTCAGTGAAGACAGATGAAAAGAAGGGATTCAATAACTCTGCCTTCTCTGAGTCCTCTGTTACCAGGACCCCCCCACCCTTCATTTAGCAACAGGTCCACATTATCCTTAGTTTTCATTTTGTTCTTGATGTATTTGAAGAAGCCCTTCTTGTCATCCTTGACATTCTTGGCTAGATGGGCCTTGACCTTCCTTGTCTCATTTCTACTTGCTCTGACAACTTCTCTATATTCATTCCAAGTCATCTGACCCTTCTGCCATATCCTCTCTCTTTCCTGCATACACTTTGGGTGATAACAGGAGTGCTTCATTTATCCATGGAGGTCTCTTGGCCCCTATGCCTGATATCTTGCTCATCGAGATACATCGTTCTTGAGCTGGGGGAAACAATCTCTGAATAGCAACTAGCTCTCTTGAACTTCTCTTCTCTGTAGAATCTGTTCCTTTGGGATTCTTCCAAGATCTCCAAAGAGGCTAAAATTAGCTCTCCTAAAGTTAATGGATACAATCTTAATGCTGCCCTGCTCCCTCCTCACCTGATGCTGAATTTCACAATCTCTTGCTCACTGAAGCCAAGGCTGCCCCCAGTCTTTACATCACCAACAAGGTCTTCCCTCTTTGTTAGTATGAGGTCAAGCAGCACAGAATTCCTTGTGGGATCCTCGACTGCCTGTGACAGGAACTTGTCATCACTGCTTTCCAGGAATCTGTTTGGGCTGTTTGTGTTTCACTCTGTTGCTTCTCCAGATGATGTCAGGGAACTTAAAGTCCCGCATGAGAACCAGTGCCTGTGATTCTGAGACTACTTCAAGCTGCTTGTAGAAGGCCTCATCCACTTCATCCTCCTGTTTAGGTGGCTTGTATCAAATACCCACAACAGCGTCACTATTACTAGTTGATCCTTTTACCCTCACCCATAAGCTCTTGACTTGCTCATCCTCCACTCCAAGACAGAGCTTGATATTCCAAGTGTTGCCTCACATAGAGGGCAACTCCACCACCTGTGCCTTCCTGGTCCATCTCTCCTAAACAGTGTGTAGTCCTTCATGACAACATTACAGTCACTTGAGCTATCCCAGTCCATCTCTGTAATTGCAATGAGATCAAAGCCCTGTGGCTGCACACAGATCTCTTGTTCCTCCTGTTTGTTCCCCATACTGTGTGCAGTGGTGTACAGGCACTTTATAGCATTTGTTTGTGTCCATGTCCCAGCAGGGCTGCTGAGGGACACCCCCTAAGTTGTATCTTGTGGTTACATCTTTGGCTGCCTGTGCTTGATTGAGGTACACCATCTTAAGTCTCCTCTTGCCACTTGGTTGGTCACTGTAGTTCTCCCCTTCCCACACTTTGTTAAGGAACAGCAAATTCTGCATGAAAAGAACTGAAAAGACAGAAAAGGACTTTTTTCCAATTTATTTGAGATCCAGAGAAGATCAAAATGAGAGGGTACACAGCCCAGATTGGTTTATCCCATCATTAAGGCATTCCTTTGAGGACTATTTGCATAACTATACCTTCTCTGCCCCCTCATGGAGTTATACCTTGGGTGGAATCAGACCGTCATGACTAGTTTTGGATAATTTCCCTTGGTTGTTCAGGTGCACCAGTGCATCAGCAGCTGGAGTAGCTCTTTCTATGGATAATCTTCTTTGTTTTATATAAGTCCTCAGGAACTGAGGAGAGGCCTCTGAAACATACAATCTCAGTTCTACAATGAAAGGCAGCTTCTGGCAGTAGTCACAGAAGCTTTTTTTGCAGGAATCAAAATTGGTGCACCAATAATTTTAGATACTGTAATCCAACCCAGGGGTTTTGCCTACTGATATTTTCCATGTTGCTGGTAGCTATGTAAAAGAGTTGGTGGCTCAAAGGCAGGAAGAGCAGCCACTGGTTCTCTCCTTTGCAATGCCATGTTCCTTGGCAAGTTAATATGCCATTGTATCGTGGGCAGTATTTGCTCTGTCAGATCAGGTTTGCTCCCAGAAAGGTAACACCTACCATCTTCAGTCTTGCTGGACGAGGGAGGGTTTCTGACTTCATCGTCTTTTGCTCTTTGCATTCTTTTTTTTTTGACTCCACAGCACATCAAAGGTACTGACTCATCCTCAAACATCACTTAGGACTCCTCCATCACCATCACGATCATACTAGCTTTGTCTTTGGCTGTGCTAGCATCTGCAAATATTGCCTTCGTATCCCTTCTCTTATCCCTAACCACAGTGATGTACTTCTTTTCTCATCTTCACCAGTTTTTGTTTTCACTGCATCAAAGGTCCTTCAGTTTTAAGGCTTTCTAACAATGCTTTTTGCTTTATCTCAATGCCATCAGCTCCTGAGCAGAGCATACAGGCTTGCTTGAGTAGCTCTGTTTTATGTTTTTCACTCAGTTGTGTCTGCATTAATAATGCCAATGTTATGCAAAAACCTTTCACTTTAACCTTCCTTTAGGGATAGTCAAGGGACAGAGCAGCTTTCAGGTTGGTGCCCCAGTGAGTGTGTTCACTTCTCATCCTTTAACCCTCAGTTTCACATTGTTGTGGTTTTGACATTTGCTTTTGTATGGTTATCCTCAATGTGCACCACTCACTCTCAGGCCTGGATTCTCAGACCTCTTTCATCTAGGAAACCTCTCTAATGCCTTGTCATCTCCACACCTTTCAAGGAAATACATAAGGATCTACAAAACTGAACCCAAATGCAGCTGTATTGAAACATACTTTCATTCACCTCTTTCACAGGGCTGACTCTGCTACCATTCCTAAATGCTAAAAACTTGGAAACTTTCTCAGTGTTGTTTCTGAGGTGTGATAACACAGCATTCAAAGTTTTGGAGGCTACTTTTACCTTTTTATTTCCTCAATAAATATCAAAAGGGAAGACAATAGGGACAAGAATGTGCCATCATGGAAGAATATATGCAATGAGCTACAATCTTATTTTCTAAAAAATGAGGTCCTTAAGATTTGCTGTTTCTCACTAACTTGTGGGAGCTATTTGCAAGGTAATTCACTGGTCATTCATAAGCTGAAAGTGCATGTTGTCAATTGTAATTAATATTTTCCATTTAGTTTGGAATAAAACACACAATTAGGGACCAAGATAACCACTGAGACTTACAAGAAACTGTGCTCATAGCAAAATCCTAGTTTGCAGGCTTGCTCTCTTCTCTGAAGATGGCAAAGCACTGCACTGAAAAAATTAGACTTCCCATTTCACCGACTGGACAAACTGAGGTTCAAGAAAGGAGATAAGCTGGACTGACCAGCCAGCCTGATGTGATTCATTTCTTGTAACGCCTGCACTACAGAGTAGAGTACAGGGCAGTCACAGTGAAAAGAATGAGGGTTCAGGAGCCCAGACTGAGCACAGCCAGCTTAGCAAATCTAGGCTGCCTTCAGGTTTTTAGTGTCTTTATGTAATATAGCATTTAAAGTAAATTTTTGGATTCGTGCTCAAGAAACAGCACAGCTTTCCATCTTCAGTGAGGGGAATGGATACCCACCATAAACTAGAGAGCCAACCTATATATTTAGATGAAGTCCTTAGCAAAACTTTTCCACTGCCTGTGGTGTGTCTTGTTTCAGTGCACTGTAAGTGCAACTTCACTTAACAATACAATAAAATCTGGCCTTTGTAAGTTAAATCTTACAGAAAGAGTTGCAAAGTCTTCCTCCATGTGTTACTCTGTATGTTCCACAGCTGCCATGGACCAAAATCTGCTTTACAAAGACATGTTCTTTAACAGTTAATTCTTGACATGTTTTTTAAATTAAGCATTTAGTATACGATCATACAGTGAGCAGACCAATGCAGTTTAAAAGGCAAACCCTTAGTGATCAGGGCCTCCTAAAAGCCAGCAAGAACTCAGGAATAAAAGCTGCATGGAAAAGGGTCTTGATAGACCCTCAATTCTCAGGGATCTCAGCTTAGGCCTAACTCCCCATCTGCTTGGAGATATAAAATTAGAAACTAGATGAGATCATCTCACTGTTGTGCTGTGATCTTTTTGCACCAGCAATCCAGTTTTGGCACCAAGTGTGCCTCAGTGCTGAGGACAGGCCTTGGTGGCAGCAGCAAAATCAGAAACCCAATGCGAAATGGTTGGTTGCAACGACCTGCTCTGGTGTGGCCCCATCTGTTACATGATCTGGACTGTGATGCAAACGCTGAGTCTTTCCGTGTACGTCTCAGTGGTATCTCAGGTATGTGGGTCTCATCTTCCCCTATGTACGTTATTTTATGAGAGAAGCAGTTGAAGTTAATACTCCAATATTCCTGTGATTGCCTTTCACCACCTGTGCCGTTCATTTGTATTTGTGTCAAAGTAATATTCTTAATTTAGATGACTTTCAGAAGATCTGATAAGTTTTATTTGGCATATTATGTTTGGTGTTGTTTGTTTGTGGTTTTTTTTTTTTAATAATCCTCATCCTTCAGTTTATCTCTAAGTTGTGCAGTCTCTGCAAATTCAGAGTAGCAATCAACTGATTCCCATTTTTCCTTGTGAAATTAAGTATGCCTCCTGTCCTTTGCTGTGGCATTTCTGGGATTTCATAATCCTGTTTCCTCTCTCACTTGGATATCTGATCTTGCTACGTTGTTGGAATTTAAAGCATGAAAGCACAATTGCAAGCAACTTATTGCTAGTCTGGTTGTAATTTCTCTTGTGATTTGTAGTTATTATTCATGGCTCAATTGGCTTTCCTTCATCTGTTAGTAATAGAGATGCATTGTTCAGGTAATGAAACTATTCACAAGGCACCTGGCTGATCATTTATAAGCTAGAAGGCTGGCAAACAACATTTTCAGCTGCCTGTGGGATTTTGTTATCAAATTCTCTCCTCCAAAGACCAGAAAAAGTCACTTCACAGAAAAATCTGTAACCAAATCAAGAATCATACATAGATTTAGAAGGAATGTCACAATATAGGTTTATATTCCCATGATCCCCCAATTTCTCCACTGGGAGAGGTCTTCTAGCAACTGTTTTTAATTTCTCTGGAATGGCTTTGTGCAACATACATTCTGTAAAAACCTCAGTTTTCCACTGCTGAGTTGGAGTCTTTGTTCACCTTTGTGTCACTTCTCTGCATCAGTTCTTGTGTCCCTTCCTAGGATTAGTTAGGCCATTTGAAACAATTATTTTACTATTAGGAACTATTCAAAATATTTGCAGTTATTTATGGAAATACCTGAGAAATAATGTCACATTTTTAACAAGAGCTATATTAAGGGTAAAGTATATTATGGGTCACTACTTAAAAGGCAGAATTGCTCAGATGCTTTTTCGGGAGAAAATGCAAAACTTTGTGTCTATTGCATTATGCTACTCATTTGATTGACCTTGTTTCACTCTGGGGAAGTTATTGCAAGAAACAACCTCAGTTTCAGAAATTAACAATATATGAAGTCTTTGTTGGGCTTTTAACCTGCCCATCTTGGTGAGATAAAAAGTTTCAGTATTATTTATCTTTCTGACTTTGACTAGTATATTTTATTTTAAATTTGCCATGAAGGAGAAACATGCACCCAGTTGCCATAGTTAAAATGCAGGATCATGACTTTGTAAGGCTTTAACTGGTTTTCTGACCTGCTGCCATTGTGCTGCCCTAACGCTTTCCAGGTTCTGATATGACAGGCAAAATTTACAGCCTGCAAGCCCTGTGTTTAGCCAGGGTTTGTCCTGTTCACCCATCAGTCTTTGGTTTCTTCTTGTCAGAATTGCATTTTTTATTAAACAGTCAAGCTCAGTCATCCAGGAAGACTGGCAAAGCAATTTTGCAGCTTTTACTCCCTCAGCTGACACTGTCTGGAGGTCTTGCTGATTAGATAATAAAGTACTTTCTGGTCTGCAGGGTTGAGGAGGAGGAGGAAGCCTTGTTGGTATTGTTCTTTCATTACAGCATGGACATGTTATTCTCTCACACATTTTCCCAATTCAGTGTTAGGTGGGAATCACTGCCCTCTCTGTGGGAGTTCTTGCTTTGTTCCCTGCATGGCTTTAGCAAGTCCTGCAACTGCACTGTAATCTTGTTTGGATTTGTTCATCAGTTGATGAAATCCATTCTGTATAGTGCAGCTTAGCCTTCCAACGTTATGGATCAAACTGGATTTTGTATTTGAGTGTAGGAATATGTGTATATGGGAGACAGATCGACTAGCAATATTTACTGAATGGAAAGCCCAGAAGAGGAACCTGTTGTCTTTAGCTGAAACCTTTGACAGGTTTTTGCCACTGAGTGGTACTGAAGTTTTGGTAGGATGGTAGGCTCCATCCGCTACATCTTAAGCCATTTTTGGTTACAAGTTTGGGTCAAGTGCACTGTTTTAGCAATGCTTCTTGCTCTCAAAAATGCTGGTTATCTATTTCTTTGAGGAAAAAACACCAAAAAGGGCTATTTTCAGTATGTTCAAACACTGGTTATGGAGCTGTATTGCAGTGGTGTGTTTTCTTAGGGCTGAGTTTGAGCTAAAACTCTTACTGGCTGTGCTACTTCTCTCTAACATCAGATAGGAGGGGGAGACCAATTCCTGCCTGAGTGTGTTTACAGGTTTTCCATGAACAACTGACAACTGCAAATTCGGTCTTATATCTAGCAGCTCCCAAAGGCAATGTGGCCATATATTTTTTCTAAACAGACAACCATTTATGCCTGGGGATCCTTTTTTCCCCAGATTCAATAGGTTGAGGAGGTGTGGAAGCCCACTAAAGGATAGGGTTTCTTTTTTTTTTCTTTCTGTCAATGGCATGACTCTTTTCTCTCCAGATGGGAGCATATGGCCCACTAAAATAACATTTTGTTTTCATTAGCTGTAATTTTCAGTTTCCAGGTCCAGTAAGAATTTTTGGAGTTGTTTTAGCTCTTGCCAGGTAAGATATTGCCTTTGCCTCCCTTTGCCCTTCACCAAATTAAGCTGCTTGAGGTTTAATGTTCCCTTCTCCGAGATGTTTTTTAAAGAACTTTTTTAACTGTGAAAGCCATATGTTCCTTGTCACACAGAAGACCATTAGCCAACCCAAACCTTTTGCCAAATGCCCTGGAACCTGTGAGATTCTATGTCTCTGGCGATACTTTCCTTTTTCATCTTTTCAGTATCTCCCTGCCTTTCTCAGGGATCTGGCTGTAATTTACAGCTGGTTTAGCTAAGAGAACGTAACACAACTTAAATTTCATCTTCAGCTGCTCTGGGAATAAATCACATCCTAGGCTCCCTTATCAGCACAATGCCACGAGTGCTGTTACTGACACAGAACAAATTGTTTTACTGCTGCACCCAACAAGTCGTGGGCAGAGATGTGAACATGATATGCCTTTGTACAGTCCTTTCTTGAAATATCTCATGTATGTATGTATGTACATTCATCTCAAAGAGATGAAAAGATAACACTTGAAGACAATTTACTTCTGTTGGGTTTGGTTCCCTCTGGGATGTACTTAATGGGGTTTCTTTTAATTATAAATTTGAGCAAAAGAGCAATCAAATGCATCAGTTCACAGGATTTATTTTAATGGTCTTCAGAATCATTAAATGTAAAATGTAGTAGGGTGCTTACTCAGGATTTTTTGTTACTAACGAGAAGCCTGTGTCAAATTTTTTTAACAGTGATGAATGTTAGTATTAGAATGGATAGTATTTTTTATTGTCCATTTTGGAAGAAAATAATTTTGGGTCAGAATGCAGTGGACTCTAAAACTGTCTGGCAACATTTTAACTATTTTGTTTCAAGGAGAGTTGGATTTCTTTACAAGTATGAACTCTATCAAAAAATATGTGTAGTACTACATAAAACTCTTGAACAGGAGATTCACTGTTTTTTGAACATTGAGACCCCACCTGAGCAAAGCAGCTTAGCAGTTTTGATGAAAGAATATGGCCTGTGTGCTTGCCCCTGTTTGGTGATGTCTTCAGGGCAGGAACACATCAGCTACTTAAAACCACAGCTCTGGTATTGATTTACCCTTTTTTACAAATTTTGACGTGTCTTCACTACATTTCCCAGTGAAGAGTAAGACGTTTCTGTTGTGTTTCTCTTCTTTCTTTTTAAAGCTTTAGTGGACTAAAAATGGAGGCAAAAAGCAAATCTTCCATGTGAATAGATTTCTCTGTTGGCTTGGAAAGTAGCTGTCCCCTCTTGAATTGATATAAAACTCCCAAGGAGGGAAGAACAGACCGTTACTTTCCTGGTCAACTGCTTTTCTGAGGCTGTGCCCTGTAAGTCAAAGACTTCTGGAGACTCCGGGAACTTTGTGTTTTTCCAGGAACTTTGCATTTCCCCAGGACCAGACTCACATCCAAACTCCTTGACTTGAACCTGTCATTTCCAGTAGCCTCTGCTATTTCCATGGAAGCAAAGTCCTAAGACTTAAAAAATAATTCTTATGGCTACATGGTAAAAATGCTAATGTTTCAGAAAATAAGCAGCAATGATTTAGTAGAAAACCCACTAGCCATTGTACCACACTCCTGTTTAACCACTAGAGAGGTTTAAGACGAGAGGCAGTTGTCCATGTAGGCTGATGGAGTCTAAGGATCCTTTTGCTGAGATTGTCAGAGCACCAATATGATCACACTGTGTACTGAATGGCATTTGTATTGGCAGCTTCCAGCAACTTTAAGGTTTTGTCTCTGTGTTACCTGTGGATTACTTTTAATAGATAATTGTTTACATAGGTGTGTGTTCTATATTAATATACACATGTCCCTAATTGTATTCTGTAAGTCTGCCAAATATTTACTTGTAATTATTTTTTCACTGTTGGCTTGTCCTTTCTTTCAGTATTTCATTAATACAGGATTAAAGTTCAAACTAATGCTGTGTGCATAATGTCTAGATGAGAGTACAGAATGTGTTTTCTTTTAACACCTCTTGGGCCTTATTTTAACTTTTTTTTTTTTCCTATGCACAAAGCTCAGAATAAATATTGTGAAGTCTTACAGAATGGGGATTTTTCTTCCCCAACACTTAAAACGTTTGTCCAGGGCAAAAATTTTATTAATAAGGTGCAATGCACTGAAAATGATTAATGGAGCCTTTACTTGTTACATTTCTGGCTGTCTCGGGGGCTTTAGTATCTATGAGAAGAAACACAGGATTTGAACTTCTTTTTACTTTCTTAAGGCTCAGTATGCTAAGTTACATCAGAAGTCCCAACAGTGTTTCTTTATCACTCTTACCGAACACATGCCTTTGCTTTTGCCTCTGGAGAAAATGGTGTATAAGCAGCATGGTAAAACCAATGGAGCAAAGTCATACATGTTCAGTCACACTGAGAAAACTGCTAGTTTTCACTAAAACAAATAAAGTACATTAAGACATGGTCTAAGAAAGATGTGCCTGATGTTTCATGGTTATCTGTCTTTCATGGAATCATCTGGGACACTAAAATTATACTTGACTGGCTGCCTGTGGTAAGAGGAGGTCTCAGTGCAATCTAGCTTTCTCTGGCTATGCTAATTACAGAGTAGTTTTATTAGCTCAGAATAGATAGTGTGACTTTTCATAGTTTGGGCAAGGTAAGTCATGTAACACATGTAGACTTCTGGAACAGGCTCTCCAGGGAAGTGGTCACAGCACCAAGCCTGACAAGAGTTCAGGAAGTGTTTGGATGATACTCTCGAGTACATGGTGTGACTCCTGGGGATGGTCCTGTGCAGAGCTAAGGGTTGGACTCGATGATCCTTATGAGTCCCTTCCAACTCAGCATATTCTGTGATTCTGTGGTTCTGTGGTCTCACAAGAGGTGGATATTGCAACCAGTACAATGTGTGGAGACCCTAGGAACATCCACCACATCAACTGGGTGTGATTTGAAAAAATGAGAGAACTCTATTTTTTCAACAGGAACTTAAAGTTCCAATCACAGGAAACTGAATCAAAGTGCAAGGATGAATAGCATTGCTGTAAGTGAAATGCATGTGCTTTTCTGCCTAAATTTAGGTTTGCCTCCCTGCTTGTTTTGCTCAAACTTCAGGGCTACTATAGAAATAAATTAATTGAATATAGGGACTTCAACTCTGGAAAAAACCCAACCTACTAGTGATTTTGAAAAAAGAAACAGATACACCATGTGCAGATACTTTGTTCAATGGTTTTTTAAGGTCAGAATATGGCTAGGATGATTAGTCCATGGAAAACTTGAATGGGATATCCTATTAAAGAGTGTTGTTTGTGGTTTTTTTCAAGACCATATACTACATATTTGTGTTGAATTAACAGATTGACCCTTCCTGTTTTACAGAAGAAGAGATCCACTCAGTGCTCAGAAACACAAAGGAGGACTATAACTATGCCTACTTTTTCATGCTGTGTTATCAACGTCACGTTATCAGCCTACATTCTTCTTGCCCCAAAACAAACATCTTCCAGTCCAATGAGTTTTTGTCTGTTCATCAGCAACCATGCACTGAAATGAGCTTATACAGTGAAATCTGACTAGTAAGTATTTAGTTGTTTTACATAGGAAACAAAACATTTAATACAGTAGTTATTATAGTATTTTGTGGTGGACTGAAATATAACTCATAAAAAAACCTTCCAAATCCGCTTTTAAATCTATTTTTTCAGCTTTTCTGGCTTTTAAAAAGAGCTGTTCTTTTTTTCCTCAACTTAACCTCTCTGGTACAGAGTAGAAGAGTCTCTTTGGTTATTTTCTTTCCTAAGAAACATGAGGAATAGTTGCTCTGCTCTGGTGAGTTCAGAGGAAGGATCTTCTGGCCCAGAAGGCGGCTCACATATGTGTTGTCAGCATGTATTCTTTGACTGACAGGAAGACATTTCGAAGTGTTAGCCAAATCATTATTACAAATCAGGATAAAAAGCTGTTAACAAAAGCTTAAAAAAAAAAAAAAAAAAAGCTTAGAGGTTCCCCAGCCACTTTTTACCATATCTTTTTCCTGGGTTTTCCATTTCTTGATTCTAGAGAGAAAAAATTTTGCCAGTTTCCTATACCTTAATGCAATTTGAAGCAGTCAAGATCTGATGTTCTGACCAAAATGGAAAGGAGTTTCTGCTGCAATAGACCTATTTCATCCCCAGTTTCTCTTTTGCATGTTTGCAGAATTCTTTAAAGAAGATCCAAAAATTTGAACTTCCTATTTTTTTTTTTTCACATCTCACTAAAGGAAATTGGAGTGACAGGATAAGAAAAAAGGGACAGGGAAAATAAGGTTGTAAGCTAACAGATGTTACTTTGCCTTTACTATAAAAAATATTCTGGACTGGCCTCTGACCCTGAGCTCCCTCTGCTCATGGCAAAAATTATGGGAAATACTTTTCTCATAGAGAAGGGGCAAATTTCTTCCAAAGTAAGCAAATGCTTCAGCACTGTAACCAGTAAGAGGTTATAAAGCAGCATTAGCAAAGAAATGTGTTTAACTGCAGTAAGTAGCATTAAGTTAATTTTCCTAAACAAACAGTTTCTTTTGCTATTAAACTGTAAATGATGCAATAGGTGTCAACTACATTGACTTCTTGCCATTATTAGTAGTTTGTTTTTCTGTATGGAATGTTTCTGTCCTGTTCCTCCCATCCCCTGTCATTCAGAAATATGCTTTTCAGTATGCCAGTATCTTGTTTTAGCAAGGCTAAGAATGGCACACTGATTAGTCATATGGATGTAACACAGGACTCCTAATCTTAAAAAATATTTGCTACAGGCAGTGAAGAGAGATTGTTCTCATTATAGAATCAAATTATATTGTGCAAAGTCAGTATGAATAGTTACTCTGGCAATTACTTTGTTTATGGAGGGTGATATACTTGCTCCATATCCTATCATCTCTAGCATTTGGCAGTGCTCTCAGCAGGAACTGGTTTGGTTAATAAAGCAAGATGCAAACTTGGGGCCCCTTGAACTGTGTATGTTCAAGAAGTCACGCTCTTGGTTTCAGAGACGAATGCTGAAATAGAGGTGGTCCCTTTAAATACATTTAAAGGCATTTCTTATATGCAATTTACTTCTGTTTACACGAGATGTTATCTAGAGGATGCTAAGAATTTAAACATCATTCTTCATTTGTGCTTACCGGTAAAAGCTGATTGTAACCATCTGTTGTAAAACAGACTCAGAAAGGGTTTCTGGTTTCAAGTTCTTGCCTGTCCAGGCTCAGTCTAGCAAAATGGAGAGCAGTGGAAACACTGTTGTGTTGTTGAGCCCTGCCTGAACGCTATATGGGTTAGAGGGGATGCCTCTACAGACTGTGAAAATTGAAGTATTTCATTTGGGTTTGTGACACTGGCAGGATTTCTGCTTTGCTTGCTAATAATGTTTCTGTTGAATTGTTAATAAGTGATGAGGCTTGGATCCTTTGACAAACTCTGAGTAGAGAGAATAAGATTTATTTCAGTGAGACTCCATGAGAATGCAGAGTTTCCCTAGACAATGATAATTCATTGCAGGACTACAGGTTGGGCACTTGGCCTGCAGGGTAGGTGGCTCTTCAAATAGGGTTTAAAATCAAGGTAACTGGAGTTTTCTAGTTTTGAAGCACATTGACAGTAAATGTTTTTAAATGTAGAGACTGTTAAAAATACTGACTCTGGTCTTGTTGTCAGATCTCTGTTGGTGTGACACTGCCACCTGAAATCCTTAATGCCAGCAATGTGGAGATGCCAGATGATCAGCACCTCTACAAATCAGAACACTGTAGGATGACATCCAAATGCAGGGCTGCAAATTGCATGGGAATTTCATGGTCTGGTCTGGTACTGACACGGCTCAGAGGGATTCAGTGTGAGACACTCCAGTGAAGCGGAACATACTAAAAGTTATCAGGAGACAGATTCAGAACTGAGAGGAATTGAGGCTCCAGAGGGTAACATCTCTGACTTGAATGAAGATTGGGAATGAGAAAACATAGGCTGAACAATGTAATACAGGAGAGACAGGACATCAGTTTGGTTTAAGGTTATTTTTTTTTTAATTGTAACTGTATTAAGGCTTTCCCCCTTTCCTTTTGGCTTGAGACACAATAACTTTCTATTATTGGTTCAACCCGCTTGGGCTACTCAAAATAAATACTTCAGAAATAAACGTCTAAAATGTGTTTTGGCTGAGAAAGTTGGCTTATATATAGATTTTTAAAAAACAGTGGTTAAGTTAAAGGGTCTTTCATTTATTTGTATGATTGTCTCCTCTATTTTCAAACAAAATCTATGAATCCTAAGGGATAAAGCCTGATCCTAAAAGGTAAAAATCACTAATAATTGTCACAACTCTTACTGATTCTAGTGGTGATGGTCTTCAATCTCAAACCTGAAAAGAACTCTGGTTTTGTAGCTTTCCTGTAACCCTGCTTCTAACATTCCTGTTAAGGTCAACTTTGGAAATAAAGGCACAGAATTAGACACAAAAAAATATAACATTTTTTGCTCAGACAATTTATTTTTGTCAGGTATTTTGCTGAAAAAAGTAAAGGGCAGGAAAAAGGGAAAGGCAGGTGGGGGAAGTGAGGGTCATTTGTTGGCCAAAACTAGCTTTCATTGGATATGAAGTCGACATCTAGTTTACATTAAACACTGAGGTCTGGTAAGAACTTGCCCTTAATGTTTACATGATGCTTATAAATGTAGTTAGCTATAATTCCCTGAAGGCTAGAAAAGTTTCATTAAGCCATTTCCTGCTTCTGTAATCCCCATTTTGGGAGGAAATCAACTATGTTAGGAACATGCAGTAGAGAGCTATCAAGGGCATAAAGGAAAGCCTCCAAAATTTTCAAAAGTACAGTAATTACCAGGTTATTATTGCATCCCTCATGTGTACTAATGACCCTCCTCTCCATCTAGGAGTTTAGGGTTTTGGTTCTAAATACCATGCTGTTTTAAACCATTTTTTTTCAGACCAGATGCGCAAGCAGGCTAACAGCATGTGTAAGTCATTGCCTTCTTCAGCCACAAGCAAAACATCATATGATTGCTTGTATGTCTGAGCTAAGTGAAGGATGAGGTTTTGCTGACACTAATTTTCTGTAAAAGTGCTATGGCAAGGCTTCTGAAGGGAACAGGCTTGGTGAAAGGAAAGAAACATGCACTTTTAGCTGTTTCCTCATGCTCAACTCCCACCCCAGTCAGACCTATTGGTTTGACGGGGAAACAGACCAGCCCAAGCTGTGCATGAGGAAGGAGCGCTTCTTTGCAGTCATTCACAGGAGCCAGGTCTGCTAAGGCTGGGATTTCTGCTAGCAGCCTGCTCCTCAGCCTCAAGCTCCCCAAGGTCCCACCCAGCTCCCACCATGTCTGTACACACTGGGCTTCAGCTCTTTCTGTGCCCACAATGTCTGGAGTTTCCCACTTTGGTGCCGTATGCCACACGGTCTGGAGCCAACACAGCATGCATAGGAAGAGTAGGACTGTCTGATGCTGGTTTCTGTGAGTACAGTGCTGCCCTAGCAGCCAAGTTCTGGCTTTTCCCAGGATATATGCAGTGCACAAAGTGTCTTCCAACAGTGGCACCCAACAGTGCTACTTCCTTCTGAAGTCGGTGTTAGGGGAACATACATGACGGGTGCACACTTTTGGTCTAAAGAGTCAGTAAAAGAAGGATGCTTGAGCAGGGTTTGAATGGCTTTTCCTGTAAACCTGGTAGCCTTTTAAGTGGCTTCAGCTGGGGAATCTCACTTACGAATACACTTATGAACCTGTCCCCAGCGCACTAGCCAGGCTCAAATGTCTCCTGTTGCATGCGTGGAAATGTAGATAAGAAGTTGGGTTTTTTGGATTTGTTTGTTTGTTTTTAAAGAAAGAAGGAAAGGGTAAACTTCTTTTGGGTTATGCTTTCAATCCCATTTACATCAATTACTCTTTTAGAAACAGTTCTTTCTCTTTTCCTAGGATTAAAGAGCAATTAGTAAGAATACTATAGCCTCAAAGTAGTGAAATTCAGTATGTTATAAAAACCATGACCCAAGATCTTATCTTTCACCACAGGTAAGAGGCCTTTGATAGTGCCCGTGTAATTCCCTTCTGTGTAATTACAGATGTGACCTGAGTATGTGATTTAAAAGGATCAAGCTACAGTTTTGGCTAGGCTCTTAAAAGAGTTTTTGTTGATTCCTGTATTGGGCTGTTTTAATAAAGCTACTGGCTGCAAGACTGAATAGTTCAGTAAATTCCACTGGTGAGGCTTTTGGCTTGTCCTGGTTCAAACCTTGGACACTAGTGAATAGGAGTTTGGTACACTTTGTCATGGTAATCCTATGATGCACATTTAAATATCTGCTCTTTCCAGAAGTTTTAAGTGCAGCCTACACCTTTTTGATATTAAAACTTTTTTTAAAAATGAAGTGTATTTAACAAAAAGTCTTTTTCAGTTTTTGAAGTCTTCTTAAATATCCAGTGATGTTGCTGCAGGTGGTGATGGGCTAAACTGCTAGGAAGTACAACCTGTCAATTCTAATGTCTGCAAAGGAAAGGATTATGTCTCCTCCAAAGCTATAAAAAATTCAGTTTTACAGAACTTCCATCTCACTTGGCACTGTCTTTGGTCTGCATGGTTAAAGAGCAAATCTTCCTGAAGATGAACCAACAATCGCCCATTGGAAAACTCTGTCTCACAATACTACTTTTTATTTTATTTTGTTGTTTGTTTGGTTGGTTTTTTTGGGTAGAAATTTAAATCACAGCGGATCAAAGCCCTGTTTTTGTGGATTAAAGTGGAGTTAACTGCTTTGAATAAAAGCTTAATTCATGTCAGTTTTCAGTTTTAAATCCTCAGCTGTTTTGGCTGGTGGCTGAAAATAGCCTGGCTATCTCAGTTCTTGTGGTGATGTTGCTGAGGAGCTCTGAGACCATCTCCTCTACTGACCCTGCTTCAGGGCCAGTGACCTCTAGAAAAAGGTGGTCACGACCTGCTGGGAGTTGAGGACAGATGCCCCTGCAGCTCTTCTGAGTATTACTGTAGTGCCTTAGCTCACCACTTCTGCTAAAGTAGAGTATATCCTCCAAGACAAAGCTCCATGTTGACATGGCTGCACATCAGTGGGTGTCAAGTGAACCCATTCCTCACTGGCCAGGGAGTGTTTGTTTAGCACGGTGCCGTCCCACTAGAAAAGCTTCCTTTGGGCTTGTGTACAGAGATGACTCCAACTGACTGAGCATTCTTGACTTTAAGGTAGCTTATTTTTTTTGAGATCATTCATTTTGACACCAGATTCAGTCTGGAAAGTGCCACTTTTCAAAGCTAAGAGTAACTGAGATAGGCAATTCAAATTTAGGTGTATACATCCCTTATTTTCATAGCTGCAGCCTGGCACACTATTAAGGTTGAGTAGGTCTCTAATCACTCTACTCAGGCTCTAGGGTAAATTATTTCTGTCTGTCTATGTGTTTTAATAAATTAAATGGATATTTCAGTCTAACACCAACACTTGAGATGTGCCTCAACCCATCCTATGAAATGAGGTTGAATGAGACTTTGAGCAACCTGGTCTTGTAACAGACACCACTGGCCATGGCGGGGGGTTAGGCTGTAAGGTCCCTTCCAAACCAGAACATTCTGTCATTCTACCATTCCATCAGGTTTGTGATTTGTCTTGAAATATTGCATCTGGCTCAGTTTCTGTGATTGAGTGCTCCCACTATTTGGAGCTAACCTTGACCTTTGGTATTGGAAGCTGTCTCGGTTTAAGAGAAATGCTGGGGCAGAGACTCCAACAAATGGGTCACCTTCCCTTTCAGCAATACAGAGAGACAAATGCAAGCAGACATGCCTGAAAAAATAACAGTTTACTGACAAGAAATATAGCAGCAACAAAAACAATACAAACAGAATGCTTCAAATCAACAGCATACAGAGATCACCTCTAGTCTCTTCCCCCATGGTGCACAGACCAAGGTGGTGGCCAACACGTTCTCCTCCCGCTTTCTCCCAGGAGAACAAAGAAAAAGTATAGTGACAGAAAGGTTTCTTCAGCACCTTCCCCAGCTAGACAAAAATGTAACTGCATTACTAGCATACTTTCTTATAAAATTCTTGCTAAGTTTTGTCTGTTTGTACATCTGTGTCAGGCTGGGGAAGTGCTTCTTCAGCCTCATTAGATGATGTCTTAACACTAGCATGCTATTCAGGAAGAATGCCAAAACAAAGGTGTGCCTTAGCTGTGTGAGATGAAGCTGTAGGCCGTAGCTGGTGCCAGGGTTTCAGGCTCTCGTTTCCAATGTAGTCCTTGTTCTGCACTCTTTTCTTTTTTACTTTGTCTCTCAAAACTCTGATTATGCACATTCTGTCCTACCTTCCTGATACTTCCCATCCTTAGGTCCATATCTGCCCAGACAGCAGTGGATACTGCTTGGGCCACAGCTGGACTTTGGTGTTAAAGCAGAAAGATGACAGGAATACTCACATGTACAGTGGGGGTTTTCTGGAGAAGTCTGAGCTTTACTTTCCTTTTGATAATTTTATTATTTGCAATCAAGAATCAGATCTGGTGCTGTTAAAATTAAAATAACACACCTTACTAGATTTTCCTAAGCCCTCCAGAGCAGAAGCATACCAGTGGGGTTTCTTTTCTTCCTGTATCTCAGAAGTATCCTTCAATTTTCTTTAATTAACCTCTCATCTTAATGATACCTTAGCTGAATGCCAAGATACGAAAATTCCTGAGAAAGTAATCTTTTTAGAGGATTATAGCAGATTAAAGCACTATTCTGTGCCTAAACACTTCTGCATACCTTCTGAACAGTTAGAGATTGCAACAGTTTTAGAATACGTTGTTAAAGCACTGCTGTAGGTAAAAAGGCAGACTTCAGAGGCAGTGGAAATTCTTCATGGTGATTAGCGTTCCTGGTTTTCAATCTGGATGCTGTGTGTAGCACATGCAAGGATAAGCACAGGATGATTTCAGTATTCTAAAAAAGTATGTGTTTTCTACTGCTTGAGGTGAGGAGTGCTGTTACATGTTAGCCCTACCTGATTACGCTGATAAGAAGCATTCTGCCTTCGCAGAGCTTTGACTCTTCTGTGGAATGCAAAATAAAATCGGTGACAGTGTTTGGAAAATGCTTTTTGCAGATATTTCATAGTCAGTGGCAGTGTGAACTAAACAAGGAAAGTCAGTGAAACTTTAGAAGCATTAACTGGGATGAAAATCCAGTTGTGCCAGCTGTGGTCTCAATCTATGTGTGGTCTAAAGCCAAATAAAGGCCCTGCACCACAAAAGGGTCGGTATTCAAAGACTTTGGATAAAAATCTCCAGAGTTTCATTAAATTCCCTTTGATTGATCTCAGTTAAAACAACTAAGGAACCTTTCCTGAGTGCAAATTAATTTAATCGCTTTATATAAAGTAATACTCCTAAAAACCTTTCAGTTTGTAGTAAATCAGATAGCAGTTTAATTATGAAAACAATGCCTCATCTGCATCAATGGGGTCTTGTGGTCTGGGGATTTTGGTGGAATGATTGTATGTGAAACAACAGACTTTAATGAAAGAGAGGGAAAACATGGGCATTTTGAACATGCATTTTGAAGCCTAGTATACAGGAAGTGGGCAGACTGCCAGCATGCCCCAGTCCTTCATGGGTTTTGGGGTCTTTTTTAGCCTTTCTTTAGCCTACTTTTTTAACACATGGTGTTCACCCTTTCTCTCCTGTGCTGCTTATATGTAAAAATTGTTTTTTCTAAGCTTTGTTAGGTACATTAAAGAACAGGCCAGCTCTTCATGAGCTGGAATGTAATTATTTCCTCTATTATGGAGGCACTGCCATTCCTTCAGTGTCTTCATTAAGACATGTCTCAGCTGTGCCAAATTGATTACTGTAGCAGTGCTCAACCTGTCTGTGATCTGTGTGACCAGGAAGGGATGGAAAAGGTTCATTCTGGGCCTCATGTGTGACACCTGTGTGACAGAACGGACTGTTGCCACCTCCAAAGCTAGAAATGCTACTGGTCGTCTTAGCTGCCAACCATCTCATAACATATCATTTGAAAATTTGAAAAAACTAACCTTTATCTTCTTACCACAGATAATAAAGGTATGGCAGCAGCCTGGAAGACAAATGGGAAGAATCAACACCTTTATAGGTGCTGGAAGCACAAGTACAAATATTCTTAATTATAATTTCTAGAATTAAAATTCTGTGATGAAGCTTAAACACACAAGCATGCCTTTTAATGCAGCAGAAGGTGTCCTGCAAGAACAGTGGTAGCTGAGTTTCTCTTCCTACCAAATTGTTATGTGTCTGTACTATCCTGAGATAGTAGAGACAAGCCACCTCTGATGGTCACATAGTGCCACATCCCCTGTGGCCGTGCACACCACAGTGAGGCTGCCCTGGGAGGCATGGGGGAAGACTTTGTTACTGTGCATTCAGCTGTGCCTAGTCCCTCTCACATCTCCAGAAAGCACACCATGGCCATGAAGAAGTGTTTTTATGATTTGCAGCATGTATGCTAATCTTTATGGATGTATAATTTAAAGAAAACTTAGTAGTGCTGATGTGTTCTAAGTGTATTCAGACAAAAGACTGCAGGGGCTGCCAAGATGCTGAAGTCTTTGAGGATGTCCATTCATTGTTCTTCTGCAACAACTGAGGGTGTAGCCCAACAGACGAAGAATTTTGGGAAATATAAAAGTGTTTAAAATTAGGGATAATAACATTAAGCATGGATTTTTCAATGAAGTTACTCGTTTTACTGGAAATGCTCTCACGTGTCTCAAACATTCAGGCACCGTTCTGATTTTTTGACTGACACAAAACAAATGTTTTTGTGCTGCCTTGTTGTATTTTGCAGAAAGCCATTTGTGTCTAGTGTTCCTTCTGCAGTCAACAAGTTGAATAATTTGTCTTTTTGATAGAGAACTTTGCCATTATACATTCTCTGCATGGATTTTCCAATGAAGCAGCTGGGAGTGACACAGAGCATTTGATTGTCTGACAGCTGTGTTCCATGTAAGACATTAATGCATTAGAATAATTGATTTAAAAGTTGTGTGATATTAATAAGGACTGTAATGCTAATGCTTGTTGCATTGCAATACATGGCTTTACTCTCTGGAGCTGTATCCAGAACTGAAGTGGCTCATTTTTTAGACTCACTGTTTGGCATTACATGAAGCTAAATTAAAGAGTATCATCTGCTAGGTCCCTTGTAATAATCTTAGATGTTAAGAACACTGTTACAGACAGTGTGAGAGAAGAAGGTTTGCAGGTATAAGTCAGATTTTGTAGAAATTCTGCTTGTGTGCAAACAATGATTCATCTAGATTTCCAGATTTATTAAAAACCCAGCTTTATTTGCTGTACCTTAGACAAAAATAGCATCTTGGCTCTCTTCCTTGGCTCTTTTCTCTCATTTTTTTTTCCCTCTTTGTTTTGTTTTGGTTTGGATTTTGGTTTGGTTTGGGTTTTTTTTGTTTTGTTTTGTTTTGTTTTGTTTTTCCCAAAAGACTACACTGTTTTAATCAAAAGACTATATTATTTTAGAAAGCAATCTTAGTAAATATAAACAGACCATTTTCCACGATATGTGAAATAAATAGCACTGTTGTTCTCTGTGATATGTTCCAGCTGAGAACCTCAGTGCTTTACAAATATACACTTTGGCTCCTTAAGACCAACCATGACTTCAAATAGCATTGGTTCAAAATTGGACATCAACAGTCAACAGATCAGGTCATTTAATGTGACTGAGGTGAGTGGAATTTTCATTTTATAGGAATACTGAGACACAAAATGTTGTCCAGCAACCTAGATTACAGTTTTCCAATTGAAGCCAGTTGTGAGACACTGTGTTGTTATATTAGTTATTGGCGTGGGCCAACTCAAGAGTGTGTGTGTGTGTGTGTGTGTGTGTGGAGGCACAGGCTGAATTTCACAAAGGTGAGGTGATGCCCTGTCCCACACCCCAGCCCCTTGGAGATTCCTTGGGCAGCCCTGGGGCAGCTGTCAGTCACTGGACACTGGGAGCAGTGTCCACACCACAACCTGGAGCCCCTGACCCAGCCCCAGAATAGCTGGAACATCCCAAGTCCTGCCTGGGGGAGGCGTGGCCACAGGGGGCCAAAGCAATAAAGGCATCAGTGTGTTTGTTCAGACCCTGCCACCTGAACACGTGGTAGCTGGACTTTCATGGGATCTTGGTAGTAGCTATAATTTTCTCCTGTTCTCTTTCTTTATTTCTTCTTCCTCTAATGTCCTTTCTTAATATTTTGAGTACCTTGATACTGGATGTGCTGGATTTTGCTAAACTCTGTGTGTTAGCATGTGCTAAGTCAATGCTTTGTAGAGTGATTTATTTTGGTTGCATGCGATGCTTTTGAATTTTTAGGATTTTTAGCTTTTTTTAGATTTTAATATGGCTGTATAGCCTGTCACACTTTAGAATAGTAGTTAACAGTTACCAAACCCTATTCCCTATTTCATATCGAATCTTCTAAATTCTTTAGGCTTGTTTAGGCTCCTTTCAAGGCAGGACAACAGTAAGCAGATTCTGTTTAAGAACATTTGCACCTGAAAAACAAGATACCATCATAGTCAAAGCAACCTTCAAGCCCAGAACCTTCGAGAATGTACATGCCATGAAGAAGAGGAAGATGAGGAAGAAAGGGGTCTTGGGACCTCTGACTCAATTTCCGGAGAAGTGTGCCAGGGGGACAGGTCTGGGGATGGGTGGGTCTCAGATCAGACCATAAATTGTGGAACCCCTGGACAGGGGGGCACGCACCTTTTCGTACTACTAGCACCAAAATGTCTTCATTAAAGAGCTGCTCTCCATCTTATCTATACTAAATTAGCCCGGTGAGGTTTCTTTTTCCTGATCTTTAGGCAAGAAATATTACCCTTTATACTTTTCCAAGACCTCTTATTTTTTAAAGTTTACCAGTAAAATACCCTCTAAGAAAACTTGTGCGGCATCATCTCCTTTGTGCTTTCTCTTAAGGTGTTAAATGAACTGGATCTAGAGGGTGGATATTGTTGGAGCCTCGTATGTTTTTAAAGTAAAACCTCTTCATTGAGCCCATAGCTCTGGTGCTGGGGCCTACACCAGTACCCAAAATTTTTAACTTTGGGTGTTTTGCTCAATCTGGTGGGCATTTTGACATGTCTCTGTCATGTCCTAATACCTATTAGAACTAAGGTGAGGGGCAGCAGTGTTTGTGAAGAGATTGTGCTGCTACCTAGCCTAAACTAAACCTCTGAATGCAATCTGAAGTAAATAACAGTAATTTTCCTGCTAGTTTGAGGTTTTGCAGTAGAGTAAATACAGGCTTCCTTGGATTTAGTAAGTGGCTGTTGTCAGTGGATTGGATTTGGGTAATGTCCCTCATACCCTGAAGTTTAAAAGCTTACCTTTCTATTACTTTTAATGGAGGTGTGTGCATGTTAAAACTCCCTTTAGGTTACAGCTTTTTTCTGCAATGTAATGGTTCATAAATTAAGGGATCAATTTTTTGTCACCAGAGCTGAAAATTTCTCCCTAAAGCTTAGGCCTCTGAGAAATTCTTTAGATCCTGAGGAATTTCTATGACAATGGTCCTTTGAAAAGAATGTTTTCTGATACTTTTCAGGAGAGAAAATCAACAATGATTAATGCCTTATAATTTTGGACTTGTTAGCATAGAAACCTCTGCCACATTTGGAGAGTCACTTGACATTCCTATTGTTGATTACAAGAAGACTTAAACCCATATCACACCAAACTCCATAGCAATGATAGAATGTAATTTCCAGTCTTTTTCTTTCTCAAGGACAAGAATACATCCAGAATCATTGCTCTTCCCTCATGCAGTTGTACAACTGAATCTCAAACGCTGTTTTGTTTCATGTCCATGCTTGTAAGGGTATAGTTGTCACCTGAGTACAGGTCTTCTGACCGCCCAGGACACACACCACTGGGTTCTTTACTGAAGTCACCAAAACCACTGAGGATTATGTGCCAGAGTATGAGGTTATTTAGTATGTGTTAAAAGGAGTCTACAGATTGTAATGCTTCTGTGTAGGCCTCTCTCTACTCAGTTTGCTGCTGCAGCAACTTTTCCAGAGCATCACCACTGAGGGTTTGACCAAGAAGAGAAGCTCTTTCTGGAATCTTAGTCTTGGATGGAGCTTTTAAGTGCCTCAGAAGCTGAAGAGGAAATGGATGTACTCCCAGTATCAAGAACCATTTCCTTTTTTGTGTTATATACATTAACTGCATTGTACTGTGAAAAACTGAGCATGTTTCTTGTTGGTTGCATCTGATAAGCAAGAGATCCTCACTCTCCTAGGACAGAACTCAAAGGAATATCTTGTACAGTGCTTCCTTGGTAATGCTCCAGAAAATGCTTTTGGATAAAGAAGGAGAATAATCAGAATACTGATTGTTTCTGAATTTCATTATTAACTTCATGCTTGTAAACCCTTGTGATTATTGTGAATGAGAATGACAGGCTGGAGCAGCAGCATTACCCTCCTGGTTGTCATGGTGATGCACAGCCCTGCAAAGAAACCCAGCCACAAGCATCAGTAGTTCCAGATTATTCTTGTTTCTTCTATAGGAAGCATGCTGGGTTTCTTTGATGGCATGATTATTGTGTTTTTATTATCTTGATCATGCGACCCACTAGGCAAGTCTCCAAGCAAGCTGAGCAGATTTACAGCCACTTGCAGAATCATCTCTCTGTCAGCATGTCTACCCTTACTTTTGTGTTCTCTGTCAGACCTTGTGTCTAGGTAGAACATAACTTAGTGTACTCAAGGGCCTTCCCACAGTGAATACTTAAGGACAGTGTATATACGTAGGCTGAAGAGGGAGAAGAAGGTACACTTAACACTTACCCTTTTAAACATGATCTTTCACTCTGTTCTTCTCAGCCTGCATTAGGGACTAAGAGTGGACTGCTGCAAGTAGGTACTCACACAGTAAAATTTATGTCATGTAGTGAATACCTGGAAAATAATTGTATCTATTTTCTCCCACAGTTCAACAGGTCTTCCTGTGTACAGCCTCCAGGTTTAGGATAAGCATGAGTCTTTTTCTTACTTTGAGAACCTCATGCTTCTTTTAGGAGTGTTGACTGAATGGGCAGATGGCAGACAGTGCAGGTTTAGGCCATCACTTATCAATGTAAGTCAGAAATCAAAGGGACAGAATGAGGCTGTGTGTGAGGTGTCTATGGGTATGGGGGTATGTGTGTGTGTTCTTGCTTGCTTTGTTCCTCAAGTCCATTTTTTTTCTTTTCCAACTAAAAGCCTGTAAAGAAAGGGGCTGATTTTGACTATACCTTTCTAAAGAAAGTTTACATAAAACTTTTAACTTACTGTTTTGATATCAACAATCGGAACTGCATGATTTTACTAGTAATTAATAAAAATATATATACCATGCTTAATTTTCATCTGTGGGAAGCTGAACTACTCTCTTTCCTGTGTGGGCAAACTTTGAAATGAAAAGAATGAGTATGTCTACAAAAGACATGTCTTCAGTGCTCTTCTGTGCTCTGGCATTTCTCAGGAAAAGATGTGGTAATTTTGGTCTATCCTTTAGATAATGTGACCCTGATAGATTACACAAATTAATCGTAGTTAAAGAGTACAATAAGAAATGAAATGCCAAGTTTATTTCTGGAGTAATAAAACTAGTTTGCCATTATATTATTGATTAATGAGTCACAGATGTTACATTTTAAAATAAGCTGCCACTTTTTTGATCAGTCTGTAAGGACAGTTATGCTGATGATCCTAACCAGATCACTGTGCAATAAAAACAGGCCATTCATCACAGTGAATTAGAAGCTACGTTCCAGCAAGCAAAAATACAAACACACAGGTTAACGCACATCTCTCAGAGGAGATAAATACTCATTCCAAGTTTTTCTGAAACTTGATAAAATGTGCAGTGTGCAATCCAGGCCAGTATACCACTCTGATATTGGTGATGTACCTCACGGATGTATCTTTTTTGCCTAGTATTTTCTCATAAGCAAATATGGGCCAGATTGTATCATATTGCACATGGTATAGCTTTGAGTTAATTTTAATTTTTAACAGCCATATGTTTTCTTCATCTATCTTTAAGTCATGCCACAGGAACATCTGCTGGTTCTTTTCTTTCTTACTATTGACTTCAGTTGTGCATTTTTATAGTGCGGTTTTATTTCCTTGCATGGGTCAAGTCAGCTTGCTGGTTTGAAGAGGGGCAAGGGGAGACAACATGCTAAGTGTTACGGTTGTGCTGGATTTGGCTCCTATTTGCACAGGCAACCTGGGAGTCAGTAGTTCTTCCCCACGCTGTCCCTCTTGCCCTTGTCACAATGTCCTGTGGCTGGGCTGAAAATATTTTTGTCCCCTATGCTTAAAAACTCTTTTGGTCCCTGTGCTGAGATGGACATAGGATGGCCTCTCCCTATATTGTGACTTTGCAATACAACGTCTGTGCTCTGAAAATTTGGACTGTGGGGTTTATCTCTCAGGGTGCACCAATGACCCACTGTGTGGCAGCAAATTTTATTTAGAATTCCACCAGCCAGTCAAATATGCAAATCTGATGTGAAGCTCATGAGAGGAGGCTGGAGAGATATCTTGAATTCTGTGAGGTATTACATAATTGGTAAGATTTTTTTCTATCCTCTTTCTTGCTGTTCTGAATGGGGAAAAAAAAATTAAAATTTGAATACTCCCGGGGTGGTGAGCGTGTGTCTGTGTGTCAATGTGAGTGTGTGTCTGTGTGTGTGTTGAAGGAAATAAACACAGAAGTGGGAAGAAATAAGTGAGCAAACCTTAATAACAGCAGCTCAGTTTTTAGTCCCAACAGACTTAACTAGCAGAAGGGGAAAGGAAGATCTGGGGCTGGCTGCCAGAGAATCATTGCTGAGTGTGAACACTACAAGGCATCTCTGAATGCTGTGATCATAGGGAGCCTGAAAGTATTTGTGATTTGGGACTTTGCAGTCAGTCTTACAAGCAAGGAGTGTTTATCGCAGATTTTCAGTACGGAGAAAACTACAGCCAAGCTGACCAGAAAGACTGGAATTTCATCTATCTCTCCCCTCCCCCTCTCTGCTTTCTCTCTGTCGCCCACTCACTGGATTTCTTTCCCTGCCAGCCTTTTAAACTAGAGATTCCTGGGCCAGTGACATACATTTTTCCTCTTATTCTAGTGTGCTCTCATGTTCAGCCTCCTGCAGAAACACTGCTGCCTGTAAGTATCTGATTCAAGTTTGTTGTACACTGAATCCTGTTGTGTTTGTGGTTGTAATAGTGCTTAACAGCTTGCAGAGTTCAGTTTGCTGCTGAATGTTGCAGCCAAGCAGTCAGACAGTAATTTTTGTAGTCGGGATGGATGAAATCTCAGTTCTCTCTTTGAGGAAAGTAGACACTGGTTCTTGCCAGTAGTTTAGCAAGTTAACATGAAAGCCAACGGTCCCAAGCAACTTACTTTATCCTAATGTACAAGCTGATATAGATTTCTCAAGTATGTTGGCTTTTTTCTGTCAAATCTAATAAAACTTTGTGGCTTTATCTTTTATAAAAGCTTGGCAGCACTAAGCAAGATTTCTTTGCTTAGAATTGTCTTACTAATAAGACACACTAGAAGAAAAAGATAAAACATTGAAAATATAATGAAAACTTTCGAAATTACTAGGTCTTTATATAGGATATATTTAATTTAGCTGGCATAACTTGTTTTTTAAATGCATGTTTTAAATTGTACACTTATTTTGCAGTAAGGATCTGTATTTTAACATTTTCATGTACATTCAGACAACTGACTTGGTTTATCTGAATGAGACAGATGTTCACTGGTCATATGAATGAATACTTACTTATGTTCCTTAAAACATATGAGCTTGCACAGTTTTTACATTTCCTGCTGGTTTGTATGTATTTATCTAGAACTAAACTCTAAAACAAGCTCTCTCTTTGGGAGGTTAGTTACTGTCACTCTGTGTTGTGCTGAGACATTCCAACAAACTCTGTAGACAATTATCCACAGTTTTTTCAAAGGGTTACTGAAAGGGGATTTTGCCAGTTATGGTTTTGCTAGTTGTCATCTCAGCTAACTCGGCACTGCACTTTACCTTAGACAAAATGCATCTCTATTGACCTGTCCAGGGTGTCACTGGGAGACATTGGCACTGCAGACTACTAGTTGTTTTCACAGAACAGCACACACATCTATACAAGTTGTCCCAGCTCTTTTTTCTTGCACAGGTGTTATTGCTGTGTCTGCCAGCATTTTCATCATGATTCTTCCTTAGGGTTTGTTTTGCATGCAACGTGAACTGCATGCAGATCATTTTAACCTAGACAATGAGGTGGTTTGGATCTGGGGACATTTAGATTTTGAACATATGTTCCAGCATAGATTTTAATTTTAAATTACAATACCTCCTATCTGTTCATTCTTATGTTCATTTTTTTCCACAGTCCTTGAAGTAGTCTGGATAATATTAATCTATGATAATAATAGTGTTAGTACAAGTGGTCTTGATCCTATATGCCTGTGATAACATTACAGTCCAACAGGACTTCATCTATTTGTGGGGAAAAGAAACTATCACTGCCTCTATCAATCTGTGAATTACAGGTGGCAACAAAATAGCACATGCTACTCAAATAACGATGCATTAAAAATGTAATCCACTTGCCTGTACCTGTTTGAACATAAAGAGGGACTGAGTGAATAATTTGTCATCAATACCTTTACTTTGGTTCTCTCATTTTTTGCGATTATGTGGCATTCACTTGTGGACCCAGATTAGTTTATCTCATAGCACTGGCTGTGTGGGCTACAGTTATTGTAGCTAGGGTGTCCATGTAACATTTCATGCTTTAACAACTCACAAAACATGATCCTTGTTTGATTCAGGTGCCTTTTGTGCAGTTGGGTTAAAAACCCTGAACCTGAGAGTCAGTAGCTCCTAAATCTTCCTAAACTACTTTTGGGAAGGTGCTAAACATTCCCTGATAAAGTGTGTAGTTTCCTACTCTAGTTGCTACCATTGTGAAGTCCTGCAAAAGTATTCAGAGATCTCTAGTAGCTGATTGTGAAGTCAGACTATAGCTGGATTGCACTTGATGTTTTGATGAATATTGTCTAAAACTATTATGTGATTGTATGAGCTAATTTAATACTCATGATCCTTTTGTTGCCCTGGGCTGAATTTTAATTGCTGTAAAAATATTTGTCTTGTTTCCTAGAAGCCCTGGAACACTGTTAGTTGTTTTCTTTCAACCCATCCTAAAAAAAAATCCTGTTCTTTCTGTTTCTTGTAAACCTTTTCTGATATTCATTAAAACAAATCAATGCAACTCCCATCCCACAACAATCATTCTCCGTAATCTCCAAGAACTTTGAAAAAAAAGAGGGCAATTTTTGATCCAGCTGTTCAGTGAAATATCCCAGGTAACCAGAGATTTTGTCACACACGGAGAAACCCTTAAAGTCTCATACAAATCCCAGTGAAGATTTTGGTTGTATAGAGACTTGGGTCAAGTTCACTAGTAATTACAGATTCTTTAGTCAGGTTTTAGGTATTACAGCTGAGAGTTAGTGGTGCCGTTTCTGAGTTTCTTTTTTTGTTTGTTTGGTTGGTTTGGCTTTTGTTTGTTTGTTTGTTTTGTTTTGTTTTTTGGTACTGGTAGATAGCTATGTAAGTAATTTAGATTCCTCTTTTACTTACATCAAATTAGCTCTCCTCAAAATCAGACTCACCATTTGTATTTGGTGAGAATGCTAATGTTTGTAATTAACAGTTGTATCCTTTCGTAAATGTGCACCAGAAGCCCTGAGGGAAAACTAGTTCTTCTGGCATTTGAAGGAAATTTTTAACAAACTACATCTAAAGTCCACAGAAACTATCCCATACGTTGCCCCCAGTTTGGTATGTCCCTCAGTTTTAACTCTACAGGGTAGTATTCGCTGCCTCTTCACTGCCTCAGCCTTCCTATCCTGGCCTCATCTGCAGAGCAGGGCAAGAGTTCTCCAGCAGAGTAACTCCTTAGAGTTCCCCTTGCCCAGTGTCCCTTGTACAATGCCTTGGACTCATCTTCAGGACGTGTTTTCCAGGCTTCCAAATCTCAGTGTCAGCTTGGCTAATCTACCTATAATTATGGGAAGGGTGGTCTCTTTACTTGTTATCATAGCTTTTTTTACCAGTAGGGTTTAATATTGGATCCTGTGGGAATTACTGGAGACTTGTCAGGGTATGATGCAGTGTTTTGCAAAACTACACCAGGTAATTAACTTGGGTCCTGGCAGTTAGTTGGCTCTGTCATTTCTGCTTAGAATTACCACATGATTTAGGGTGAACAACTGTAACTGCTCCCATCTCTTGCTCCGATAACAGCCAGCTTTTATGGCAAGTACAGCTTCAAAGGTACATCAGGCAATTCAGGCCCTGATTAGTTTTTTTTAAAAATATCTCTGAGAGGACTCCATGAAACCTGTTCTACTGTCCATAATCACAATGTCTTTTTTTTTTTCTTTTCTAGTATCTAATGTGAATTTCCTGTATTGCTGTTTTTGTGGATTACACCTTGTCCCTTCACTATGCACCTCCAGGCTCTCTGCACTCTTTTGTTAGAAGTCCAAAAGAAGCAATAAACCCTCTCTTCCTCAGGCTGAACAAATCCAGCTGTCTCAGCCTCTCCTCATAAATCATGTGCTACATCCCCACTGAGGAATAACAGCTAATATATGATATATCACTGAACTGACATGACTGTTTTGCTTCTGAGACCAAAGCTGGTAGCTTTGTACTCACACCGCGCACCTGGAGTTATTTTAGGTGTTTTGCCATATAGACAGACTCCTAGAAAGTGGATGAGGAAACAACTTAGTTTCACTATACTGATTCCCCTAATGTGTTGTTCATGAACACCATTATTTCTTTTAAACCCCTCAGTACATCTGAAATATTGTGGTGTATTTGGATTTTACAGTGCCTCGGCTGTATGTCCATTCTGGGTACACAGATGACATGCTAAGGAATG
This sequence comes from Myiozetetes cayanensis, assembly GCF_022539395.1. NCBI lineage: Eukaryota > Metazoa > Chordata > Aves > Passeriformes > Tyrannidae > Myiozetetes > Myiozetetes cayanensis. The sequence continues at coordinate 59,033,356 of NW_026087631.1, read as the reverse complement.
GTAGGGATGAATCAGGTTCAGCTGTGATATTAGGGGCAGAGAAGTAAGGAGACTGTAAGGAAGTCCAAAGCAGCCACAAAGTATGGCAATGGCATCGCCAGCAGTTGTAGAGCTGCTGGAGAGCAGCTCAGTGTTGCTATTGATCAGAGTTAGTGCCATGTAGCACACACACGACTTCACTGAAGCAATGACTTTCTTCATATAGGGGGAAGATGCTAATATGATGGCATTCACACCAAAACCTTCTCACTTTTATTGCCATTTTGTGCTGAAAGGGTCACTTGCCATTTCATTTTGCTAACGTTAGATAAGTGATTGAGAAAGTGAGGTAATGCTTCCTAAGATCTTCACCTGGCCACCTAAGAAGACAGCACTCAGCAGACGAGTGGCTGGAACATACCGGGCAAACACATGTAGTGCCTGCAAGTAAAAGCAGTCAAAGCAAGACAGTGACAACATAACCAAATTTGTTTCAGAGAATGTCTCACACAACCAACATGAAATTGGTCAAAATGCTCCTGGCTCCCTTTTGAGACTCTGCTCTTTGTTTGATGCAGGGTAAGAAAAGGCAACAAAGAAACTACTGCCTGTGCCGGAGGTTTTCACTTGCACTCTGTGCTGGGTTTTACGGGGCAGGCACCAGTAGCAGATCAGCCTGGGCTGTAGCAGAGTTGAGGTGCAGAGGTGTCTGTGTGAATGACTCTGCCAGTGCCTGTTGGAGAGAGGCATCTGCTTTCCCTTCTTGTAAGCACATATATAGTGTGTAAAGAGAACAATACCCTTCCCGACTAGTGCTGTTTGTGAAATGGCGATTAGGCTGTCTCTGAACTGTGACGTGGTTTTACAGGAGCTATTCAGGTGAGTGGAGAAAGTCAAAACTCTCCAGGCTTTAATTTTATCTTTTCTCCTGAGGTGCCCTGTGCCCTCTGAATAAAGGGTTTTTGCACCACAAATAAATGCCCCCGCCTGCTATTATGGAGCACAGAGTTACTGGCATTGTCATGAGCTGTAAAACACCAGGTTTGTGGCTCAGAGTCATTCACTGCCATTTAGCACTTTGCCAGGTCCTAGCCAGAATCTAAAATTCCTAATTATTTTCTTTCAAAGGATTTAAAATCCTTTGCAGTCCTTGTGCCAGGAGCTTCCTCAGAGCAACTTTGTGACACATATGTCAGAGTGGTTATTTCACTTTCCTCAGCCCTATCTTCACCTTGTTCAGTCCAGGAAGTCAAAAAAAGGACACAGCAGTAGAGGAGGTTTTTCGCTTAGAACATCTCTCTCTGCTTTGCAGCTGGTACTTTAGGAAACACATTATATTTGATAAATGCTAGAAATCCATGCACTATGTGATAAATGGCAGTCAGATATTCAGGTTCAAAGGGTGCGCTTGCTGCAAACCATACTTTCACACTTGGAATCTGAAGTGTAGTATCTTTTTCTCCCCCTTTTTCCTAGTTGTTCTTTATAGGATTGCAGACCGTTTTTCAAAAGTGTGAATTTTAGAAAGTGGAGTGTTGTCTCAGGAAGTGCTATGGATACCCATCCCCCAAGAAAGAAACAAAATTTAGCAGGTATTTTGGGTATATTTCCATAAATGGATTTTAGTAAAACCTGTCTGTGTAAGTAAACTTCTTGAAAAATTATTTGAGATTTTGATTTGTTAATTAAACACGTTAAAACATTTTCTACTATGAATTTCATTCCTTTTCCTCTGGCTAGAATTCTATGTTTTGCCTCCGATTTTCTTCAGACTGATATGGCTGCAACATTTTAAACCAAAATGGAAAGATAAACAGCTAGAAAACCAGAGTTAAGATTTGTGTCCCAAACTACATAGTCGACATATATATAATTTAAATGTATGTTAGTCAATCTTGAATCTGTGGTGAAGTGATCTGTCTTGTCTTACTTTAGGAAATGAAAAATTTTAAATAATTTATGAACTGCTGATTGGTTTCCAGTGAAATTTAAAGCTGGGTGGATGTGTGCATTCAATTATAGGCTGTTCAGAAGGTCATTCTGCTGGAAACAGTGGAGTAAAACCTGTCAATAACAATGAAGAAAATAAAGAGATACAAGGATCTGGGTTTTAATTCACTTTCAGGAAAGATCATTGTTGGTGTTAAGGTTTTGGCAAATAAGAAGTCAGGGCATTAACGTAACAAAAATTCCCCATACAAAAATAAAAACAACATCATCGTAACACCAAACAAAAATGGACAATTCACACAAAATCCACACCTTGACCCTTCACACAGTTACAACAAAAATTTCCCATGATCATTTCATTCTCCAACAATGTTCAGTACTTGTTTTGCCCATTATTCTCCCAATTACTATCCTTATCTCAAGGTCCTCATGATCCAAGTCATGGCACTGAAAAGACAGTGGTGGGTTAACCTGGCTGGATGCCAGGTACCAAGCTGCCCTGTCATTCCCCTTCCCAGCCACACAGTGATGAGAGAAAAAGATGGAAAACAACTCATAGCTTGAGATAAGGCAATTTACTAAAGCAAAAGGGAAGAGGAAAATAACAAGGTTTATTTTCTGTTTGCCATCAGCAAGAGATGTCCACCCACTTCCCGGGAAGCAGGGCTTCAGAACGTGGAGCAGTTTCTCAGCAGGCAGACATTGTAAACAACAAATGCCCTTCCATTCCTTCTCTTTTCCTTAGCTTTTATATCTGAGCTGACATCATATAACTAGCCTTTCGTTAGTTTTTAGGTCAGCTGGGCTGGCTGTGTCCCCTCCCAGGATCTTTCTCTTGACTGGGGGGAGGCATGTCACAGTGCTGATGCTGTGCCAGTGCTGCCCAGCAGCAGTCAAAACACTGGTGTGTTACCAACACTTTTCTAGCTACCAAAGCAAAGCACAGCTGTGGGGAAATGAGCTCCATCTCAGCCAGACCTAACACATGTGAAATTAAGCTGCTGCTTTAAATGAACTGCAACTGTAAGAAATGGTTGAAGGTTTTTGTGTCTGTGTTTGTAGGTTTTTTTAATCCCAGTAGTTGCTTGATTCCTTACAGCAATTTTCTTTCTTTTATTTTTTTTCAGGATTAACAAACCTTAAAAGGACTCTGAGAAAACATTCATTATTTTGTCAGTCTTGGTCGATGAATTTTATAAATCCCAAGAATATTTTAAAAGAGTCCCCCATATTTCAGTCAAGGAGTGACTCTTAATAGAAAACATGTCACACATTTTTACCTGCAACTAATATTTTATTGCTTCATTACAGGGCAAAAGTCTGCTGGTGGAGAAAGAAGACTCCTTTTGTTAAGAAATTTTTTCCACTGGTGGAAAAGGCTGGCATCCCCTTATAATATGAAGTTCTTTGAGAAAAGCTGGTGGTTTCTGCTGCTGCCTGTAGTGCTAAGAGTGGTGTGCTCCTCCTTTATCAGTGTGAACCATGGGGTGAAAGTGATGAAGGGACAGTCTGTCTTCCTGTCAGAAGATGACCTCAAGTTTTCCATTCCCAGAGAGAAGGATGTCTGCAAAGTTGAAGTTGTGATTAATGAGCCAATAACACAGAGAGTTGGACAACTAACTCCACAGGTATTTGGGCTCCGTTGTGCTGCTTTGAGTGTTCACGTGGGAGAAACCAGAAAGAGCTGCCTTACTGTTCTTTTTTTTCCTTTGGATAGTGACTAAACAGCATGAAACTGAATGACCTGTGGGATTCAGCCTTTTGCATAAGTAGACAGCTGGCAGAGAACTGCAACGTGGAAATCCAAAAGCTGAGCTCAGTAACATGAGTGAACAGAAGTGGGCTTGCTCAGAGTCTCCTTTCACAAGCAAAGAATGACTACTTAAAAACTTTCAGTTAGGAGATATCCTCGAGCCCCTCAGCTGCTAGCTTTTCGATCATGAGGGTAACCAGTGCCCCTTGGGTACTACAGCATTTTGCATTTTAGTCACAAAGCCACTACTTAGGGAGCAATTAAGAAAAAAATCATCACATACAATAAGCACATTGTGTACACCATTGTTTGCTCTGCTTTGCAACATCCAAATTGCTAGCAGATGGCAAATACATTAAAACTCCCCTGTTTTCTGTTCAAATGTCAAGCTTGTAGGAATAATGAAATGTATTTCACATATCACCGTTCTGCTACTCATCTGCTTTACAAATTGGCCCACCTGAGTCATAGCAGGAAGGATTAGAAAGTAATTGATGTGAAGAGGTAATGATATAGATAGGAGATGAATGGTTTTAATGAAACAAAGGCAAACAGGTTTTGTCTTCTTGAAAAATTTTGTTTACTGTACCATACAGCATACACTTTTGTATATTTGTATATGTATATAGTTTTAAACATCCTCACCGAGTTTTTGGTGGTTTCTGTGAAGGTAGGTGCAGGAGGACCAGTTTCAGTAGATTTTTTCATTGTTACTTTCACAGACCACTGACAAGTATTTTCAGCTGAATCAGCACCACTATGCAACAGAGTGACGGAAAACAGGAGGTGTTGCAATGAGCAGGGCAATGTGTGATCTTCTCTAGAGACTGGCCCCAAGAAATGTAGTGCATCTGCTGAAACTTCCCCAGGGCCTGTTCTCTGCCAGCACAGAGACTCTGACCATAGTACCCCACCTCTGCTTCCCCAGTGTGGGTTGGCTCTTGATTCATATGAACATAGAATCATTAAGGTTGGAAAAGACTTTGCAGATCATTGAGTCCAATCATTAACCCAGCACTGCCAGGTCTACTGTTAAACCATGTCCCTAAGCACCACATCTACACAAGTTTTGAACACTGACCACCCCTTCAGTGAAGAAATTTTTCCTAATATCCAATCTAAAGAAGAGGAAGAAAAAGAGGAGAAAAACAGAGACATATGTCAAACCTCTGACAAACCTCTTCTGTAGGCAGTGTGGCTGAGGAAGTGACTTTGCTTTCAGTTTCCACCTCAGCTTCTATGTGCTGTAGAAATACCAGGTGTTTTGAAATAGCCTCTTTGTCCTGTGTAAGTCAACATGTTTCAAGGACACAGTTAGAGAGGTACTTTTCAAGAGATCCCAGGAGATGTGTATTCCCCATACCTTGTTTTCCAAAATACCTGCAGTCCTTGACTTCCCCACTCGCAGCTCCATCTCTGTTGAGAACCTGTCATTTCATGGCTCTGATGTGTGCCCAGGCAGTCGAGTGTGGCTCTTGGAGGCCGCAGGCACAACATCTAGAGGGAAGGGCTCTGCTGCACAGGCGACCCCAGGGTACCAGACTGTAGAGAGGCTGTGGCTGCTCGTGCTTCCTGAGCTTTCTCCATTCCCAAACAAAGGTGCTAGAGTCTGGATTTCCTGGGGCCACTCGTGCTCTTCCTACAGGAGACTCTGCAGCTAAAAAACATCTCTGTTATGATCTGGTTTACTGCCAGTAAAGTGAGTAATGTTCTAGGAATGCATGACAATTTAATTATAAATTGTAATTGAAAGGCAGTTGAAGTGGAAAAAAACCCCACAAAGCTAAACAGTAATTAGGAAAAGATTTAGATCTCCTTTGTCTTACCCAGCAAATTTACAGACAATTAGAGTTGCCTGTTCATATAAAAGGAAAACATATCAGGAAACATAAAACAGATGTTTCTTTTTGCAAAGCAGATTGTGTCTTAATAAACATATAAACTGATTGTCACTCAGTGGTAGCAGATATTCATGGAAAGGTCCTTCATTTTCCATCCCCTTGTTATCAATTAAGATGTGAAACTAATAATAATAATAATAATAATGGCCAGTCTTCGTGAGCGAAGATCCGGGGAAGGTCTTTACACCTTCCAGCCTGCACATTGGATTTTTTAGGTGAGACACAGTGTGCGCGGAACTGAGCCCACCCTTTAATCCTAAGGTTCATCTGCCAGGGCCAAGCGAGCTTGGACAGTGGCAGTGAGGTCCTCAGGACGTAGGTGGGTTGCCTTTAAGGCTAACGAGCTCCATCTGGCCCGGGGAGTGGCCCTGACCGGGAATTGAACCCGGGTCTCGGCGCTGACAGCGCTGCGCCCTTACCACTGGACCACCAGGGGCTCCCTGATGTGAAACTAGTGATGTCTTAAAATGAGAAAAATTAATTCCTTGATATGATGGGACCTGATGTAGTCTCTCTCCATGATATTTGAAAAGTTATGGCAGTTAGGGCAAATCCCAGTTTCCAGACTGGAAAAAGGGAAACATTTTACAACTTTAAAAAGGGTAGATCCTCCCTGGGGACTACTGACCTGTCAGACTCCCCTCTGTGCCTGGGAAGATCATGGTACACATCCTCTGAGAAAAGCCATGATAAGAGACATGGAGGACAGGGAGGTGATTCTGGACAGCCAGCACGGCTTCACCAAGGGCAAGTTCTGCCTGACCAATCCAGTGACCTTCTGTGATGGAGTGACTGCATCAGTGGACAAAGGAAGGGCTACAGATGTCATTTATCTGGACTTCTGTAAAGCCTTTGACATGGTCCCCCACAGCATCCTTCTGTCACCAAAACCCTACTGACTTCAAGGGCTCATCAGTCTCATCTTTGGGGTACAACATTAATCTTCTGAAGCTGTAATATGAGTGGGGTTTGTATATAATATACTTTCTTTTTTTTCCCTGAAGGTAACACACCGTGTAACTTAATTTTATTTTCCATTTTTGTAGAATATCACTTAAGACTATCTAATTAATTGGTTAACTGCCATGTTCCTTTATGTTAGCTTGTACTAAGAAAGAAAAGACATTAAGGAAGAAAGAGAGATATTTGTTGGTTTTGTTTGTAAAACAGCAAAGCACATATTTCTGTGGCATTTGAAAATAATAGACAACAGAACAGCCACAACATAGTCAAAACCTTCATCGTACGAGAGTAATTTTGTTTTTCACAAACTGTTTTTGTCCTTTGTTTCTAGGCAGAGTTAACAAATGAAACCAAACATACTTTTGGTAACACTGTATATTACAGATTATTTTAAGAGGTTGATCATTGTGTATGTGTCTGAAAATCAACTAATCCATTACTTAAAAAAAAGAAAAAAAGGCTTTGTACAGTGCACATCTTGATGAAAATTAAAAGCAGGCAATACATTTAAAATTGCTAAGAGTATAGAACAATTATCACATATCTTGAGCATCTGAGAAAAACTTCAGTAAAAGTGGACCCTTCCAGTAATAATAAAAGCTGATAAATTCCAACCAGTTTTCCATTCTGACAACTAGTTTAGGAATTAGAGTATTAATTTATTTTTGCACTGAAAATAAGAGCATTCAAAGATTTTCTCCATGAGCTGCACTTACAGTCAGCATTTTAGAATCTCACTAAAATCCCCAAGCCATTCCACCATCCTCCAAAGTGTTTGGGGAAATGAAGGTAATTCAAGCAAGGCACTTCATTTTCATGATTCTTTTGTCATATTTTAAGAAATTACTGTCAGTAAGAAATGACCTCTTAAAAAAAAAACCAACAAAAACGTGACATGTCAGTCAGCCATATATGTAGTTAATAGTTATTAGTTATGGCCCGATTAGGTCTATTAGTGAATGTTGAACAGATTTTGCATTATGGAATTTATATGGAAGTCCATATAACTATTTGTGTATAGTGCCCATAAAAATGCAACCAAACTTAAATTTAGATTCACAGTGAGATAGGTAATGCAGTGATCAACTTTTGGCTTCCTGCTGACAAGAATAAGCCTTGTCTCTCTGTAGATATGAAACTTGAGTATCCTCCATGGACCATGGTGTAGGGTTTCCCTGTTATCAAAGAGATAACACAGACATGGTTTTATCCACCCTAGGAGCTTTCATCTGATGTTTCTATAAAGAAACATCACAGTATTGGAACTGTAATTTGTCAGACTTGAAAACTGCAGTATGTGAGGACATGAACATTGTATGCTCCAGAATCCAAATCCCTTTTGTAAAGAATAGGTGTGTCAGAACTCGACAAAGCAATCTTTTTTCTATTTGTGTCAGGCATTTTTCTTCATTGCCTTGCTTTCACAAGACCAACTATTAAATAAATCAATCTGCTTGAAACAAGTGTCTGGCTTAGATGGTTAAACTGTGGCCAGACAGCCTCACAGATTTTGCCTGTATCAGATATATCATAAGAATTAGTCTATTTTGATTTACCTAGTGGAAACAATATAGAAATCTGCTTGGGATTACAGTGACTTTGGGATGGGGTAGGTATGGCACAGAGATGATATCTGATCTAGTAAAGAGCTGCTGGTACAAAGTCAGTATCACAAAAACATGGAACAAATCTCAGTTGTCAGAATTTCTAACAGAGAAGTGTCTCTGGGTCATTCTATTGTAGTCCAGTGGTAGTGACCAGAAATCAAGTTTTACTATATAATCAAGCTACCTCCATGAGCAACTTTAGAAGCTGATAAATCTCACATTACAATGCAGGAACTGCTTATTTTTCAGCACCACTGCAGTTGTATGTACCACTGGATACACCTGCATCCTGAACTCCACAGGCTGCAGTGGTAAAGAAGTACTAGCTCAAATTATTTGTTGCACTGGGGAGGGACTTGACAGCCTGAAACAATCACTTGTGGCCCTTCACCTTCTAATTGTAGAGGGCTAGGAGCCCCACATTAAAGTGGTTGCTCTGACTCTCACTGGGAGATTACAGAACAGGTGAATACCTATACATAGAAATGAAATACGTATTAAAAATTCTCTCAGTCTGATGCATTACTGACACTCAGAGAGGAATTGAACAGATGCCGTTAAGTTAATATCCTTGACAGTGTTGTACTAATCTGTTCTTTCTTCTTCACAGGTTTTTGACTGTCACTTCCTTCCTAATGAAGTCAAATATACCCACAATGGCTGTCCAATTTTAGACGAAGACATGGTCATGCTTAGGCTGTACAGGTGAGCAGTGGCAGGAGATCCCACTTCACTGTTACCAGGAGCACACCTTCAGGAAGAGCAAACAGTCCATTTTTCACAGTAAAAGCATGCTCTGCTGTACATGTTGTAACTACTTCGATCCAGTAGCTGCATCATTAGTCAAAAAGTGACCATCTGTTTACAGAAATATTTCTCACCATGTATTGCAAATACACTCACAATACGTGCATTATGCATTGCTTGCTTACAACAGAAACTCAGTGATTTTTCATTGTGCTATTGAGAGTGACAACAGTAATTTCAGAGTAGTGTATATTCTCTGCTCTTCTGCTGATAGGGACAGACACTTGCATATACACAGAGAGTAACCTCTTCCTTCCCATAGACACCCTGCTTACAAGACTGGGGAGTCGGGCAGCAGGGTCTGGACCATGGCAGTCTGGGATTTGAGGGCACAAGAGAGAAAGGGGTTCAAGTAATTCAGTTTAGAAGATAAGGACAGTGCCCAATTCTCAAAACAACAGAAGATGGGATGAAGCATAATTGATTTTCTTCTGTCACTTGCAGGTTTACAGAAGTGGAAACATTTGTAGAAACATTCACCCTTCACGTGCAGTTACTTGAGCCAGACTGCAACATCATAAAAATGCGCTCCCATGCCCTGGAGGTCCCTGAATACTATGGTCTGTCCAGGGTGATTGACAAGAACATTCTCACTTTTGATTATGACAGGAAGACAAATCTGGATTGCACCATTTCCATAATCTCTTCAGAAACCCACCTGCCTGCACATGGCCAGCTCACCACCGGGAAAGTGAAGCAAGAGCAGATTCATGGAGATCAGCCACGGAGCTCATTCCCTGGCACTAGTACGATGTGCTTCAGTTGTTTGCATTAGCATGTTCAAAGAGACACAGCAGATTAAGTCTGCAGTAGTGGGTTGTTTCAGACATGCTGGGTAAGAGTGGGTCATGTGAAGTTTAATGAACAGCTTGAGCTATCATGGACATGAAAGAGACATGAAATTTTTGTGGGGCACAATGCAGATCGCAGATCTGGGTCAGTAATTCCGTGATTTGAGTTTTTTCTCCTAGATGTGTGGGCAAAATGTGACCACTCTGTGAGTGCCAAGGTGTAACAGAAACAGTTTAGGGAGTTGTTTAAGGCAGCAACTAACTCAGAGACAAAGGGAGGATGAGACTGGAAGATGTCAGTTAAAAATAAAAACCTGTAGGAAAAGTTGAGTCAGGAAAGGAGCCCTTATTCTCATCTCATCTTTATTTGTACAGACGTGTTCCCCCTGTCCTTTCTTGCTCCAGTAACTATTTCATTATTGCTTCTGTTGGGTTACAGAGCACAGCCTGGGCCAGCAGTGCAGAAATGGGAGCTGCATGCAGGGACTAGGAGTCATTCACAACAAAAAAATGAGCTGTGAAGAATTTCTGAGGATGGGGATTCGGTATCGACACCTTGACCCTCCCTCACCTGACATTGATTATATTCCTGTGAGATTGGATCTCACAGACAGAAGAAGCAAAACTCTGCACAAGGTAGATTTTTATGCAAGATTACAATGTCTGATTGTCTTTCTGGTTTTGGTGTGGTTTTTTTGGTCGTATTTTGTTTTGTTTGTTTGTTTTTCTTCACATTTGAAGAGAGATAGGGAGCCTTAAACTTTGTTCAGTTCTTAGAACGTTGCCAGCTGGGAAAATGAAAGGCATTATCTCCATGCCTCCATGCTTTGGTCGTTATGGCTGCAGAGAAACATCTTTGGTTGATTACTGTCAGACATAAGTAGTTTATCCTGAAAGATAAATTAATTCTGGCATAATTCCACATTTTTTATACAGCATGATCTGCAGTGACTTCAACATATACAGTAATTAACAAGTTAAGAGTTGTGTGAACATATTCAGTTAATAATAATTAATGGCTTGTGTATGCTTCTGTCAGATAAAGTTATTCATTAAACTCACATCATATTAAGTAAATTGTTTCAGCCCCAGATTAAGGACACAAGTAAGACTAGTGATCCTGGAAGTCATATTTATGACATCTCAATATTTACTTTAGGCATTTTGCAATTAAAAGATTTCAATTCTTTTTTTTCAAAATAATTGTTCCATTAATGTGTACCCCAATTTACTCTGTGAAGTTATCAGACAGTGAATTTTCTTTGTTTGCCTTACTTTGCCTTTTCAGTTGTCTCATTTTTTCCTGTTATAGACTGAGTATGCGTGGCTCCCTGTTCACATTAAAGGTGCTGTTCCCAACCAAACACCCAAAGCTGCCCCAATGGCAAAGTTCATCCTGGAAGTAGATCAATTTATTTTAACCCCCATTTCAACCACAACCGTTGATGCTGAAGACAATGAAACTCCAAAGTCCCTGCTTGTATTCAACATTACCAAGCCACCTCCTCAGGGCTTCATCACTCACCTGTCTGACCACACAAAACCTGTTGGCTCCTTCACCTGGAAAGATCTCAGTGACATGCTCATTGCTTATCAGCCTCCAAATAACAGCCACACAGAGAGGAGGAATTATGAGGTAACAGTGGAATGTATTAGCATTTGCTGTTTTAATCTCCAAAAGATTCAGTGAGCTGTAAATACATGCATTCATATGTAATGGACATTTTTCAGAAAAAAATGTTTCTATAACTATATACAGTGCAGGAGCAGAGGTTAAAATCTTTTACCACTTTTCCTTATGACTCATCACTTTAACTATCTAACACAAATTACATATTTATTGCTCACTTTGTAAGAATTTCTTTGCAATGAAATATTTTAGCCCCTCTGACTGAGAAAATCTAAACAGGATGTTTATTTTATTTTATTTTATTTTACTTTTTATAAGGGGAATAGGGAAATAACAGTACTTGTAGATCTACCCAAGAGCCTTTGGAAAGATCAGTGGTGCCTTTTCCACACAGCTTTTACCCATACATGGCAGTACTCATCCCTGTGATCCTATGTAGAGGTGACATATTTAAAGTCATGAAAGATGGACCAGCTAAAGGTCAGAAGTCCCATTTGGTCTTACAGCCTACCTGCTGTGGCAGTGGTGGCGTGGGGATAACAAAAAGGGACTCCCAACAGTTCCTGTTGGGAGTGATAAAAGCATGTCACTAACATAGACAACATGATGCAAATTATGAGATCAAGCTGCTGTCTGCAGAGTCTGGAGTAAGTTATAAAATAACAGTCTGGTAAGATAGTTAAGGAATTACCCCATCAAAACAAAATGGTTGGTGCTGAAGTAACAAAACTGAAGAAACAGAAAAATCAGAGCAAGGTAAGCTGAGGAAAGATGACCGGAAAGCAGAGGAACAGTAACAGTAACTGGCACCTGATTCTGACAGGCCTCTTTTTTAACCCTGGCTGTCACAGGAATCTCCTATCTTTCTGTTTCCTTAGTGTGAGGATCAGACATCCTACTAAACCGTCTGCTCCCTAAGTGCTTTGTCTCTGTCCTGCTTTAAGGACAGTTTGACTGCAGGTTCAGGAATTTGACAGTCACAGAGTTTGACAACTCAAGAGTCTGACTGTTTTTTTTTCTTAAAATTATATTTTTTCTATGCCGCCCCATAGATTTTCTTTTGTATTTGTTTTTGATGCTACATGTCTTACAAGAGCAGGAAATGCCCCCTCCCACTTTTATTATTACTAATAAAAAAAGCCTTATATTAATTGCTGAGTTAATTGTACTCCAAACAATGAGAATGCTTATCTTTCCCATTCATTTCCACACAATGCAAACTAAGTTTCACAGAATTCACTGTGAAGAGCACAGAAGATAGATACTCAATCTAATGGAGAACTTCAATTGCTTCTTTTAGAACTTAAATCAAGTTTTGTTTATTAACATACTATCAGAAGCCTGTAAGATCTCTTAGAATATAATGCACTATATGTGTTTTGAGGTACATTTGGTTTTCAGGGCCTTTTTTTTTTCAATAAACACTTTGTCTCTTTTCACAACAGGTGGAGTTTGAGGTTCATGACTTCTACTTTGAAAGGAGTTTGCCAATCACTGTCCATCTTTCTATCAGAACAACAGATACAAATGCCCCTCGGGTTTCATGGAATACAGGTGAGATCTCTTTTGCTCAGTTTATTTTGCTACAAAATTTATAACATTTGTCACAGACATTTGACAAAGCTCTAAAATTCAGATTTACATCTGGAGTTTAAGGATCATTAAACTGAAGGGGCATATTATCTATTCTTTCCCTTTATCCATTTTGGAGGGAACATGTTAAAGGTTTTAACAGGAATGAAGAATAAAGAAGAAAGGGAAAATTAGGATTTGTTTATACAGCATTTAAAGAAAGAACTGTACATAAAAATGCATAAATAGTAAGGACAAAGATATGATGGAATAGAAGTAGTAGGATAGCATATGGGAAAGACCAAGGCTTGTTGGTGTTGTTTAAAGTGGAAGTGTGCAAAAATGAATGACTGGGAAAAGAGGGCATAATATACCACCAGCCATTTAAAGCCTGGAAACCTTACAGGGTTAAGCCTAATCCAAACAGATTTATGATGTCTGTACTGTAAAGGGAACAGGGTCTCCTGTTAGAGAGTGAAATGTACATTGATATTTAATCATCAAAAGGCAAAGGTGTAAGATCAAATGAGTCTTGAAGTTAATGCTGGAGGAAATGCAGATTCCTCACCGTAGAAAGGGAAGGAGCTGAGAGGAAGGCACCTCATGTCTTCCAGAGTGTCACAAGTTGGACTTGGCTCCCAGCCAAGTGCCCAGACCACAGGGACAAAACCTTCCCCCTCCCTCTCCCTCTCTCACAGTGGATCGAAAAGATCACCAAAAAAAAAAATCAAAAGAATCCAAACCAAACTGAATTTCAAGTGAAACACATTTATATATATAAATAGAATTATATACAATATAACACCCATAGGGAACCCCCCAAAAGGGAAAAGGGAAGGGAAAGGGAAAAGGGAAAAAAGGGATAAAAAGGATAAAAAGCAAATACTTCCCTCATGAGAACAGCGAACCGCACCACACAACCGCCGGCACTCCCTGCCTCTCAAGGCCGAGTAGGCGCACCAGGCCTCACTGCCTCGCCCGGGCAGAGCGACAGCAAAGAACCTTTGCCTTTGGTCTGCTGGAAGAAAGAGAGCGAGAGCTTCCTCTCTCTTCTTCTTTATACTCCTGCTTACGTAAAAATTGTATGGAATACTGGGAACATGGACTTGGTTCCTTGGTTACAACCTGGTCTCCAAGGAAGGCCTAGACTCAAAACCACTACACAGAGAAACCCACCTGAAATAATTGTTGGAATAAGATGAAGCAATGTTGTTCTCCATCATGAAGATCAAGATATATTTTTAGATGCAGACCCACAAAGGAAGCTGAGTGCCCAGTTTCAGACATTGTGAGATTTCAAGTGCAAGACTCCAGTCTGTGCAAATGTCCAGAGATGCGCCTTGCTAGTTTATCAGGTAATTGGAACCAGATATTAAGGAAACTTTCCTGTCTGACGGTTCAGATGGCTCTCTCTGTGAGCCACACTTGCACCACCCTAGACTTTCACTGCTGGGACCACAACCCCTTCACAGCTGGCAGCTCCAGTGCGCCAGTGGGTGACCCTCTTGACTCCCTGCACGCACCACATTCACACTATCAGACTAATTACTGGCTCGAACCTGGGTTTTCCATAACTGAGTCACAGATATCTGGTTCCTTTATGTAATTCAACTTGGTGCAGCAACACAAAACCAGCGCAAACTGAGTGTCTGTATGGAGGGACCCTGAACAAAAGAACCCCTGGGCTGTTATACCCTCACAGTCTGTGTACTTGTTCCAATGGTGATATTTGTTCTTGCTGTTTATCAGGTCCTGCAGCATTTCTATGTGACCAGCCACTCCCTGTGCCTTTTGTTAGACAAAGGGTCTGTGCCCATTCACGGTTCCCTCACCTGGGGCTCACCCATTCCCCCCCACCCAGGGCACAATGTGCAGTTTGCACACCAAGCCACCTGCACGAAGTGTACTGTGCAGCACCAGAATAGATTATTTCTCTGAAAAAGATGCCTGAAAGACAGTTAACTAAGGTGAGTAGGTCAGAAGCTGTTATCAGGCTTTTAGATGGCCTTACAATCATAGCGTCATAGAATCATTAAGGCTGAAAAAGACCTCCAAGATTATCAAGTCCAGCCTTCATCCAAATACCACCATGCCCACTAAACCATATCACAGTGTGCCACGTCTACTTGTTTTTCGAACACTTCCAGGGATGGTGACTCCACCACTTCCCTGAAGAGCCTGTTTCAATGTTTAACCACTCTTTCAATGAAGACATTTTTGCTTTTGTCCAACCTGAACATCCACTGGAATGCCTGTCGCAGGGAGGTGTGTAGATGGAATTAAACGTTCTGGCTTTTTTCCTGGCTGTAAACACATTTAGAAGGGCTAGATGCTGACAGCATTGAATGTCACGGGTGATTTGGTGATGTAATGCTCTGCTCTTTGCAGGCCTCAACCTCCTAGAGGGGCAATCCCGACCCATCACATGGCAACACTTCCAAATTGTAGACAACGATGACATCCAAAATGTTCACTTGGTCACAGTCGATGGCTTACAGCATGGGCGGCTCTCAGTGAGAGGTATGTCATTTCAACTCCAGAGACTGGGAATTTATCCTCTGTGATAATGCAACAGCTCTACGCCTTCTGCTGACTGCCTTCCCCTGCTACAACCATGCTGGGTATGGGGATTAAAATCGGAATATTAAAAGATTTGGCATTTAAACCTTTACTTTCCTAATACAGGTTTACATTCCAAAGCTGAAATTTTAAAGAAATCACCTATGCTTTCATTGAGAAGCATGACAGGTGAAACGCAGTCACTGCATTTACACTTCTGACATTTTTGCTTGCAAGATGCTAAAGAATGCCAAGTGATTTTGATTTATTGGCAAATACAGACAACATTTGGACACAGTTGTACTTACTGGTACCTTTAAGGTTTATTTCAGAAAATGACAATTAAATTAGACTTGTAATTCATTAACCTTCTGCCTTATTGATACTGCTAAGTTTTGCTCTGCAGCCCATGAGATGGCACAGCTCTTGGGAAAATGATTACGTAACAAAAGGGACTCTGCTCTTCGCAAGGTGGGAACATTCTGCCACTGTCAGTGCTGTTTTTTTTGATAGTCAAACACATTCATGTAAAATGCATAATCTAGAAACACAAACCAAGCATTTAAAGAAAAGGGGAAGTTGCTATTTGGAATTTAGTGGAAATAGAAACTACTCAGAAGTACATTTTATTTCAGGAAACTACTGCCAACGAGTTCATTGTCTGCAAGATCATCCTCTTGTAAAACTACAGACAAGAGCTGTGTGGTGTCAGCAGTGCTAAGCAGACTCAGCCCCAGAGATGGTGTTACAGGGGGCCTGTGCAGCCTGCCAAGGGGCAGAGGGTGGGCTGCAGGCCGTAGAGCAGTAGACCAACTGTGCCTGCAGGGCCCATCTCCTGGTGGCAGCCCCATACTTGCATGTTCAGTCTGAGGGTTTCTCAGACTCCCATACACCAGCCAGGGGTGGATATTTCTTCTCCAGTGACTATGCCTTGTTCTCATTTATATCTCCACAAAGGTACATGCAGAGGAAACCGTCAACACAATTTTTGGCAATTGTCTTTTTGTCTAGTAAGCACCAAATGATGTTCAAACCTTAAAGGAATGCTTTGGTTTTTTTCTTGGAAGCCCTGGTGAGATCATACCTTTCAGCACCAGACTACAGTTCTTGAAACCTTTAACTTGCCTGAATACTTGTCTGTATGTATAACACATCTAGTGAAGCAGAGGTATAAAATTGTTTTATTATAAACAGTAAAAAACCTCAATATACAAAAAACCCCACAAAACATTTTACTTGCAGTGAAATGCTGAGTTTAATTATAAAGCATATTCTGTTTGATACATGTAAAATGTTCTGATAAAAAAGTAGAGGTTGAAATTAAAGTGGAAACAGTCACAGTTAAAAATCCTTGATATCTCCATTTAAGTTATCTTTAGTGCAATGGACATTTGGAGGATTTTCTCCACTGCCAGAGTAGCAAATTCTACATTTTTATTAACTATTCCAAGTTCTACCAACTTGCTTCTGATAGATGAAGTTACATTTAATTTTTCTACATTTGTTTTTCTCTCTCCCTTAATGACATTCATATTGGGGGAAGGATTCTCTTCTGGGCTGAACCCCAGAACACATTTTTGATGCATTTTCTTCCACTGTTTTGACAGGAGGGAAAGGATTCATGTTCACAGTCTCTGACATTCAGGCTGGAGTTGTTCACTACCATCACGATGACAGTGATTCTACTAAGGACTTTGTGGTATTTAGAATTTTTGATGGGCCCCACAGTATTCGCCATAAACTGCCAATCAATATTCTCCCTAAAGATGACAGCCCTCCATTTCTGATCAGCAATACGGTTATTGAAGTTCATGAGGGACAGACCATCCTGATTCAGAGCTCCATGCTTCATGCTTCTGACATGGATTCCAGTGATGATTACATATTATTCAATATTACCAAGCCATCGCAGGCTGGAGAAATCATGAAGAAACCAGGACCAAACATGATAGGTAATGAAACACATCCACAACAGCATGCTTTTCTTTGTGCCCTCCTTTTTTGTTTACATTAAAAGTTACAATCAGACAACTTACTTTGGCTCAGGACAAATCACGGCAAACTTGTACTTCTTTCATTATAGTTTAAAACCCCCATAATTAATTTACGTCAGCCTCTGCATAAGGATAACTGTACCTATGTACACTATTTATCCTACAATTCTTCCACTCTGAGTCTATTTTCCTACAGTACTTTTCTCCTACAGAGAAGTCGGGCTAGTCAGGAGTTAGTTTACCTACAAGGATCCATGACAAGTCCAGAGCTAACAGATGATGATAATGATGTTAAATGAGGAGAAAGCTCTCCCTCCATGTAACTGAATTCAGGAATTCCTGTGCTAGGCTGTAGAGGCTGCTAGTCCTGCAGATTCTCTTCTGAACAAGGCTTTAGGCCTATTTGTTGTGTTGCTTTATGTGTTGAATGATCTTTAAGTGACATAGAAAAGAAGCTGATGATCTTCAAAGAATGAGGAAGACAATGAGAGAACATTTCAAAGGACTTGCCCTGGTTATGGTGAAAAGAGGACAAGAGGGCACAGTCTTAAGCTCTGCCAGGGGAGGTTTAGGTTGGATATTAGGGAGAAATTCTTTACAGAGAGGGTAATTAGGCATTGGAATGGGCTGCCCAGGGAAGTGGTGGATTCTCCATCCCTGGAGGTTTTTAAGACGAGACTGGATGTGGCACTGAGTGCCATGGTCTAGTAACCATGGCGGTGTTGGATCAAGGGTTGGACTTGATGATCTCAGAGGTCCTTTCCAACCCAGCTGATTCTATGATTCTATTCTATGCTTCACCAGTTACTTGCAGAGCTAATGGATAATTTTAATGTACTACTAAAATCATGCACTGTTCAGTAGAAGATATATTCTTCAATTCAACAGGGTATTCTGTCAACAGTTTTCTTCAGAGGGATCTATTTAATGGAATAATTTATTATCATCATTTGGGAGGAGAAGTATTTGAAGATTCCCTTGAGTTTGTGCTATGTGACAGCCACGATCCTCCCAATCTCTCAGATACACAGGTATGAAACTGAAGTATCTTGGGCAGCCTTTTGCATTTTTCCTTCAAAATGGCCAATGATCTTACATGTTCTGACAGGCTTTCAAATTGAACTGGTATAGATATTTTCACTTTGCCATCACCACAAACACCACTCTTCAGAGTTATTTCTTATTTTTGCTTTCCTTGGGGTAATTCTCTGCCTGGCCGCAGAGAGACAAGTCCATTGCAAAGATTTTTTCCTACACTGCAAAGTGAAATGTTGAAAGCAAGTTGTATTTGGAGACAGTATCTCTTGAAGTCAAATGAGAATAGACTGTTTATTTTACCCAAGAGTCCAACATACTGAATTCAACTTTGCATTTAATTTAGAGGGAAACTTCTAAGACTCATAAGCTTTGCATTAACTCTTGTATACTTCCATTACTTACGTGTTCATGATATGATATGACAGCCATGTCCTGTATCTCATATTCCAGTGATCCACTTACTTCTGTGTACATGTTTGTAAGCAGCTACTTGGGCATTCTCTTATTGAGAGGAATGGCTAGTGATTTTACTACCTTCCCAATTGCAGGTGATGATGGTGCACGTTATTCCTGTGGATGATCAGCTCCCCAGAGAAGCCCCAGACGTGACCCGTTACCTGGTTGTTAAGGAGACTGAGATTGCTCACCTAACTAAGAAGCATCTCCACTTCATTGATGTGGAAGAGCAAGACAGGGAGCTCACATACACCATAACCACTTCCCCTTATTTCTCTTGCACCCATGGGTAGGTGCAACCTGACATACCTTTCAGGTGGGCCAGGGCAATGACCTACGTAAGAGGAGCAGCCTCAGTGGCAGTAACATGCTAGTGCCTCAAGTTCTTAATCTTTTTGCTAAAATGGCAGGGGACAATAGCTGGTTGCAGCTCTCTTGTTGATGATTAAGGGTGAGCTAGAGCCTAAAACAGTAAAGTAATACAGATTGTAATGAAAAAAACCCAATTCACAATTTAGTAAGAAATAAGAAGCAGGAAAGCTTCTCACCTGAAATATTTTCTTTGTTGGATATGCATTTTAAACTGCTGTGGGATCCTGTATAGCCTCAAGCACAAGTCACAGCATCTCTTCTGTTAGAATGAGGCTGACCCGTGCCTGCCCCAGACTGAGAAGATGAGGTGCTACAGCTTTTTCAAGAATATGTGTTATTACCATGGCATTGTGAAGGACTCCTGGTCCTGGACTAGGAAGCTGTGGAGCAGAATGGAGGCATAACAGGTTCTGGGGGCAACTAGTGGTATGGGATGAATAGGCGTAGTAGCAGTTTATGTCACTGATGCTGTGATTTCATTACAGCATTGGCAACAGTTTGCTAAATGATAAGTTTTAAATCCAAACATTCTATGGTTTAAGCTGAAGATCAACACTTTAAATTTTGACCTCAAGCAACAGAAGATCAGGACATAGCTGGAGGAGAAGGACATTTACGCTCTTCCCCTAGTCATTTAAACAGCCATATAGTTATCCAGTTTGCTGGTCACTGCTGTTGGAAAGCCAGGTTGCTGGAACCTGGTTCATTTAGAGTTTATAAGATGCAAGAAAACAAAAAATCATCTATTTTTCTACATGAAGATAAATGAAGGTGTGCAAGCAGTAAGAATGTGATGGATGAGACTTGCAGGTGGTGTAAATGGTATCTGGGATGTGTAGAGACATACTTGTAGCAATCCCAGAGCTTGCTTATAAGGTATGAGGTGATTTTTCATGACCATCCTGAAAAATATTTCTTGTGGTCAGTTTTCTGTGCTAATGTTTAAATGAATAGCAAGGATAGAAGAAAGAAAAATGGTTTTCCTTTCAATGCAGTTGGGAGTGGGAAAGTAATTTGAAATTCAAGGTTGAGCTAAGTGACTGGGTTTTCTTCTGTTCTTTGGTATTGCTAGCCTGTATGTGACATAGGTATTTTTGTGTAGCTACTCAGATGCTGGGAAGCTCTTTATGGTGGACACCATCCCCAAATTGGTCAAGGATCCTGCTGCTCTTGCACTGCGGTCATTTACTCAGGTTTGTTATGTTATCTGAACTCATAGCTAGTTGTAAACAATGTAAAAAAATTACAAGTGTTCAGCTCTTTTTTGATAGGAAAACAAGAGGTGGAAAATGAGGAGCAGTATTATCACGAGCTCTCCTGAAGAAGCTCAAACGTTGTTATTTCAATATCAGCTTTTAAAACAAATTTCTGTCATGCTTCAGTCTTGCAATATGTAAACACAGCTCTCCTAAAACCAGCAGGGGCTGCAGCTGCTCAGGGTAGGCTGAATTTGGCTTCATCTGATGTAAGAGGAAGGAAAAAAGACACAAAATGTGGAAATGAAACAGTTGAACAGTTTCCTGCCACTTCTCAGTGTCTCCACCAATAGGTGTGGCACAGTATGGAACCAGCCGGGAACAGGCACCTTCCAGGATTTATTTGTTCAGTTTTCATGCATTTTCAGTTTGACAAACAAGTATTACTAAAGTGCCCTGTTTTATATCCTGCTGTGTGGTTAAAGCTGCATACTGGTGATCGTTGCAGTACCATTAATGACAGCTCTGAGACTACAAATCCTGAACTGTGTGCTTAATATGACTATCTGGATGCAAGATTTTGATAAATATTTTAGCCTCTACCACTGGCCAGCCCTCACTGAGGGGTACAGGACATGCAGTTGTTATTCACGCTGGTGAGGGCAAATTCAGCTGCTGAGGGAGATGTTAGCTTTTATGGATTGTTTATTTTAAAATCACAGTTAGAAAAGGTCCTGGGACCTATTACCTCTGCTATCACTTATAAATTGTGTCTATATTTTTTGCTATCAGTTGAGTATTTGAACCTGTACTCACCTAACTGGCAGTTAAAGATGCATTTAATCAAGGTATTGCTGGTAGCAAAAGAGTGCAGAATTTCAGGACTTAATTTTGACAGTTGGAATAGCATCTAACCAAGAGATGAGAAAGGTCCTTATGTCATGAATTATGGGTACTCCCGTTATCTACTGTTACATGCCTCTTCTCTTTTTGCAGCATGCTGTGAACTATATGAAAGTTGCCTATATGCCACCGCTGCAGGACATCGGTCCTGAACCTAAGCAAGTCCAGTTTATTTTTTCTGTCAGCAATCATCATGGAGGCACTTTGTATGGGATCTGCTTCAATATTACTATTCTTCCCGTGGACAATCAAGCTCCAGAGGTACAGTGGTGGTGAAAGTGAGAAGGAAGGAATTGGAAATTGCTTCATGTAGAAACAGAAATGCAGAGAGATATCCTGATTTGACTGATAAAAAAAATATGCTTCCATGGGATCAGAGTTTCGGTGTCTTGCTAATGGCTTGCATTAGGATGGAAGTGGGAGGCGAAGTCTGATGAGTGTGCAGTGAGATATTTTGTGCTAAATAAACTGTGGACTACCTTTGGCATCTGTGTATCTGGTCAAAAACACTGTGTCACATCCCGGTTAGCATAACTGCATCCCTCTACTCTGTGTTGCTTATTGACTATGGAAGCCAGGAGCCTCCATAAATGGGATGAGAACTGGGATACACATGTCATGGCTCACTGCAGGTAACCTCCTGGGTTTTTCTGACACAGCAGAAAAGAGTATTTGGCATTTTGGTTTTTAAGGTGGCACACATCCTTATACCAGAGCAAATGGGAATTGCCCTGTTTGGTACATGTTTGGAGGTGCAGTAGAAAAGAGAGCTCAGCATTTCTCCTCCCTGCAGGTTTTGACAAGCCATTTGAGAGTGGAAGAGGGTGGCCTGGCCCCTGTTACAGAGGGACACATTCTCATCTCTGATGCAGACACAAAACAGGAGCATCTCTTCCTGCTCCTGCAGAGGCAGCCTCAGCATGGAGTGGTGGAGCTGGATGGCATTCCCATGAAGGAAGGCAACAGGCTTTCCTGTGAGGACCTGCGTACCCTGGCAGTCAGGTTAGAAGAGTGGTGGCTGTCTTTTGTGTGGCTGAGTCTCAGTCAGATGAGTAAAAGCCTGCAGTGTAGTGGTGCAAGTTGCAGAGACTACAGCTAGCAATGTTCACCACAGCACAGCTCTGGCAGAGCTGCTCTAGGCCAAGATTCCCTGGGCTCGCCATGTCACCATGGAAATGAGCTTTTGTGTAGCCAGGAAATGGGAATTAGCACCATAGCTGATGAAGAGAGGTTTCTCCATAAAGCAGTGGCTCATGCAAAGAAGGAGGCAAATTCTATATTCAGCTGTGCAGTTCCTGTGAAGAAGGCAATGGTTGCAAGCTTTTTTCTTTTAAGGAAGTTGTGTGTTTATTAAACTTGCTTAGTTTACAAGAAAACGTATGTTAACACGATTAACTTGAAGATTAAAATTTTGCTGATTAAAATTTTGCTTCTTTATTTGTGGCAAGAGCAAGACATTTTCTGCATGCATGCAGAGTTAGAGTTCTCTGACTCTATTTCCATTTGTTAGTCAAAGTGGGCACTTACCACACTGAGAACATAAATGTTTGGTAAACACCTCACAAGCAGCCAGGACACAGATGACAAAGCCACAGGGAAACCTTTTTCTCAACTGATATATGGTTTACCTTAGGGCTTTTCTTCTTATCAGAGACCCCAAAAGCCCTCTGGAGATATTCTGATCCAGAATCAGCAGTCTTAGGGACACAGGGAACCATTTTTTATAGTGTTAGGGATTCACATTGTAGGGCAAGACCAGAAAGCATAGCTTCTCTTTTTTCTGTGAGAAACCTGTGTAGCTCTTTAATTTTTTTTCACAGATATCGTCATGATGGCTCTGAGACTCTCACTGATGATGTTCTCTTTGCAGCCACAGATGGCATCCACTTTGTAAAGTTCATCCTGCAAGTCAAGGTCAGTGCGTTGCCTGTTTCTGAAAGCAATTGCCTGTGTAGAGGCAAAGGGTTCAGATCTTGACTTCTGAAAGTTTTTGCATTCCCTTGGAAATTGGAAGATAATGAATGTGTTAGGCTTCCATTTCATCCCTAGCTTTCAGGTTCATGTGGCAAATTTGAGAGGAGCTTTGACTTGCACTAGCTTAAAGGCATTTGTGCTTACTGTAGCTTGGGTTATTCTATCTGGAATTATGCACTCTGTACTCAAACTATAATCATCTAGTTTGGTTTACTTCTGTCTTTTTATTTTTAATTCAGCTGGTTTCTTTTTGTTTATAGAGAAAGCTCACTGTACTCTGACACTGACACCATATCGTTAGTTTGGGTGGCAAAGCAGTGTATTGAAACAACAGGCTTCCACTGAAGTGAAAAATAAAAAATTCTTATTTTTCTGACTAGGTGCTGCCTGTGAATGATGAGCTACCTGTAATGCGAACAGGCCTTGTTCCTGTGCTCCACTGCCTGGAGGGCGAAGAAGTGGTCATCTCCTCAGAGTACCTTTATGCCACAGATGCAGACAGTGATGACATGAAACTGACATTTACGCTGCCTCGCCAGCCCTACCACGGGGTGGTGAGGAAAGTTGGTATTGCTGTGGATCATTTCTCCCAAGCTGATGTCATCGCTGGTTTAGTCACGTACAAGCACACTAGTGAGTTAAGGGCAGAACTGCATTGGAAGGTGGTCAGAGAGGCTTTAGCAAAAAAATCTTAACCTGAATCCCATCCTTTGCACAAGTTCAGCAGGAACTGCTGAAGAACCACATGTTGTGGCTAGGGAAAAAAGTAAACTGTCTTCAGAATAGGGCTGATGATAGACAACTACCAAATGTTTTAATATGTTCTCAAAATCCCCGTTTCAACTGAAAATTATATTAGAACAAGTACACGAAAGCATCATAATCATGGAACACCTCTTTCCCTGTTGCTAACAAAATATCTTGGGGCTTTTTTGACAAAATTATTATTAAGTTAGATACAAACTGGAGTATTTTTATGTGTTTCATGACAGTAAAAAACCCTTTTGGTACTTCTTACTTGCCTCTCCAATCTAGAAGGATATCTACTTTTGGATAGTTCATAGTCTTTCTGCATCATAAGATGAATGAAATTCTGATCTTCTTGAGAAACACAGTGCTAAAAAGGTGTTATTTTTGTGGTTTTATTGTTAATACTTTTTTTTTAATTACTCACAGAAATCAAGGGCTAGCTAACTTCCTTTCCTATTAATTTTATACTTTCATTAGCATTAAAGGCATTCTCTTTTCAACATCTCTGATTAACAGCTTTATTTTTTTTCCAAAGGTGCTCATTTTCTGTTGAATTATTATGTAATTTTGTGTTAGCATGGAGGATAGATGTGATATTTTCAAGCTTGGCACTGTCTAAAATGAACAGCTGGTATTTGAGAAGGATGTATTGATTATGACCACCCCCAATGAATTTTTCTTATCTGGCCTAAAGATACCAGGAACTGTATTTCAGTGACAGAATTTTGCAGGGGCAATGAAGTTTTACCTTCAAGCATGAAGTGTTTGTGGTTTTCATTCCCAAATTTCTACACATTAAATGTGCTGCCAGTAGATATCACAAGAGAGTGTGGGAGTCACTGCCTTTCCTTCAGTGCAAGGCACAGTCTGCCAGAGGTGGTGAGAGCTGGAATGCTCTGAGTCACAGATGCTTCTTGCAAGGGGTGGCAGTTCCCAGTTGTATATCAGCCCACGTTTTGAATGTCATTACACACAGACATAATATACAGTTCAGTAACAAAGCACAGCCCTTGTTGTAGCCCATTCTGCAGGGATAAGAGGCACATAGGAATATATGCATTACTTGATATAAAAAAAAGTTTTCTTCTGGAAGAATATGGATATTACCATTTGTCATAGAGAGAGCATGTATACAAAAGAAAAATTTTCCTACAGTCTTCAACAAGGAATGCAGAAAAAACTCTTTTTCTGCACAATGTATATTTTGCATGTGCCTTAGAGCACAAAGAACAATCATGAGAACTAATAGCCATTTTACAACAATGTAACATCATAACATTGCAATAAGAAATTTATAACTATTAGTAATAATAATAATTATTCTCTTTTCTACACCATCTTATTTTAGAGTAGAAGTGAGCTGGTTAAAATTCATTACAAACAACAAACCAAATCCCTAAACAAACAGCACCCCCACCAGGCAGAATCAAGAATTCCTGTAATTTTGCTCTTGCTTTCTTTTTTCTTCTGACTTTCAATACTGAAGACTGTTCTTACAGGATAAAGATTGTTCTTTATGAACTTTCAATAAAACTTTTCTTCTAAACCTCGGTATTTTTTTACAGGTGGGGAGATTGGTCTGACTCCTTCCATTGAGATTTTAACCTTTATTGTCTCTGATGGTGAGGCTGGCATAGATGTGAAAGACTGCTGTTATGATGGACCTCCTCCTCCTCCAGCTGCACCTCATGATCCATTTCCTGTGTATGACCTTAACATCACTGTACTTCCAGTGGACAACCAGCCTCCATCTATTGCAACTGGTGAAAGCTTCCTCTCACTATAGCATTTATAAAGTGGGCTACCGAGTACTGTAATGGCTAAAGACTTGGGGTAGTTTTTTGTTCTTTGCCTTTTAGCATTAGAGAGAGTCAGTTGAGAACAGCATATAAAAGTTTTGGATCAGAATTTCCATCTTTTTTTTTCTTTTGCTAGTGCAGATGCAACCACCCAGTCCAGCTGCCTGTGTATGAGTAACTGCTCGTTGCTCTTCAGCTGTGTATTTAAATCATGTGGTTATTAGAGATGAGAGTGCACAGATCTGCTCCCCTCCATCTATACATGCCCACTGCTGCATTTATAAGCTATGTCTAGGTAATAGTGATCAATATCTTGTCCGTGAACTGAACTTAGGGTCCAAAAATTGTCAGGCTTATACAGTGCAAACCACAAACATAAATATCTATCTACCTTTGCATGTAAAGTATATAAAGAAATTTGGGCCTTATATGAAGGGAGAGAATAATTATTATCTGTATTACCTATATTTAATTCTTTTAGTGAATCAAGACCAAAGATAGACTGTGTATTAATAGATGTGAAGCTACATTTTCGTTAGTACTCTTCAGAATTAAAAAAAAATTTAGTTAAAGTGGAAATAGAATTGGTAATGTACATTTAGTCCAACAACAGCCCATTGTGTGAAATCTCCATTGGTTTCCTGGGCTTTTGATGAGGTCTGTGGTATACATATTAAAGGTGTGTTTGCCCTATGCTTGTGTTTTTCAATGTCATTTGTTTGTAAGCATATATTGTGAGGTATATATTTGTAAGCATATATTTGTCAGGTATATATTATACATCTCAGAGAACATTTAAGCAAATCTATGAGTAGTTTTGTAATTTACAGTCTCTCACCCAAGTGGTTTTCTGGAAATGAAGCATTGTCCCAGCAGGGAAATTAAGCAGTGATGCATGAAAAATTGTTCATTATAAGCAATTCTTAACAGGTCTCGTGTAATTAATGCTCTGACAAACAGAGGTAACAACTGATTCTGAGCAGTATATAAACCATACCTAATAACTTACCAGTAAAATAATTTCATGATCCCCTTCTTCTCTACTTCTGTGACAGCAAGAGCAGAGCTGTTGGTGAAAGCAGAGAAAAAAACTCCAAAGCCCTCCAGTAACTAAGCATTTGTTGTATTTTCCCCCTTAGTTATTATTTCCACTCTTTTTAACAAAAACAACAGCAAAATGAGCTAAATAAGCAATAATGAGTATCATATTGTTTGTGTGCAGGTGCAAGTTTTGCGGTGGAGGAGGGCTCCTCGGCAGCCCTTACAACCAACCACTTGTTTGCTACTGACCCTGACACCACTGCAGATGACTTAGAGTTTGTGTTGGTTTCTCCTCCCCAGTTTGGTTACATTGAAAATATACTGCCTTCTCCTGGATTTGAGAAGAGCAACATCGGAATAAGTATAGGTAAGTCTTAACAGCTTATGGTAATCAAGCAGATGGAATACAGAGGGCTCATGGAGGGCTTTGCAGTGGGCTATGGTGGTGCAGCTGCAGGTGTGGGTATTAATATGGGCTTATTTAGGGAGGCAGGTGCTGGCAAATGAAGAGCAGTGGGACTGTGTGGGTGGAGTTTAAAGGGAAACTGCAGCCCTGCATTTGTGAAAAATTGGCACTTGAAGTAAACAAGCCAATCCTTGTTTTATGCATTCCAGCTGCAGTCTATTAGAAGTGGCAATATGAGACATTAGTCTGCTTTCTGTGCCTCTCATTTCACTCCCCCATGAAAATCTCTCACATACCCCTTCACCAATATATTTGTCTTCTAAGTGGAGTGACCCGGCTCCCACATTAGTTTCCAAGGCAAAGTTACAAAGGCGATAGAGACGGTGGTTGACTTGGGTTTCTTCTCTTGTCCACTTTCAAACATTGTTTCACCATCAGCAGAATGGATTGTGTCATGCTTCGTAGGGCTACCAGTTTTTATCAGTTTCTTGAGCTGGAAACCTGTAATCACTGAGCCTTTTGATCCCCATTTTCCTCATCTGTTGGTCCAATAACAGTGTAATTAGAATCATAGAATCATAGAATCATTTAGCTTGGAAAAGACCATCAGGTCCAACCATTAACCTAGCACTGCCAAGGAATCATGGACCTTAGACCTTTTCGTACCTGTTGAGTTATATTTATGTGGGCTCAGTTTTGCAGGTTGAACTGAGAAGTATGAAGATGTATGGTCCCACCAGAAGCAGAATGATGTATATTTGTCTTGGGCAAGGGCATGTGTCCTGCAGTAACACGTGCAGGGTAACTCTTAGAGCCAAAAAATGACTGATAACTTATCCAAGTTATTTATTCTTTGAAAAAGGACAATTTTTTTTTTTTTTTAATGATATATATGACTAGAGGGCAGGAAAATATTGTGCTAACTCGTTTTCTTTTTAAAATCTCTAGCTTCCTTTCAGCTGAAGCACCTGAAAGCCATGAATATAAACTATGTACAAGCCAGGCACATGAGAATGGAGCCAACAGAGGATAAGTTTGTACTTTATGTCACTGATGGGTTGCATCGCTCAGCAGAGACTCCATTTTTTGTGCTGATCACCCCAACCAATGATGAAGTCCCAGAATTCATAGCCAGGAATATTACAGTAAGGAAATAAGCAAAATGCCTGTCATAGAATTATTTTAAACAGAAAAGACTCTTTAATATCAATAAGAACATTGTTCTGACTCCTGTTCCTGTGCATCTTTCCTCTACTTTGTGTAGTCCAGCCTAGTTCAGCTCAGTTAAATCCTGCTAGACAGAGCTTCAGTGGGATGGGAGCAGTTCATAACTCTTTTTGAAATTTTATAGTTAAGTAAAAAAAATAGGTTAAAATCTTTAAACAAATAAGTCATCTAGAAAACAGAAATATCTTTTTTCTTCTTGTGGTTCCTCATGAGCTTTCACAATTTTTCTACAGAGCATTTTTTATGTTCCTGGCATAACCTTTCCCTTCTTTGAAGAAAGTTTTTATATAAATAACTTTGTGAACACCATGCTAGGGTAGTGTAAACTAATCTTACTGTAAAGTAAAAAGTGCATAAATTTACATGCATCTGTATTTTTAGATACATTTTTGTATTTAAAGGCTTTCTCCTGTGTGCATTTCTGAGCACTTGATTTGACATTGACTTATCTAACACCTTTTCTTTTAATTGGGGCAGATATGAACTCCTTATCTCAACTTCTCTTTTCATCACTGTAACCATTTACTTCTCTGTCTCTTGAAATCAGTAGGCAGGTCAAAAAGCTACTGGGAAGGGGGTGGAGATACACTTGCCCCTGCTTAGGAAACCATGATGAAATTCTATTATTTCTTTTTATATAAAAGGATTGGATATTTTTCTTTCACATTCAGGTTCAAGAAGGGGAGATGAAAGAGCTGGATCTGTCTGTTATCAATGCAGTTGACCTGGATGTACCTCAAGACCATTTGGTATTTGGGGTTGTGCAGAGGCCCTGGTATGGGTTCCTTATTAATGGAATTCATGGCAATGATATTCTACACTATAAACAGTTAATTAACCGCAATCACAACAACCATGCGTTGCTTGTTCATGACTTTTCCATGGAGCTACTGAAGAATGGTAGGTGCAGCATTTTTCTGACATTGGTCTTTCATTACTTTACTGAGGCAAGTGGCACACTAAGAAACCTTCACACTTATTTATTCACTTGCCTCATGAGTATTTTCAAGACAGTGTTTGGCAATAGCTGACATATTTAATGCTGTTGTTATCTACTGTTTTTAGGATCTATCAGTAAAATCATCCTGAGAGACCTGTATGTCAGAAAGGATAGTAATATGCCTTCAGAAAAAAAAAGGGAGTAATGTAACATATCATGAAGCAGATTTCTAAATGTTGGAGAGCACCTGAAACACAGACAGCAAACAGAGACACATTAACTGATCATGGGGTTAAGTATTTCTCTAAGTGATCACAGAATCGTAGAATCATAAAACAGTTTGGGCTGGAAGGGACCTTTAAGGAGCACCTAGTCCACATACCCTGCCATCTTCCACTAGACCAAGTTGCCTAAAGTCCAGTTCAACCTGACCTTGAACACTTCCAGGGACAGGGCCTCCACAACTAATCTCTAGACAAACTGTTTATGTGTCTCACCACCCTTTTGTGAATCCTTTTTTAATTATGTCCAACCTAAACCTACCTCCTTTCAGTTTAAAACTTGTGCTCCTTGTTGTGTGACTACAGACATTGGTAAAAAATGTCTCTTTATCATTCCTGTAAGCCTCCTTTAGATATTGAAAGGCTGTGATATAACTCCATATGTCTAACAAAGGAGGTGTGAACCAGAGCTCTATAGCTTAGCATGATCAGTCAACATGCTTTGAAGCAGCAAATCTCTTTCTAGTACATGTAATCAAAAAGTGTATTTAACACTGCCAAGAATATAATAGATTCTTCACTAAATAGACTATGGCTATTTAGTGAATGTGGAATCTATCAAAATAAAGAGGGACATGAACATACTACTGCCTCTCAATTTTTAGTTCAGCCCTCAAAAAAAATGAGTAATGATTTTTTTTTGTTTCTCTGCCTGTCCAACATGAACGATGAGAAATATCAGGTGTCCACCCCAAATTCCTCAGCCTTCCCACGTCCTCGTTTTGGTTCTCTTCCTTGGCTGTTCTCTCGCTTTTGCTGTCCACAATGGTGAACAAGCCACCTCCAGCCCAGAACTTCTGATTGTACATGGTCATAGACATAAGGACAGCTGACTTTCTGTCTTTTGTGACTTTAATGCTTCCTTAAAGCTTCCTGTCGGAGCCCCTGGTGGTCTAGGGGTAAAGGCGCCGCGCTATCACCACGGAGACCCGGGTTCGATTCCCGGTCAGGGCCACTCCCGGGCAGGTGGGGCTCGTTAGCCCTTAAAGGCAACCCACCTACGTCCTAAGGACCTCGCTGCCACCGTCCAAGCTCGCTTGGCCCCGGCAGATGAACCTTAGGATTAAAGGGTGGGCTCAGTTCCGCGCACACTGTGTCTCACCTAAAAAAAAATCCAATGCGCAGGCTGGAAGGTGGAAAGACCTTCCCTGGATCTTCGCTTGCGAAGACTGGCCATTATTATTATATTAAAGCTTCCTGAGGATTATTTAGAGCACAGAAGAGTGCTGCCTGACAGTCTCACTCTCTCTATGGTCAAAGTTATTTGGAATGTTGGGAGGAGAAGAAACGTGCCTTTTTCAGATTGACTGAGACCCCTTTTGGAAGAGAGTCACTCCTTACTTAGGTCAGACTGGGGACTTTGACTCAATAGTATGTTGTTATTAACAGCAGTGTAATTAACAGCAGTGGTTTCTGAAACTTTTGGTAGCTGAAAGCAAGTTTACTGTGACCAGGGAATAGGGGAGGGAGACAGAAGAAGAGTGATGGAAGCAGAGTAAAATGATGTGACATATTTTGCAGGAGTCAGATTTAGTTGTTCTTTCTATTTCTCTCTCTCTCCCCTCCTCTCCCTCTCTTTCTCTCTTCTTTTTCTTCCCCTTCCCACCCCATATAGGAATGAAGCTGATGTACCTGCATGACAACTCTGAAAACCTCACTGACAGCTTTAAAATCCAGCTATCAGATGGAAAACATAAAGTTCTCAGAACCATTTCAGTAAAGGTCATTCCAGTTAATGATGAGAAACCACTGCTGAGCAAGTAAGTCACATGTTCCTGTCTCTAAGAGAGGAATGTGTTCAGACACAATGATGGAAAAAGGATCAAAACAGCAAATCATAGAATCCTTAAGGTCAAAAAAGACCTTTAGGATCATCAAGTCCAACTGTTAACTAGCACCCCACCATGTTCACCATTAAACCATGTCCTCAGTGACTGACTGGGAGAAGAAGCCATACTTAGTCACAGACTGGTGCCAATACAGATGTTTCCATCTAGGTGTTTATCAGCCTGTTAAAAAAAAAAAATATTTAGTGAAAGAAGAGTATGCTTTAATGTTGGTCAATATTAAATGAATAGAGTGGAAAAAAAAAAAGAGCCGTGGTGGAGGAACATGCTTACTGCATCTTTCACATGTTGCTTCAGAACGTTTACCAGACACTCCTGATCTTCATGCACCTCTGGTGAACACTGACCACCATGGTACTGTGTTCCCTTTCCCTGAGATAAACACCTGCCTAAAATGCCTCTTTGAAAGCAACTCTGGATTTTGGCATTAGCGAATCCACAAAGTTGATGCATGGGAAAGGTTTTCAGATTAATGATTCTCTTCTATTATAAATTTTTATATTCTAAACCTCAGCCATAATTCAACTTGTGAAATGGTACACACAAACTTCCCCTATGCTTCAAAACTAAGGATCATAAATGAATTAGACATGATCAGAAATTGCCTGGCACATAATTTGTATACAGGCAGCTGGCTTCAAGAGAGGCAAACCTCCTGGACATTTTAAAAAGGAGCTCATCTCTTGGGATCCCCATTTTTTTAACTGGTAACTTGTCACAGTGCATCAGGGCCTCCATCCTTGTGACTCTTTTCCAGCCCCAGGCAGGCAGATGGGAAGCTTAGAGCCCAAAGGTGTCAGGGGTATGGGTCTGAACCTCTGATGTTTGCATTTCAGAAACAACTTGCAACCTGTTAAGCAGGCTGACGCTGAAGTGGAAATTTCTGATCCTTTGGAATATTTGGCCTATTTTCAGATCAAACTTACATTTCTCATTGAAAACGATTTTAATGTTTTGTTTACCGTATAGAGCTTCCTGCAATAACAAATATCTTTTAGTTGAAAGATTATCAGGGACCACATAATGCTAACAAGAGAACATCCATTTTTTGGTAAGAATAAAGAGTGTAGTTTATGTATTCATATATCATGTACTGATAATTACTGATAATTGTCTATTTGTTCCTCACATGCTATAGATTGATGTCATTTTCCACCCTTTCTCTCTGAAAGAAGATGATGAAGTGCAAGAAGTCAAGTGTTTTTAGCTTTGCCCAGCTAAATCCAGAAACTGTTGCTGCCTTGTCTGGTGATGTTAGGTCTCACCATTTGCCATTTCTATAGTGAACAGTAGCACAGAGTGAGCCATCTACTCTCAAAATAGCTATTTCTTTATGAAGTTACTGCCTCTTGCCTGTTACTCTTCCACTGAGATGAGGTATGCTGCTAGAGGTTAAGCAATAAGTGCTTTAAGGAAACATTCAGTTTGGCACTGAAGTGGTTTAGCTGCCACATTCAGTCACCACATCTTTATTGTGGGGTGCAAACTTCCTTAAGCTATGGCAGTGTTTTCTAGGTGACCATTTGACAATACCTGTAAACTTTTTCTCACTTGATCTAGGAGCCCTTTCCACCTCAGGGATTTTCAGTTCTCATCTCCATTAGTTACAGACTGAAGAACTTGGGATGGGATGTTTTTGGCTGGCAGACAATGCCTCTTATTCACAGTGATTGCCAGACACTCAATTTGTCATCTCTTGGCTTGCATCCTGAAGCAGGGATTGCCCTTGGGGATTTTAAAGCTTTCACACATTCCCTTGAGAATTTCTTCTCAAAATGAGATGTGGATGCTAGAAGGAGCATATAGAAGAAGCAGTTAGACCTTTGCTTTGTCTCTTATAAGTAAAGGTGAACAGTGAAATACTAGTTATTTGAAAGACAGTCTAATGAACATTAGAGCCAATATTGCTGTGGCCTGTCATAGCAGTAATGTATAAAGCAGCCTATTTGTTTATGTTGTCCTCTTCTTACGAACTGTATGAAGGTAAACAGAAGAGGGCCCAGGGGAGTAAGATAGAGGTAGTAAATCCCAGTTTGTTGTAGTTGTCTGCTTTGTTGTTTTTCACCGTTGTAAGGAGAAGCTTGTCTACGCTACTTTTTTTTCTCTTTTGAACTGAAATAGGCACCCACCCCCCAATCTATTCTTTCTGCAGTTGTCATTTCTGTCAGCATCTGGGTAATCCATATTCCTGGCAGAGAGATTGCATGTTGAA
This sequence comes from Myiozetetes cayanensis, assembly GCF_022539395.1. Taxonomy (NCBI): domain Eukaryota; kingdom Metazoa; phylum Chordata; class Aves; order Passeriformes; family Tyrannidae; genus Myiozetetes; species Myiozetetes cayanensis. Next base: position 58,999,408 of record NW_026087631.1, on the reverse strand, counting down.
AAGGTTCCTTTTATTGCATCAATACATGACTTTTAATTTTTGCAGGAAGAATGATATAGAGGTGAATATAGGTGAAACTCGAATAATTTCTAGTGCTGTTCTGTCAGCGGAAGATAAAGATACCCCCAGGGAAAGAATTTACTACTTTTTTGAAAGACTTCCAGAAAATGGTCAGCTTCAGCTCAAGGTTAGTCTTTGTACTTCAACAAAGAGCAGGCATGCAAAGAACTCTTTCTTTTTAGGATAGAATGAAGTTCATCTTCCTTTTCTCCCAAATGTCTGTCATATTTTGATGTAGACAGCCGTGGCCAGTTTGATTGTTGAAGGAGCATTTAAATCAAAGAATGATGCTGTTGCAGAGGCTTTGAGACTAAAAGTCCAGATCTTCGACCAGAGGAGAGTGAAAAGCATGGCAGATCATCTGAGGTGACAGTGGAGAGAGATGCTGGGATAATCAGCCCACTAAGGGAAAAATCAAGCATCAAAACTGGGAGGGGGCAGGAGGGAAAGTCCTTGATAAAAGCCAAATCAAAAGAAACCATTACTTCAGTTACTTCAGTGTTCAGAAAGCAAGGAGGGAGTTGTATGTGGAAGAGTGAGTAATAATTCATGAGTTAGAAGAGGATTATGAGAGGAAGGAAGGGAAAAGGAAGAAGATGGAAAGTATATAGCAAGAGGAAAGGCAAAAAATAAGATTAGAAATGGAAGGCGAGATGATCATCTGTTGGCCGAAGACAAGCCAGAGGAACCAAGACAGAAAAAAATGCCTCTTTTAAATTGCATGCATATATAAAAAAAAAAAATCCGCTTCTAAAACCCATGACCTTGGAAAGTATTTTGGTGCTGGATCCCTACATGAATCATTGGATCACACAGGACTTGTGAATTAAAGGGGTCCCACATACTGAGGCGAGAGGCAGCTACTAACTAGAGTCTGTCAGTTTGTACATGTGGGGTACACACATATATCTGAGCCCTTTGCCCTTGATAACCTTTGCTCCAAAGGTATTAATGCTGTTCCTGCAGACTTAATGTCAAGTACATGATCAGTCCAACTTAGAGTATGACTCTATTTTCAGAAAAGCAGGAAATTTTATGGAATAGTTCTTTTTTTTTGCAGCTGAGGACCTTTGGAGCTCTAAATTTCTGTGCTTCCCTGAAATTCCCCATAGATTCATTTCTGATATCCTTTTAGGGATGATTTTGGGTAGAACCAAGAACAGCTTTGTGAAATTAAGATACAGAAAACATAAGCTGAGTCAGTCGTTTTCATCTCATCGGTGTATTAATGAGAAGTGTGCAGGAATTAATTTCCTATAGTAAAAGTGCCTAAACTCCATATTACTCCATTTTATTAATGACCACTGTTATCTTCTCCAGCCTTATAGCTGCTTGGAAACAATTCCAGCTATTTGGTGCCCTTCAAAACATACTATCAGGAAAGAGTCTATAGAGCTTAGAAGGGAAGCCAAGTAGGTGCCACTAACAGGCTAAAATGTCTAAAATTAACTGGGGAGGATGCATGGGAAACTGTTTAATGAAGGATGTTCATTCTTTCCAGGTAGGACAAGTCTGGGTGACTCTCCGAACTGGAATGACGTGCACTCAGGAAGAGCTGGATATGAACCTTGTGAGATATGTCCATACAGGAGCTGTAGGGTCCAAGAACCAAGACAGCTTCACATTTTACCTCTGGGATGGGTACAACAGATCCCCAGCTGTGGACTTTCACATAAATGTCAAGGACATGGAAAAGGGTAAAGATATACCAGATTTTTACGGGGCCTGTTTCTGAAACAAAGATGTTTGAGTACATGTTCTGATCCTTTCCTGAGCACTATATAGGCCCCTGGCAGGTCTCTCTGCAGATCCTGTAAGTCTAACTGCTTGGATTTCACTGTTGGCCAGAGCCTCGATGTTCCTGCTGGTGAAGAAGCAGTCCTGGGATTTGAAAAGGCTCTGCTGAAGGCAGCGTGTTACACCTTGCCTCCCAGTGCTTCCATCTACTTTTCAAATAGAGCTGAAAATATCGTTTTGAAAATAGCTTTATGTCTGAGTAAATCAAAGCAAAGAAAAATATCAAGAATGTAAAGGGGTAGGCAAAAGACTGTTCAGAAACAGCTCTGTCTCCCAGACAGATAGACAGAGCTCTGTCTCTTTCTCTCTGTTTAGTCTACAGTTTTATGGTTTCTCTTCTTTTATTGCATTCCTATTAGAAACCTAAATGTTTACCTGACACTGCTGAGACTGGAAGAATGGTCAAAAGAGGTTGTGCTGTCTTCATCCTTGGCAGTTTTCAAGCCCCAGTGGGATAAAGCCCCAAGCAATGTGGTTATGGCTGGTCTCACAGCTGACCCTGCTTTGAGCAGAAGGTTGGACTAAAGACATATTGAAGTCCCTTTCAGGTTGAATTTCTCTATAATCCTACAATCCTATGATTTTTCTACTGGTAATGGCTTGCCTGTGGCTAAATAATGCACAAGAGATCAACAAGTTCATTATGACAATTTTAATGTTGCTTTGTCTATCCCGCAGGAGACATTGCCGTTTTTATGAAACTCCTCAGAGTGCCAAAAGGAGATCGCAGCTGCATTACAACTGGTGTCCTTCTTGCACTGGATGGGACTGACAAGCCAGAGGAGCTCCTTTATGTGATAACCTCCCCACCCCAGTATGGACAAATAGAGTATGTCAGCTATCCTGGCATCCCCATTACAAATTTCAGTCAAATGGATGTAGCACGACAGATTGTCTGCTATGTTCAAAACACAAAGACAGCTGTTCTTGAAGATACATTCAGGTAAGGTGTAGCACCCCATCCCCCAAACTCTTCCCCTTGAATTTTTTTGGGGTATTTAAAAATTTTGCACAACGCAAAACAAAACAAACAAAAAAACCCCAAACCAAATCATTAAAAAGAATCGGAACATCTATGTGAATTGTCAATATTTATCTAGCAAATATATTACTACTACAATACATTATAGTTGTGACTGCTTTGGTACAAAATGCATTTTCTCATTGATGCTGAAAACACAGCCATAGCCGTATTTACTCAATGATACTAGCTTCAACATTATTATAGCACTCAGGCTACACAGCTGTTAAGATTTAAGTGAGAGAGAAGGATTAAGAATGTACTTTGTGGAATTTTCCTTTGGTTTCTTGCCACAGCTGGATGTGGTAAAACTGATCTATTCAGGTATTAAAGAAAAACTTCCTTGTTTATTCTTATTTATCATAATCATTAAATTCTGGGCTTTTTAAATTCATAAATAGTTCTTGAACATAAGGAAAAACATCCCTCTTAATCTATTTTGACATCACAATAGCTCAGAAATTCATGTAGATACTTGAATTCTTGGGGTAAACCCACAGGTTTACCTATAGGCCCAGTTCAGCAACCTAATGATATTCAAGTTTATCTTCAGCTGGTTCTGAAACCTTCCCCTGAGAACAGTTTATTCTAGATGCATTCCTAAAGTGTTTCCTTATTTTGTTCTTAAATTAACCTCCCTTGCTTAAAAAGTGGAATGATGTAATGAGTTATCGTTATGCAGAGTAGACGTATTGCTGCTCAAAGTCTTGCAGACAGTTTTATAAAAGAGATCAATTTCAGGGAAAAGAAAAGCTCAGAAATAAGGAAAATATTTCTAAAGGAAGAATGCTTCTTGCTTGCACTGGTAATTTTCTCTGAAAACAGCTTTTGACAGAAAATGAACTTACTGTAAAATTCAAAATTGAGTTTATTTTTTTTTATTTGTAACTAAGCAAAATGAAAGATTTATCTCCTAAGAACTGCAGTTCAGAAAAGACCCTTTTTTTACACACTCTTATGAACAGATTCCTAATCTTAATGGCTTTTTCAGTGATACATGGTAAAGATTCAAGAACATGTTGCATCATCTAGTTAGAGAGCTTTTTTGCAGGGAAGTCAAGCAAGAGGGTCATGGAGACATCAAATAGACCTCCCTATGACACTGGGATAGCTCAGGTGACATTATCTATGGTTAAAACAAAAGTAAATTTGAAACTTTTCTCAAATCAAACATTTTAAACTATCCGTTCCACTAAATTCAATGTAGTTAGGAGATTTGTCTGATCCACTTGTACTCACGGCAGAAAAAGCATACAAATTTTCACAGGTTTTATGTTTCTTGATTGTGAAACACTGACCAAAACTAGAACTAGCTTAGGCAAGTAAGGTTTCATGATGCCAACCCTAGTTTGGGCGGCATAGTAGTGGCTTGTGTGGCTTGTGTCAGTGTGACTTCCAAATCACACTAATGGAAGTAGATCAAAAAATTCTAGGAATGTGGATAAACCCAATGTTTAGGCCAATCACTAAGAACCAAAATAGAAAGTCAGCCTTATAAAAGTAAGGTTATGATGTTTTAATAAATATTGATATTTGATAACTATTTTAATAAAAATAATTATATTTCTTGATGTTATCATTTGGAAAGACATTTGGTTCTGTGTAGGCATATAAATATTCTGGCAGAATATTATTATTATTATTATTATTATTATTATTATTATTATTATTATTATTATTATTATTATTATTATTATTATTTCAACATGGAATGGTTACATTAATTATATGGGTAATTATGGCAGGAGGAGGAATTAACTGACCAGATTTTTTCTTCCCACTAAAGTAGTTACTTCAGACATAAATTCACCTGTATTGTTTGGTGCTGCTGGCCTGGAAGAAAGATTTGGCAGTGCTTTTTTTGACAGACGACTTCAAGTGATTAGCAATCTGACATCAGATGCTGGCAGCAGGACACTAAAAGAACATGCTAATGTTCTCCATTTTGACATGCTGGCTCGATTTTGTAATGAGTTGGCACTATTTATGATTCCATTTTTATCTTTTAAATGCCATGACAGATGGTAGGTCCTCTAGCCAACTCCATTGCCATCAAACTGCAGAAAGCATGAAATGTTGGTAGGGGTGAAATCAAACCATGCAACGTGTCCTCCAAACTGGGCCTGGGAGTTGTCCCCTAAATTTCATCAGAATGAGGAGAATACTTGCTGCTCTCCATTTCTGAGGAAATAATGAAGCAGACATAAACCAGAAATAAACAACCAATATCTCCCAAAGTGCAGAGAAAGGTTATCTTGGGCACAGGCAGTTTCATCACCTGTGAAACTGAATGGTGAATGAAATTTGCGTTGTAAATTTCAATCTGATATATACAACCAGGAGGTTTGTTCCTAGCTGGTATTCTGTAGAAGACTGGATGAATCTTCAGTTAGATGAACTTATCTAAATCTTTCACTTAAATATTTTTTGAGACATCATCCAAATGATTTTACAGCCATCAAAAGAATGACTGGAAACTGACTTCTGCTTCAGTCTTTCAGATTTTTTGAGAGAAGGTTGAGGTCTTGACTAATGGTGTTTTGCCGTTTGGTTTTTTTTTTTTTAATTCCCCTTAGCATAGTATTTATCATCATTATTCTAGTTCTGTATTTGATTTCAGATAGCTTACTAATAGCAGAACCCTTTTCCCATTGGCACAATAGCATTAGGTCAGTGCAGACAGATGTCTCTAGGTTCCCAGCTGGGAATACCATCCTCAGTAAACATATTTCTAACTGCTATATACTCCCTGGTCTGCCTGTACTCATTCCCATCTGTTTCATGGCACACTGCCAGTTGACAAGTTGATCAAGCCCTAATCATCCAGCATTGGTGAAGGCAGTGAAGAGTTTTAGCTGGACAGTCTGTGTGACACAGTAAGCTGCACCATGACCTACTGAAAGTCACTCACATTCAAGGCACAAAACAATAGACCAGGTGTTGACCCTATAATTTTTTTTAAATACATCTTCAAGGTCTGCAGTCAAGAGAACAAGAGGAAACAGACAATCTACCTAAATGTTAGCCAGTCTTCATTTCACTTATGTATGATAGAAGAGTGCTAGGTGGAAAGGAGCAAGCCAGGCTAGCCCTCATACAGCCTGAAACAACTGTCTCATTCTACCACAAGGAAATTTCTTTGCAAAGCAGTCTCCATTTTTGATCAGGCAAAACACAAACCTATGTGAAAACCACTTTCCAAAATGCTTTTGCATGTACTGTGCAGCGTAATCACTGAAATATATGTAGAAAGAGGGGTAACTCATGCATACTGTTTGTTGATGGAACAGGTAGGATTGTGAGATATTTGCAAAGCCATTTTTAGTTTCATATACCGTCAAAGGTTTTTTGTTATAGGTATGACAATGTTCCATGTAATTCCTTTCATAAAAAAATACTTAATTGATGGTTTTGACAATGAAATCTAGGATGAATTTGAAGGCTAAAAGGTTGGTTTTCTCCTTATTTTTATCCACCACTAAATTTGATAATAAATTTCTGCAGACCACGCTGTCACTTGTATGGCAAAAGCCCATACCCAGCTGGTAGGCTTCTGTTGTGGTTTAATCCCAGCCGGCAACGAAGCCCCATGCAGCTGCTTGCTCACTCCCTGCCTGGTGGGATGGGGGAGAGAACTGGAAGAATAAAAGTGAGAAAACTCCTGGGTTGAGATAAAGACTGTTTAATAGGTAAAGTGAAAGCTGCACACACAAGCAAAACAAAACAAGGAATTCATTCACTTCCCATGAGCAGCCAGGTGGTCAGCCATCCCCAGGAAAGCAGAGTTCCATCATGCATAACAATGACTTGGGAAGACAAATGCCACCACTCCAAATGTCTCCCCTTTCCTTCTTCTTCCCTCAGCTCTATACACTAAGCAAGACACCATATGGTCTGTGGATATCCTTTGGGTCAGTTTAGGTCAGCTGTCCTGTCTGTGTCCCCTCCCAACTGCTTGTGCACCCCCAACCCAGCCACTGCCACACAGTGCGAGGGGCAGAAAAGACCTTGAGGCTGTGTCAGCGCTGCTCGTCAGTAACAAAACCAAAATATCTTTATGTTATCAACACTATTTCCAGCACAAATCAAAACCACAGCCCTATGCTAGTGACTATGAAGAAAATGAACCAGCACAGCTTCCAACAGATTTTCTCTCCAGCCTTGGACACCTTTATCTTTTCTTTTTGAAAGGAAATTTAACTGTAGAGCATAATCAAATCTTTGGTATATCTAAAGAAACATTACTTCTTGACACAAACAAAAACCTGTATTGCTATTAATAGAAATTCCCAGCCCAGAACAAGAATTTTGCAGATATGACCCTTTGATAAATATATGAGTATCTATGTTTTTAAAACTACCCTAGCAACTTGTACAGTTCTGCCCAATACCTTAGTATTTTAGTGAAACCTTATTTGTGTTTTGTAAAGAAACATAGTTCCTCTGCATATACAGAAATTTACAGATGCAGTTAGTGCCTAAAAAATCCCATAAAGTGTGATGAGGATGGATCTTTCTCCAGCTTGGTTTTTCAAATAATTTTGGAGCTATTGGGTAGAAAATATTTGTAACGGTAACAGAAAAAACCCCCAAAACTTAAAGAAACCAAAATAGACCCGTGTCCTGGCACATAATGCACATTACATTCCTCTTCTACATTGTAGACATGTCTGTGTTGTAGACAAATATACGTCTGTGTTGTAGACAAAGCCAACACTTTCACTGGCAGGTGCCACTGCCTGGTAACCAAGTGAAGATATACTTAAGGATGTGTAAAATGTGTGTGCATGCCAGAGGATAGAGTAAGTCTCCCAGCCAGCTCATCATTTTAAATGTGCTCCATCTGTATCTGAGCTAGAGATTAGGTCAGCTCTGTTATGACTGTTGATCCTAAAGACATTCCTGTGGCACATATTCAGGTGCATTTTAACTCTTGTCAAATACCTGGCCACTTTTACTTTTTAAAGTTTTACATACACTCCATCCACTGTTTGGGTTGGAGCTCAGCCCAGCTCTACTAATTTTGCAGTATCAACACAGGCAAGTCCTGTAGTAAAGGTCTGCATTATCATTTCATTTTAGTACATAGTGAATCAAGAACAGATGTTGAAGACTATCTTGCCTCTCTTTGCCAGATTCACCATCAGCAATGGACTGAGGACTAAGCATGGGACATTCGTGATCTCGTTGGAGGCAGTTGACCAAGCTTTGCCCACACTATCTAGGAACATGGGGTTAAGAACAATGGAAGGTGCTATGGCACTTCTCTCTCCTGATGTCCTGCAGCTTTCAGACCCAGACACTGCAAAAGAAAACCTTACCTTCCTCTTGGTTCAGCTCCCCCAATATGGTCACCTTTATTACCGTGGGGCTGTGCTACTGCAGTACAATTTCACACAGCGAGACGTGGACAACAGGGATGTTGCATACAAGCACCGAGGTGGGGATTCCCAGATGGACAGATTTACATTTGTTGCCACAGACAGGACTAATCAAGGTTTCATTGTGAATGGGAGAGTGCAGACCGAGCCAGTGGCATTCACCATTCAGGCAAGTGTGGCCACAGGCCTACTTAAAAGGCATAAATAGCATGCAAAGCCCGAAAATGTAGTAGTTTTGATGAGAACTGATATTTACTGCAACCTATAACTGAGGTATTTTTCAGCTAAAATGTTTGCTTCCTGTTTTCAATGAATAATTAACTTGGAGAATGAAATACTTGACACAATGAATAAATATAAGCAGGAAGTTACTTATACACTTAAACACTAAAATATTTTCCATAGAAATCTCAACTATATAGTTGAGACCACTGAACTTCCTCCTGCTCTGCTTTCCCACTTGATGCCTGACTTGCACATGAGGGATGCCAGGTAACTGTTGATTTTCATGTCACAGGAATCTTGAATTACAACCACTTTGTGCCTCTTGAATTACTTCCACAGCCAGAGAGCCTGTCTTCTGTTTTTTTTGTAAGATGCCTGTTCTGATTCTTTCCTTCTTTACTAGAATCTTTCTGTTTACTTCCCATTTCCTTCATCCAGTTCTTCACACTTTGTCATACTCTCAGATATACTTGCTACAATTTCTTGCATGTAGCTGGCATGTTTCAGTACACAAAGTAGGCCTAGTTGCATTGTATGTCAAAAGTCTGGATGTTTCAAAACACTGGTACTAATGAATAGGCTGCCAACATTTCCTTATGACAAAGTTTCAAGCTACATGATGAGGGAGGAGTGCAATTTCAGCAGAGGATGAGATATGGGAACAGCAACAACCATTGTGGAATGCTAGCCGATTCATCAGAAGCTGTGAAAGGTGGAACAGATTTGAGGAGACACTGGCTATGTCTATTACTGTGATTATCATAATCCTTAGGTTTCCATGCCTCTTATTCTAAAACAGAGGTGACAAACCTTTGCTGGAGTTACCTTTTGCTATGTTGAAAATCACATCAAAAATGAGAAGGACTATGGGGAGTGTGGGACATTAGGGTAGAGGTACAGGGAATTTGTGTTATTCTCCCCACTGTAACCTGCTGCTAATGGAAAGTGATGGGCAATCTGGGCCTGGAAACTTCTCATATGAAATAGCACTTAACTGGAAATCAGATGTCTGCAGCAGACCGGGAGCCAAAGTGGCTATTGCCACCCTAAGCAGGCTACTGTGCTTTTAGCAAAAGTAGGACAGAGAATGTCCTGATGCTGTAAAATGAATGTTTAACTTTTATTTAGGTGGATCATCTGGACAAAATGGCACCAAAAATTATTCATCTCCATTGCTTTTCTGATGTGGAACTGCTGAAGAATGGCAATTATGGGATCTATATTACTACCAGGTCTCTGAAGGCATCTGACCCCAATACAGAAGATGACAAAGTAATTTTTAAGATTTTGCAAGGTCCTCATTATGGCTACCTGGTAAATATAACAACAGGTGATTTTTTCTATATTCTCTATATTTTGGGACTAGCAGGGACCAGACTCCAAAACCTACCCTGTTAATGTTTGCTTGACAGAAGGAATCAAAACTTCTTAGCAAACTTTGGGCAAAGTTTGAATGCAGTAAAAAAACTTATACCATGAAACCTGAGTCTTATGTTCATTATGAGATGATTTTTACTATCTTCTGTTGGGGAACTATTTTTAGTTTGTATCAAGAAAAAAAAAAAAGATTAATATCAAACTTGGCCTTTTGATAAAGATGTCACACACAAAGAAACTGAGCTTATAATGGACCGGGATGTTGCTGTTTAGGTATAAAACCACTTTTCTGTAAGTTCAGATTTTCAACAGAAAGAAAGATTGAAAGAGTCTATATAAGCTGTTATTAAGAGGCTTTTGATTCATCTGCATATTACTCATCTTTTCCAGGTGGACTCATTCAGGAAGGGTTTAGCCAAAAGGATTTAGACAACAAAATCCTACTTTATGTCATCAACTCATCACAGGAAGTGAATTCAGACAACTTGGAGTTTCAAGTCACAGATGCCAGAGGGAACTCTGCAGGGCCCCAAAGGTAGCTGCGATCCTTGGTGATAAGTGCTGTGGTTCACTGTGCTCACCACACCCCGGGGCACATGAACTGGTGCTGGGCTTGGAGCCACACAGACATGAACACAGATAGCTACTCCTCAAACTGCCATTGCCTCTGTGGGAGTAGAGGAGACCTCCTTCCCTCAAGGAGGTGAAACACAAGGGGTTAGCTCCAGGTTAGAGTGGGTCATAGTTCTCAAGGGCCATTGGGGCCTCACAAGAAAGTAAAATGGAGTTCACTCTAAGTGGCAGTTGGGCATTTGGAGATCTGAGATGCTGGGTGCTGAGGATGGGATTACTGCTCCATGAACATGGCTCTGCAGCTGCAGGTCACTCTTGCCCTGTGCAGGTGGCAGTGCATTTTTCACAAGCTTGGGATTACAATAGAAGGGATGCTCTCAAGCAATAAAGCTATGAAACATACTTCTGCAAAAGAGTACTGAAAGAATGTGAAGAGCACACAGCATCTTCTTTGTCCTCCATTGCTTATATTAGGCATATTATCCAAATTTTGTTGTGGCATATGATAAACTTCATGTAGAAAAATCAGAATATCATCTGAACTGTGCTTGATGATAAAAGCCTTAAGTGGGAGTCGCCCTTCAGCATAGGCAATGTTTCTCTTAATTTCTGAAAATAGGACTAAATGTTAAACGAACTTATCTAATCAGAAGTAATAAAAATTGTAAAAAAAATAACCAGTGCTATTTTCCTGGGCTAAACTGGCTACTCACCAAGCAGACTCATGGAGAAAGAAAAGGAGCGGAGAGCTGGCTCCAGAGGCAGAGCACTTCCCTGCAGGCTTCAGAGAGGACAGGGATCAAGTAGAGCTCAAGCAGAGCTGGAGGGAGCTCTTTGGCAGTTATGTGCTATGCCAAAAGATGTCCCCATACACAAACACATCTTAACATGGACAGCCTGAGCACTGCCCAGCTGCTCTGTGCTGGCTCACAGATGAACCAATTTTAGAACCACCATTATATGATGCCTCTTCTCATGGTAAAGTCTGACTTCTTATATATGAATACCAATGTGTAGCACAACTTTAGGAAAAGAGCAAAAAAACCCTCTTTTTAATGGAAAATAGGAGTTTCAGTTAAGTTATCCATTAGCAGAGTGAAGGGGAATTTGGCTTTAAGTGAAAAAATAATATTTTAATACTAGATTTAAAATCTTGTGAGATACTTTTTAATTTAAACTATGTATCACCTAAAGATGACTGGTTCAAAATATAAGTTTGATTTGTTGTTGATGTCCCAGGTATTATCTAAATGCTGCTGAGCTACATCTGGCACATCCCTTCTTTTTAGCAAAAGTAAAGCAAACCAGCTTCTGTATGGGTTGCCCACAACCAGAGGATAAAGGAGGAGAGGAGGAAACTTCCACTGGTGTTAAAGCTAGTCAACCATGAAAGGTCTAGAAGTTTGTTTTAGAAAAGTTCAAATTATTTTGTATGTAGCTCAGCTCATTTTCCTTATTTGTGCTCTCTTTCATTCCTCTCTGACTCTCATTAATTTTTATCACAGCTTTTGAAAAGGTGACATCTTTATTGACTACCCTGTGCCGCACGCGATATTCTGAGGTTCAGTCACACCCTCACTATAAACAATTCTAAAATTCTAGTCTGTGACACACCTGGACTCAGCCAGGGTGAAGGGTAGAAGAGCAAAGTACGTGGAGTACTAAAGTAAGGGGAGTGGGGAGGGTGCTGGCACAGAGGCAGTGAAGTCTTAGAGTGTGCTCTATATGTTGCAGGAGCAGAGTTAGGGATAGATGAAGGAAAGGATGATATTACAGCAATAATACTGGGGAGTGAGAGTATAATAAAATGGGAAGGTGAAAGGGAAGCAGGAGAAAAAGTGATAGCTTGTCTTGGCATATTTGGTACTGCAGACAAACTGCTCTTCTCAAATTTGCTGCAGAACCCCTTTGGTTGTGAAACAAGGTTCAGGTCTGGTTTTGGGTGGATGAGGGTAGGTCTGAAAGATTTACTGCAGCGTCTTCCTAATCAGCTATATCAACAGATGTTGATCTGGAGACAAAGACTCAGGATGTGTATTGGCTCAATCAACATTAGGAGAGAAATGGCTCTTCACACAGCCAAGGACTGGGGGTGGCTGATGGATGGCTTTGCTTCACACCTTCATTCCTTCCTCTCCCACAGATTGGAGCTAAAGTGGTCTCGGATTGAAATGCAACAGACTGAATATGAAGTGTGTGAGAGCATAGGAATGGTGTCTCTGAAAATCACCAGGGCAGGACACTCAATAGAGTCTGCCTTTATAACTGTGAAGGTAAAGTCAAAACCCAACATCCTGAACGTAAACTTAGCAATAACTAAGCCTGTTAATTTCTTCCACAGTTAAAAGGTAGGCCATGTGATTCAATCCAGACTTAATGGGACATTGCTACTACAGATGGATAAAATATTTCTGACAAGACTTCCTGAGTTTTAAGTAGAAACGCTGATTAAACAAACCTGGAATGGTTTGAAGCAGTATTTCAGTTTTGATGGAGAAAAAAAAAGCAGGCAGTTTCCTCTGGCACTGTACTCAGAGGCCTGGTTTCCCAGATCTGCCACAAAAAAATCTAGGCTTTGGGCAATGTGGAGACTCAGGGCATTTGTTTTCCCTGCTCAGGCTGGAGAAGCACAGGAGCTATAGAATTTTCAACTACGCAGCCATGGTAGCCTTTCCATTTCTCCCCCTACTACCCTTAACCTAGGAAAAAGCCTAAGAAACCCCTATATCTTCAGTGACAGCCTCTCTCTACTGTCAAAACAATTAGACTGAAAGTTGCACATTATAATTTTGTAAAACAGGTTTTGTGCAACTTACCTTCACAAATTTTGTCTTTCCTCATAAAATGGAATTTCTAGGATTTTACCATCTCCCCTTGCTAGAGAAATACTACTTCTTCCCCTCACAGTTTCTCAGGATTGTAGCCCTAATTGGAAACACAATTTTGATTTTTCCTTCTACTGAAGTCAGTGGGAATTTTGCTATTGACTGCATTGGTGGCTATCCTGTCCTAGCCTTCATGGACTCCTGTCATTCTACTCTGATTGTGACTTGACTAAACAGACCAGTGAAACTGATTCCAGGATCAAGAACTTAAGTGTGGAATCTGATGTCCTCTGGTGATCCCCTATGAAAATTCAGGGAGTTGCTGGAGTCTCTATATTTACATATATAGGGGTTCTTGTCTATCCCAAAGAACCTTTGGGGCTGACAGACAGCTTTGCGTGCAGACACTTCTTCCAAGACATCACAAAGGGCTAAATAAGAAAATGTGGCCAGGTTGTTGCTGCTCTTCTAAGATGACAGGATGTGCCTGTCCAGGGGCCAGGTGATGGCAGGGTCCCCAGGCATAGAGAACAGCAGTGTCACCTCGTGCTATTAAGTAGCAATCTGAGAGGGAATGAGGCAAAATTATAAGATCAGGAATTTTTTTGTATGATGTGTATTTTAAGGCATGAACAGAATGCCAGCTGTACATCACAAGATATATTCTTTAGGTCTTTATCTTTTTTTCCAGCCTCAGCACGTGTATGGGTTGGCCTGTCTGTTTGAGAGGTGCACATAGCTTCAGCACACAGCAGAATGTTTGGTGAAACAGGTCACAGCATGGCATTTACTGCTTGATTTCTTCTCAGGTCAATGAAATATCTGCTACGCTGGGAAAAGACTTTACAGTGACTCCCTCCAAGCTTGTTCAGTTTGATCCAGGTATGAACCAATACACAGTGCACAGAATAACTCTAAAATTAATTCACTGAAAGTGTAAACTGTGGCTTTGGAGAGTGAAATCTGTTATGTATCTTTAACTAGAGGAATCAAATAGTATTAAGGACACTTGGACTCATTTTCTGGAAGGGCTTCCTTTGTGAATTAGGATCCTTAATACTTAGGGTAAGATGGTGTATGGTCCCTTTACATCACTTAAAATATCAAAAGTGCTGAAATGACAACTCCTAATCTCCCTACACCTAGGCTGGGGAGGACTTGTCCTGAGCTGAGCTGTGAGATGCTTTAAAAATTTCAGTCATAATAAGTAAAGCCCAGGACACAGGTCATTTAAACAAAACTGAGTACAACTGAAGTTACACAAGACATCCGAGACCTTTTCTCATTCACATAATGGAAGCTAGAAGTTACTCAGCAAAGGCAAGGAATGAAGCAAAAATCTTGTGAACAAGTAAAAAATCTGCCCTAAAGGTTGCATTTCAATCTAACACAGTCTTTGATCCATTTGCAGGTATTTTGAATAACTGTTCCATCTCTAAAATTAGGCTTCTCAGATAAAAAACCTGTGATTTTCTCTTGAAAATTGCATTGGAACTCCTAAATCTATGTACTCCAGTGCCATTTTGCACATCTACAGCAGCTTTTTGTTACATTGTGTGCACATGAACAGAATCATCATTGCCCAGGAACAAATTCAAACTTAATGTTATTTGGAAGAACAGCAGGAGTCCAGTCAGCTGGTAGGAGCACAATAGGATACACAAGCCACTCCATTCTAGCTGCAGACATGTTAATTAATATATTTCTTTGACATCCTGATTGATTGAAATAGCACTTAAAGAGTAATTAAAATGTTTATTTCTATTAGGAATGTCAACCAAGACGTGGAATATAGCAATTACGTGTGACGGATTAGAGGAAGATGATGAAGTCTTTGAAGTAGTTCTGAACTCCCCTGTGAATGCTGTTCTTGGCACACGGACAAGAGCTATAGTGAAAATTTTGGACTCAAAAGGAGGTATTCTCTTTTGATCCTCATCATTAAGATGGTGGGACAATCTTGTCTGAGTAGCTACCTATTTTCAATCACAATTTGTTCCTAACACTCACCTTTAGATCAAACCACTTAATTTCTTTTTAGAGAAAACAGGCTCAGCAGTTGCAAACCCTTTATCCTCTCACACAATCATATGCATCCTCTGAGGAAACACAGCATGGAGAAAGCTATGAGTACAAAATAAGAAAGGTGCCAGGAAAAAAACCACTTTTCATTACAATGTGAGTTCAGCTCTCATGTATTAAAGTGGGAAAAAATGTTTTTAGGTCCATTAGAATGTTTTTTTTCCCCAGTTATAGTTTGGCAGTTATACACCTCAATAAAAGATTTCTTTTCTTTTCAAAAAAGAAGTCTAACAAATGAACCAAGTCTTACAATATATTTTCTAATGCTTAACAAACACAGTCCACAACTTTACAGCACACAGCAGTGATCAATACAGAGTATAAGCTTTTAAGACTGCATTATTATTGTGTTTTTTAGTGATCATATGTGATGTGCCTAAAACATAACAAAAAAGAAGCAACTGTAGAAACAGAAAAATAGAAAAACTGTAGAAAAATAGAAATAACTAGCAAAGCATCTGACTCCTCTGAAAGCTGAAGACTGCTTTTTCTTTTGGTGTTTAGTGAAAAAAATATTTAAAATACCTATCTTGCAATGAATTAGGCTTCATGTTGTACAAAATCCTTTCAAAATTTCAGATTTTTTTTCTCCTTAACATTCATAATGTAAATCATAATGTAAATCGACATACTAAATTTGTGGAAACAATAGTGTCCTGTATTTCCAAGGAGAAAATTGCCTGGGCATGATGGAGGTATCACCGATGGTAGTTATTGATACCTGTCTCTCCGTTACCGAAAAAACAGCACTGCAAACCCAGTATATGCAGGAAAACAGGTTTGCTTGGTTGAAATTCTGACCTGTGGGTAGACAGATGCATCACATGTGAAAACACACTTATATAGGTAGCAGGGCAGTCATAGTCATCGCTAATGCTAGAAATGAGGATGACTAAACAAACAGAAAATCAACTACTTCAAGTGAAAGAATCATCCAACTTTTAATGACAAGCTGTTTGTGTGCCCATATCAACATGACCAGTTATCTGCTCATGCAGTTAGAACTGACCATCTGCCATTTTTATGCTTTCAGGTCAGTGCAGCTATTCCCATTCTTCTAGCCAAAGCAAGCATGGCTTCTGGGGGAGAGGAACACTGTTTCCAGTTTCCAAAGGCTCCTCATCACCTTCCAGGCCTGGCAATTTTTCCCTGGAAGGGATCCCACTGCCTCCTTCCAAAGGGATGAGAGAGCATGGAGGGGACTCGCGGCTGGAGCACAGCTTGGCAAATCTGTCAAGGACCAGGCTGAGAGTGACTGGAAATGGCCGAATAGTAAGACATTTCTGGAGTTCAGTGATTGACCGATTTATGAATTTATTGTGATGTGATATCTTCAATAAACTGTCATATTTTTGTAGTGATCCTACCTGATCCTACAATAACTATAAACTACCAGAGTTTGCTCTGAGTCTGAGCTATTTAAAAATACTGCAAAGAAAAAAAAAAACTACCAAAAATCCATGTATGCAAGAGAGGAAGAAAAACATGATTTGGGGCAGGAATCAGCCATCAAACAACTTCAGTAATTATGAAGCTTCTCATTTTGTATAAATTATGGGGCAGTTAGAAGAAAGAAGTCAGTGCAGCCAGGCAAATGTATAGGGCCTATGCATCAGGTACTGAAGCTCTAAAGCTGAAAATACTATTAGCTTAAACAGGAAAGTTATTTAAATCTTGCCCACTGATTTTCCTGCTTAAGTTATATTGGTTTATCTAGGTGGTTTAATAACTTTCTGCTACTGTAACCTTAAAAGTTAATAGTAGAATCTGTTTGTAAAGACACTTGTAATTTGTGCATTTTAATGGCTGTTTTCAGAGGTTATCCGTTTCCATTCTGCAAGAGAAAGAACTAAAACCAAGGCATGCTCTTCATGATTTATAACCTAGTCTTGTAGTAAATTTTGCATAAAGTCTATTTGTTCCTATAATGCATGAATATGCCCATCTCATTCTGCTGTTCTGCTTTTTTCAGGTTCGTCCTTCATCTGTATTTAGAAATGGAACAGATGTGGTTTTCAAAGTAAGAGCATTATGAGTATTGGTCAGCCATTTCTATGATTTCTTTCTGATTCTGTTCTTGCCAGGCTTTATCACTCTTAATAATTTGCTATGACCAGTATGTTATTTTCCTATGTATCTTTCTCTTTCTTTGGTATAATTTTCCCTTGATTTACAACAGTTTGTATTGTAATTCATTTTTATTATTATTTAGTTAGTTTATTTAAGTATTTTTGTATTTATTAATCCTCTCTTTTCCCTCTCTTGTTCTTCTTGCATATGTGATACTGTAAAACAAAGTATCATGGGATGGTATCACTCAAAATAGAGGATGACACCTCATCAGCTAAAACCAACAAGAAGGCAAAACCACAGGTAAATGTCATCTCCTCTAGGAAGATAGAAATCCCACAGGCTGATAAGGCAGAACTTGCATCTGAACCAAGTTCAAGACATAAGGTATGAAACATTTTGTTTCATAGGCATTTTCACCATCTGCTTTCAGTCACGCTGTTTTCCAAATTGATTTAACACCTCCGAGATCTGCAGCCTAACCCTTCCCACTCCAAAACTGAGCTTAACCTGTACACAGATCACAGCTCAGCCCTTGAAGAGTTTTCATGGCATAAAATTTTAATATAAGGCCTAATTAATCTATTTCATATTGCTTCTTTGGTTTGTGTAATTATTTTCCTTCAAATGTCATTATGACATTTTCTCTTTCCAGGACTTTAACCCTTTTCCAAAGGCCTGTACACCAGATTTAAAGGGTCTCTTGCATTATGAAGAAAGCACTCAAAAGTTATTTCAGTGTGATGGGATAACATGGAAATTCTGGAATTCCCAAAGCAAGGTAAAACTGTAGCCATGAGTATGCATCTAAGACAGAGTACGGAGCCTGCAATGAGTGACACTCTCAAACAAAGACTTTCTTGTAACAGCTATTTACTTGTACAGAGAACAAAAGCGTTGCAAGAGTACGGTTTGCTTTCACCAGAAATAAAAGTTTCCCAGAAATATGATGAGGACTTGACTGCTGGGGTTGCCTTTCCTCTCTGTCATCCACAGGTGCTCCTGGACAAACCATGTGAGCACTGGTGCCTTGGTGCTTTGTGAGTATGTGGGCATAAGACAGTCTGGGAATGAACTTTGTGAGAAAATGAGTGGAAGTTAGTAAAATTAGCTTACTTAGGTATTCTGTAAACATACATTCCCTCCATCACATAAGATGTCATGCTGAATTTTGTTGCACTGCATTCCATATGCAGACTGCAGGACACAGCCAATGGTGTTCAAACTAATGCAATCTCTTGAGAGGATTTTTTGAACTGAAACCTGCTGTCACCATTAAAACTACTGATTTTAAATTGTAGCCTTCTCTGGCAGGCATTTATTTATTTAAATCTTATAAGCAATGCTGGAGCTTTATTGATACACACTGAAGTTCATGCTCAGTTTAATTCTGTGCATTAGTGTACAGACTATCTGTGCACAGACATCTGCTCACAGATCACTATGAGCATAAGTCTGTTTTGCCTTTTCTTCTTTTATTTTAGGAGGTAAGCATGAAGAAATGTCCTTCTGGATGGAGTTACCATGAGGGCAGCTGCTACGTCCTGGTAGTGAATCACAAGGTCACCTGGAACACTGCTGCTCAGGCTTGCAGAGAACAGTAAGAAACCACCATGCAAATGTGTTCACTGTACACTGCTGTTGCCCTGAGCTGAGTGCTGCTTTTGAGGCCAAATTTATTCACATATGCCCCACTTTGGCTGTTCTGCTGCCCAAAAAATAGAACAATTCCTGGGATTCAGACCCAGTGGAGGACAGAAATATTATTAATCTCATAAAGTTTCAGGTGGTGATGCTACCTTATTCACTGCACAAATTCCCAAAGTTGTCCATTTGCAGTAAGGATGTTTCCTAATGGAAGAGTTAGTCTGGGAGAAGAGAAATACAGGAAATACAGCAATGACTCAGACTTTCATCCTCTCTGACCCACCACTTCTTGGTTCTACCTTCACTTGATATAGCAACAGTAAAAGGTTGCCAGCTCCTGTGTGCCTCACTCTATTCTTCTGAAGATGCAGCTCTGTAGATTCTGTAACTTCTTGAAAATTTTAACTTTCAATTTAACAGAACATTTCTGACTTTTTAAGGAGAAATAAAGGCATAACCACAACAGCAACAAAACCAACAAGAACAGTAGTAGTTGTCCAAAAGTAGGAGTCAAATCAAAACCCTGCCAGTCTTGCTCTTTGGATATTTGCTTTGTGATTTTGGTTTTAAGAGCATTAAGTCAGCATAGAAGAAATGCTGGCCATGTTGACATGAAGCTTGCCCTAGGATCATGCATTCTCTGTACCCTATACTGAATTGTGAGCATCAGGTCAAAGGCCAATCTGAACAATAGCAAGGGCTTAAAAAGAACTCTCCATTACTCCATGAAAGGAAAATTAGAACAGGGAAGACTTGGAAATGAAAGAAACAGAATGTATTCCATAAGCAGTGGAAGGACATGCAGGAAACATGAATCATGGCCAAGCATGCATAACAATCCTTAATTCATTCCACTCAGTTATGCCAGATTATGTTGTCTTGGTAACATACAAAATAAAAGTGTTGATTACCTCCCAGCTAATGGAAGATATTTTTTGCTAAAATGTAAATATTACCCGCTCTTGTTAGCTCACCCCAAATTTCACATTACTACTTGGTTTACTTAAAATTTCAGCTCCTGAAATTTTTTTCTGTTATCTGCATTTATTATAGTACTTATCAAAAAAAAGAA
Source organism: Myiozetetes cayanensis (assembly GCF_022539395.1). Lineage (NCBI taxonomy): Eukaryota > Metazoa > Chordata > Aves > Passeriformes > Tyrannidae > Myiozetetes > Myiozetetes cayanensis. Next base: position 58,979,278 of record NW_026087631.1, on the reverse strand, counting down.
AGAGCTGTAAATAGTGATTTTTTTTTTCCTGAAGGCTTCAACGTTCAATTGATCCCTTGGTAATATATGTCACTCTATTGGAAGGTGTTTCCCAAAAAGAGTGTGCTTCTGGGAATCCATATTTTTGTAGGTAGTAATTTCTTGTTGAAGGCTACAGTATGCAATGTAGATATTAAACTGAAGAGTAAATAAATGTAAGCAACAGTAAGTAAATGACTGTGTTAAACACCTGCACAAAATGTCAAGCCATATCACTGAGTCCACAAGGAAATGAATCCTCAGGCAGTGATGATTCAATTAATGTCATACTAGCACAGACTTAGAAAGCTTTATCCTGGTAAATGGAGTCCTCCTGGCCTCGAACTGGAACTCATTTACAAAAGTACCATCTCAGGAACACACTTAAAATGATACAAGAAGATAAATTAATAAATTTTGTTCTGTGCTTTTTCCCAGCTCCTCCCAGCAATCACCATCACCACCACTGATTGTGCTATTTCTGTTATTAATTTAATTTCTGTTGACATTTAAATAGTTGGTATTTCAAAAAAGGAAGTAAAACCAGCATGGAGGTCAATCTCAATTTTTAATAGATCAAGGAAACATTAAATGAAAATATTAGAATGGACTTTCAGTAAATCAGCCAACTTCACTGAAAAAGAATAATTTTTTATTTCTACAAAAATGACATTATTTTAAACTTCTGTTCATTTGTCTTGCTAGATTTTTTTCTATTACACAGAACAGGGAAAAAGCACAAGCAGTGTTACAGTTGATTCATCAACAGTCTCCAAGAAACCAACCTCCTAGCCTCCTTGAGGAAGCATTGCTATCCTGAGATGATGGACTGGGCAACAAGCTAATACACAAAAAGAAGTGGGCAGGCTGGAGGGGGTCCAGAGGAGGGCCACAAAGATGATCAAAAGACTGGAAAGCCTGCCATGTAAGGAAAGAAGCCTTAGGGGAGCCCTTATCACCATGTTCCAGCATTTAAAGGGAGTCTACAAGGAAGATAGATACTGCCCTTTTACAAGGAGTCACGTAGAAAAGATAAGCGGCAATGGGAAGAAGTTACTCCTGCCAAGATTCCAATCAGACACAAGAGAAATTATTTTTTCACAATGAGAGCAGCCATTAGAATAGTCTCCCCAGGGAAGTGGTGGATTCCCCAACATCAGACACTTTTAAGGTTCAGCTGGACAGGGTGCTGGCCCATCTTGGCTGGACCATGCTTTTGCCGGAGGGGCTGGACCAGATGATCCTTGAGGTTCCTTCCAACCTGACATTCTGTGATTGTATTCCATGAAAGCAGTGCTGTCAATCTATTATGGAAGCAGTTGTCTGGACATAACTATATATGCAGGGGCTTATGCAGATCTGTTTGGGCTTTTATTGACACACATTTGCATCCATTTGTTGCAGGTAGTATACCGACCTTTTCTTCAGTTTCAACCTGCAGGGTTAGAAGCAGAACACATATATGCTTGTCTCGATGCAAGTTGCTCTAGCTTTGTTTTTATGCATGAAGAGGCTCTTGGCAACATGAAGAGAAGCATCTGGGGGATATTACGGCTGAGTGATCCCACAGCAGCCTGATTTAGAAGCAATTTTGGTGATTTATGTCACAGTTCTTGTTTATCCCATAGGAACATGTCCTCCCCAAAGGTCAGTACAGCGGGGCTCACTCACATGTGAGATGGTTTCACTGCTGCCACTGAGGGGATGGAACAGCACTGGATAGACAGAACCCACAGTTCTGTCTTTTGCTTTGTTAGTCATACTATACTTTATCTTCTTGAACATTTAATTAGAGCTTAAATATGGTCAGATTTCAGGTCCTTTACTGCTAGCTATGTAAGTCAGGGGCAATTATTTTGTTTGGTGTTAGTGTATTAGCTTCATATGGCTTTCGTCCTTGGAAATCACAGGCAGAACCACATCTAACATAATAGGTTAGATCCTTCAGGATGGCTCAGTGTTGCCTAGTGCAGGACAGAGCCTGCTGCGCTTCTCTCCTAAAACTGTGCTGGTTCTGTAAGTGACAGGTTTAACTTACAGTTGTGAGTGACTCCAGCATGGGAATTCAGGTATCTGGAGTCTATTGTATCTTGTCTGACCTTCAACTACCACTCTGGAAGTGCAGGGCTCCTGCAAGCTCTGCATCATGTCTGCCACTCTCATCTGAATGTTCTGAATACTACAAGGTCTTGTAAGACACACTAGACACCTATTTCAAGGCATCAGGATAGGTGACCAAACAAAAGACTGGGTTGAGGACAGCCTCTCAGTCACCCCCCCACCCCCTTCAACATCAGAATAGGACATGGATTTACTACATAATATTCTGTTGTCCTGTGGAGACCTGCATACCTAGTCAAATGTGCTTCTTCTGAGGTTAAATTTATAAAATAGTGCAAGATTCTTTAAAACATGTTGGATAATTTAATGGAAAATCAGTAAAGTCTTTGTGATAAGTGTTTTTCATTTCTGCTTCAAGGTCAATAGCTATCCAAAATATTTCCTTAATTTGGGTAACTGCTCTAAGATAAAGGATACTCTTGATTTGATGGCAAAAATTTTACAGCACATAAGAACAATTTCAAATGGACTTTTCAGCACAGAAATAAAGCATGACCCCTTATCTTGAGTAATTTACATTAGGAAGTGTTAGATTAACACAACTCCATAAATGTTATCTTGTCATTTCCGGCGTCTGACGCTCTGCCTAGAGGTTCAGTAATTAATATTATCGGAAGTGGTATGTTCCTTCAGGACTGATCTCATCTCCCCACAATACATATAAATCCCCTAACTAGGTGTAAAATTAGGAACAGTTGTTGTGTCTTTAATAATGTGTGTTTCTCAGGCTGTATTTAGAAAGCACTCCTATAGAGAAAAGATTAGATAACGTTATAATTATTGCAGTGCTTTCCTTTCACAGTGCTGAAATCTCTCCCTGGTATGTAGATTGAAGTAAAAGTCTGAAACTTATTTCTCAGACCACTCCTGTATGTCTTAAATCATAGAGCAGTTCCTGACACAGAATGGTACTTTTTGTTTCCACATTTTCTAAGACAATCGAAACAACAGGAGTAAGTATGCTTACCTGAAGTAACTTAGTTCCTGGGTTTTGAGTGTCCTTAAACAGAAACCAGATAAAATGTTTTGGTTTTGTTCGTCCTCAGCTAATAGTGATACCACATAAATTGCTGCCCAAACCTCTCCTTAACCCCAGATTTGGTCAGTGCAGCCACAGTCACTGTGAGGGGGAATGGTATCCTCCTACTGAAGCAGTTAGCCTGGGAGGACACCCTGAATTAACTGAGCCTGCTCTTCTGGACTATTTGTCTGCAGAAGAAGATGGGAGTACAAAACTTAACAAGAGGTGTTGTCAGCGTAACATGTTTGTTCCTGGCTCAGTGGAGATTCAGTGCCTGGTAGATGGGCCCGGAAGGGTGGAAGCATGTCACCCTTGGGACATACAGGCACAAACACCATGCACAAAATTTCACTGTGATGAGAGACACAGTTGAAGTCCTGCTGAGAGTTCACTGGGTGCAGTTTTGAGAACCTGTACAATAAGTAGGTGCACAATCTAAAACTCTACCAGGCAGTTGCTAACCCATTTGGAAAGACACGAGCAATGTTTCTGAGCCATCCTGCCACACCTCTACATGAGGAAAGTATACACAGAATCACAGCTGGAAGGGACCCAACACAGTTGCTTAGTTGGAAGGGACCTACAAGCATCATCTAATCTAATCCTTAGCCCTGCACAAGAGTCACACCATGTGCTTCAGTGTTGTCCAAATGCTTCTTGAACTCTGTTAGGCTTGGTGCTGTGGCCACTTCCCTGGGGAGCCTGTTCCAGTGCTCAGTGACCCTCTAGGGGAAGAACCTTTTCCTAATACCCAAACTCAACCTCCCCTGACAGAACTTCAGGCCATTCCCTTGGGTTCTGTCACTTGTCACCACAGAGAAGACATCAGTGCCTGCCCCTCCTCTTCTCCTCACGAAGAAGTTGTAACTGCATTGAGGTCTCCCCTCTGTCTCCTCTTCTCTGGACTGAACAGACCAAGTGACCTCAGTCATTCCTCATACAGCTTCCCCTCAAGGCCTTTCCCCATTTTTATTGCCCTCCTTTGGACACTCTCTAATGACTTAATATCTTTCTTATATTGCAGTGCCCAAAACTGCACATGATATTCAAGGTGAGGCCATGCAGAGCAGAGTGGGACAATCCCCTCCCTTGACATGCTGGTGATGCTTTGCCTGATGCCCCCCAGAACACAGTTGGCCCTCCTGGCTGCCAGGGCACTGCTGACTCAGATTCAACTTGCCTTTGACCAGGATCCCCAGGTCTCTTTCCATGGCACTGCTTTCTAGCATCTCATTCCCCAGTCAGTACCAACATCCAGGGTTGCCCCATCCCAGGTGCAGAATTGGTCATTTCCTCTTTTTGAACTTCCTATGGTTGGTGATCACCCAGTCCTCTGATTTGTCAAGGTTTCTCTGCAGGGCCTCCCTGGCTTCGAGGGAGTCAACAGCTCCTTGCAGTTTTGTGTCATCTGCAAACTTACTTCATTTTAGACATCCTTTACACTTTGTTTTCTCGTAGTCCCTGAAGTTAGAGGGCCCCTGACTGGACCTACAGTAGTGTCTAGGGCAGCTGTGATTCCACAGGTGAGGGCTAACATCCAGCTCTCCTGCAGGTTTTGGCAGATCCACCATGCAAAGTAGAGCAGAGAGCGACTCCACCCCCTGCTGTTTTGGTTGACTTGCAGGGTTAAAGCAGGAGGCCTTTGCAGCAGAAGCATCCTCCATCAGCATTACAATGAATTTGTTTTGTACCATTCCCCTCTGGGCCCACATTAAGGAATTGTCCATTTGTGCAGTAGGGACTGTGCAGATTATTTGTGGACTACTACTCTGAACTCCTCCTGATGTAAATTTTTGCTGCTTCCCTGTCTTGTGTGGCATTATATGGAATCCATGGGATCAGTATCTCAGAAGAGGCAGAGGGCAGTAATAGGAATGGAGCTCCAGGCATGGGTCTCTAACTGGGCAGAAGGTTTGATGGTGGGCTTGCAACCCAAGATCTGTTCATGGTCTCCATAGTGGACTCAAGTCTGTCCTGTAATTCTTGAGGCCTGGTTGTTGTTTCTGCTCTTAAGACAGTCTTTACTTCATTTGGAGGAATAGTGATCTTCTGTCTCTGTTTTCTGGCAAAAGTAATAACATTAGCAAAACCTCCTGAAGCTGTTGCTTATTCAAAAGGTTGCTTCTACAAAAGGTTTTTTCTCTCTTAAAACATGTTTTGATGAGAAGTGTTGTTTTCTTTGTGCCTATCAAGCATCACCCAGGATGTTCAGAAGGAGTTGGCATCACTGTTAGACTGAGTGGCAGTTAGACTATTGGACAGATATGATGGCATCAGAGGCTCAGCATTAGAGGGATGGCAGCAGCAGGCATAGCATATAAAAAGGTGACATGATATCATTGCAAACAGAAAGATGGATAAGTAGGAGAATGGAGCCACTGATGGCTGACAGTGCCTGACAAATTTAAAGTATGCCATTTGTCTTAATACTTCAGACTGATCTCTAAGTGGCTTAAGAACAGCCTGCAGGTGCTTGAATGTTTGGTGTTGGTTGGAAGACTTGTCAGTGGCAAGGCCACTCAGTGGCTAGGGTTTTCAAATACTGCTTTGTATTTGGCATTAAGTATAAATGCAGAGCAGAACTTATCCATTGACTTAATTCAGAAATAGTCTGCTTTATACACACCACAGCTGCTCTCCATTCTGAACTAAATGTGTAGTCATTGTAGACAACCCTCTGAAGAATGTGCTGCATCTCAGAGCCTTTTCACATATCAAACTTCTTGTGAAGAGCAACTTGGGAAACCCGTGGTATACCTGCATTTACTGAGTGCAGGTTCACAAAAGAATGGAAAAACAGAATGCATCAACTGAAAGGCAAAATTGAAAAGGATATATGCATGAAAAATACTAAAGAAGAAGGACGGTGGGATAGATGGAGAGGAGGGAAATCCAGGGAATGATGTGACAACCTGAATGTTGATTTTAGAGGGTGCATGTGCTACTGTGACAGGGAAGATTTAGGTTAGATATTAGGGCAAGGTTCTTTCCCACAGAGGATGGTTGGATGCTGGAACAGGTTCCCCATGAAAGTGGTGACAGTACCAAGCCTGACAGAGTTCAAGAAGTATTTGGACAATGTTCTCAGGCACATGGTGAGATTCTTGGGGCTGTCCTGTGCAGGGCCAAGACTGGACTGCAACTATCCTTGTGGTTCCCTTCCAACTCAGGACATTCTAAGATTACTTCTCAGAAGCACACCAGCACTTAAATGTGTTATCAATGCTTCAGTCTTGTCAGAACCTGATCTTAAAAAGATATAGTCTGCTCTACTACCAAATGGGTGAAGCTGTCTCTTTCAGTGGCTTGAATTTTTGTGAAGGAAGTTTGTTATTTTATGGAAAATATGGTATCAGTAATTGTGCTGATGGTTTAAAATGCAGTTTGTGAATATGAGGCACATATTTCCTGTACACATTTCTTTCAGTTTCTCAGCTGATTTTTCTGTTAGAAAAATGAAATTAGGACTTTAGTTTCTCTCCAAATAATCCACAATTTTAAGATTTAGTCTTCATGTAATTATTCTTTCATTCCAGTAAGTCATGGGGTCTTTTTCTTGTGACAAGTTATTTATATGCTTTATACTAGAATCAGTGCCCCTTGTTGATAAGTTGACCTGTCTGTCACTCTGTGGAATGCTAATTACTCTGTCCTCTCTCCTTGAGCCTAGATACTTGGGGAGTCTAGCAAGTGTGGCTAATGAACAACATATGCAGTGGCTGTGGGACTTCGGTAGAAGGATGCCCTTTTGGATAGGCAAGTACATCCACTGCCTGTCCTCTCTGAGCATTGAAAAGCACCTTGAAAAGCACCTGTGCACCTTGAAAAGCAGAAACTGCCACAGCAGTTCCAGCCCAGTTTTTAAACATTGCACTGTACTCAACTTTCTGCTGCTTTTATTATTTAAGAGCAAAGCGTAAGGCAAAACCATAATTTACATGGCTAATTTTACAAGTCTATATCAAAAAGAAGAGTTTGCCATGTTGCCTATTTCTGTACAGTTTTTGTCTTGAAACCTTTCCCATTTTAACACAAGCTGATAAAAATAACTCCTACACTCTTATCTCACCATTCTTTTGACTGTTATTTTATTTATCTTTAATTTAGCTTTTTTTTATTTGTTAGTTTTAACTTTAAACAATTATGTATGTTCCTGCTAAATTAATGATGCCATCTTGTGTCAGAAATCTTATGAATTCATTAGAGGATCAGCTAAAGAACATTTCATCATAGCATTTTAGATTTAGCTATTTCTTATTATGCACATTACATTAGCGAGCAATGGGAAGAATTCTGCTATACTGTCCTCAGTTTGGTTCTTGTTTTTCCATTCTGATCTGCAATTGTCAGCTCAGTAATTTTCTTAGATGAATTTACTAGCTATACTAAATTAACTTTAAAAAGTACAGTCAGTTTGGGATCATGTTTAATGGGCTCATGATTCTGTTAACCCAAGAGAAATAAATTCTGCTGACAAGAATAAAGACTACAAGACTGTTATGTCAATTTTCTGATCTTGGTCATTTAAGAAGACAAGGCTTGTCTAAAAATATGTCACCCACATTACCCTCTTAGTAACTCAGAGGCTAAATGAAAAGATATGTTTTATGTTGTACTAATTAACAGAACCTAATTTTACAACTGTTAATTTAAACAGTGTAAACAAGGTCTAAAAACATCTGCAGGATTTTACATGCAGAAGAAATCTGAAGGCATCTGAGGCTGTCCAGACTAGAATATAATATTCTCCTTGCTATCTCAAGTATCAGAAGAGAAACTTATGAGGGCATAGAGTTGTGATAGATGGAAAGAGGAAAAACATTTTAGATAGGCACTAAAAAGTATATTTTTCTTATTCAGATGGCACTACTTGCAATTGAAGTGGCCTAATTAAATACTAAATTGTGTTTTATTTGTGTTCTGTCAGATGGTTTTTCCTCTCTCAGCACTAAATTGTATGCATTTTTTAACAAAGATATAGAACAACATACTTCTTTTGGCATCAGACTCCAGAGACAATGAACATCACTGATTTGGTCTTACTGATTTCACACAGGCTTGAATGACCAACTCAATCCTGGACATTGGGAGTGGAATGGAGGAGAACCTGTAACCTACATAAACTGGAGAAGAGGCTCCTATCGCTTTCCAGTGGGAGGAAGAAATTGTGTATTTGTGCAGAAGCGAGGAAAATGGCAAGCAACTGATTGCAAGAATGTCAAACCAAACAGCTATATATGTTCAAGAAAGTTGTAAGGAATGGAGGATGCCTTTGAAAGCGTATGGACATTCATGTTATCTGCAGACATGGGAGTGCAGTTAGAAAACTGTCCTGATTATCAGTGAGGTTTATTTTGTATGCTGCCAGAGGTACAGATGCACCGGCCTCTAATCAAGGTATAGAGGTCCACTGCAAAGTTTAAGTCTAGGTTTAAGTTTTGAATTCTCCCCAAAGACATTGATCTGTCACTTACTTGTATGTATTTTTACACCAAAGAGCTGTGCCTCAAAGCTTTCATCACACTTCTGTGTGAAAGTCCTTTTTTTAAAAAATAAAGTAGCAAATCAGTTGATTTGCTTTCCTCTAAAGGAGGGGTTGTGAATGGGGGTGGAAATGGGGGCAGACTTTTGGCTAGAACCAGGTCCTCTTGGGTGACGAGGGGAGTAACATCATGTAAGGAAGGCTTCTTTGGTTGATGCCCTAGTGCAATATCTTACAAAAGGACTAATGGCTGGATTTAGTGACAGAGTACAACAGGAGCAAAGGGGGCTTTTTTCTACCATCCAAGGCCAGCTTTGGATCCCTATGAATCTGTTCATAGAGCTGCATAATGTTTCATATTCCTAACCAAAATTTTTCATTGTTTTTTGAATTGAAGGATACTGGTGTAATTTTCAGTTTAATTAAATAATGGTACATCTCTACATCTAATGTTATATCAAAACATGATTTATTAAAAAAATATTGAAGCTTAATCCTAGAATATTATCTTGGGATATTCAGTGATACATGAACATCAATAGGATTTATATGTGTGTATAAACCAATGTAATCATGAGACATATTTTGTACTAAAGCAGCTATGGCTTTTGAAAAGTATTAATCTAAGTCCTTATTAGGGATTTGAGGTTTTTAAAATAATATTTAAAAATCCAGATTTATTTCTGAGAAAGACTTAAAAATCAGCAGTAAATAGGAAAAAACAGCTGGCCATAATTTATTATTTTAGATATATGCAGTTGCAGTATAACCATTTTGTAACATTATAATAAATTTATATTTGGCCTGTCAAAAGCTTGCTTTAGGACTTTCTAACTGCCAGCCTTAACATTAAAAAAAAAGAAAAAGAAACCAGGCATAACTTTCCCAAAAAATATAAAATTAAAGTTCCTATCAAACCCTCCCTTCGCCCACAGGGTAACAGTTGGTCTGGTACTGAGTGGGGTAAATTTGCTCTGTACCTATGAACTCTCATTCCCCCCATCTGTCTGCCAGCTGCCACCAGTTGATCCTCCCCTCGATCCTCTAATTCATCCAGCCTCTGGATCAATTTTGCACCAAAAGTGCAAAACCTCCTTCTGAGGTTTCTCAGAACAATTTCTCAGTCCTGCAAGGGACAGATGCAGCAGAATCACCTCTTCTCTCTGGGCTGAGGGACATTGTCTCAGAGGGTATATATCCCTCCTCCTTGCCTCTGGTGTGCATTGGTTACTCATCCTCCCTCCTCACCTGTGACAAATTAAATCAATATGCATGTGAGTAGCTGGACAGTCTTTGTTTATAGGAAAGAACCTTTTTTTTGTATTATTTATGACAAGCTTCTAGACACTTTTGCTAAACACTAACTCTTTTGTTTAAGGAGTTTTCTAAATCAACAGATAGGCTAATTGTCTCCAAACCAGGTACTCCTGAGTACCCATCTAGACCTGATTTTATTTCTGATTGTTTTCATTACAGAAAAAATTAGCATCTAAAAAAGCACTCTTGAGATCTCTCAGTGGTGTGTTATGGAATTCCAGGGAAAATTGACTAAGAGAGACATAAGCATAAGCTTTTAGTTCTTTAGGACTCTCTTTTAATAAAAGCTGTAAAGTTTATTGGTGCTATCCTGATAAAGCCTATTGAGATTATTCAAATACCTCTCTGAATTATTTAATAAATTATATCACTGGAGAGGGAATTTGAAAAAGGTGCTTGTTACTTGATCAGTAACTAATAAATGACTCATGTCATCTGAGACAACAGTGACCTCAGGTTTGTCTTTGTGAGAAGAGGGAAAACTTTCCCTTTTCTGTATTTCATTTGAACTGCCTTAAAATGATTGCAGAATATGAAGACTTCACTATACAATAGAATGTTAGGTGTGCAAACTGTATTTGCTACTGTTCTAATTATACCTAGTACAATACAAGAATGAAATGAAAATTCTTATATTGCAGTGCAAGTTTATTTCTGCTCTGAAAGGCTGCTGTATTGTTTTTCAACATAATCAATTGTTCCAAATGTTTATGAATAAATTTTAATTTTTCTATCCTTAAAAAAGAAGTATTTTTTCAGAGATTTTTACAACTTGTATTTTTATTATTAGAATACTGGAGTTCAATGAATACAGCATACTCCAGTCAGGGAAAGCAAAAATAAATATTTTTTTTCCTGTTAACATAGGAAAATATTGCATCTAAGAAGTTTTAGTAAAGGATGGCCTAAAATCCTGAGGAGCTTTGGGGATTTTTCCAGTCTTCAATACTTTGAATTAGACTGAGTAAACTCAGGTAAAAATCAGTATTTAGAGGATCAGCATCAGCAGAGGAATTTCAAAAGGCTGAAAGTAAGAATAAGGAGCATGTAAATTCTGGTGTTCACCTATGGATGCCACACTTTCTGTATAAACAAAGGATTTATTTCACCAGAACTATCCATATACCTTTTAAGAGCAATAAACCAAGATGCAACAGCTCAGTGAAAAGAACCAAGTAGTTGGCCTAGATTTCTATTGAGGGGTGGGCAATGTGAGTTCTTTGTGTGCTTGTCACTTTTAACCACCTTCACTCCCTGTCAAATATCTTTTAAATATGTCAACCAATTTCAAATAAATTTGGGGGAAAAGTAGTTGACTCAAAGACAGTGGCTATGAAAAATTGAATAGGCAACTGGTTACAGGAGCACTTCTTCCAAACCAAAATATTCTCAGATATTTGTGTTGTTATTAACTTCACAGTATCAAGGTTTTAGTCTGAAAAATATCAGAAAAGTTTTCCAGATCTTTTTTTCTACACATGGAAACTTACTGAATGTTTTCAAGTCTTTATTCACTCAAATTATAAAAACAACTTTGAGAGAATTATGCATAAGATTCAGTGAATACTGTGATTCTACATTATTTACATTACAAGAATGGTGCTACTGTAATTCTTGTATTCAGAATGCTATATATATTATTATGTTTAACTCTGTTATGTATGCTAATAAAAAACCAAAATATACTTTGGTGAATATGTACTTCATCATTTCATCATCTCACAAAAGCTTCTTCTCTAGTGATAAAGCTATAGTGTTTAGCATAGTAGAAATGCCCTTAGAGTGAAGTAGAATATACCTGCTCTTTACTTTATGCAGCTCCTGAATTCTGTTTCTTCTGCTTGGGCCTATTCTTGAATTAATATTATAATCACAGTTGTATCATGAGTTAACTTCTCTTATGAGGAGAAACTGAGGGAGCTGGGCCTGTTTATTCTAGAGAAGAGAAGACTTAGAGGGGATCTCATCAATACACACAAATATCTGAAAGCCAGGCTTCAAGATGATGGTGCCAGACTCTTTTCAATGGTGCCTAGAAACCAGAAAAGAAGCAGTGGCCATAAACTAAAAGCTCCACCTCAATGTGAGGAAGAATTTCTTTACTTGGAAGGTGGCAGGACACTGGAACAAGCTGCTCAGGGAGGTCATGGTTTTCCTCTCTGGAGTATTCAAAATCCACCTGGACATGTTCCTGTGTAACCTGCTCTAGGTGACCCTGCATTGGCAACTGGGTGATCTCCAGAGGTGTCTTCTAACCCTAATGATTCTGTGAATGGGAATCTGGTATCTAAAGTGTTAGATATGAGCACAGTGAGTAAAAGAATATAATTTTATTCATACAGATGACATTTTCAATTATGTATAAATATATTTCTTACTTTAATTAAAGAAATCTTATCTGCATCTTCTTCCTTGGATAATGTCACAAACATTTTGTTGCTGTTGTCAAACTCGTCAATGAATCATGTCTCTCTCTCCAATTGTTGACAACAATCTAAAAACATGTGTCTTCGCCCAGATTCTTTCTCCCCTGTCCCACAGCTTAGCAACCTGAAGCAGTGAAGCGCATACCCAACAGAGCTCCTCAGGCTGGTTCTCAATAGCTCATGAAGAATTTAGGAATATAGTTAGATCATGTAGAAAGAAAATTAGAGAGACAAAGGCACAATTTTATCTCAATCTAGCCCCTTTTGTTAGGGATAACAAGAAGTGCTTCCACAAATACATCAATAGCAAAAGGAGGGGCAAGGAAAACCTCCATTCTTTATTGGACATGTGGGGGAACATAGTCACCAAAGATGAGGAAAAAGCTGAGGTACTTAACACCTTCTTTGCCTCAGTTTTCAACAGTAAGACAAGTTGTCTTCAGGAGAACTGGCCTCCAGAGCTGGTAGACAGAGACAGGAAGCCGAATAGGCCCCCTGTAATCCAGGAGGAAACAGTGAGTGACCTGCTGAGCCACCTGTATCCTCACAAGTCCATGGGACCAGATGGGATCCATCCCAGGATGATGAGGGAGCTGGCAGAAGAGCTCACCAAGGCGCTCTCCATCATTTACCAACAGTCCTGGCTCTCTGGGGAGGTCCCAGACGACTGGAAGTTGTCCAATGTAACACTCATCCACAAAAAGTGCTGCAAGGAGGACCCAGGAAACTCCAGGCCTGTCAACCTGACCTCAGTGCCTGCCAAGGTTATGGAGCAGATCATCCTGAGTGCAATCACACAGCACCTACAGCACGGACAAGGGACCAGACCCAGCCAGCACAGGCTTAGGAAGGGCAGGTCTTGTCTGACCAACCTGATCTCCTTTTATGATCAGGTGACTCACCTGGTGGATGAGGGGAAGGCTGTGGATGTGTCTGTCTGGACTTCAGCAAAGCCTTTGACACCATCTCCCATAATATACTCCTGGAAAAGCTGCAGGCCACGGTTTGGACAGGGGCACTCTGTGCTGGGTTAAGAACTGGCTGGAGGGCCGGGCCCAGAGAGTGCTGGTGAACGGAGCTCCATCCAGCTGGCAGCCGGTCACCAGCGGTGTCCCCCAGGGATCAGTGCTGGGCCCAGTCCTGTTTAACATCTTTATTGATTTCGATGAGGGGATTGAGTCCACCATTAGCAAATTTGCAGACAACACCAAGATGGGAGGGAGTGTCTATGAGCTGGAAGGCAGGACTGTCTGCAGAGGGACCTGGACAGGCTGGAGAGTTGAGCTGATTCCAGTGGGATAAGGTTCAACAAGGCCAGGTGCCGGGTCCTGCACTTTGGCCACAACAACCCCCTGCAGCGCTACAGGCTGGATGGAGAGCAACCAGGTGGAAAGGGAGCTGGGAGTTTGGATTGACAAGAAGCTGAACATGAGCCAGCAGTGTGCCCAGGTGGCCAAGAAGGCCAATGGCATCCTGGTCTGCATCAGGAACAGTGTGGCAGCAGGAGCAGGGAAGTGATTCTTGCCCTGTACTCAGCACTGGCGAGGCCACACCTGGAGTGCTGTGTCCAGTTCTGGGCCCCTCAGTTCAGGAAGGATATTGAGGTGCTGGAGCAGATCCAGAGAAGAGCAACCAGGCTGGTGAAGGGACTTGAGCACAAGTCCTGTGAGGAGAGCCTGAGGGAGCTGGGGTTGTTTAGTCTGGAGAAGAGGAGGCTCAGGGGAGACCTCATGACCCTCTAGAACTCCTTGAAAAGAGGTTGTAGCCAGGTGGGGGTCGGTCTCTTCTCCCAGACAACCAGCAGTAGGATAAGAGAGCATGGTCTTAAGCTCTGCCAGGGGAGGTTTAGGTTGGATATTAGGAAGAATTTCTTTACAGGGAGAGTAATCAGGCATTGGAATGGGCTGCCTAGGGAGGTTGCGGATTCTCTGTCCCTGGAGTAGTTTAAGAAGACACTGGATGTGTCACTGAGTGCCATGATCTAGTAACCATGGTGGTCTTGGATCAAGGGTTGGACTTGATGATCTCAGATGTCCCCTCCAACCTGGTCGATTCTATGACTTAATGATTCTATGATTCTGAAATTGGATACACTCTCAGTTGGGCAGTATATGTGCCAGCACCATTCAGGAGACGCTTCAGAAGGTAGACACCTGTTCAAACTTATCAGTCTGACAATTACAATAGAGAGAGAACCTTCCATTGCATCATCTGTGTGTACCTACAGACACAAGAGCATGGGCCAAGAGATATGAAAGGACACTCATCCTAGCCCTACTCAAGACATGAATAAACATTTTCAAGTGTGAGCACCTGCATTTTGCCTGCAGTATGAGACAATGCTGTTCTCAGTTCTGTTGCCACAGCACACCGAAAAGAACTGAGAAATGTGAACAGAAGGATTTAAATGAGTGAAGAAAGAAGTGCAACAGATGACTTGAAATAGAGTAGCAAAGGGGGAATTCATGATGCAGAGTATCTAAGGTTAAAGGTACAAAACTAAACAGATCTATTGTCTGTTCTTTCATTTTGTACCTTGTAAAAAGCCTTTCAGTTTCATAATTACAAATCTCCCACGAGGCCTGTATGTGATCTGTTTCCCTGAAACTCTGTAAAACAAAGACCACAGATGGCCTTCTTTGACAAATACAATAATTAGAGAATAAACTACATAGTGCAAATTCTTTAGATCTGAGGTCTTCCTATGGAATCTGTAAAAGATATATCTGGATACAAGTTTGTCTACATAGGATGTGTTTTGTAAAATAATAAGATATTGAATTGGACTGTAATCTATAAAATCCATTTTAAGGATTTAATCATCAACCATGGTTTGATGAGACTATTAAGCTCCACAGAAGGCAAGTAATTCAAGCACTACACAAGAATTATTTTTAGGCATCAACTGGCAGCATAGCTAATTACTCAGTTTATGTCCATAATGACTGAATAAACTCCGGCTCTGAAGCAAACGAATAATACCACTTTGTATTTGCATAGCACTTGTCATCTATAGACCTGACAGTTTTAAAAGGATAGGCAAACATTCACAGTGACTATTTCTAGTGAAAACAGTGTCCTGCATAAATTGCTACTATGAAGGCAAATCAAAGCCTGCTTGAAAAACACTGCTGCATTTAGCCACAAGATTTACCAACCAAAATACAGTGAAAACATATGCTATGCTTACATGAAAGGGTAATTAGGCAGGAAAACAAGTTTTTAGAAAAGAGATGGCATTGTTTTTTGTAGAAATCTGAGATAAGCTGTATTTGGAACATAATGATTATGTGCCCAGTCCAACCTCTGTAGTCAATTATTGGTCTATGCAGTTGATGTCACCACAAAGAGACTTGCAAATGCTTACTATTTTTAATTTCAGAATGACTCTCTGAGCTCACTGTCTGAGCTGGGATGCTTTCCTGTAATGCAGGCAGGTTCCTGCCAGAGATAAGAAGCTAAGGAAAGATCTACTACCTGTGCACGATAACACAGGCAGCTGACTCGAAAACATATTTAGGCAGTATTTAAATATAGAACAAAGTGTGCCCAGATGTGCCAGGTCCCATTTCTTACCATCTTTGTCTCCTGGAAAGCAGCCATAGCATACTATTGTAGGCATGAAGGAATAGTGGTAGACTTGCCTGGCAGAACCAGAGCTGGCATGCTGCTTTTGGCTCTCAGCAGATCTTAGGTAAAACCATCCAAGAAAACCCATGAACTAGAACCGGCTTGACCTAGAAGTGAAGAGGGCTCTTTTATCAGTCTTTGGGTTGCAGAGTAGCTTGTGAAGTGACTTGCTGACACTGATTTGCTTTAGTCTTCTTCCCTACAATTCTGTACATGGTAAATAATATAAATATTTTGTGCCTTTACATCTGAAGCCCTCAAAGCCAGGCCTTTCTTCTTGCTATATGTTACAGGACAGAACAGTACATACTGGAAACGGATTGTACTGCAAATATAACATCAACATTTATACATATATATCAATACTAAGATTTTTATATATTCCTTCTTATCATTTGCACTGTGTCAATAACCTAGTCCAGTTTAGTTTACATAGTCTGGGCAGCATAATTATTCCAGTACTACCATTTACTTAATTTTTATCTACATTGACAGAGACATCCTTAGACATTTTGCAAATATATACGTTGCTTCAAATGTATATGTTGCCTCATTTTGAAAGGTACTGGAAATGTCTTAGATCCTCTGTGTCAATATAACACAACACAATACATGGGTCTGAGTATCACCCCAGTCTTGTGCCTCTTCAGAAACTAAAATAAAGAGGAAAAAAGAAGGAAAACTCAAAATTTAATGTTCCTGTCTTTTCTGAATAATATTGAATGACTGTTACCAACATGCATCAGATAAAAGGTATTTTAACTACAAGAGCCAACTACTTCAGTTCAAATTGTTGGCCAATACACATATAATGTGACAATTCTACTTACTTATCTACCATCTAATTAATCCTCTTGACTCATTGCTCCACCCTAATGCTGCACATGCTTGTGTAAATATGATGCAAAGACTTCTTGTGTGCACACCTCACAGCTGATCTTATGGCAGATGCCAGTAGTTTCTATTATTTCACTCTTGATAACTGTGGGAGAATCTGCCCTCCCAGGGCAAACTTGAGACTTAAGGAAGGCACCAAACCAGTGGCAGTATTAAATTGCTTTTGGCAGAAAGTATAGAGCAATAAGGCTTGTGCATGATGGCTGAACTTCCCTTAATGAAATCATCCCACTGAGGTGAAGGCACAAATACATTCTAGCACTGTGAAACCCATTCTTGTTGAAGCTACGTGCACTTGTCTCTCAGGATGGATCACAAGATGAGAACAAATTTTAACTCAAGTGAATTTTGCAGTATGGAAAAGCTCTAGACCTCCACTAACTCTGTACCAAAGTTTTAAGTCAGTGCCTCACAAGGATGTTAGTAGGCAATCACTTTACTTCAATTATCAGGCAATAAACTAATTCCCTGAAAATTAAAGTCAAATAACTTCATACACCTAGTACACACCACCTACATATTCAAGAATAATACAAACTAAAAGAGTCTATTGCTAGAGTTGGTAGAAACAAGAGCGTGTAGAGATTAGAGTACGTAAATGACAAATTATTTGATGGAGAATTCCTTTTAGTATTTTTATATTAGGATCAGTATTTGCAATATTTACTGAAAATAAGTTTTCCTTCTCTCAAAACTTTTCTCTATATGATGTTCTAGCAGATTTTTATGGGTTTTTTGCATGTTGCATAGCATGGTAATTTTGCAAAAGATGCCTCTATTTTAAGGTCTAGTAGTCTTTAGGTATTTCTATTGAGACATTGATGGCTAGAATCACAAAATATGTCTGTTTCAATATGTTTTGTTTAAATGCTCATTTTGTTTACCACCTTCATAGGATGCCTGTAGCAGCTTTGGTGCACGTACAGGATGTGGCACTGTCAGTTAATCTTTGAGAATCTAGGAAGCAGAGTTTCTTCACCCTGAGATCTTTTACTTTGTGCTGGTGACATGTCTGCATTCCAGCAGCTACAAACCTGCTGTGAGGAAGGTGAAGAAAGGGCTAGTGCTCCCTGCCAGATTCTTCTGAGTATCTGAGCATAAGTTGGTCAGTTGACAGTGGTCATATCCCAAACCTGAAAGACCAAAGTCAGACTTATTTTTGAAAATTTGGTCTGATTTGATGTCTCCAGATCCAGCTTCTTGTTTTAGCAAATTTAATCGCTTGTTCCTGCCGTAATGAAATAACACTCCCTATTTTGACAGTCTCTGGCTTTATGGAATGAAAGGCAAAATAAACAATGAAGACCACATTGAACATTCTAATACACAACCTCAAATGTTTCCTTAATTCCTAGGCCTAAACTAGACAGCTTATCCAAACATTTCCTCCTGTTGATTCCTTCTGTCCCCCACAACATCCTGGGTTACTAGATTTTAGATAGGAACTTCTAATACACATAATCCAGATTGAGAGCAGAGTTTCATTAGCACAAACTCCCCTATCATAATTGTAATCTACAGTAAATGAATGCAATTAGCCACACCAGGGTCTCCCCTGAGCCCTCCCCTCCTCTGCAGACAGACAGCAGCCATAAGCTGACACCAGGCTCTTGTATAAAGCTAGCACACTACATTCACTGCAATAGTAGCAGGTCAACAGAGTTGCACTTTCCAGGATCATGTCAGTGCTTCTCCTTCAGCTGTTAGTGCTCTCATGTCTTGGATCCACAGAGCCACAGGAAAATTCATGGCAAAGGAAAAGCAGAAAGCCATTTCAGTACTTTTTGTATCTGGACAAAAATCTTAAAAGTCAGAATTTTCGTGAGCTGGCAGGTGAGAACCCAGTAGGTATTGAGGAAAAGCTGGGAGAACCAAGCTTTTTTGTAGCAATTCCACAGACAGCATCTGAAAGTGAGAAGAAAGAGGAAAAAAAAATGTCAAGATTTATCCTTCCCAATGCAGAACTTTATGCTGACCAAGGCCTGAGAACCTGGGCAGCACCCAGAGAGATCTCTCCCGTGGAAAGCTTCTCTCCAACCCATTATTCCAGCAAGAGGGAGTCTGAGTCTCCCTACAGAAAAGATGCCAAGAAATTTTGGGACCACTTCATGTTAAAGAAAAATTCAGCATCCGAAGAGGTTGTCCTGCCAATCAAGACCAATGAAATGCATCAAGAAAACTGCAGAACCCTGCCTTTTGCCCAGGTAAGATCAGGTGTCTGAGATCAACAAACATGCCTTTTGTAATCAGCAACTAAAGATACACAAGTTATTTCAGTGGCTAAGTCACAGGGCTTCATGATGAGCAGCTGAAAAACACTGAAGAAAAAGCTTTAGTCTGATTAGGCAAAGTGCTAAATTCCAGCAATGGAAAGCTGCACACTTAATGTCCAGAGAGCTATTTATTCTTTTTATGCAAAGATGTTATGACATAGCCTAAACAAGTAGGGAAGCTGGGAGTAATTATCCATTCAATTAATATACATCTCCACAGTTTGTATATTTGAATTATGGTACATATATATCTATATATATTTATATGTATGCATGTTTATATACACACAGTCACACGTACATATTTACAGACTCCCAGGACAAGTGTTAACAGAAAAAACTGGTTGTTTTCCTAAAGCTAAGCAAGGATTCTTTTCTTCTGTATTAATTAGAAGACTGATGTTTAAATGATTCTGTGCTAAGAATTCTAGAGAACTGGTAAATTGTCCCATGCACGGATGGAGATCTTCTGTCGTACAGTAACATCAAGACAAGTAAATAGGATAGATAGAAGTGCTGCATTCCTTTTAAGTCAACATTTATTCTCAGTATTTCTGTAACCACAGTCTGTCAAGAATTATGTCTTTTCATATTGAGAACTAAATTTATTTCACACAGATATATTTAAATATAGACATGGTCTAGAAACCTGTACCATTTGTTCTGAAAAGTAAAAAATGCAGTGCGGTTTTCTTGAGGGTTTTTTTGGGTTTTGTTTGTTTGTTTGTGGGTTTTTTTGTTGTTGTTTTTCGTGGGTTTTTTGTTCATATCTTCTATCAAAGTCTGTGGGCCATTTCTGTACCAGAAACCTTAAACTGTTTTCTGTTTCAGGGTGTTACTCATAACAGCTGTGAGAAGGTGACAGTACAGAATAATTTGTGCTTTGGAAAATGTAGTTCCTTTCATGTTCCTGGTCCAGAAGATCACCTTTATACCCTTTGTTCTCACTGCTTGCCCAGCAAGTTTTCCATGAAGCGCCTGCATCTCAACTGCACTGGTTCTGTCCCAGTGGTCAAAGAAATCATGATTGTAGAAGAGTGTAAATGTGAGACTCGGAAGATTAAAGATGCTGCGATTGGATCTCCACTGTCAAACTTACATGCAAATGTACATGAGCACAATTAACCAGTGTAAAGTACCTCTTAACTCAATCATAAGAATTTGCCAATGAAAAAACACAAACAAGTAAAGCTGTCATCACTCTAGTACATAAAAATATTAAAAATACAGATTTTCTACATGAACTTTTTCTCTTTTCCAAGAATAACTTTACCAAAATGTAACAGGTGTTTCCTTGGAGCTGTTAAAGAAATGGAGATGAGATTACTAGGCTTATGTGTAAAGATCTTACTTTTAACAAGGAAAAACCTTAAATATTTTTCCACCCTTCATATAACTGTTTCCAGGATGCTAGTAAACAACAGCTGAAGAACTAACATTATTTAACTGTGCAAAAACCAAACGTACTGACCGGTTTACATTGCCTTCACTTGCAGAGACTGCCAATATAGCTGTATTGGCAACAAAGATGAGACTGCAGTCTCTTCCCTGCAAACACAGGTTTACTTCTACATGAAGATAACGGCTGAAAAGCATGAAACATAAATGGACACAAGGCACATAGAAAACTGTGACTAGTTAATGTCATTCTGATTGCTCCCACCTGGATTTCTGTTCCCATTGAAAAATAATAATCCTCAAATATACACCAATACATGTTGCAAACGATGTTTTGCCTCAGAAACCATTTATTCTCTTCCTACATGCCTGCATATGCTCTGTACATTTTTTTTTACTGAAAGCATTACACTGTACAATATAAAAAATGCTATAGTCTCAAAGAAAACATCAAAGATTAATGTATTTTTGTTGTTGTTACTATTACTATTTAAATGTAAATGTTATTATCACTATTTAAATTTGTGGAAAGACAATGCACACTTTCCAATCTAATGAATTTTAACATTGTCAGTGAATCCAAGATATAGGTCAAGTTCTCAACACTTAAACTAAAGCAGAAAAGGCACTTGTACGACAGAAGATCTGCACAAGGACTTTATCATCATGGCAATACCTGAACAGCTTTACAAAGACAATTGAGAGACTGCTAGGAAGCATCCGAGTCTACTGCTAGGCAACAGCACCAGCGGCTGTTAGCTGAACTGCTGGCTTTCCTGCTCTCTCCAGCTGCTTCTCCCTGCATTTCTCTTGCAGACCTGGCACACCAGGCAGAGATCAGCTTCCAGCAACTAGAATTGAGTCTATCTCTAAGCCAGTTCTTTCACTCCTCTGAGAATCTGCTCCACTGCTATTGCCAAACTCTCAGAACTGGGCCACTGTTGTTAAAGTGTCACAACTTTGTTTTTGTGTATTGGAGATCACTATTGATTTAGATGGTCCATTCAAGGCTTAGGTAAATGATTCCCTGTATTTGAACTGCCATGGGCTCAGAAGTGCCTTAATATTCTGTCAAAAAATAGGTGCAGCAGCATTGCTTTGGAGTGCAAGGCCTATGTTGAATATTTATTAAAAATTGCATCTGAATGATATTCTTATATTGGATCTGCAGCTCTTTGCTTCTGCAGGTCACTTGCATGGAATTAGCTGTATGTAGTCACCATTCATTACATATAAACCTGCTTTTAAATAATAAAAATTGCAGACTAAAACTGAACAAAGTCTTCTCTCTATCCTTTTACGCAGAGGACTGATGTGCAACCTATATACAGCTGTTTATATGCTATGTCATGATATATGATGTCATTCCAAGTAACTAGCTGTCAAGATCTGCGGTTTTGGTCACCATGATACAAAAAAAATATTAAGCTATTAGACAGCGTCCAAAGGAGGGCAATGAGGATGGTGAAGGGCCTTGAGGGGAAGCTGGATGAGGTCATTTGTTCTGTTTAGCCTAGAGGAGACTGAAGGCAGACCTTATTGCAGTCATAGCTTCATTCTGAGGTGAAGAGGAGGGGCAGGCACTGATCTCTGTGACCTGTGACAGAACCCAAGAGAATGGCCTGAAGTGGTGTCAGGGAAGGTTTAGGCTGGATATTAGAATCAGAGAATCAGATGGGTTGGAAAGGACCTCTGAGATCATCAAGTCCAACCCTTGATCCTAGACCACCATGGTTACTAGACCATGGTGCTAAGTGCCACATCCAGTCTCATCTTAAAAACCTTCAGGAACAGAGAATGCACCACTTCCCTGGTCAGGCCACTCTAATGTCTGATTACTCTCTCTGTAAAAAATTTCTTCAAATATCTAACCTAAATGTCCCCTGGCAGAGCTTAAGACTGTTGGGGATGAGGAAAATTAGGAGGAAAATGAAACAGCATTCGCTGCATGGAAGGACCAAGGGAAGGGAGAAGTTTCATTTGAAGACTGGAAGACCAACTCTGCTATTGCCTCTACCTGCAACAACCATAATAATTAAAGACTTTACAGTGGTAGCTGTGTTAAGCTTGTGAAACCTATTCCTAGGTTGATTTCCCCCATTTTCGTTATGGACTTTTTGCCTGCTAGGCATAGAGACGATCCCTCATAGGTCAGTGTACCCTGAGGTACTGACCAATAATGTTTCCCCCAGTTATCTCCTCCCTCGTCCCTACCTCCTAATGTTTTTTTCATGAACCCTTAACCAGTAGCTGTTAGCGGATTTGCATGCTCTGCCCAATCTCCACCCAGTTTCTAGAACCTACCCCAACAAACCCTATAAAACCCACCATCTTGTGTTAATAAAGTTGAATCAGCCCTTGGCTGTGCAGGTGTTTGGATGTGTGTCGTGTGTCTCTTCTTGGGGCTGTGTCACCACCTGGACTTTACCTGCTAGCCTTCTCCTTGGCAGCTACCCTAACAGCTAAAAGCTAGCCAAGAACCCCTGACGCTGGTTCGTTCCTTTCCTCTCTACAAAACTGCATCATAAGATCATGTTCTCTTGTCTTACTGAGAGCTGCCTGGGAGAACAGACCAAATCCCACCTGGTTACAGCCTCCTTTCAGGGAGTTGTAAAGAGTCATGAGGTCTCCCCTGAGCCTCCTCTTCTCCAGACTAAACAACCCCAACTCTCTCAGCCTCTCCTTACAGGACTTGTGCTCAAGTCCCTTCACCAGCCTGGTTGCTCTTCCCTGGACCTGCTCCAGCACCTCAATATCCTTCCTGAACTGAGGGGCCCAGAACTGGACACAGCACTCCAGGTGTGGCCTCACCAGTGCTGAGTACAGGGGAAGGATCACTTCCCTGCTCCTGCTGCCACGCTGTTCCTGATGCAGGCCAGGATGCCATTGGCCTTCTTGGCCACCTGGGCACACTGCTGGCTCATGTTCAGCCTCCTGTCAATCCACACTCCCAGCTCCCTTTCCACCTGGCTGCTCTCCATCCACTCTGTCCCCAGCCTGTAGCGCTGCAGGGGGTTGTTGTGGCCAAAGAGCAGGACCCGGCACTTGGCCTTCTTGAACCTCAGGAACCTCAGGAAGATGTTCTTCCCCCAGAGTGGGTGTTGGATGCTGGAACAGCCTCCCCCAGGAAGTGGCCACAGCACCAAGCCTGACAGAGTTCAAGAAGAGTTTGGACAACTCTCTCAGGTATATGGTGTGACTCTTGTGGATGGTCCTGTGCAGGGTTAAGGGTTGGACTCAATGATCCTTGTGGGTCCCTTTCAACTCAGCATACTCTGTGATTCTGTATTGTTTGTGATTATTAGTTTTCATTTTTAATCAAGCCAAAGTAAGAAAAGTATACAAAGCATTAAAATTCTCAACTTTTTTCCTCTTTATTATCAACCCTTTTTTTAATCTGAAAAAGCTAAATATTCTGAGATGTTTTAGTCAGAATATTTGACCCATGTTTTCAAGCTCTGTCAATATATGACAATGTTTGAAAAATGTTTGTCTGCATTTTTTTCCTGAAATACAAGTATGTTTTTGATTTGTATGTTCTTTTGCAAGGTTTGATAACTTGCAGAGAACCACTTGAAGGTAGGACCTACATACACTTCCAATAAGATCACAAGACAATTATAAAGAAAAATCTTCTAGTCTTGTAATTTTGACAAAACTGACTGATAAACTTTGAGTTTTGTACATGAGGATGGCAGAACTGAAACTGTATTGTAGACTGTAAAGCATTCATCCTTATTTTTTAAGCTCCTTCTGTGTGCATTATTGCAGTCAAAGAAAGCTATTCATGTAAGGTGTTTGCAGGACCAGATTCTTAGTGTGAATTTGCACAGCTTAAAAGTAGGTGAAAAGAGGTAATGACAGCTGTAGTAATTGCTAATTAGATTAGTGCTGTAGGTTTTTTTGGATGCATGTTTAATTAACCCAGCAATGACTGGTTGCATGTAATTAGCACAGTGTTCTGCAAAATCAATCAATGTGTTAATTAGATCAGATCTCTCAGCCTTTAAAAATTCCATATTAGGAATACGTTGTACCCAGGGGGTAACAAGATTTTGCTCTCTGAGCACAGTGATGGCCTGTCCAAGTAGGATACTACGGATCAGAAAGGTGCAGGGTGTGATCCATATCCCTACATGGACGCTTCCATTATAGCAATAAACTGGCATGACTTAATTTAGTTGTGTTTGCTCAGAGATTGCATGCTTTCTGTAATGAAAGCTTTTCCACTTTTCCGGTGTAACTATGCTTAAAATGCAACCACTGCTTTTGTGATGTATTTTGTGATGATTTCAGAGCACTCCTTGTGCAAACTTATCTTATAGAACAAGACTAAGCTGTAGTTGCAGAGCTCTCTGAAAATTCAGATCAATTCCAAGTAGTTTCTACACTTCTGACCTTTTATTTGACCTATTGTCTCTTTTCCAAAAGGGTGTGCTTTACCTAGAAAATAACTGAAGAGAAGTGCTGGTTTTTTTCTACTGCTTAAGCAAAATAAATCTTGAGTATAGGCTACTCTCTTAAATGTGGATTTAATGCAAATAGCTTTAAGGCCTTGCAAACACATCAAACACCAGAATTACATCAAATTCTTATTGAATTCTGCACAACCGTATATTCCAGGGAAAGGTCTCTGAAACTGCACTTGGTACTTCATGCTGTGCTTGGTACTTTGTTCACCGCCTCTGAAATATTCACAGGTAAGGTCATGGCTCTCAGCTGACTAGTTTTTACTGACAGGTAATGAAATCTCTTGCAGTGCCTTTCTCCTAAATGTACCAGCTCCTTGCTACAATAGCAAAACAAGATTCCCTACTCAGATGGAAGCTCTCTGCCAGCCTACACAGCTGCATAATCACATCATGTCTGGGAGGCACCAGGGAGCACATGCTGTGCAGGATGGTGCATGTGAAGAGGTGTGGAGTTGGGGCTAGGTCGCATCCTCCATCAGACAGTTTGCCAGTAGAAACAGGAAACACTGATAGTGAACTATAAATATTATTTGATGTTGTGCTAAACCTAACTCCTTGAATATCTGGCATGTAGCCACCGACTTCAGCTTCCCTGAAATTATTCCCTGACAGCTGTGCACACTTCCTTGGCTCAGGTGAGAAAGAATGGAGATTAAAAGACACTGTAGTTGGCCCTGTTGAAAGAATATTGATAAAATGTTAATTGTCTACACTGATAACAAAATCATCCATTTAGAATGTCTTGGGCTCCACAGTACCACCAAAATGCACTTCAAGTTGAAAAGCAAAAAATGTACCAGGAGCTAAAATTATTCTTATTACCAACAAAACTTATAATAGTACTAAAGTCAGGGTTGTTCTGAGGCATTTTCATTTTCCTGGTTTAACATATTGCTATTACTGGTCAATTAGTCTGATGTTCTGCTGGTGGCTGCAGCCAGCAGTCAGGGGGTTCAAACAGAGCAGACATGTACCTACGCTTCCTTCTGAACAAGGGATAGCTGCTGAAGCTTGTTCAAAGTCACCTTACATTACAGTAGATATGGACACACTCAAGCAGTCTCTTGCCCTGCCGTTCAGATCGCAACTCCTGGAGGTAGAGAGGCATTATAAGAGCTAATATTAGAATATCTTCATCCGAACAGAGCTCCTCACACCACTGTTAACTGCCTAAGTTAGACTACTGCCCGGTCTACCTTGTCCCATGTAATGTATCTGGGCTGCGGGATCAGTAGATCTTACCATGTCTGGTACTGAGGCTGACAGATTGGAGAACATACCTTGCTTTTGATTTTTCTGGACATTAGGCCAGAGACAAAATGGAGCCTGAGATACATTTTCGTTTAACATCTGCCGCCTCATTCTCAATATGTCACACTGCAACTGACAAAACTTCTGGCCAGGACAGGTTTTGGTTCAACATGCTGTGTCACTGACACAGAGTTCTGCCTTCACAAGATGAAGGATTTTGCTCCTACTCAAGAGTTAACAAGTGTCTCCTATGTATTTCATCAAGGTTTACAAGGAAGTGAGCAACACCAGGGTGCTGCAGAAAAGAAGTGGTAATAACAAACTGCACAATTTAGAAGGACACAGGCAGCTGAGTACTGCTGAGAAGACTGGAGATATCTATGTACAGACAATGCACATGGACCAAGGGGCGCAACTGGGCTCAAAATGAATCCTTGTAAACAGTGTCAAGAAGCAAGGGGCTTGTAAGTCGTAAGAATCATGGGAATCACAGTGCACACCTCTCTCTTGCATGTACTTTCCATAACAGAGCATCAGCTGTTACTACACATGGCTTGATTTTAGCATGCTGATTTAATATTTACAGAGTGCCAATAAAAATTATATGATGACAGCTGGTGGCTTCTGTGGTAATTTATAAACAGCAGCAACAACACAGCACAGACATCAGAAACTCCAAGAGGAATTCTATGCTATTGTGCAATATTCAGCACTGAAGAATGTGAATAATTTCTCAGACTTTTAATAATCTTTGTATAATACATCCACACTGGATTTTATGTAAAGTTCATATTATGCAAAGTTACTTTTCCCCATTCAGATAGGAATTCACCACAAAGAATAATTATCTATCTATCTGGATTTGATATTTTGGTGAAAGTATCAGGTAATATTTATAGTCCAATATTTT